>NC_134573.1:158921852-159521852 GCF_050947875.1 Dermacentor variabilis
GTTTATTAAGTGCACCGGTGACATTTTACACTCGCCCTGTGCACCCTCCTGCGTGCGCACAGTGTTCAAATCTCCACATCTTTACCTCTTTTTATTCTCCCTTTTCCTCACCACCGGTGTAGGGTAGCAAACCGGACGCTTGCCTATATTACATCCTTGCTCCCTTCCTTTCCTTTTCTTACATTATATCTCGCTCACTCTCCCACTTGCACAGTCTTTTTCAGAACTGAGGCTTTTTAACTAAAGAAGAGACATATTGACTGTAGCTTGTTGTGCAGAACTTCCACAGAAATATCTGTTTTATCTCCTGTATTTAACTTTTATGATGCCGTGCAGGTCACTTATCTTCCTTTCTCTCTCTATCTCTCTCTCTCCTTCAACACTGACTTCCGAAGTTGCAGGGGAGAGGTCATCTGGTCAGCGTTTAGCTTCGCAGATCGATTTCTCCGCAGCTCATTTAGGGTAATTACTGCGGACGATGAGAAGGAAGCTCGCTGACATCTCATCCCGTCGAGCTCTCCGCAGTGCTCTGTAAACAGAGCTAGAATTCTGTAATCACAGTGACGACCACATATCGGGTGCTTCTATCCGGTGGAACTCTCACGTTCTCATACATCACTGGTGAAAGCGGTGCCGCTTTCGTATTTTGTTTGTTTGTTTGTTTGTTTGTTTCGGTGGAGTGGTGGCTCGAAATGTCCCGCGAAATTAGTTCCGGTATGAGTGAAAGCGACGAGCTCACTCCTGTCACGCCGCTTTTTGTTAAGCTTGGGAAGGTAAAAAGACGCTTCGGGACAGTGGCTGTAATTGCACGCCGCGTCGTTCTGAGGATCATCCTCGCAACGTCACCTCTGTTTCCGAAACTTTAATTGAGCCCGTTGTTTCGCTTTTCAGAGCTAGTAGAGCCACCTTGCGCACATTAAGGAAACACTTTAAAAAGTGATTTGATATGTAGTAGCAAATTGTCTTTCTACAATAGCAAAAAAAAGCGACTTCCATCGTGAGAAGAAGTGCGGCGAGGCCGGAAAAGGGGCCCAAGAACAAAATGTAGGTGGCGACGCCACCTTGAACTACTCGCATCAGCTAGCCGTGACGTCATACATTTTGACGCCGTCTAATAAGGCTTAGTTAATTTGTTATCGCTGGGACTAAATTGTGCTATAAGTGAGCCAAATACGGCTTAGCAGGTTTCGAGAACTTCTTTCGGTGCCGCAATGGCCCAAATACGTAAAAGATACTTTCACACACGTGACGTCACACTGACGCGCCGGCGCTGAGGGTTTGGTGCGAAATTTAACGAAACGAATTTCTGACTTTCGTTTTTTCTCCTATAATAATGAATCTTTACCCGCAAAATTAACGCGATTGACGTTTTCAAATACTACTCAAGGGGTCTAAACTGGCTTGGCTTTTGTCTCTAGTGTTCCTCTAAAAGAGGCTTGGTGATCGACTGAATGACACTGCCAAGTAGCCGCAACAACCAGACCAAACGTTCCGCAGATTGTAGCGATTTTCACGAGCTGGGAAGAATGGTTCAAACCGGTAACACGTATATAAGTTTCAGCATGCTCTGGGCCAAGAGCCGCTCTTATTTGAAAAAGTGTTCGGACCACATTCAAGATTTGAACTTCAAATGCGTACAGTTAGCGCACTGAAATAATATTTTGGAAGTATCGAAAGTTCTGGAGAACGACTAGAGCTGCGTTATATATGTCATGCGTGAACTATATTTACGGGGAATACTACGCTGCGGTTTAGTGTGTCTGCTAAACGAACATAAAAAACTTATTGTTCTCGTTACAGCTTGCAGTGTAACTTTGTCTTTGTACGTATAGGGTACACTGTAGGGTGCGCTTAGATGAACTAGACCTGAACTGCAAGTATGGTGGCGCTACAATTTTTTTTTATTTCATTTTTTACGACCTGTCAACATTTGCTGTGCACTTTTCATTCACGTGTTGTAGCATTCAATGTGCTGACTGGAAGTTTCTGTGGACTGCGCGTTTGCGCTTTCCGAATTTGATTTACAGTTGATTTTGATGTGTCTCGTTTGTAAGTTTCTCTAGAGGGGGACTAAATTTGGAATACGTATTGTTTGGCTAAGCGAGAACAAATAACCGTCAACACCCTTGTGGCGAAACTCTCCTACACCTAAATTTAATAATAATTTTAAAAGAAAGAACGCTAGAAAGTACGTATTGATATCTTTTTCGGTGCCTCGCCATTTGTTTTTGTGCGCCACGTGTACAGAACTCAGACTCCGAAGTCTTTTGTGCTCGTTTGTCCAGACGCACATGAATGACAGGTTTTCTAGCTTTCTTGACTTGAGGTGGGATACCTAAGTCTTGTAAAGACTTCTGTTCTCACCTTGCCTTCGAAGCAAAATTCGTCGAATTCAAAATTTATAATACAGTTGAAAGGCGTTTGCACACCCATCCAACTTCAATTTTAATCACCCTTGGATCCCAAGAAATCCAGGGAAAACGCGGGGAAGGCGGGAGATGGAAATTCAAGACGATGAGCGAAACGAGAACAAGGTGAAAGCAGGCTCCTGCTTTCACCTTGTTCTCGTTTTGCTCATCGTCTCGGATCCCAAGAGTGTTTCAAGATAAGAGCACTGCGGATGACTATCTATATGCCGGATAATGAAGAGTTAATGCAATATTGGATGGTTCTAACATGTAATAGTAGTATTCAAAGGGAGTTTTCATTATTGCATATCTATTTTTAACTGCGACGGCTGTTATATGCGTCTTCGATGGCTAAGCTACAACATAATGCGACAATATGTACTTATAAAGTCTGTGAACTTATGACATTTGGTTTTTTTATTCAAATAAACTACTTAAACCACCTTTCGCGTGGAGTATTGCAAGTGATAGCTGATCTGTGTGCGTCATTTATTTTATTTTTATTTTTACGTTGTGCTCGTATATTGGTGCTGCATTCTTTTGCCGTTTTCTTCGCGTTCTACTCGACGAATCTGCTATTTGTGTTTCCTGTGAAGCAGAACTCTTAATCTACAAAATTGATAGAGATGGTGTCGAATATTATGTGCCTGGCGGTGGCGATACCTACAGACGAGACTGTCGAATTACAGGTATAGCGGGTGCTAATAAACAAAGATTCGGAGGTTTAACGTGCCGGAATCACGACCTGAATCTGAGGGAGGACGTGTAGTGGGAGACTCTTGGTTACCTTTGACCACCTGCGGTTCTTTAACGTGCGCCTAAATCTAAGCACTCGAGTACTTTCTTGTGTTATTTTTTTCTATTTTTCGCATTTTACCCTCGCCCGAATGCTGCCGCCGAGGCCGAGATCAGGCCCGTGACTTTGAGGTCACGGGTGTGTGTGTGTGTGTGTGTGTGTGTGTGTGTGTGTGAGTGTGTGTGTATGTATGTGCATATATATATATATATATATATATATATATATATATATATATGCACATACACACACACAATATTTGCCCCGGATACGAAGTACACACGGAACTGCTCCGAATGGATATATATATATATATATATATATATATATATATATCCATTCGGAGCAGTTCCGTAATCGCTTCCGAGTTCATTTTGGAAAGGAGTGTCACAAGTGTTCTTTATGTAATGAGCAAGGGGTCTCATGCATGGTGATAGAGGTATAAGAAGGAAACCAAATAATTATTCATTTCTTGGTCGCGCCTGTTTGTAGACATGCTCGACACGGGCTCCTTGGATACATCTGGGCGTCCGCATTCACCTCCTAAATCTAAATCGTCAGTTATAATGAGTGAAATGCCGAGATATCCATAATTATTTTTATATATTGTTGGACATCTTGTTCTGAGTGAGCTCCGCTATTTCGGGCTTGTTCAAAACTCGCTTGAAGGCGGTGCGACTTATGCATTCAGAAACGACAGCAAGCAGTGTGATTTGGTATGAATTCATTGTGTGAAAGTTTAGCGGTCAGGTTAGGGTAGGCTAGGTTAGGAAAGATCAAATATGAATAATAGAAGAGGCTCACACAAGATCAACGAAAAGAACAGCGCAAAAAACGGCATTCGAGCTGTCTTTCATGTCTTCACACCAAGCCTTTCAAACCACCTATAAGTGCGACGGCGCACTGGCGTTCATGCTTTTTGTTTCATTCCACCATAAAGAACTATTACACTACCTCCTCTACTTTTATTTCTGGCCATGAAGAGTGCATTCGTTCAAAAAAGAAGCAATAAAACTTTTTTTGAGTTGAATCCTAATTAGTGCATTATTAATTAAATTATGTAACTCTCTGCACTATCGCAACTGACTTCACTTCAGCATATCAAAAACACTTGTGCTTTTCGTCAACCTTACCGCGCCTAAAAGATTAGTTTAACGTAATAAACTCGGGTTTAAAGTCGGTACTGACTCATGTTTGAAGGGTTGCGCGAAAAACCTCTACAGGACGAAAGAAAGGGAACGACGGAACCAAGGTTCGACTTTCGGTAGATCCTCCGCGGTAGCTCTATTGCGGGTTGCGCTGCTGAGCTCGAGGTCAAGGGTTCGACCTCGATCTCGGCGGCCGAACTTCGGTGGGTTGACATGCGAAAACGTTCCTGTACTACGGTTTAGGTGCGCTTAAAAAAAAGCCCCCATTTGTTAACAAATTATTTCGGAGTCACCCGCTACGGCGTGCCTCGTAATCATATCGTTGTTCTGGCACGTAAAACCTCAGAATTATTTTTATTTTCACTTTCCACAGCTTGTCGTTATTGGATAGTCAGTGATTCGTCCCGTTGTTCTGTTTCTTTCATTCGGACTGCGACGATGTTCGCGCTACCCTTGATATATAGATCGTACAGGCTCATGAAATTCACGTTCATTACGCGTAAGCGCATATACATGGCCCACTTGCAAAATCGACGAGATTCTGCTTGAAGCCGCGAGTGAAGCGAGCACCGGAGGAGGAAGGCGCCTGGCGGTGCAGAAGAGAATCGGCCGCATTCGCGCTCTTGTGCTTCGACGTCGATGTGCTCACTGTGTAGTTTCGCGGCGTCTCTTCTTCCCGTGTGTAGCAATATGCGCTTTCCCTGTGGCACACCAGGCGTCGCACTGCCGAGATCAATGTTAGGGGCATTGATCAATGTATAGCAATGTAGCGTCCGCGACCGCGCTCGCGCTATTTCCGTTTGTGCTTCGACGCTTGCTGTGTTTGTGCTCCATGGAGGAAGGATAAAGATAGGAGGGAGCATTGCGTCACGCACCCAGCTTTGGCAAGCGAACGCTCTCCGTAGCCACAATGGCGGCCCAACCTCTTGCGTCGAGGTCACGGAGGAAATTCGAGATTTGCCGAGACGTTTGGTTACCGGTTCTTTTTATTCGGTGCGCGCTGGGCCGGCTGCTCAGAACATATATGCAACTCCGTGGGTCAGATGGAGGCCTCCGTGGCTACTCATGCTTGTCTACTTGTATATCTCGTCGGATTTTTCTCTGAATGCTTGTTTCGCTTCGGTCGTTTCCTGCAAGGCATGTGTTCTGCACTTCGGGCGAGTTGTGAGAGGTTCACAATCCAACGTCAGCGCATTTAGGCTACATGCTGTATAATTCGGCCGAAGTAAACATATCGCTGTGAGCGATAGATAATAAGCGATATGTATTCATCGCATTTTTGACCAAGGCTTTGCCCGCGTGTACTTTGCCCTGTTATGCGAGCATTATGCATCTGCATTTTCGCTGGATCAGTGGCATCTTACGCATGAGGGTTTGCATGCATGCGATTGATCCCATTGCGGGAGCGGAGTCATCCTGGCAGGCCAAACGCGGTGGAGCTTATTGCCTCAGGTGACGCTGACTCCCGCAAGAAACGGTGAGTTGCATTTGCTACGTGCGTGTTATGCTGCTCTCTCGTGAAACGCGGTGCGTTGTCAATTTATCTGCTCCCAAGAAAAGCAGCAGCAACTGCGTGCAAACAGCGCTTGTTCTAGCTTTTGGCGTTTGAGACCGACATACGGCCGGGTCATGCGGTCTCCGCGATCTCATTACAAAAAAAAAAAGATTTATGGGGTTTTACGTGCCGAAACCGCGTCGCAGTGGAGGACTCCGTAATAATTTGGGCCACCCGGAGTTCTTTAACGTGCACCTAAATCTAAATACACGGGTGCTTTTGCAGTTCGCCCCAGTCGAAATGCGGCCGCCGTGGCAAAGCCATTTAGATTTTTTTCTAGGTGGCTTTGGCCGTGGTCGAGATTCGATCCCGACGTCTCGTGCTTAGCAGCCCAACACCATAGCCACTAAGCAACCACGGCGGATAAACATAACATGTATCGGCGAACGAAAGAGAGAGGTGCACTCCTACTCAAACTAAACTTCGCTCTATCCCTCACACGAGAACCGACCAGCTTACAAAGCAGTTTTTAGCCTTCCTTCATAAGTGAAGGATATGCGTGCTTAGCTTCTGAAATGACAACAAACATCACTATGCAATTTACTGCAACACGAACCGCGGCGCACACTTACCGCAAGAGCAGTTAGCAGCGTAGCAACGCCGCGCACCTTTCGGAGAGGCCTGCAGCATTTGCTTTCAACTTCCCGACACTCTTGAGAGTGTTTGAAGTCGGAGGCGATCTCACCGCTGCCAACCAGATGTTTGGATCTGACTGCTGGTACGATCTGTTGGGAACTCGGCGCTGACGCCCGTGGTTGTACCTGGGTCGCAAGCCCCAAGGGTAGCGTTGGCCTGGCGGCCTGGGGTACAACTGGAAGCATCCGAAGGTCCCGGCAAAGCATGAGTCGACTGGTAACAACGAAACAACTTGTTTATTTTAACATCGCAAAGAGTTGGTGGTCAGGTTTGACCGAAGTAGAGAGACGGGAGAGCACTTCACTCAACTGAAGAAATCGGAGCCCTCCTTTTGGCGTCCGGGGGCAGCTGTTTTTATACTCTCGCAGTTGAGGGCAAGAAGGAACCCCTCAAAAGACGAGCACGTGAATGTACAATGGGCTAATGGTGACGCACACTGTCGTAGCGATGCCGTAGCACCATGTCGAGCACGATCTCGTAGCACCCTGTCGTGGCGCTGCGCACGATCTCGTAGCACCCTGTCGTGGCGCTGCGCACGATCTCGTAGCACCCTGTCGTGGCGCTGCCGGTCGGACACAATGACTGTAACGAGAAGATGGTCCCTGCTTTGGCATCGCCTGTTTCGGGCATAATGACTGGAACGAGATCCCTGCTTTGGCATCGCCTGTTTCGGGCCCAATAACTGGAATGAGATCCCTGCTTTGGCATCGCCTGTTTCGGGCACAATGACTGGAACGAGATCCCTGCTTTGGCATCGCCTGTTTCGGGCCCAATAACTGGAATGAGATCCCTGCTTTGGCATCGCCTGTTTCGGGCACAATGACTGGAATGCGAGGAGGATCCCTAGGCGGTCGCATCGCCGCAGACGCGCTTGGAAACACCTGGCGATGAGTGTTGCGGCGACGACGATCGGGCCAAAATGTCTGCCGCCCCGCCGCAGTCGCGCCGGCAAAACCACGTGTCGCAGGCGAAACGCAACAGACCGCCCCGCCGGGGGAAGGAGATCCCGATGGACAGGGGACTGCATCCGCTGTCCGGAGGGATGTCGCTCGATGATGCTCATAACCGAAGTCGGGCGTCCCTTGACGTTTCTTGAGCGCAGCGCACAGAGAAGGCCTCGTTCTCTCGTTCAGGTTCGCACGGGACACTGCAAAGTGACTTCGGGAGAGTTCACATTTTTGTTCTCGTTCCCGGCAAGCGTTAGAACTACGCTGAAAACTCAATCGCTCAGTCAGCAAGCACGGCACAACCCTCACTAAGCCCTGCCAGGCTCTTTCCCCTTTTTATACCACTGCCTAGTTCCTTACAGTAGTCTAGCATCACTCAGAACGCGTCCACAAATTGAAAAAATTGCACTAGAAAGCATATCATCACTTTGAAACACTAAACAAAAGCAATATGTTAAAAAAAAATCCTGCCTCAGGAAGAAAAACATCAGTAACAAACAATTTTGAGGCTGATTCCTACGTTAGGGGCTTCGACTTAAGCCATCGGCGTTACCGTTGAGACTCCCCTTTTTGTAACGTACCTCAAAGGAATATTGTTGTAAAGCGAGGCTCCAGCGCAGGAGGCGGCCATTTTTGGGAGAGATGGTCTGCAGCCATTGGAGAGGGCAGTGATCCGTCTCAATGATAAACCTCGAGCCGGCTAGATAGCATGACAATTTCTGAACGGCCCACACGAGACATGCACACTCTTTCTCGGTGGCGCTATACGCCTGCTCACGACTGGTCAGCTTACGACTAGCATACAGGACGGGGTGTTCTACTTCTCCATTTTCCCGTTGGCACAGTACAACGCCCATGCCTCGCTCACTAGCATCGCACTGAACAATGAACCCTTTTGTATAGTCTGGCGATCGTAGCACAGGCTGGCTTGTTAGGGCACTCTTTAGGGCGCTAAAAGCTCTTTCCTTGGTCTCGTCCCAGACGACTGTTTGAGGCTCTGTCTTTCTTAGAGCATCCGTCAGGGGAGCCGCGATATCAGAGTACCTAGGGATGTACCTCTGATAGTAGCCGGCGACACCCAAGAACGACCGAATATCGGTCTTGGTGCGCGGTTGCGGAAAGTCTCGCACAGCGGCCACTTTTATTTCAGAGGGGCGGCGACGACCCTGACCAATCATGTGACCGAGGTAGACAACCTCGGCCTGTGCTAACTGGCACTTAGGAGCCTTGACTGTCAAGCCTGCTTCGCGCAGGCGGGTTAGCACTGCCCGCAAGTGTGTCATATGCTCAGACCAGGATGCGGAGAATATCGCTACGTCGTCTAGATACGGTAAAGCGAATTCTTGCTGTCCCCGCAACACTTTATCCATGAGGCTTGAAAAACAGTATGGCGCGTTCTTCAAACCAAAACTCAACACTTTAGGACGGAATGTTCCCATTGGTGAAATGAACGCCGCATACCTACTAGCCTCTTCTGTAAGTGGAACCTGCCAATAACCCCTGACAAGATCTAGGGTGGAAATAAACTGAGCGCTACTAACTTTCTCAAGGCGCTCCTCGATGTTAGGGATCGGATAAATTTGATCCTTAGTGATGGAATTAAGCCTGCGGTAGTCGACGCAAGGACGAGGTTCCTTGCCCGGTACCTCAACTAAAATCAAAGGGGAGGTATAATCACTCTCACCTGCCTCAATAACACCGAGCTGTAGCATTTTCTTTACCTCAGCCTCCATAATATCGCTCTGGCGGGGTGACACCCGATACGCCTTGGATCGTACTGGCTCTGTGGAGGTAAGTTCTATATCATGAGTAAGTACAGAAGTCCTACCAGGCCTCTCAGAGAACAGACCCTGAAACTCTTGTAATAGCTGGTGTAGTTCGGTTTTCTGCTCGGGCGACAGCGGTGCTTTACTGATAAGGTCACTAATGACTTGACCGGTGTCTTCCCTGTTCGTCACTGAGCCTAGTCCTGGAAGCTCGACCGGAAGCTCTTCAGGAACGTTTATCATCATGCACACCACTGCTTCCCGTTGTCTATAAGGTTTGAGCAGATTACAGTGGTAAACTTGCTGTGCTTTCCGCTTTCCTGGCAGACTTACCACGTAGTTAACTTCCGACAGTTTCTGAACAATTCGTGCTGGGCCCTCCCACTGCACGTCTAGTTTGTTGTTTAGCGATGTGCGCAATATCATGACCTCATCGCCAACCTCAAAACGACGGGCCCTGGCTGTCCGATCATAATAAACCTTGGCCCTCTGCTGGGCCTTTGTCATTGCTTCACCTGACAACTCCTGTGCCCTTCTTAAGCGTTCGAGGAGCTTAAGCACGTACTCCACCACGACTGGGTCGTCGCCCCTACCTTCCCACGATTCTCGAAGCATGCGAAGCGGAGATCGAAGCGAGCGACCGTACACCAGTTCAGCTGGCGAAAACCCCGTAGCCGCATGCGGCGCGGTCCTTAAAGCAAACATCACCCCAGGCAGACACAGCTCCCAGTCAGTTCGATGTTCAAAACACAACGCTCTCAACACGCGCTTCATGACGGAGTGGAGCTTCTCAACGGAATTCGACTGTGGGTGGTACACTGAGCTGTGTAACAGCTTTACCCCACACCTTTCGAGAAAAGTTGTCGTCAAAGCGCTAGTAAACACTGTGCCCTGATCTGATTGGATTTCCGCAGGAAAACCAACTCGCGCAAATATGGACAGTAGTGCATTAACTATCTCAACTGAGCTGAGTTCTTTAAGCGGCACTGCTTCAGGGAACTTTGTCGCTGGGCAGATCACAGTCAAAATGTGTCTGTACCCCGTGGCTGTTACCGGCAGAGGTCCCACTGTATCAATAACGAGCCGTCTAAAAGGCTCCGTTATGATAGGTACCAATTTCAACGGCGCCCTCGATTTGTCCCCTGGTTTGCCCACCCGCTGACAAGTGTCACATGTCCTCACGAAATGGTCTGCGTCCCGAAAACACCCTGGCCAATAGTACTCTTGCAAGAGACGGTCCTTAGTTTTCTTAACTCCTAGGTGTCCGGACCACGAACCCCCGTGTGACAAGCGCAACAGATCCTGACGATAGCATTGAGGCACGACCAGCTGATCGAACTCCACTCCTCTGCGGTCTAGATACTTCCGGTACAGGACTCCACCTCTTTCCACAAAACGCGCAGTTTTCCTGGCGATACCTTCTTTGACATTGCAGCGCACGTTTTCCAGGCTGCCATCCTTTTTTTGCTCGGCTATCAAAGCCGACCGGCTGACTCTTAGCAACCTATCAAGTCCGGCTGACGTAGGCGCGATGAGCAAATCTGTAGATAGCTCTTCTAACTTTCCCGTGTCGGGCGGTTCCTCTCCAGTATCTGGCGCCTTCAACGCTACAGACTCAATTTTATTCAGTTCGGGCGTGCTCTGAATATCAGCTTGCTGCGCCTCTGACCCTTTTTCGTTGTTTGATAACGTTGGCCCCGCAACTACCGCCTTTGCAGCGAGCTCCCGAACCTTCGATCTGGTTAAGGCCTGAACACTAGCTTCACCAAACAAAAGCCCCTTCTCGCGCAGGAGGTGATCGGACCTGTTTGAAAATAGGTACGGGTACTGGGGTGGCAGCATAGCTGACACTGCCGCCTCCGTCTCAAGCGCTCCGAAAGGTCCTTCAATACGCACTTTTGCTACCGGCAGACACACGCTATGAGCTTCCACGGCTTGCTTGATCCATGCGCACTCGCCCGTGAACATATGGGGTTCTACGTAAGATGGGTGAACTACATCCATCGTAGCTGCGGAATCGCGAAGCACTCGGCACTCTTTCCCGTTCACGAGGAGGTCTCGCATGTAAGGCTCGAGAAGCTTCATGTTCTCGTCCGTGCTGCCTATTGAAAAAAACACAACTTTTGGTGTTGTTTCCGGACACTGCGCCGAAAAGTGACCCGGCTTCTGGCACGTATAACAAACGCCCGCTCGCCTCATCTCGAACCGCTTTCTGCGTTCGGCTTCGGCTGCCGTCTCTTTACGTTTGGTCGGATTGCTTTCACTCGCATCCTCACTACGCGTGTCCCCCTTAAATCTCATGGGCGTGAACCTTGGCCTCTCAGACTTGGAGCCAAATTCACCCTTTTGACCGTCCTTAGCTCCGCGAGCTCGACGCGTCACAAACTCCTCGGCTAGCTCAGCGGCTTTAGCCACCGTACAAACGTCTGGCCTATCCAAGACCCAGTATCGCACGTTCTCCGGTAACCGACTATAAAACTGTTCTAGCCCGAAGCACTGCAGAACTTTATCGTGGTCACCAAACGCTTTCTCTTCTTTGAGCCACTCCTGCATGTTCGACATAAGCCTATACGCAAACTCTGTATATGACTCACATTTGCCTTTCTCATTTTCCCGAAACTTCCGACGGAACGCCTCCGCAGACAGCCGGTACTTTTTTAGAAGACTCGATTTCACTATGTCGAAATCCTCTGCCTCCTCTCTATCCAAGCGAGCGACTACGTCGGCCGCCTCGCCGGGTAACAAAGTGAGCAAGCGCTGTGGCCACGTTTCCCGAGAGAACCCCTGCTTCTCGCACGTTCGCTCAAAGTTAACCAGGAACAAACCAATGTCCTCTCCAAGCTTAAACGGCCGCATCAGGTCAGTCATTTTGAACAATACGCGTTCTCCTGCACCGTGTGCCTGACTTCCATTACGAGCGCGTTCCATTTCTACCTCAAGACGCTTCATTTCCAAAGCGTGTTGACGGTCACGCTCTTGTTGCTCTCGCTCTTTCTGTTCTTTAAGTTCGCGCTCCTGTTTCTCTTTTTGCTCTTTAAGTTCGCGCTCATATTTCTCTTTTTGCTCTTTAAGTTCGCGCTCCTGTCTTTTTGACCTCTCCTCAATAGTCTCAAGGCATTCCGACAGCTCGTCATCCTCAGCCTCTAACTCAAGAATAGCCGTTAGCAGTTCTGGTTTTCTGAGTTTGTCTGAGACATCCAGACCCAACTCTCTTGCAAGCTCCAACAATTTCGGTTTGCGCAACGACTTCAAATCCATGGCTGCTCTGAATGCTGCTTTCTCTACTGCTTACTATTGTCTTGCCGCAACTAACCCGGCAGCAACGACAACCACAATTACCAGCTCTGTTTCTGACACTAACAAAAAGCCTGGCAAAGCTCAGAAGAAGAAAGTCCCGCACTCACCAAACCTCGCAGGCAGGAATTCCGCGCAGTCGTTCCGCTGCAGGCAACCAGTCGTCACACAGGGCTCGTTGCACTGCTCCCGGATCGTCGTTGAGCTGCTCAGCATACCGTCAACTGCATCTCTTCGCTGCTGGCCTCCGTTGTCGCGATCTCACCGCTGGCAGACAGTTGTTTGAAGTCGGAGGCGATCTCACCGCTGCCAACCAGATGTTTGGATCTGACTGCTGGTACGATCTGTTGGGAACTCGGCGCTGACGCCCGTGGTTGTACCTGGGTCGCAAGCCCCAAGGGTAGCGTTGGCCTGGCGGCCTGGGGTACAACTGGAAGCATCCGAAGGTCCCGGCAAAGCATGAGTCGACTGGTAACAACGAAACAACTTGTTTATTTTAACATCGCAAAGAGTTGGTGGTCAGGTTTGACCGAAGTAGAGAGACGGGAGAGCACTTCACTCAACTGAAGAAATCGGAGCCCTCCTTTTGGCGTCCGGGGGCAGCTGTTTTTATACTCTCGCAGTTGAGGGCAAGAAGGAACCCCTCAAAAGACGAGCACGTGAATGTACAATGGGCTAATGGTGACGCACACTGTCGTAGCGATGCCGTAGCACCATGTCGAGCACGATCTCGTAGCACCCTGTCGTGGCGCTGCGCACGATCTCGTAGCACCCTGTCGTGGCGCTGCGCACGATCTCGTAGCACCCTGTCGTGGCGCTGCCGGTCGGACACAATGACTGTAACGAGAAGATGGTCCCTGCTTTGGCATCGCCTGTTTCGGGCATAATGACTGGAACGAGATCCCTGCTTTGGCATCGCCTGTTTCGGGCCCAATAACTGGAATGAGATCCCTGCTTTGGCATCGCCTGTTTCGGGCACAATGACTGGAACGAGATCCCTGCTTTGGCATCGCCTGTTTCGGGCCCAATAACTGGAATGAGATCCCTGCTTTGGCATCGCCTGTTTCGGGCACAATGACTGGAATGCGAGGAGGATCCCTAGGCGGTCGCATCGCCGCAGACGCGCTTGGAAACACCTGGCGATGAGTGTTGCGGCGACGACGATCGGGCCAAAATGTCTGCCGCCCCGCCGCAGTCGCGCCGGCAAAACCACGTGTCGCAGGCGAAACGCAACAAGAGGCATTCCCTGTGATGCGGCTCGCCTAGCAGACACGCGTAGCACAACACCGCGATCCGATGCCACAATCCAGAAACTTGAGCGTGGCATTACGCGAAAGTGCCGCGATGGTAGCCATGTTTTTGTTTATTTGAAGAGCTTCAAATGGCTTCGAACGTGTACCAAAAATAATAATAATAATTAACCGGGAGTACTAAATCCCACCGCGTGTTCTCACGTTTTTACCACGTGTTGGGCCGCCACAACGAAATCAATCGCGTTGCGTCATGCTCCCTCCTTTTATTCCCTTCCTCCATGTGCTGCTCGGTGCTTGCTGTGGATGTTCACGGCGCCCATACGCTTGCGCGTAACGCAGGTTCACGAAGCGAAACGTCACTGTAACTTTTCTATGCACACAGGACATATGGGCACTCGAGCTATAGGCTTAGACGCAAGCACGATAAGACGCTTTCAGCGAGCTATATAAGCTATATAAAGTAGCTTGTAATGGTACAAACTTTCTTAATCCAAGTTTCGTTTCTTTAATGTTCCCAAGTTTCAGGCGCAAAAGCCTCAAAATAGATGGGCCGCCCAACGCAGAGCTCGCTCTGGCTCGGCTTCGCTGGTGCTGCGGCTCCCTCGTTGTCTGAAGGCTTCGCTGCCTCGAATCTGTTGTTGCTTTTAAGGCGTCCGCGTCACGCTATTCTGTTTGTTGACTTCAAGCGGCTCGATGAAAACTCGCTGCCGGACTCCCTGTGATCGTTATTTCTTGTGAACTGTGTTTTCTTCCTGCTGCGCTTTTGCTCCCTTTCTTCACTGACAGCAGGGAAGCAGCCGTTGTAGCTTTCGTGTGTTGTCCTATAAATTATGTCCAGTGGCTCGGCGGACCAAGTGCTTTGTAGTGTCGCCAAGCACTACACACTACACAGGAATTTCTAGAGAAAAAAAACCGCCTTTTTCGTTATAGTTGCCGCCTGACGTCATATAGCTTCTCTCTGCTCTTCTTCATTCTCTCTTCCTTAAACTTACCTCGCAACATCATCAGAAACACAAACTCTATCCATTGACCAATGTCCTGGGGTCTTTTAACTCTGTAACGAGCATTTAGCGGCCAGTAGCTGCGTTTTCAAACTCTTGAAAAGTTCTTTCTTTCTTTCTTTCTTTCTTTCTTTCTTTCTTTCTTTCTTTCTTTCTTTCTTTCTTTCTTTCTTTCAATCGTTCAAACGCCAGCTTTCCGAGTGACGTCGAAAAGAACGGTTACTTCTTTCGCCACCGGCTCAATTACCTTTGTGGATGAAATTTCCGGCTTACATGATTTAGTTTTGGTGAGGCAATTTCGTGCACTCGTAAACGCTAGCTTTATCCCTTCTTTAGTGCAACACGTAAAGTTTGCACGTAGCCCTCTCGCATTCCTTACAAAAGTTCGAAGTGACATTCAACACGCTCTGTAAGTAAGTTTTATTGAGAGATAGATACAGAGAGGATAAACTTTATTCAGTACAACACGGGAGCGAGAAGAGCTCCTCCGCTCTGCAGTGGATGGTCCCCTCAAACCAGCGGCCTCATAGCTTGCCCTTCTCGCTCGGTCGGCCAATTCGAGCTGGTCCGCCGGATCGGATATAGACAACGCTGCCTCCCATAGCCGTACGGTGGGATGTGTTATGGGTGTTAGCTCCAGAGTGCTTGCGCAAGCCAATGCCAAGTGACGGAGTGTTGTGCATTTGTCGCAGTGGGCGCATTTGGGAGAGTATGGCGCTTAGTGTATAGTGTGGCACAGACTCATACATGAGTACATGAGTTGTTTGAAGTTCCCGCGGAACTTGCTGAAAATAAAGTCGATAGCACGTTGAAAATTATTTTTTGAATATTTTTTTTTCGTGCTTCAATCGGGAAAGCTGTTAAAAAGCCGAAGAAAGGTGCATGTGTTTCCTTACTTATCTCTGAGAGCTGCTCTTGTCTCACAATTTTTCTTGAATGTAGCAGGCGCAACGTTAACGTCATGCATAATTTTTCTGGGTCCTCGTGCAGAGCTCAGATGAACGTGGTGAGGAGGACATCCATGGATATATATGCCAACACATCTATCAGTGCGCAAGGTATCATTGCAGAGCTGTAAAAAAAAAAAAAAACTTTAACGGCACATTGCGAGCCTCGTATTGCAGCAATGGAAAGTTCATAAAAATTGCTAGGTAATCGCATTTCTTCTGTGTCTCCTCCGAAGGACGCGCCCGGAAATGTAACGTCATCGGCACCTCTTGCGTTTTGTTTGTTGTTTGTTAACTGCGGCACTATGGGAAGCTACCGAATAGCTTGCTGTCCCAAGACCATAACTGAACACACATAAGCACATACAGACAAAAAAATACTAAACAAGAAAACTACATAAAGAGAAAAGAATATCTTCTTACATTGGTCACTACTATCATCTGTAGTTTTCGTTGCAAGTGCATTTCAACCTCTGGCATGCTATAGACCGCATAATCCGCATAGCACATATTGTGCGCATAATCCTATATATAACACAGTGCGATTCCCACAGCGGGTAACGGGAGGCCAGCTGCAGCCACTTAGGAAGGCTATGAAGCAATAAGCAACGGAAATTTGTCACACTTCCGTGGGTCGTTCTGCAACAATAACGCCGACAACAATGTAGGTATGGTATACAAAAATTGAAAGGGGAAGCGTATGAGTATTCCTATTGACTGTGGTAAAGTAACACGATAGTGAAGGCTCAGTGGCTCCAGGGTATCGCCTCTGAGCACGATGTAGGACATTCCCTTTTCTATAGGGATGTCCGAGCGCTGATCAGCGGAGCCTGATGAACGAAAGCTCGGGTACCGACATTTCAATGCAGTAAGAAACCCGAGGTGACCAAAGTCATTCCATGAGAGCCCTTGCTGTGGCACCTATCATAGCCCCAGTGTAGCTTTTGCACGAACTTAACACGCCATTCCTTATATTTAACTATAATAAGCAGCTCCCAAGAATATACACTGTCAGAGGTACGAGCTCCGAGAAAGAGAAAACAAAACGTCAAGCACACGCGGCAGGATAAGGCCAAGCAGTAAGATAAAAACGAGAAAAATTTTTTATACGTGCCAGCAGGGAAGAGTTCATGATAATTTTTGTTGCAGTGTTTGCATCATTTGGCAAGTAGTGCGCCATGTGCGTCCCTACTGATAACGTCTTGGTACGCGGCCTCTGTACATTGATATTGTTTTCCCCTTGGTTTCCTTATAAGGACGCCAACAATCGTATCATGGTATCAAAACGGCACTGTATTTTCAGCCTCCATGGTAATTCCAGCTGCTGTTCCGATCATGCGGCGGAGTCCTTCGTTACATTCGAAACTAATGTCCTTTTTTTTTTGCTTTATCTGAAGAGTGCGTAAGGCCGGCGGCTAGGTACAAACTGACTGGCAGCTCTGGAATTCGCACCACGTAACCAGCTACGTTCTTCCTGTTTCACTTCAGCGCGCCACGCCTTTCGTGTCTACATCCTGATGGCGCTATTGCGAAGAAAGAGGTAAAAAAAAAATGCTTTGTTCGTCGAAGACGCCGGTCGCGCGGAGAATCCTAAATGTACTTGAAACAAATACGTGGCTGTCCTGAATTCTCCGAAAATATGTGCTTCGGTAGCGTGGCATGCGTTCGAAACAAATTTTCAAGCTTCTGTTTTCTTTTTTTTTAAAGGAAGCACGTATACTGTGCTCCTTTCACTTATCCACCGCTCCTTCCCAGGCGTGCTCGCTCTTTGAAAAAACCGCGCCACTTTTCCCTGTAGAAACGGTAGGTCACGCCGTGACGCTGGTGCTAAAACGGCAGGACGAATCGAGCGAAGAGCTAGCTCTGTTCTTTCTGTATTTCTTTCTTGTTGAAATTTTTTCGAGCGTACTGAAACGTACAGCCTTTGACCGCGACGCACGTAGCATTTCGACGAGTAGACGAGCGACGGCTCGTCTCCTTGACGACGTGCAAGTGTTGACTCCCGTAGGTGAAACGTGTGAACGGCTCTACGAGAGCCGTGCAGGTGCAGTTTTCTTCAAAAGTTTCGAAGCCAGTGCGCGCATGGCATGACCTGTCTTATTTCGGCGTTTGAAAGAAAGAAAGAAAGAAAGAAAGAAAGAAAGAAAGAAAGAAAGAAAGAAAGAAAGAAAGAAAGAAAGAAAGAAAGAAAGAAAGAAAGGAATGACTGTTAAAGCTTCAGAAGAGTCCGTCGACTGTGTCGTGCCACCGATCGTTCTGCATAGCCGAAACGTGCGAAAAGCTCGTCGAAAGCTGTGGGCGCACTGCGTGCCCTAGTCTGTTCTCTCGCGTCTCAGTGCGAGGGCGTTCTTCCGGCTCGAGAGTTCTGTAAACAGCAATCCACCTCTGATCGTCCGCGAACCTTCTGCTTTCTTTATTATTCCACTCAACGCTGCCCTGTACGGCTGCATGCTTCGACGTGCGACAGCCGCTGAGGGTAAAACTACTTCGCGGCCAGTGACACAGGGCGTCAGTGGGGCGAAGTCGGCTCCTCAGACAGCAGGTTCTACTGTCGGGTCGTGCCAATTTGTCGGCCTGATAACCGGTCGCCGAGTTCATGTGAACGCCAGCCAGTAGGACCGAGCTAGCATCGAGGCGAGATTTGTCAACCCACCAGCAATGGGCATGAGGGGAGGGGATTGTATTTCGCGTGATGCTTTTAGTAAAAAGATGCATGCAAACGCTGTCGGGTAGGGTCAGCTCGACTTCTCACTCGAACCGCCCGGGTCGAGTTCCTGTAAACGGAATCCGTGGTTCATTAGCTTTTTTGTAGCGGCACTATCATGGGCACGGATGACGCTGATATTGCGAGCCTACCAGATTGAACTTGGACGGAGCATTCTGTACACTGTTCTACTTGATATTCCTATCGTAATCGTCCTGCTTTCTTTTGCAAACCCTTGCACACTCCAGCAGCGTCTGGTTGCACTTTCATTACGGCCACCATGGCGAAGCTGCACTCGTTTATTGTTTTGCTTACCGATTATAAAGCAGAAGTTACACTACAATGGCATGATGACACAATTATCTTTCATTCAGTATAAATGCCTTATCGAACAAATCAAGACTCGCATTTAAATGGCCGGCATTCGCTGGCACCGCAGTGCTAGCGAACGCCAGCGAATATTCAGAATAACACCTCTTTAAAATGGTAAGACGGTTATCCTGAAATCCCACGTTTCTTCAAATGCGTCAGCATGTCTGTGCCTACCCAACGAGGAAGCTGTCCGTCAGGTAAAACGAATGCAATGACCCATACCCAGTGGCGTAGCAAAAGGGGGGGCCGGGGGGCCGTGGGCCCCGGGTGCACGGGGCCAGCCGGGGGGGGGGGGGGGTGGGGGGGTGTCATATACGTCTGAAGACACCCAAAAATTGTCGATATCCTCGCCTTCCTCGACTACACCCGGGGAAGGGGGGGGGGGAGGGGTGTGACAGAAGAGCTAAGGGCCCCGGATGCCAGACGACCTAGCTACGCCAATGCCCATACCCCCAGTAAGCACGCCAATTCGTTTAAACCAACCCTTCAACACACAGAACACCATGCGTTTGAATACAGAACAAGCTCAAAAGAAGCATGTGAACCATCAATGAAGTATCGCATAATGTATAATGATCGGATCATGTTAGGTAAGGTTGATAATGACACCGGGCTGCATAGACATGAGCAAGTGTCGCGCCGCAGCAGTTCGTGTCGCCGCGGCGCTGTCGCGTTTATCGTATATAGCGCCAAGACGAGCGCAGCCACTTGTCGAAGAAAAACGAAAGCATCAGTGTCAATGCAGAAAATGCCAAAAACAACTCAACGACCCTGCGCAGAGCGGGGAACTACAGCAAGACGCTCACGAGCACAATTAACCAACACGAGGAAAGACACCATGCCGCTGCCGTCCGAGAAGGACGTTCCGGGGAAGGCCGAAACGCAGAACAAGCACGGGAAATCAAGCGCGCTATATCCAGTGTCACCGGGAGCAACGCGCCGATGCCCGATGCCACAAAGAAGAACATTGCATACCCCCTCAGCAAATGTAGTGGTGGTCTTGTAACAGCTTCGCTAAATTAACCCTAATTCACGTCAATACTAAAGGCTGAGGGCTCGAGTGCCTTAATTAACTCTATCGTAATTAACTATGGCTAATGAGCTTCACGTTAATAAAGAAGTATGGTCACGGGTTCGAGTGCCGTAATGAGCTCTATCTTAAATAAACCTGCCTTATCATGTTCGCTATCGAACATCATAAGCGAACGACTGATGAGGGTTGATAAGGCTTTATACTGATCGGATCAAGTTCAATAACATTGATGATCATGACACGGGGCTGCGTGGAGATGAGCAAGTGGCACAATGCTTACGCATGCGTAGACAACTACCCGCGGAGGAGGAGGAGGAGGAACATTATTATTACAGAAGTCGTTGCGCGGGTTATCCCTGGGTGGTGCCCTCTGACAGGGCTCCACGGGCGGAGTTTCTGCGTGATTTTTTTTTTACTCCTGATTCCCTCCAACCTTTAAATACACATATATATCATGTTTACAGCGCATTAGTGCTCCTCTTGATCGACATTTGTGCATCCAGCTCTGTCGTCCATCCATTCTTTTCTGAGATGCTTCGGCTTCACGTTGTCATAGAAAGAGTTCTGCAGCATCTTCTCTCTCTCTCTCTCTCTCTCTCTCTCTCTCTCTCTCTCTCTCTCTCTCTCTCTCTCTCTCTCAATGCAAAAGCGTCAAATGGCCCTTTGAGCGAAAAAGTCTCGCGTCTGTCGTCTTTAGCAGCAAAACTGCACCTAAGCTCACATTGCATTGGTTGTGACGTCACACCACGAGCGCGCCTCGATGGAGCAGAACGGGTGGTACGGATGCCTGCTGCTTTGATAGCGCGCCAGGTGTCGCACGAGGTGAGATGGCGTCCCTGCGACGACACGTCACCCTTGCCCTCGCTCCCGAAAGCCTGTGTTATCCGCGCGTTCCCTGTCCGTGCAAGCTCTCGCCTGCGTTCCAAGTGCGCCTCGGTATAAGGCCGAATCAAAATGCGCCAATCGCCTTAACGCGCTCGCTAGCCCGCGAGCTCATAACTCGTATATAGGATCGCTGGGCGGCGTTCTGTTGTGCATTAATGCTTTTGCATTCGGAACTCATAAGTGTTTAGGTGTTCGCGGATTTCGTTTCTTGCGGACATGTTTTAGCATTTGCTCGAACTTCCACCATAGCTGCCTTCTGCACGATGTAGTTCTCACTTCTTATCACTCAGCGAAAGCTCCAATCCTGGATGTCGGCTGTAATGCGTAAACAAAGAGAACTTCGTTGTGTCGGATACGACACTGTTGCTTAGGAAAGTTCCAAGCAGCGCAAACAAGTCGCAGACAAAAGGCAGAGAAACCAGACCGGCAGCGCTCTGACCAGTCTGTTTTCTTTGTCCTTTGTCTGCGTGTTCTTGCGTCGCTTGGAATTTTCTTAAATATGAAGGCACACCTATTCGCTCGACTTTCGAGTGGACGCTGCTATACAAAATGTTTTGGCGTACGCTCATATCTCCTTTCTTTCCCTCTCGCACTTCCAACGTTCCTTTTATATTTCGTCTGCAACGATATTGCAGTGTAAAGCAATTTTCCTAAACGGCTTAAAGGGGCGAAGAAACGAGCGTCACTCTTAATATTTCTTTCCGTAATTCCTCGCTCGCTGTCGACAGCCCGACTCTCATGATCATGACGTTCATCAATCATGTTCATCTTCATCACTGGGTGCATATAGATAGATGACGTGGACAAAGCAGCGCAAAAAATAGCGGCTTCTCCCTCACTCTCTCACTCTCTCATAATCAGAACGAGCACAGGTGCAAGTAAGCGCACTCCCACGTGCATGACACGTTAACTCAGAGCTTAAGCGCTTTCCTTTCATTTCTAACGTGTCCTTTCAGAACGATGCCTAAGACTGGTTCAACCCGAGCGTAGTGCGCGGTAAAAAAAAAAAAGAACGACACAAGCAAAACACACACTGACGTGAAAACAGGTTATGAACCTCGCGGGGTGCGTGTGCTATCGACGTAAAACCTTGTTGGCGTTAGTTATGAAATTGTGCAATCTTAGAAAATGAGGCTACCCAAGAATTCGATATTCAATAATTATTTCTATTTAAGCAACGTGATGCAGAAAGAACGAAAGAACGAGAATACTACTCTCGCATAAGCTGGCACAAAGGATGGCGCTGTCCTAACTTGCTGGCACGAAAAGGCACTGATTAGAAGCACGCGCGACCTTTCCGCGCGGCACCGTCTTTTTGGGCTTCGAAACTTGAGCTCTAAATTGAGGTCTCCGTCTCTGTCTCGCGCGACGAATAAATCAGGATGAAACAGAGACATCCCGAAGTAGGGAACGCGGACTTGTGTTTCTTTCCTTGTTTTTCTCTTTCTGTTTTCTTTCTTTCTTTCTTTGTTCTTTTTTTTTTTTTTTGCTCCTTTCATTTTAAAGAGCGCTCGTACGCAATAATCCCCAAGCTCGGAATCAGAGATCAGAAGTGGGTCTGACAAAAGATATAGTCTTAACAAAACATTTATTAAAAAAAGTACACGTACATGAAGCCAAGTAACGAATCCCACGTATATAAAAAAAGAAAGGACGTAGGAATCGAGGCCAGCCACAGCGAGAACCAGGACGACTCGCAAAATTGACTGCCACGCGCAAACGGCTTGCTCTTTCGTTCCTTCCATTTCGTTTACATTTTTTTTTTCTGCAGCTTTAACCCTCTTCCATTTTCCAGCGTTCTTCATTACGGCCTCCCTCACGTATGAAGCGGCTCGCGTCCGGATTTTCTCTAAACTTCCTTTCCCGTCCTCGAATTGCCACTGGTTCTGTGTTTTTTCCTCTTCTTTCCCCTTTTCCACGAACACATCTCTTTCTTCATTTACTCGAACGAGTCGGGCTAATTTTGCTCGCCGTACTGCACACAGCTGTATAGTGCGCGTCTTAATAACCAAGGAGAACGAACGGTCTCTGGCTGCTCTCTTGCCACGAGCGACGTCGGGGGAGCTGCCCGAGGAAATGCTTGCGCGAGGTAGATTGATGAGCTGATTAGAGAGCCTTTATCTGTCTCCGGAGAAGTTACACTCTCGTCATAAACGAGAGGCCACGAGAAGAGCGCGGAGGCGGGGAGCGGAATGTCGTAGTAGAGCAAACTTGACGCGGGTTCGTGGCGCCCGTGACCTTTCCTTATACTTTGTAGCTCGACCAGCAAATTCGTGATCTCCTTCCTGTTGGCAGGCCACCAACCGTGTCGTTGAAATCTGGAGAAGTATATTTCTTCAAGTCATAAGCATACATGTAAGTCCTACAAAGTACGAACGCGCCTGAATCTGTGCTTCATTACTGCAGTGGCGTGCACCACTGTATTCGAGCCGAAGCACATGGTGTTTCAGGGAACACTTTCACCTTTCTTTGATTGCCTGGCGCATATATCACAATTCTGGTCCTTGAACTGGTCTACTCGAAGAGGCGGACATTGCCTTCACGAGAAATTGAAATGCATGAACTACTAATTATCAAAAATTCACTAATTAAGAGAAAGAGAGAGAGAGAACTTTATTTACAGAAAGGCAGAGAAGTCGGCCTGATCTATAGTTTTAACTAATTCCCTTATGACACACATTCTTATGACAATACAAATTCTAGCGATAAGACTGCAACGCGCATCCGCTTGAAAAGAATTGTGTGGATGACTCCATTTACGAGATATGCGCCGTCAAACTTGCGGTACATGTGCACTGAAGTTCCACTTACATTCTTAATAAAACGTGGTTTTATGCACTGAAGCACAAAGGTAACTAGAACCCCAATGCATTTCTGTGCAAATTTCGGGAATTAATATCTCGAACCTGGTGTCATCCTGAGAATTAATTTCAAGTGGATCCGCCTTGCGATGTTTGATTTGCAATTGCCTTTGATTTGTAAATTGCAATATGTTCTATAAGATAGTTAAAAACTTGGTCAATTTTTGTTAATTCGTTGAATATGCTTTTCAATATATTGTGTAAGTAATGTCCGCCTCTTCGAGTAGTCCAGCTCATGGACTAGAATTTTGCTATCGGCCATAGGAAAGCTCTTAAACATATCTGAAATTGTTCGCTGAAACACCCGGTATATAGAACGACACGCCTCGCCTCATATTTCTCTTTACGACCTGTGAAAGAACGGTGCCTCTAATAATGAAGCTAGTCCCCCCTTCTCTTTCATATGTGAAAGAACACTGAAGAAAAATGAGATAAAAGAGATTAGGAAGGCAGGGAGTTTAACCGGAACATAGATCCAGTTTGCCGCCCTGCACGGAGGTGGTAAGGGAAGACAGAAAGATGTATATATATAAAGAAGTACACACACATGGGAAGAGTGGGCGAGGGGAAGAAAAAGGGAGAACGTGCACACTCACAAAGGAATGCAGGAGTGTCACAGTCGTCCAAGCAGGCCGCTTGACCGGAAGAACCGAAGCAGCGCCTTCATCGCCTTCTGGTGTGAAGATCGCATCAGCCGGCACTTCGAGATCGTCTGCTCCGAAAGCGGCCAGTCATCGAGGCGTGCCAGCGCCCTCACGAGCGACTGTCTCTGGCAGCTGTAGCGTGCACAATCGCAGAAGATATGCTCGATTGTTTCCTCGTTGCCGCAACTACCACAGGCAGCGCTGTCAGCCATTCCGATGCGGCAAGCAAACGCATTCGGGAAAGACACTCGAAGCCCCAGTCGGCAGAGAACATTTGTCTCGGTTCGGGAAAGTACACATGGAATGCGTGGTCGGAGCGACGGGTCCAGGAGGTGCAGTCGAGTATGTCGGAGACCTGGCGTATTCCACATGGATCGTGTGGCATCACGGGCTAGTATGCGAAGCTTTGTTGCTGGATCAGTTCTTGATAGCGGGATGGGTTTCTTCACGGCATCTTCGTGAGCCCTCCAGCAGCCTCATCGGTGTTCTCGTTGCCCATGATGCCGCAACGGCCTGGGAGCCACTTAAACGTTATGTCATGTCCTTTCTCTGCTAGCTGGTGATATAGCTGCCTTATTTTCAGCACCAGATAGTCTTGCGATCCGCGACATAGAACGGATAACGGACAATGTAGGGCTGCCTACGAATCTGTGAATATACGCTACATCTTTGCGGTAGATCTTCATGGATGATGCAAAATGCGCTGAAAAGTGCAGCAAGCTCCGCAGCCGTCGTCCTTGTCCGGAACAACGCTGAAGAAAAGTACTACGTTAGGTTAGATTAAGATTAAATTGTGAGGCTTAACGTCCAGAAACTGCACAGTGGATTATATATGAGGGACGCTGCTGTGGAAAAGCCATAGATTATTTTGACCACCTCGAGTTCTTTAACGCGCCCGAAAGAACATTTCACGAGCGATTCTGCATTCCGCCCCCATCGCAATTATGGCCGCCGCAGTCGGCGTCGAACCCGGGACCTCGAGTTAAGCAGCGAAACGCCATAGACAGTGAGTTGCCGTGGTGGAGGTTATATTCTAAGACGAAGCTTTAGCTCGGGCCCAACTTCGACGCGGCCTATTCAAATACATTTAAAACGCAAGAACGTTTTTATGAGATAACCCCTGGACTGATTTTGATGAAATTTATTGCATTTGAAAGAGAAAGCTTAATTCTAGTGACTGTTGGAAGCGGAATTTCGATTTAGGGCTTGAACTTTCTTAAAACAATTTTCAAATATTTGACCGTGTGAAAAGAAGATAGAAGCACGAAGTTCACAAATTCATAGCTCTGCATCAAGAACTGATATCGCGGTTCTGTAAACGGCATCCATTAGATCATTCAAAGCGTACAAATTCAATATGTCATTTTACATCTTACGTGAATTTGTTAAGTTGGTTACAACGGTTTTACAAAAGTTGTATTTCCCTATGATTAATTTTTTATATTCATGTGTAACATATCAATTTTGTCCGCTTTGGATGTACTGTTACATGCAATTCACAGAATTGTATTATCATTTTTAGTGGTTGAGATACAGAGTTGTAAACTTCATAGTTTCGTTTTTTTGAAAATTTTCGATTTTCGCCAATTTTTAACAAAAAGCTGACGACATAACTCAAAAATTCGAAACCAGCAGTCACTAGATATTGAGTTTTTCTTTTAAATGCAACAAACCTCGTCAAATTTGGTGCAGTGGTTGCCGAGAGAAACGAATTCTCCTTTTACATGTATTTAGATAGGAGCACTCGAGCTAAAGCTTTTTCTTAAGTTGATCGTCCGAGGGCAACCAATAGGTGCATCTTACGGCAAACGAAGGCTTTGCAAACCCTAAATGACGCGAAAAAAAAAAAAAGAAGCCATGGGAGGCGACGGCACAAGCTTCTAGTGACGACTGATATAGTTCGAGAGCGTCTGAGAACGATTACACTACGCTCCAAAGCACGCAAACATTCACCGCATTATCTCTTGGGATCTTTTCTTTCCGAAAGGATTTTGCAGAAACTGTCGACGATGATTCTTAACGTAAGCGGAACGTTTCTAAAAAGCCGTTCGCTTTATTAAAGAAATGATGCACCCGTATGCGTGTATTAGTTGCAGCAGGGATATTTAGACATCAGCGTTTGTTGTTTCATTGCGTGATTACGAAGAGAATGGAGTCGTTGGACAGCATACTTGTAGTATCAATGCCTTTCCTACGTTTAGCGGCTTCAAATTTTACAAGGCGACTGAATGCAAATGGTACGGGCAGTGCAATCTCGGTGAAAAAAAAGTCTCTTCTCCGCATGCTTTGATGTAAACGCGTCTAACGTTTACCGCGAGGACGCCGTTCCACGGGGCACTCGCGAAAGGGAAAGCAATGACGGCAAAGAAAGGACAGCATTTGTGCTCTCCTCGCTTCTTTGCTTGCTTCGGCGTCGTTCCCGTGGCGCTTTTTTCATATCGAGCGTGCTATATCAACTTGCCCTACTTTCGGCCTTGTCGTTCACCTCCTTGCCATTAGTGACGATTGCGATAGCCCTTAATGATTTCCTAACGATGCTGTGCGTCATCTGGTCTTTGTGTCCTCGGGATAATTGTTATTGGGTTAAGCAGGGGGTCAAACACAGAGTCGCCACCTCTCTTTGTTTGTGGTCCTTCCCCCCCCCCACCTGAATAATTTTCATTGAGGATACGCATAGATATATTTTTGGTCTGGCCATGGGTGTACCCATGGCCAGACCGATCAGCGTCTGTACGTTTTGCTCAGATTGCCTGATTGAATTGCAGGAGGAAAGGTAAACGCACACCAACGCTTTCCTGGCTCTGTCTTTCTTTCTTTAAACGGCACACAAATTGGCATCAGCTGTGTTGCGAACACAGCCTCAATATACCACCTGTTTTTTGAATACGAGACCTGCTTTGGCGAGTTCAGATCGATTTCAGGTTAGTGGGATCTGGGTGTCTAACCACTTTCGCATCGTAAATTAGACGATTTGGTTCTTTCTGATTCACGTCGAACAACGAAAAGGGTGTCGAATGAAGCTTGGAGCGAGAAAGATGTACCAAATTAGCGTAGAGCGACGTACGAAGAAATAATAATGCTTAATTAGCGAAAAACTCGCCGCAATGAAACCCAGAGCCACTCGTTCAAACTGCGCGCGCCTAACACCAGAACCGGAAGCGTGGCTTTACTCAAAATACGTAGGCCGATCACGGCATAGACATAGCGCAGTCTAAAAATTTAATAGTGCAGATTTAAAGAAACAAAATAATGTAAAGACAAGTGAAAGTTAAGTAAAGGGTTCTATGTAGGAGTAAAATGCTATTAAAGTCGGTTAAGATGACCTAGGTGAACTTAAGACGGATAAGTAGCTGTTGAAATCGAAGAAAGAAAGACAAGGTTTTCTGGTGGGAGCCTCTGTTCACGTGCCATAAGCTGGAGGTGACGACAACAACAACAACAACAACAACAACAACAACAACAACAACAACGACGACGACGACGACGACGACGACGACACCGACAACAACAACAACGACGACGACGACGACAACGACAACAACAACAACAACAACATCTGTTCCCTCTCGAATAACGAAGATGGAAAAACATGGAACAACAAACCACACGATACACTAATGCACCCTGGTAGACCTTGTATTTCTTCGACGTCAAACGCTGCTGACTCGCCGTCTCTTTTTAATCGCCTGTAACAGGCAGTAATATTTCTCCTTTACAGGTGCATTTGTGGAACAGGCGAAAATCACCTGCTTAAGAAGCCGGCATGTGCAGGTAGCTGATTAAAATTACTAAAAAATGAACTTTTTAAACACACCCTCTGGAGCACGTGTTACCATCGCGAGTTGAAAATGGTGGTGGCGAAGTCGGGTTCCCCACTTCCGAGGTGCCCAGCCTTAAACTGTGCTCCGAAACGCATTAGCGTTCTAGTTCAAAAGCATGCGTCAAGTAGTTCCGGGTGACCTTAGCCGTAACGCCAACACATTTTTACAGCAGATTTTGGAGACGAACACTTCGAAAGCGACGCTAGTCTATAGGATATGCGCTGTGTAGACATGACTTCACTTCATCATCATCATCATCATCAGCCTAGTTACGCCCACTGCAGGGCAAAGGCCTCTCCCATACTTCTCCAACTACCCCGGTCATGTACTAATTGTGGCCATGTTGTCCCTGCAAACATCTTAATTTCATCCGCCCACCTAACTTTCTGCCGCCCCCTGCTACGCTTCCCTTCCCTTGGAATCCAGTCCGTAACCCTTAATGACCATCGGTTATCTTCCCTCCTCATTACATGTCCTGCCCATGCCCATTTCTTTTTCTTGATTTCAACTAAGATGTCGTTTACCCGCGTTTGTTGCCTCACCCAATCTGCTCTTTTCTTATCCCTTAACGTTACACCCATCATTCTTCTTTCCATAGCTCGTTGCGTCGTCCTCAATTTCAGCAGAACCCTTTTCGTAAGCCTCCAGGTTTCTGCCCCATATGTGAGTACTGGTAACACACAGCTGTTATACACTTTCCTTTTCAGGGATAGTGGCAACCTGCTGTTCATGATTTGAGAATGCCTGCCAAACGCACCCCAGCCCATTCTTATTCTTCTGGTTATTTCAGTCTCATGATCCGGATCCGTGGCCCTAAGTAGATGTATTCCCTTACCACTTCCAGTGCTTCGCTACCTATCGTAAACTGCTGTTCTCTTCCGAGACTGTTAAACAATACTTTAGTTTTCTGCAAATTAATTTTCAGACCCACCCTTCTGCTTTGCCTCTCCAGGTCAGTGAGCATGCATTGCAATTGGTCTCCTGAGTTACTAAGCAAGGCAATATCATCAGCGAATCGCAAGTTGCTAAGATATTCTCCATCAACTTTTATCCCCAATTCTTCCCACTCCAGGCCTCTGAATACCTCCTGTAAACATGCTGTGAATAGCATTGGAGATATCGTATCTCCCTGTCTGACGCCTTTCTTTATAGGGATTTTGTTACTTTCTTTGTGGAGGACTACGGTGGCTGTGGAGCCGCTATAGATATCTTCCAGTATTTTTACATATGGCTCATCTACACCCTGATTCCGTAATGCCTCCATGACTGCTGAGGTTTCGACTGAATCAAACGCTTTCTCGTAATCAATGAAAGCTGTATATAAGGGTTGGTTATATTCTGCACATTTCTCTATCACTTGATTGACAGTGTGAATATGGTTTATTGTTGAGTAGCCTTTACGAAATCCTGCCTGGTCCTTTGGTTGACAGAAGTCTAAGGTGTTCCTGATTCTATTTGCGATTACCTTAGTAAATACTTTGTAGGCAACGGACAGTAAGTTGATCGGTCTATAATTTTTCAAGTCTTTGGCGTCCCCTTTCTTATGGATTAGGATTATGTTAGCGTTCTTCCAAGATTCCGGTACGCTCGAGGTTATGAGGCATTGCGTATACAGGGTGGCCAGTTTCTCTAGAACAATCTGACCACCATCCTTCAACAAATCTGCTGTTACCTGATCCTCCCCAGCTGCCTTCCCCCTTTGCATAGCTCCTAAGGCTTTCTTTACTTCTTCTGGCGTTACCTGTGGGATTTCGAATTCCTCTAGGCTATTCTCTCTTCCACTATCGTCGTGGGTACCACTGGTACTGTATAAATCTCTATAGAACTCCTCAGCCACTTGAACTATCTCATCCATATTGGTAACGATATTGCCGGCTTTGTCTCTTAACGCACACGTCTGATTCTTGCCTATTCCTAGTTTCTTCTTCACTGTTTTTAGGCTTCCTCCGTTCCTGAGAGCCTGTTCAATTCTATCCATATTATAGTTTCTGATGTCCGCTGTCTTACGCTTGTTGATTAACTTCGAAAGTTCTGCCAGTTCTATTCAAGCTGTAGGGTTAGAGGCTTTCATACATTGGCGTTTCTTGATCAGATCTTTCGTCTCCTGCGATAGCTTACTGGTTTCCTGTATAACGGCGTTACCACCGACTTCTATTGCGCACTCCTTAATGATGCCCATGAGATTGTCGTGCATTGCTGCAACACTAAGGTCCTCTTCCTGAGTTAAAGCCGAGTACCTGTTCTGTAGCTTGATCCGGAATTCCTCTAGTTTCCCTCTTACCGCTAACTCATTGATTGGCTTCTTGTGTACCAGTTTCTTCCGTTCCCTCCTCAAGTCTAGGCTAATTCGAGTTCTTACCATTCTATGGTCACTGCAGCGTACCTTGCCGAGCACGTCTACATCTTGTATGATGCCAGGGTTCGCGCAGAGTATGAAGTCGATTTCATTTCTAGTCTCACCATTCGGGCTCCTCCACGTCCACTTTCGACTAACTCGCTTGCGGAAAAAGGTGTTCATTATCCGCATATTATTCTGTTCTGCAAACTCTACTAATAATTCTCCTCTGCTATTCCTAGAGCCTATGCCATATTCCCCCACTGACTTGTCTCCAGCCTGCTTCTTGCCTACCCTGGCATTGAAGTCGCCCATCAGTATAGTGTATTTTGTTTTAACTTTACCCATCGCCGATTCCACGTCTTCATAAAAGCTTTCGACTTCCTGGTCATCATGACTGCATGTAGGGGCATAGACTTGTACCACCTTCAATTTGTACCTCTTATTAAGCTTCACAACAAGACCTGCCACCCTCTCGTTAATGCTATAGAATTCCTGTATGTTACCAGCTATTTCCTTATTAATCAGGAATCCGACTCCTAGTTCTCGTCTCTCTGCTAAGCCCCGGTAACACAGTACATGCCCGCTTTTTAGCACTGTATATGCTTCTTTTGTCCTCCTAACCTCACTGAGCCCTATTATATCCCATTTACTACCCTCTAATTCCTCCAATAACACTGCTAGACTCGCCTCGCTAGATAGCGTTCTAACTTTAAACGTTGCCAGGTTCAGATTCCAATGGCGGCCTGTCCGGAGCCAGGTATTCTTAGCACCCTCTGCAGCGTCACAGATCTGACCGCCGCCGTGGTCAGTTGCTTCGCGGCTGCTGGGGACTGAGGGCCGGGGTTTGATTGTTGTATTCATATAGGAGGTTGTGGCCCAGTACTGCACCAGGGTGGCCAATCCTGCTCTGGTGAGAGAGTGCGTTACCGGTTCTGGTCACCGGGATCAGGCCGCACTCCAGGCCTGTTTGTGCAATTTTCTCAACACACGTTTTTTTTTTTGTATTTTCCGGTGGAGAATTGCGCTGCACCGGGATTTGAATCACGGTCCTTTTGCACTGGAGACGGATACTCTACCGTCCCCGCAGGAGTTAAATTAAAAATTGGAGAATGGGGTTTTGCGTGACAAAACCACTTTCTGATTATGCACGCCTTAGTGGAGGACTCCGAAAATTTCGACCACCTGGGGTTCTTTAACGTGCACCAAATTCTAAGTACACGGGTGTTTTCGCATTTCGCCCCCATCGAAATGCGGCCGCCGTGGCCGGGGTCCGATCCCGCGACCTCGTGCTCAGCTGTCTAACACCATGACCACTGAGCAAGACTTCACTTAGGATAGCGCAAATTTCCATTTGGAACATTTAAAGGGAGTAATGAAAATGTTATTTATGAATATCTTTTAATCAGCTACCTGCACATGTCGACTTCTTAATAGAATTTTTAATCAGCTACCACACACACACACGCTCACACGCACGTGCACACGATATATGACAAACGTTGGTATAGTGCAACAACTTCTATCCTTAGTGGTCGCACGTGATGTAATGAAAACTTGAAGGGACAGACAACAGCTTAGAACATGAATCGAGATAACCCCGCCGATGGAAGGATTGCCTGTATAGTATTGGCTAAAACGAGCCCTGTTTTTCTTATCAAACATTGATTTAAATGTCTAATTATTCACTGGAAAGCGAGAAAAATGACATTCGGCGCCCCACGTGGCAAAAACATGAAGAAACATGTGACCTACTAATGTACGCAGTTCCTGGTGCTTTTATTTGTATTGAAATGCAGTACACTTTTTCTATAATTTTTCTTTTTCTAACTTACAATGTGCAGATAAACCTTCGTTTGTAGTGAGTAGAAAAGTGGCGCTGCCTTCGCTTGACGTTTTTGATAAGTTAGGTTGGTTCGTCTATCGATAGAATAACGACGCCGGGGTCCCACCAGCAATGATGTATAGCCGTGTACTTGGGAAGGGGGTGGGGGGAGGTAACGTGGTACAATTATATCTGTGCAACAATGCAAACTTGTTGTACCAATTTTTTATTTTCAAAAGTGGTTGAAAAGGTCAAAGTATTGCTGGTTTGCCACAGTTGCACTCGATCCTGTGAAAACAGCGATGGGCGTCGGCTTCCACAATTTGCGAGGCTGTCTATCAGCATCGCTCTTACTTCTCAGCGTTGCTGGAGGAGGAACTCTTACTATTTTAGTTTTTTAGAGGTTGCTCAAATCGAAAAATTCCGCTCACAAAACATCCACGCGCTTTTGGACGCAGCCGCTGCAGGTGTAAACATTCCCGAGGGCGAAGTTTTCGTTGTGCCATAAAACACTGAGTCCTTAAAAATCAGTTGTCAGTCCCTTTAAGTACAGCAGGCCTCTGCTGAAGCGAATCCGGTTAAGTCAAGTTTTCGGATATGAGGAATGTGTATATTATTTATTTATTTATTTATTTACTTCTATCTCAGAAACCACACATAACAAAAGTGAGTATACACAAGAATAATAACAATGAAAAATCACTCGTTTACTAAAAAATGAGGTTTCGGTGGCCATAAATAACCACGCCAGCGTCGACAACGACGTGGAAAATTGTGGGGCTCGCGCCGCAGAAAGTATAAGTGAGTAGACCTGACCTTCGACGTGCCTTTACAGGGGCACTATAACGTAAAGCCATTCCAAACTATTTTTGTTCCATTTATGCAATCAACACTTCACGATTTGTCAAACATTCTTCGCGCTACCCCCGCTTCAACTTTCTGTCACGCGACGTCACACACAAAAAAAAAGAACGCGAGAACTCTCCATATGATACGTCGTATGCACACTTATTATGCATGATTAGACAGAACAAAACAAAAAACAATGTGGGCAGTTTGCACCAGTGGTGCAAGGCTGGGTCACAGCGGAGCTAGTTCCGGCTTTTGCTAAGTATTGCTACGTTTTGCTGTTTTGCAATGTTATGTATGGCTTGGCTAGGCTCGTACCAAGCGTTGCTAGGTTTTGCTAAGTCTTACGAGGTTATACATGGCTTAACTATGCTCATGCTAAGTGTCGCCAAGATTTGCTAAGTTTCGCCAAGTTTTGACGAGGTTATACACGGCCAGGCCGGTGAGCCACACAAGCCCCAGCAAGTCACACGCATACAAGCCACAGTACGTGCATCACAATTTATTATGTACAGTGCTGCAGTACCGGTCGTCACCATCGTCGATACGGTCCTCGTCCTCGACGTCCGACCGTCGTCGTGGTCGTCGTCAGTGGCGTCGGAGAAGGCTTCGCGAAGCACTTGCAAGGCAGAGCTCTTCTGTTCAAAGTTCCGCACCGAGCTCGCCGTGGAGATATTGACGTCGAACCACAGCCGGTCACAGACGCGGCAGCTGTGCCAGAACTCAATGCCGAGGAATTTGCGCTGGAAGCGGCCGTTCGCACTTCCCGTGGATTTGGGGCTTGGCGTTGGAAGTTCTCGGTGACGCGCAGGCCCGGAACCGATTACCGGCGGCGCCGAGCATTCAGTCAGCAGTGTTCGCTGTGTCTGGCCCGAAGCTCAGGATCCACAGCTCGACGACGGCGTTTGTCGGCGGCGGCTTCGGTGTGATGGGCAGGATCGGCTCTCCTTCTTCGATCGTAGTCCCGCTGAGTCGCCCACCGAGCTTCCTTTTAGGTCACAGACGCGACAGCTGTGCCCAAACTTTATGCCAAGAATTTCGCGCTGGAATCGGCCGTTCGCACTACCCGTGTTTCGGCGGGCCTGACGCTAGAAGTTGAGAGATGTGTCGCCGCGCCGGCCCGAGCGTTTACTCGCCTGTGACGTCACGACTCCGCCCTACGCGCGTGGGGTGCGAGGAGGTTACATGACTTGGCGCTCTCGCAGGTGGTTGCTAGGCAACACGAGGCGGCGCAGAGCTGGGCTGAGTTTTCTGGTAACGCTCCACGGCAGAACGAAAACTTAAACAGGAGCTGTTTAAGTTTTGCCTGTTAAAAAAAAATATTTATTTGTTATTCGACACCATTTTCGCCGTTGGCCTTCCGCTATTAGTGAATAGCTTTCGAGCTGCGCCCACTTCACCTTTCGGTCACCCGGCATCACAAAACCTCACAAACTCACCCCGTCAAAGTGACATGTACGCATTAAAGATGCATTATTATGGCGAAAAAAGTGAACTGTTTTCGGTATAGCCGCAGACTGCCCCATTCCAAAGGAATCGAAGACCGATCGCTTTTGCACTGGCTGGTCAGAGCTGCTGGAGAGAACGGATTCATTTTCATATGATAAAAAAAATTGCGCGGTAGTATAACGTTGTCGAGCTCTTCTGGCAGGTATACGACATCACTCTGCCAATTCTTCTTCACTGATGATCCTGTTAGCGACATTGTTAAGTTTCCGTTAACTTCGATCCCGCGCCCTCTGGGTTAGCAACGCAACGCCAAGCCACTGTACGCCACCACGGCGCACGACGACGAAAGATCGATGCTTGTGCTGGTATTCCGGTGCATGTTACAAATGCTAGGCAGTAAAACTTGAGCTGCAGCAATTTTCTGCGGCAATTGGAGGGGTCGATGGGTCGCTTTTGGCTGTAAGACTACATCCTGCGATTGTAATCCTTGTACATTTTTGCGCACGTACTTCTTTGTTTATACCTGCAAAAATTTCAGTTGCGTGCTGAGTCAATCATATGCGCATATTTATTCTGATCCGCGTTCCCGTATTCACACACAAAAAAAAAGGTATCCTTGCACTAAAACTGTTTGGAAGACCCGACGACAGCCAATCGTGGTATCAGACATATCATTAGCGAAGCAGCCGGCTAGCGGCAAATAACAGTTAGAATCGAAGAGTTTCGTGCATAGTGACACAAGGCAGAAATATTTAAACAACGCGCGCAGGTTCGTGCGCCCCCCTCAAGACGACAACGGCGCATTGAAAGAAAAGACGACGAAATGATGGCACGTGTTTTCGCAGCACGCACTTGCATCGTAGATGGCCGTTGTCAGCGTCTGCAAGAAGAAGAGGTGAAGCGACGCTCGAGATAGAAGAAGAAGGCATTCTTGATCTCCTTTTCAGAACGCGGCAGCCCTTTTTATTTACCCCCAGGGCACAAGTTAGCCCACAATAAATAGTTGTGTCTGGACTCCCTTAATTGTTCGTTACAATTCTGGTGGAGGTGCTGGGTAATGATTTCCAGCCCAATTCGAGTTGGAGAAAGCAGCCCGGAACCACGCCATCTCACACCCAACGAGTTCACGCCTGTCCACCAGCGCACCAGCCGTCGCCTACGTGGTGAGCCGCCTGAGTTTCCTCTTGTGCCGGAGCAAACTATAATAGCAGCAGCAGACAATCCTGAAATGACGTCCCAGACAGCCTCAACCCACATCGTCGTCGATCAGCCGCGGACGCCGGAGCCTTTTCACGGCGATACCTTCGAAGACGCCGAGGACTGGTTGGAAGGCTTCGAGCGCGTCGCTGACTACAATGGATGGGACGAAAACCGGAAGCTCCGCAATGTTTACTTCGCGTTGCAAGACTGTGCGCGAACGTGGTTTGAAAACCATGAAGCTGTCCTCCGGTCGTGGAATGACTTCCGACGGGAGCTGTTGGCCACGTATCCGAGCACAGACCGCCGGGAAAAAGCTGAAGCCGCTTTGCAAGCAAGAAGCCAACGAAACAACGAAAGCGTGGCAATGTATATCGAAGATATGTCCCGCTTATTCCGCCGGGCCGATCCGAGCATGAGCGAGGACAAGAAGCTTCGGCACCTGATGCGCGGTGTGAAGCAGGAGCTTTTTGCCGGTTTGGTTCGGAGCCCTCCACGTACCGTCGCCGAATTCCGCTCCGAGGCGACAACTATGGAAAGGACTCTTCAACAGCGTGCGAGACTCTACAACCGCGATATGAACGTCGCATCCATGGATATGATGTCGGCAATTTTCGGGAACAGCGTCGAGGTCTTACGAGAACTCATAAGATCTGTGGTTCGAGAAGAGCTCCAGAGGCAACAGCTGAACAACGGCCCAACAGCGGTCTCTTCGTTAGCGGAAGTGGTTCGCGAAGAAGTGAGACAAGCAGTCCGCGAACAGCACCCGCCAGCACAGCCACAAGCGTCGTCACCGGTACGGCCGACGGTATCGTACGCCGAGGTACTCAGAGGATCTCCAGGACGTACTTTCGTCGCGGCAACTGCGCATGTGCCCGAACCTCGGTTCTTGCCGTCTCCGCCGGAGACGAGATTCCGGAAGGCAGACATATGGCGCACTCCTGATAGAATCCCACTGTGCTACCACTGCGGCGAAGCTGGTCATCTCTACAGGATGTGCGAATACCGCAGAGCGGGACTTCGGGGGTTTTGCGTAAATGCTCCTTGCCCAAGAAACGGTGAACGCCCTTTCGAGATCCAAGAGTATTTGTCAACGCGCCAAAGCCCGCAGACTTCACAGCAACATCAACCTCGGTCAACAGTGCCGCTGAGGTATCGATCACCGAGCCCGCGTCCATCCTCAAGCTCCCCAAGGCGACGCCCCCAAAGCCCACGTCGGGAAAACTAATACCGGCGACCTGTGGAGGTGAGGCCGCTGTCGACGCAAGAACAGAGCCTCCAGCGCTGAATGACGGACGCGAGAGCAGTTGCGGAAAAAGTGACGTTGCTTCAGATTTATGTGTGCTTATAGACGGCTGCGAAATTACCGCTTTAGTGGACACAGGCGCAGACCATTCTGTTATGAGTAAAGTGCTTGCCAGAAGGCTGAAAAAAGTGCTGACTCCTTGGAGAGGACCGCAAATTCGAACCGCCGGAGGACACCTTATCAACCCGGTGGGCAGGTGCACTTCTAGAATCGGAATACGCGGCTTTACATACGTCGCCAGTTTCATTGTCCTGCCAGAATGTTCAAGGGATTTAATTATTGGAATGGACTTTTTGCAGGCGAACGGTGCAGTTATCAACTTGCAGGAATCCTGTGTGTCGTTCTCAACGAAGCACGCCATCGCGACATTCGAGTGTGAAGAACAATTTGATGCTCTTCAGATTATAGACGACGACGTCACGATACCCCCAAGGTCCAGCATAGCTGTTGCCGTAAGAAGTACCGTATTCAGCGACTATGAAGGAATAGCAGACAGTAACACTGGGCTCCTACTCGAAAAAGGAATCTGTATGGCAAGAGGTCTGGTTCAGCTGCGTGACGGGTGTTCGAATGTCTTCCTCACTAATTTTGGAAATGAAGTCCAGCATGTTGCGAAGGGAACTGTCATTGCCCGCCTTAATGCTTATGAACAGATTACGGATTTGAGCCCTTCCGATGCTGCACTACTGGATTCTGACAACGTAGACTCCATACTCACATCTGTCAACATCGAAGCAGCACTATCACCGAGCCAGAAGCAGCAAATAGAGAACCTGGTACGAGAATTCGCCTCGTGTTTCTCAACGACATCGAAAGTCCAGAGAACGTCCATCGCCAAACACCGTATCATTGTCGACGAAGCTGTGAGGCCTATTTGCCAGCATCCCTACCGAGTGTCACCGAAGGAGAGAGAGATCATCAGCAAACAAGTCGAAGAAATGCTTAGAGACGACGTAATTCAACCATCGACCAGCCCGTGGGCTTCGCCTGTGGTGTTGGTAAAGAAAAAGGATCAGACCTTGCGCTTCTGCGTTGATTATCGGAAGCTAAACGTCGTCACAAAGCGGGATGTCTATCCCCTTCCGAGGTTCGATGACACCCTCGATAGACTACGGGATGCGAAATTCTTTTCCTCTCTGGACCTCAAAAGCGGATACTGGCAAATAGAAGTGGACGAACGAGATCGTGAGAAGACAGCATTCGTCACACCTGACGGACTATACGAATTCAAGGTACTTCCGTTCGGCCTCTGTTCCGCACCTGCCACCTTTCAGCGGATGATGGACACTGTGCTCTCCGGGTTAAAGTGGCAGTCCTGTCTGGTTTATCTTGACGACGTCGTGATTTTTTCTACCACCTTTGCTCAGCATGTGGAACGACTAAGGACTGTGCTCAAAGCTATTAGTTCAGCAGGGCTGACGATAAAGCCACAAAAATGTCACTTCGGCTTCCATGAGCTCCTTTTCCTCGGCCATGTGATTAGCTCCGAAGGCATCCGTCCTGACCCTGAGAAAACCGCAGCAGTAGAAAAGTTTCCTAGACCAACTGATAAAAAGGCCGTTAGGCGATTCTTAGGACTTTGTGCCTACTACAGGCGTTTCGTCAGAAATATTTCAAAGATTGCCGAGCCATTAACGCGATTAACGAAAGAAGATATGCCTTTCGTCTGGCAAAGTGAACAAGAAGATGCATTCAATGAGCTACGACGGCGACTTCAAAACCAACCGGTCCTTGCGCACTTTGACGAGGAAGCGGAAACAGACATCCACACAGACGCCAGCAATTTAGGACTCGGTGCCGTCCTCGTTCAGTGGCAAAACGGAGAGGAAAGAGTGATTGCATACGCCAGCCGCACTCTTTCGAGGGCTGAAACCAACTATTCAGCCACCGAAAAAGAATGCCTCGCAGTAATATGGGCCATAGGAAAATTCCGACCATACTTATACGGTAGACCGTTCCGAGCAATCAGCGACCATCACTCATTGTGCTGGCTTGCAAACCTGAAAGATCCTTCTGGACGACTTGCTAGATGGAGTCTGAGACTGCAGGAATACGACATAACGGTCGTGTACAAGTCAGGTCGCAAGCACAGTGACGCTGATTGTTTGTCACGTGCGCCGGTCGAATCTGCTCCTGTGAAAGATGGACACGACTTTCCGTTTCTTGGAGCCGTGACCACATCTGCGATGGCCGAACACCAACAGTCTGACGCCGAGTTGCTCCTACTCATCAGGCACCTCGAGGGACACCCCGTCCATGTTCCGCGAGTTTTCTGCCGGGGATTGTCATCGTATGTGATGAGAAATGGTGTCCTGTACAAAAGAAATTTTGATCACAGCACAGAGAAATTTCTACTCGTCGTTCCTTCAGCATTGCGATCCGAAATCTTGGAAGCCTGTCACGATGACCCATCAGCAGGACACCTCGGAGTGAGCAGAACGTTCGCCAGAATTCATGCTAAGTATTACTGGCCAAAGCTATTGACTTCAGTACAGCATTATGTACGAACATGTCGGGATTGCCAAAGACGCAAAACGCCTCCATTAAAACCCGCAGGCCTCCTTCAACCAATAGAACCCCCAGGAGCACCGTTCGAACAAGTAGGAATGGACTTGCTCGGTCCCTTTCCCACATCGTCATCAGGGAAACGATGGATTGTAGTAGCCACGGATTACCTAACCCGATATGCCGAGACATCCTCTCTCATCAGTGCAACGGCTGTCGAAGTGGCTGAATTCTTTGTCACCAAGATAGTATTACGACACGGCGCCCCTGCAATTATTATCACGGACCGAAGAACTTCGTTCACAGCCGATTTGACGCAATCCATTATGAAACTGACTCATACCAGCCACAGGAAAACAACTGCCTATCACCCTCAAACAAATGGGCTAACCGAGCGATTGAACAGGACGCTGACCGATATGTTGTCAATTTACGTAGACTTAGAGCAGCGTACATGGGACAAGATACTACCCTATGCAACATTCGCCTACAATACCGCATTGCAAGAGACCACTCAGGTAACGCCATTCCAGCTTGTTTTTGGTCGAACAGTTACTACACCCTTGGACGCAATGCTGCCTGTCAGCGACAGTACAGAACAGAACCCTGACATCAGCGACTTTACACAGAGGGCCGAAGAAGCACGTCAGCTGGCGCGACATCGCATTCAACAAAGGCAGCGCATCGACGCGGACCGATACAACCTGCGGCGAAGGGAAGTCGAGTATGCCCCAGGCGACAGAGTATGGGTGTGGACTCCCGTGCGGACGCGCGGCGTGTCCGAAAAGCTTTTGCGCCGTTATTTCGGCCCTTACCGAGTACTTCGCCGCATCAGTCCCCTGAACTACGAAGTTACGCCAGACGGACAAGTCAGCTCATCACGATGCCGGCGTCGCACGGAAACTGTACATGTGGTCAGACTGAAGCCATATTATGACAGGCAGTGAATATTCGACCAAACGTCTATTCTGTGCCATATACCACTTTAGTATGGACAACAGCTTGTGAACAATTTAGTCGCTGTACGCATCGGGACGATGCGTTTTGGAGGGGGGATAATGACACAAGGCAGAAACATTTAAACAACGCGCGCAGGTTCGTGCGCCCCCCTCAAGACGACAACGGCGCATTGAAAGAAAAGACGACGAAATGATGGCACGTGTTTTCGCCGCACGCACTTGCATCGTAGATGGCCGTTGTCAGCGTCTGCAAGAAGAAGAGGTGAAGCGACGCTCGAGATAGAAGAAGAAGGCATTCTTGATCTCCTTTTCAGAACGCGGCAGTCCTTTTTATTTACCCCCAGGGCACAAGTTAGCCCACAATAAATAGTTGTGTCTGGACTCCCTTAATTGTTCGTTACAATAGGAACCTTGATTATTGCGCCGGCAAACATAATGCACAATGCGAACGAGAAACTAACTTGTCTATCTTCTATATGCGAAGGCATCCTTATTGGAACTATGGTTATAGCGGTTACCGCCCCTTGGGTATCGCAGGACAGGGCGTGCCTTGCGAGGCAAGCCAGCTGGTGGCTTCCAAATGCCGCGCGTTCTGAAGGCGCGCTTTGAAGAAAACAAGCGTTCCGCCTGGTTGGCACCAGGAACTAGTCAAAGCAGCCGCCGGCTCGTTCCCGCTTACTTTTTCTGTTTTTGTTTTTGCCTAAACCTCTCCTCGTGTGTTTTTACTCGGCACAGCCGTTACAGCGGCCGAGCCCCATAACAATACCCGCTCCATCACTGCCAGAGAGAAAAATTTGCGCCACCTAGACAGCACCTCTCTCCTGCAGATGCTTACGCGCAGGATCCGCGCGCAGGCCTTTAGAAGAGAGAGGCCTGCTGCAGCACAGTGCCGCAAGTTTCAATGCCCACCACGCCAAACCGCGTACTCTGCGCTCACATAAAATCATTTCGCCGAGCCCCGAAATGGGCTCGCCAGAGCTCTGACCGACCCGCTACGTAACAGGAGTTGGCCGAGCGGCGTTTCACAATATTTTGTCTGCATCGACGTGTGCACAGCCGGTCTAGCCTGAGTCGAGCGGTTTGTTCTTTTTCGTAGTTCTTTTATCTTGTTGTTGTTAGGCGCATAGAGAAGCTTGCTGCGGCACTGGACAGTTTGAAATCAAGTTTTGCCGTTGTTACAGTTAAGAAAGATAGAGTGAAAGAGAAGAAAGGGCGGGGGGAAGAGTCAGGTGCTACACGTGCAGGCGAAACATATTCGGCATTTCGTTCACACACAAAGCTTGGACATTGAATGACTATAGATTACAACAGTCGCGGAAGGCCTTGCCGTGAGGTGATTCCAGGGAGCTGAGCACGAATCAGAAGTCAAAATACGAACAGAGAGCGCCAGTTGTTTCTGTTTTGTTTACGCTGCCTGCCCTCCGCCCATAACGATTTTTTTAAAAGCTATTAGAAGGCTGCGGATACTAATGGTTTTAAAAAGGCTGCGCACCGAGTAAACGCTATCTCGAGCGGAAATTTCACACTCATATACACGCGAAACGCAGAAGGGATCTCACGAAACAACTGTTGATACGATCTGAACGAAATTTTGCTTTAAAATATATTTGAAAGAATAACGTTAAATACCCGCGACTCTACGTATGCAGGGTTTTTTTTTTCTTTAGAACGTACGTGTTCTAACAAAAGTAACGAAACTCTAGAATGTTCGAGAAAGTTGAAGCGTCAACTTTGTCCTTTCATAATAAATGAAAATATATTCAACGGATATTTCATACCTGTATGTTCGGTAATGAAGATTACGTTCCTCTCTGCACGACTACATTTCTTCCCAGGATGCGTAGTGCTATTTAGACAGGACAGCATTGAGTGACGTTCACATTAATGTCAACGCAGTCGTTTCCACGGGAACATTTATCCCGAAGTGGTTAGCTTCTGTCTTGGTGGAAGCATATTCGTGTCTAAACGTGTTCACCTGGAGTCCCCACGTCAATTACGTGGAAAAGCAACTCGTTTGTATTGGTCATCTTTTGAAGTTTGTCGCTGGTAAGTCATGGGACCATCTGTTCGCGCTACGTTACGGCTAGGCAGAGCGATATTTTCTCGGATTTATTGCGCTCCAGTACTCCAGCCTTATTCCAGCCTGTTCCAGGCCAGCACGTGCAAGATCCGCGCGCAAACAAGCCGAAGCACCTCGAACGTGTCTTGGCTTCTCGCGATGTGCTTCAGTAGCTGGCACGACTGCACAGCAGCACTCGGTCACCCCACACTTGACCATCGAGGCCCTTGCAGCACACGTACGACGTCTTTTGCGGCACAGCTCAGCTCGTTCGCCAGGTCGAATGCTACAGGATATGCATTCTTCGGTGCTGTGGCCAGTCACTGAGACTCACTATCATCTGACCTCAAGCCTGCGAAGCGCCCAACATATGCACTGTGGTGTCTGCGATGACTTTACGTGTATGCCTCTCAGCTCCTGGGATTGCCAAGAAGGCTGGTATGTCACCACTAGCCTTAAAGCGGCTGTCTCTTTTCCTCATAAGTGTGTCCTCTTCTAACCGCGTGCATGTTTATACACGGATGGTTATGACAGTTCCAACAGCTCTACCGGAGCTTCGATTGTGCCATCGAGTTCTGTGTCGACAGCAGCAGAATATGCGGCTTTTCAATGTGCCGTCGATTATGTGTGTCAACAACCGTCCGATCGATGGGCAGTTTTTTGTGTCTCCAATGCAGCTGTACAAACGCTCAAGTTTGCCTTGGGCCATGGGTCTCATGAACCGATAGCATATTAAATTAGACATGCTCACCACCAAGCTTTCGAGAATGACCATGACATTCTACATCAGTGGCGGCCGAGCCAAAGCGGAATTACCGGCAATGACAGGGCAGCCGAAGCTGCGCTCTCGGTCCATCAGCAAGATCAACGCATGCCGATACCGCTGTCGAGAACCGATGGAGCACGGTAACTTTACGCATTTGCTCGTAGCATCACACTTCGCCATTGATAACTGCCGGATTTCATCAACTCGCGATTGTATACACCGTACCCCGACTAGCGACTTCGCCTGCCAACCGGGCTTAGCCATCCTAAAAAAGAAAAGAAAACCTAAAATGTGCCGCCTGTGTTTGGACGTCGCATTCACGAACGCTCATCCATTCCTCACCTCAGTGGCGGTAAGCGCCGCATGCCGCTATTGCGAATGTGATGAAACTATTAGAGCACATTCTGTGCCATTGCCCAAACTGCGACTCTCAACGATATGTTCTGCGTACTAGTCTTGGCCGCTTAGGTGGCTGACCGTTCTTGGAAGCAAACAACCTGGAACCGTTTCCATGGCCCTTTGGTATGCACAAGAGAGAGAGAGGTACATTTGTTATGGTAGAAAAGCTGAGAGGTCGGCATGAATTAGAGCGGCAAAGGCGGCCACCGAAGCGCTAGTGCGGTTTTTCAATACAGACAGACTAGACGAGCGCTTGTGGCCGTATATGCGTTAGTGAACATTCATCCGCTGGTGCGGGAACAATGACTCTCCTTCTCGCCTTGATATCTTTCTTTCCCCTTTCATTTTCCCCACGTGTAGGGTATCCAACCGGTTGCAAGTTTGGTTAACCTGGCTTCCTGCCCCCTCTCTCTCTCTCTCTCTCTCTCTCTCTCTCTCTCTCTCTCTCTCTCTCTCTCTCTCTCTCTCTCTCTCTCTCTCTCTCTCTCTCTCTCTCTCTCTCTCTCATTTCATATGCTGCATCCACGATATGAGAGTTGCGCACTACATATAGTTCCATGTTCGTGTGTAAACTTTATTTGGTAGGCTGCCTGCGCAATGTGAGATTTACGATCCGTATATAGCTCTAAGCAATGCCCAATTAGAATGTTCGGAGATCTCTATGTTTTACTAAAGCTGTCCTTGAACTCTAGATGCGGCAAGGCTGGCACCTAGGCAAGAATTGCTGCGACTGCGTGTCGCCCAGTTTAGTGAAGCTCTGATTTAGCAAAGTTCTGCAATTAATCACGATTAGGGACCACCTCACTGGTCTTTGCTATGAATATTGATATGGTCGGTAGTGTCATCGCAGCTAATTCACGCACAGTGAGTCGCCATGAACCTTACGCCGCACCGACCGTTCAGAACGAATACTATCCGATTATATTTTCTTCTTATAGCATGTACTTCATGGTCTACACATTCGAATACACAAACTGAATACACCGTTAGTTTCACTCGATATCCGTGACGGAATTTCGACACCCGCTGCAATGCCCTCCATCCGAATGACAAATGATCAAAAGACCGGCGCACACGAAGTATCTTATTTTTATGTTTCAGGCAGCCCAACTCATTACCGCGACGCGAACGGCTCTGCTATCAGTTGCGTTACCCCGTGTCACAGCTACGGAGTCCATTCATTAACATACCACTCTATGTTGTATCTTCAGTGGCTGGAGCTGCGCCGCTCCAGGCAACGTAATCTCTGGCTTGAATATCGACTTGGATGGCGTCCATTACTAGACACACAAAGTCGTTATGGAAATTTTAGAATTGAGCGCAGGGTTCCCCGAGCCGCTTTCGGAGTCGGTGAACGCTGCCATTAAAGAACAATGCGAGAAAATAAAATACAACGACGTATAAAGCAAGCGAACCGAACAGTCTCTTGTCTTTGTCCTTTTCTTTATTTTTCTAGGGAGGGCGATCCGTTTATTAAAGTAAAAACTGCACCGAATTATCCAAGATATATATACTGCTCCTATAAAGGGTCACGTGCCACACCAGAGAGGAGGGTGTTTGATGTCGAGGAACGCAGAAAGATAGAAAGGGGTAGAAGTGCTTACGTGGGCTGCCTGGTACATGGCGAAGTCTAAACACCGCTAAGAGAGTCAGGGTTCCTGAATATTTAACGGCTCTACGTAGCGGTCCGTGGCTTAAACGGGATCCGTGTAGGATTGCCACCCATCACGAATTTAGTTGGACAGTCGCGACATCTAAGTGAATGCCCCGAGTTCCAACTTGACCCAGACGCGGATGGCCAGTCGTCTGGACTTTTTGTTGTTGTGTCTACAACACGGAACGCGTAAACCGCTCCTTTTTCGGTACCGACACATCCACATTGAAATAACCGGCAACGACAATAGGGGTAGTGTCATCGCAGCTAATTCACGTAAAGTGAGTAGCCATGGACCTTACGAGACTATGAGTCATTGCATTTTTGGCTTGCTCTGGGCCGCGCCGACAGTGCGGGCATTACAAGCAATATCATTCGAGGGAGCAGCATGACTTCGCTGCGCAAGGAGGAGGCAAAAATCGTCGTGCGGCCCAAGGGAGGCCTCTGTATCAGCAAGGTGGCAGCTAGCGCTGTCACCGACGCTAGATGGCAGGCTGCCGGGCTCGATTCGGCGACGCGGGACACCGAACCGATGTGTCCCAACCTTCAACAAATATAACGGTGATCAGCTCACCCAACAGGTACAACGTTGCACGCTACGTCGGCATCGAGGGCGCCTCCGTCAGCGGTCAACGCTTTGAGGTGAGCGCGTATGAGGCTGCCCCCTCCCCCGACTCCACGTGCAAGGACGTCATCCGAGGCGCCTTCCTCAGATACGGGTCCTCGGCGGTCGACAATATCTCGTCAACTCGAGAAGACCCACGGCGCCAAAAGAATCAAGGACACCGGCACAGTGGTGGTAATGTTCGAGAGGTACAGGGTGCTCAATGTTGTCTCGTACGGCAGCACTATCGTCAGGTGCACTTTATTTCGCAAGCAAATGGACGTGTGTTACAGCTGCGGCAGACTCGGGCACCGCTCCGACGCCTGCCCTTCGCCCGACGACGCCATCTTCAGGGGATGCGGAGAAGCAAACCCGTACGCTCAGTACAGGTTCTAATCCCAAATGTAAGCTGTGCGGAGGCGACCATCTTACGGCCGCCAGGGAGTGCAAGGGAAGATTTCAGACGCCGCAGACGGGAGTAGCACTCCTGCGCCCTCAATGCCGAACATTTCGCGCCCCATGGAGGGCGCGAATCAAGACCGGCAAACATTGCCTTTGCCTCAACGCCGATCCTGTCGCAGCCGCTCCCAGTACAGGTGGAGATCCAGGTCTCATGGCCGCTCCAGCGGTCACACCAGGAGCCGCTCCATCTCCAGGGCCCGATCCAGATCCAGATCCTGTTCCAGAGGCCGCCAGGGTTGCAGAACCCGGCCAGCATCCGGACCTCAGCCCACCTCCAAACCTTGCGGGAGGCAGCCGACCCTCGTATGAGCCCACCTGGAGCGCCCCAAGCCCGGCACCAATACCGAGGTCGCTCTGGCACCTCGTAATGGCCCGCCCCAAGAGCAAGGTCGGGAAGCGGAAGTCATTCGCTTACGCAAAGAGAACGACGGCATCAAGAACACGATCAAGAGGTTGGTTACCAAAATAGCAGAGATCAAGAGATTCGTTTCGAATGTATCGGGTAACAGTGCGTCAGTCAGGGCCACCGAGACTCCAATCCCAGCGGTACTGCGACGTCCTCCAAACGCAGGGCAGTATTGAAACAAACACGTGAATCGGGAATCATTGTCCGCAGAAGTCAGCGACATTAAGCAAACTCTCCCTGAGCTGGCAGACGGCCTTAAACAGGTCAGTGCTAGCGTCAGTTTCCTGACTGATAGCGTTCTCCAAATTCAGGTTGCGCACGGGGACCACAGCAGGAGCCTCGGAGCTCTCGCAGATCGCATCGGCGCCATTGAGGCGCGAATGGCTTCACCCGCCGTACAACCGCTAACCGTTCCCGCCATACTGAAGGAAGCTAGACTTCAGAATCCCACCGACGCGGCGACAGGAGGTACCAATATTTGCGCCGCCCTAAATGCCCCGTTAAGCGATAGTCCGTCCGGTCAGCCGAATAATAGATAGATCAAAAGAAAGTTATCGCATTTGGCAGTGGAGCTGCAGGGGTATTCTAACAAGAAAGCCCCTCTGGAGCAGTCTTTCAGGTCTTTCGCTGTCAAACCTCAGCTCGTTGCTCTCCAAGAAACATTAGTCTCCGCCGCCTCGCTCCAGAGCTAAAGGGCCGTGTCGGGTCGGCCCGGGGGGCGAGGGATTTGCACCTTGATCGATAAAAGGCTTACCCATCTCACTCACGGCCTCAAGCTGGCGTGCGGTAGAACCGAATATAACAAGGTTGAGATCCTGCTCGACGCGCCGCAGTGGAATCAGCGCAGAAACAGCGTCTTCTTCGTCAATATATATAGCAACGCCGTGGACTCGCGCCAGCAGCTCAAGACCATCCTCAAGAAAGCGACAGACTTGGCCAGCCCTCGACCCTTGGTCGTAGTCGGCGACTTCAACGCCCCGTACAGCGTCTGAGGTTACGTCTACGCCGCTATCAAGGGTCGCAACCTGTGGAAAGACGCCAACGAGATGGACTTCACTCTGGTCACTGACAAGCCTTTTCTCATGCGCATCGGCAACTCCATCACCCGGGACTCGACACTCGACCTCGCCATCCTCAGGATCGTCGAGGACGTGGACTGGAAGAACACCGCCGTGGAGTTTGGCAGCGACCACTACATTCTCGGGACCAACTTCAACATAGCTCAGAGTAGGGCCAGGCAATTCCCGTTCGTCGATTGGGACTTTTCGCAAGATTCGGGAAGAACCCAGGGGAGTCAGAACACCCGCAGCCTCGAAGAATGTGATGGCATCCGCAACAACGCTCCCGCGGGCACCAAGAAAGTGGAAACCGATCTCGACGTCGAGCGAATGGACAGCACACTCGCCCACCTGATTGAGACCAAAAATGCCCTGCTCCGCCGTTGGAAAGGTCAAAGGCTCAATCGCAGACTCCAAAAGAAGATCTAGGAGCTCAACAAGGTCATCGATGACCACTGCAAAGCACTATGCCAGCAACAGTGGGACGAGCTCTGTGAGTCCATCGACGGACTGATGCGCAAGGCCAAGTCCTGAGTTATGCTGAAGCGCCTTCTCAACGAAAGCGGCTCCAAGTCAAATCAGAAACATACGTTGGCCCGGGCCCTTCACGAAGCCACCAGTTCTCATGGTCGACGAACTCGTCTCAAAGCACATACAGAAGTACCTGCCCGTCCGGCGCGACGGGGATCCAGCGACCCAACTCCCGGACTACCGAGACCTTCCTCCCCCCGAGCTGGACGAAGACTTCTCCGTTGTCGAAGTCAGACAGCCCATCTTCGCACTCAACAGCAAGTCTGCGCCGGGTTCGGACGGAGTCACAAACAGAATGTTGAGAAACTTCGACGAGCCGTCGATCGTCTTTCTGACGGACAAGATCAACGAGTCTTGGAAGAGCGGTGTTATTCGTGCAGAATAGAAGACAGCCTGCACGTCAGGCAAGGCCCCGAAGATCGAGAATCTCAGGCCTATTTCTCTAACGTTCTGCGTCAGCAAGGTCATGGAGCGCGTCATCCTCAACAGGCTCAACGAGTACCTCGGAGACAATGAGGTTTACATGTACAATATGATTGGTTTCCGCGCCGGTCTTTCGACACAGAATGTCATGAAACTAATCAAGCTCCAGATCGTGGACGGCCTTTCCAGAGACGTCAAGGCTCTGCTCGGTCTGGACCTCGAGAAGGCTTTCGACAACGTACTCAACACCTTCATCGTCAAGACTCATTCGTACCTGGGTCTCGGTTCTAGATTTCACAGCTACGTCAGCTCTCTTCTAATTGACACGAAGGCCAATCTTCGCATTGGAGACTTCCACTCCGAAGATGTGCCCCTCGGAGGAGAGGACACTCCTCAGGGCGCCGTTATCTCCCCCACACTGTTTAACGTCTGTATGATTGGTCTTTCCGAGATGTTGACACGCGTCGAAGACGTCAAGCACATCATCTACGCCGAAGGCATCACCATCAGGTGCGCCAGCGGCTGCGAGTGCAGAATCGAAGAAGCCATGCAGGAGGCAATAACGTGATCGAGGAGTATATCCGCTCCACTGGAATTTGATGCTCCCCCGACAAGTCGGAGCTTCTACTTTACAGAAAAGAGAAGAAAGCTGTACCCAAACATTGGAAGCCAGTTTCCGAAAGCAGCATCAGTCTTCACACTTGTGATGGGGTTGTAATGCCCAGGGTCGACGTCATTCGGGTCCTGGGCAGGTTTGTCTAATTCAACGGCGGGAAGAGAACTGCTCTCCGCAAAATCATCGCAAAGACAGACAATGCTTTCCGCCTCGTTCGCAGAATCTCAAAACGACACCGAGGCATGAAAGAAAAGAATCTCCTCAGAAGGCAAGAAGCCCTAAAAATCCCGGACCTCAAACTCCACCTCAAGGCCGTCCAGAGGGTTCAAGAACTGGCGGAGCGTCACCACGTTCCCGTCCCGACTTGGGCGTCGCCTATGGTTTCGGCCGGAGGAGTTCCCCGCGTGGGATCTCCAACGGCTTGAAATTCCTCAGGACTTCAATAAAGTTCTTGACTGACTGACTCAGGCTGATCAACGCCTTCGTACTGTGCCGCTTCACGTACCCGATTTCTATGCACAACTGGCTCAGAGCAGAGCGAGACAAGCTCAACTCTCTCATCCGCAAAACAGTCAGGAGGGCTCTCCGGATACCCATCAGGATCCATACCGAGGATCTCCTCATGCTGGGAGTACATAACACCGCCGAGGAGATTGCCAGCGCCGAAGAACGCGCGCAACTCGCTCGCCTGACCACTACAGCGGCAGGTAAACGCATCCTCGAAGAGCTGAGTTACCACCCTGCGGGATTCTCGATGGTCAGTACCTCGATCCCTAGGTGCATTCGAGACAAGTTCGGAGTGGCCCCCGTGCCCCGAAACGTCCATTCTGGCCACAACGAGGGCAGATGCAAGGCCAGAGCAGCAGCGATCCTCAAACAGATAAAGCGACAAAACATCAATGCAAGCTTCGGTCACGCCGCAGAGTGCAGCGATGGGAGGACCTTTGCCGTCGTGGTGGTCGATTTCAGCGGCAAGATTTCCAATAGCGCCTCGATTAGCACTTCAGTCATCGAAGTCGCCGAGCAAGCTACCATCGCCCTCGCTCTGCTACACGGTTGTGGGTCTGAGATCTATAGCGATTCTAAAACGGCAGTTAGGGCTTTTCAGAAGGGTTGCTTTGCCGAGCAACCCGCTCGTCATCGATTGCGTCAGTGGCCATAGCCAGAGACGCTCCTTTGACAGTCAACATTGATACAGATGTCCTGAGAGCACACATCCGACACCTGACTCGGATTCCCCCACACCATCTTGCTTGCTTGCCAGCAGAAAGGCCACTTTCAACTTTTGCTAAAACTATTGTAAGGCATCAGTCCTACTTGCCATCAGAATTTACGCCCGCTACACGATGGTCAGATCCATTGTGGTGTCTGCACCGGCCGCAAGTGCAACTGACAATTCCAGGAATCAGAAAGAAAGCTGGAGCACCATTGCAAGCTTTGAAACAAGCAACCTTGGAGCACATTCACAACGTGCACAGATTCCGGCAACATGTACACACAGATGGTTCAGTAAAACTCAACAGCTCTGCTGCTGCAGTCATCATCGCGGCAGAATCTGAGGAAATCAAATTAAGAACTTCATGTGTGACCACATAGGCGGGTGCAGAACTCGCGGCGCTCCGTGCTGCACTTGATTTCATTAAGCAGAAGCCACCGCAATAATGAACAGTCTTTAGTGACTCCAAGGCAGCCCTTCAGTGCATACGAAGCCCAATGCGCCACGGACCCAATGAACAACTGGCCTCAGAAATTCGGCACATATATCATCAAAGCCATGACAAGTGACACAGCATAGTCTTTCACTGGCTTCCAGGACATTGTAACATCAGGGGAAATTGCCACGCCGACGAAGCCGTCCGATCTGCACATGAAAGTGGTCAACAAGTCTTCATTCCGCTTTCGCGAACAGACGCTGCGGCTGAGCTTCGATTGATGTCCCGTGAGTGTACTTTGCCCCTGTGGGACTCAAATGGTTTCACCATGTGTCGGTTGCGTTCGTTGTCTCCGGACATATGGATGCACCTCCCGCCTGGATTACCACGGCGTGAACAGACCATGCTCTACCGTCTGTGGCTAGGCGTTGCCTTTACAAACTGATATGCTTTCCTCATAGGAATGGCCAACAGCCCCACGTGCGACACATGTAACATCGACGAGACGCTCGCACACATTATCTGTGTCTGCTCGCGATACAATGCTGAGAGACAAGTGATGTGCAGAGTACTGTACCAGTTGGGCAATCGTCCACTTTCAGAACTAAAAGCTTCAGGCCAATGCTCCGAAAGAACATCCGCGATGAAGGCCTTACTCGCGCAATAAGGTTCTTGCGGTCCACGGGGCTTCACGACAGACTCTAAGAATGCCGCCCCCTACCGCTCTGTAGTGTACGCGCTTTGTTCGTGCTTGTCTCCCTTTCTTTCTATTTCCCCCTTCCACTCTGCTCTTCTTTTTATCCCCCTTAACCCTTCCCCCGGCGCAGGGTAGCGAACCGGAACTACCTCTGGTTAACCTCCCCGCCTTTCTCTGCATTATTTTCTCTCTCTCTCGATTCACTGGCTTCCCGCTCAGGTAGGGTCGATCGAGCATGCTCCCCCGAACCTCAGTGAGTCTGCTCGCGAGGCTGCGCGCAACCTCACCGACCGCGCTTCCTGTGTATGGAGCGTCGACTCTTCTACCCCCTACAGCCACAGGGATGCTCCCGCTACTCACAACGAGGTTACAAAATTCTTCTACATATCTAGAAGGCTCTTTCCACCCCCTCACCCTAAGTTGAATAGGGCGCAAGCCGTTTCTTTTAGACTCTTACAGGCCGGCACACATCCGTGTCTGGCCGTTTTACGCGAAGTTTACCCCGACTTATATCGCGACGACGCCTGCCCGTCCAGCGGGCAGATCTCCACTCCAGCACATGCTCTAGTAGTGCAGGTCTAGATACCCCAAGTTCAGCCAGGAGGAGTGGGACTCGCTTCTGCGTAGCCCCGCTCTAGACAAGCAAATCCGTGCTGTCCGGCGTGCCCGCGACCGGGCCAGTGGGCTGGACCTGCCGTTCCCGACGTGGGACTATCTGGGTGCGCGACAAGTTCTCGTCCAATGAAGTTCACTCACTCACTCACTCACTCACTCACTCACTCACTCACTCACTCACTCACTCACTCACTCACTCACTCACTCACTCACTCACTCACTCACTCACTCACTCACTCACTCACTCACTCACTCACTCACTCACTCACTCACTCACTCACTCACGGTTAATAACTCACTCATAATTAATTGTAATTCTTGTTCACGGAGAACAAAAATGCATGGAACTCTAGCCATGAACGGCTTCGCTGTAAAAAGCTTAGTTGCACGTACAGACTGGCAGCTCCTGGCACTGACAGGGTCGATAATCGCCAGTCGCCCCCCTCTGGTCTCTAGACTTCAGTATGTCGTGTGTGTATATATATATATATATATATATATATATATATATATATATATATATATATATATATATATATAATGCTGCACCAAACTTGAAAACATTTTCCGCGGCAGACACCACAATTCTAACCCTTGAATTAAACTGCTCGATAGGGTGGCCAACGTTTCTATGAGAAATGAAAATGCTTAATTGAATAATAAACACAATTACATTAATTATATTATTATTGCTTACTTTACGGCACATCTAAATTTACTAATTATAGACGCCTAGTTTGCAAGGCGTATCAACTTAGAACGAATTCGCAGGACCACGCCAGTTTCCAGATATTAATTTTCAGTCTTGGACGAAGTGCATTGGCCTTCCAGTTAATATTGTGCTTCAATGCATGAAACAGTGTTTATCTGGAAGCCGGTGCCATCCTCAGAATTCCTTCAAAGTCAATATGCTTAGCATACTCGCAAGCTACAGTTAGTAGATTGAAATGAGCGCCGCAACGTGAATAATTAAAATCGTCTTTGTCTTCGTGACATAGATGGCTGCGATGACTTGCAGTGTGCATTCGCATGAACTTCCGTTTGCAATTCGGCACAGCTTGTGAACAGAGCAGTGCGCAACATAAACATAAACACTGCGTGACATTGTACATTGCACAGAACGAACGTAAGACAAACCTTATCGTCGTGTATCTCAAGGTACACTGTACGTGATGGACTGAAAGGTTAGGCGCGTTATTTCATTTTCAATTGTCCGGAATGTATAGCTGCGATTTTCGTGCGAACACAAGCACAACCGCTAGCCAAAAGCAATAAATGTTTATCCTAATATTAACGCTGTCTTTCTGTGATTCTCTTTTGTTGATAAACAGCAGATAGTGGCATCAAAGTTGAAGTAAAATTTAAAAAAGAAGTTAAATTAAAATAGAAGTTGCGTACTGAGCACGAACGCGCGTTAAATAGGAGGAGACACATACGCACACACGCACACACAACAAATTTATCTCTACCCGTCGCGTTACGGCACCTCTCAAAGCACCAGTGTTGCATTCGCATATTCGACCCCGTCAGTAAATGAGCGCTCGCAGTCAATTAACCGGCTGTATTTACCAGATTCCTGTCATCTGTAACTTGACGTTGACGTCCATGTGATATCCTTTTAATAAGACGCATAAATCGTCGCTTCGACGTTGAAGACTAATGCCGATCAACGACGAACTGAGGTAACTCAATATCATGTCTGCGAAAGGAAGCCGTTTGCTTTGTGGCTGCGCAAAAAAAAAAAAAAAAAAAAAAAGAATTCATAGCCTTTGTTTCCGTATGACGCAGGGCAGGCAAAACAAGAAAGGGTCGGCAAAACAAGACGGTTCCTCCAACTTCTCCTCAATCTCGGGTCGGGAACCTCAGGAAACACCGTGCGGGGCAGAACGGGAAATCAATCAGGCTAGAATTACGTTAAGCAAACGTCATCATGCAGGCCACGACCACGTAGTGAGATTTCGGAAGACGGCAGCAGCTTTCCTTATGTCTGCGTGGCAAGCGTCCGTAAATCACATAATTTTTATTATATCGTTCTCGTTTTTTTTCTTCTTCTTTTAACCTATGTATTTCCTCGATGCAAGCCGCGCTCTGGTTCTTGTGCCGCTTCTACCCTTCTACATCTTTTCTCCCGCTTCCCACTCGGCGCTTCCCACGATTTTCGTTTTCGTTGTACTTTCGAAAGTGTTCTTTCGCGACGGTCGCTCTCGCTTGGTCCGCAAAACATGGGACCGTCATTAGCCGCTGTGGAGAGGTTGGACGGGAGCGGAGGTGGGGGGGGGGGGGGGGGGGGGCTCTTGCACGGCAGCAGTCCTCCATTGTGCGCGGTCCGTCCTTTACTGCTAGAAAGATGGAAGGGAAAACGCGAGAAAAAGAAAGATATGCCACTCCCTCTCCCCTCCCCCTTTCCTCGTGCTACCTCGATGCGATGAGTGCTTCTTCGATGGCGACCACGACACCGAAGCGCCAGCGACCGTTCGCATTGTTTCGGGACTGGCAGGAACTCCTGTGCGCTTCCAGCGGTCCAACAGCACCGCAGGTTGGTTACATGCACCCCGTTGCGCGACGTGTGTAGGTATGGACTGGCGCATGGAAATCTCGGCCCAACCTACCACTAGTGCCTTTTGATTTCTGAGGTGTCGACGTCGCGTTAGGAGACACATGACGCCTATGTGCGCACGCACGCACGCACGCACGCACGCACGCACGCACGCACGCACGCACGCACGTATATACACACACAAATGCGCACGCGCGCGTGCTTCGTGAGCTGATTGCAAATCAGTTTGAACACAGAGGCTTTGGCAATAATTTTTTTTACAGATTACATAACACGTAACATCAACCCCATTTTTTTTCTGTGATTTTGATGACACGTTCATGTTAAATGCTAGTTAGGCGTTTCCTTTAAGAGTTCACCGGACTCTGCATGCATCGCGTTTTTTGTCGTTTACATTAGCCCCACTAATTAGCATGGTGAGAAGCTTAATAGAGAAACACTGCTATAGCAGAAAAAGTGACCTGTCGACTTCATTCTCTAAGCATTCGCTTGGACTTATGTCCAATGCCTCCAATGCTATGACCAGAAATTGTTTTTTCAGTGAGGGGGGGGGGGGGGGGGGGTCAAGTGCACGCCCTTGATGATGACTTTGGTTTCTACGCTTCAGCGTTCATAACAAGCTCTATGACGCAACCAGCTGCATCCGTTGCTTTTTCGAGTGAAACATCTCACCGTGCTTCGGATCTCTACAGGCTGAACACGAAGAACGAAGGTCGTTCGTTGCTTCACCTCACAAACGAGCAATTATGTACCTTTCGAAGCGCTGCGGCAGAGATCAGTGATAGCAGTCTTTCTTGCCCGCACGCTGCCCTCGCGATACCGAATTTCGACACCGCGTGGGCGTGCCATCTCAACGGTCCGCATATCTTCCATTCTCTCGAATGCGCGCACATCTCTGCTGCGTTAAAAAGGCTGACCTTTTGAATCTTGCCAGCTGTTGCGCCTTGCACGGCCTCGAAAAGCGCTCCCCAGCGTGTTCAGTATGGCGTGCTATCTCACAGCGTTTGTCAGGAAGCCTGTCGCTCGCCAAAAAAGCATCTTTAACTACGAGAACTCTAACTCATACTACAGATGATTTCTTCACAATTCATGTCCCAGGTAATATAAAGCTGCAGACCACTTCCCATGAGGGGCGTATGCGCAGTGTACTGCATCTATGCTTCAGATGACACAGCTTACTTTACGTCCGTCTTACCGAAAGGCAGACATGCAAACGAGGAGTCAAGTAGAAACGAACTGGACGACGCAAACGCTGGTATTCGTGTGTATCTGTAGCTAATATCTCAATTTGTTTTTACCTGAGTCCGTTTTGCACGTGTTGGCCTTTTAGTAACATGAATCTCCACCAACTTGCTTAACTCTAAGAGGTCTTTGCTTTGCGTCAACGTTCATCGGTGATCCGTGAACCCGTATAGTCGATGCGGTCCCTCTTCTGAGCAAACCTGCGTGAGTGAGGGTCTATTCCGTGCTTTGACTTGTCTCTCTATCGAGTCGTGAAAGACTGCACTTGCCCGCATACCAGCATCGTTGCGGAACGCGAGCCTGGCGTCGTTCCCACGATAGACCACTGAATGCGTCGTATGTGCTCGATCGCGCATCCTGACGTAGTCTAGTGGCAATACATAACCTAGAACACTAGAACGCTTAACGGAGGCTGCGCACCACCTGCATGTGCTATCCTGTGCGCTGCGTGTTAGGACGGCTGTGGAAGCAGCGTTCCATCTTCCCTCGCAAATACTGTCAGCATGAATTCAAACGCGAAAAGTTCCGAAACTACACTAAAGCGTTGTTCCATTTCCAGGTTTACCTGCGTTTGTAACAGTGGTTAAATTTGGACTACAAAGCGGGCACTTGGAAGTACTCCACACTTAGAAACCGGCTACAGGGTGATTACAAGTCTTATTTTCGTGTATTCGTATTTGCGCGTAACAGGCATTCTGGTCAGCCATTTCGCATTTCAATTTATGATCATGATATACGTTGGGTTGCCTCCCTGCCTTTCTGGCTTTCTGGCGGACAAGTGGTACACGGATGTGATATGTTCAGAACACGAGGCGCCCGGGCGGCGTGAATAGCTTGTAATTTAAAACTGGTACCGCGCAACGTAGAAAGGACCAAGGACTGTACCAGGTTTAGATGCAATGCCAACTCGCCCAATCCTCAACCCTAGTGGACAGCTTGCACTCTCCGAGGTTATATTCGCGATCCAACACACACTCTCCGCCCGCAAGGGAGAGGACAGAGTGTCGAACATTTCTCTTTCATCTTTTTTTTATGCTACTAACAGTAACATAAAGTTAAGATCAATCTGAAAAAAACAAGACGCCAGTTCGGTCGGTCTTAAAAGTAGCAGGGCGTTACCTGCAGCTTACGTTATTCGCTCTTTTTTTTTTCACTCCCCCATCCCTCTTCCCACGTAGCAAACTGGACAAAGTCTAGTTGACCTCTCCGCATTTCCTTAATCCTCTCTCTCTCTCTCTCTCTCTCTCTGTCTGTCTGTCTGTCTGTCTCGTTCCCTATTCTCTCTATAGTGTAGTTAACGATTCTTTCCTACTTTTCGCGCTTCTCACGGGAGTGGTTAGCATACCCTGCAGTCATACATGTATATCTCATGTTTAAATACCGCCGTGGAACAAATGAGCGAGCAGTTGGAGAACTTTCTCTCTCACTTCTACAGAAGTAACAGGTACTGAGTATCTCCTGAAAACTAAGAAGCCGGTACTTAAATATGAAGTGAAATAAACGATGCCCCCCATAGCATGCCTACAAACAAAAAAAAAATATTAAGCCGAGTGGTCAGAACTGCGTGGCGGTGACGTGCACCGTGGCTTGGTAATGCAGGAAGCTGGTCATCGAGTGAATCGCATCCAAATGATGAAGCCTCCGTGAAACTAAACCTGCCGGAAAAACAATTACCTTACGTGGTTCCCTGCTTTTGGGAAGTAAGTTGTTATTGGAAGAGGGAAACTGGCGGGTACTGTCACTCTCGATGCCGGCACCTCAACCGCGGGGTCTGTAAAACATGTGAGCGAACTATACTTCCCGTTAGCTGTCACATTTATTACAACAACATTATAGGCGGACCTCGAACCCTTGTAAGTATCCGTCCGACGAAAATGTGGATTGATACAGAAAGCAGTGCCCAAGAGGCGACTCTCACACCTGACGTTTCAAATAGTTACTTTGACACCAGAGACGCATGCGTGCTATTGTTGCCCAGTGGTTAGAGCATTGAACTACTGTGCTGGGAGACAGAAGTTCGGATCCACTAACAGTAAGGCATTTCTGTATAGCGTCGCGAACACAGTTTACCCACTTACGCAGTGTCTAGCTGGTCGAAAACTCGGGTGTGTCGAGCGATCGCGTCACGGTGTGAACAAAATCTCAGAAGAGATACGAGGCATATAAACGTCACTTTGACAAATTAGAGCGTGAAATGTCGCCCGTGATGCTCGCACGCGCATCTGTCGAAACTGTCACAATAATCCCAATTTAACAATGCCGTCGCATGCTTACAGAGCTAGCGACGTGCTAAGTTCTGACCTAGTTTGCTTTTGATGCTAAAAACCGTTATGCACTAGGAAATGACCCGGTCGGCCTCGTTCGCTTATCACACTACGGCTTGTAGAACGCAAGGACACGAAGACAGAAGCCAGCGAGAAAACGGAAACGACTGGCTTCTTTTAGGGCGAAGCTTTGTAGGCAAACCATGCCATCTTTCAGAAAGACAATTCTTTCGAAACTACCGCCCAGCCTGCTTCCCGGCAGCTGGCTGGACTGGACCACTCCCCCACGAAAGTTTGAAAGAAAAAAAACTATGATGGCCGCTTCTGGTGCAGCACGTCAAGAACGCGCTGGGCCATGAGGTATGAGCCTACCAGGAGGTCCGGACTGGGGCGTTAGTTTCTTTGGGACTAATAAATGTTCTCTCTCTCTCTCTCCTTCCAGTACTTTGCTTGCATGGCTGTTGTGCTATTGTCTTGTGACCTAATGAAGACCAAATGAAGACCTAGTAGGCCACAAACGCGCGCATACTTTTCTCCTGCCAACGCGAAGTAGCCATTTCAGAGGATTGCCGCGCCCCTGTCTTTCCCTAGCCACAGCCGCTGGAACGGAACAGACGAATCGTAGCCAACCTTTCGCGTCGTACTTTTGCCTGCGTGCACGCATCCTCCCCAGTCTTCCATCGACAAGCATCAAACATCGCCTTCGTCGTCGTGACATCGTTGCGTCGGCGTCTCGTGGGGTGCATTCATATTATTACGATATCATTGAGCGAACGTAACAATATGAACAGCTGTTTGCACTTCGGCTTAGCCTGTGAACGGTGTATAGTCCACAAACGGCGTCATAGCACGGCGTTAACGTTGCTTACCTGCGTGTTTTGCAAACACAAACACTGCTACAAACACGTTTCACAGGTTGACAATAAATACAAACATGCGCATCGCATTAAATTTTACAGCATTTAATTTATTTTATAGTACGAAAGCTCCCTTTCACATTGTTCCAAACATGTGCGTTAGGTGTGCTTTCTATATTTTTGTTTCTTTTTTTGAAGTTCCGTGCTCTTGCTAGGTCCGTACCGAGCCTTGTGCGCGCACCGCTCCATGCTATACGGTTGGCATTTGTCATTGTATACCTCGGGGTCCCTGACTGCCCAGCACGACTGAGGGCAGTGCTGGCGACACCGCCGGTGCAGATTCAATCCCCGCATGTCGCAAATTAAGAGTAACACGTACAAATGGCTATACTTGGCATCAAGCCAACGATCGCTGGGTTTCGGGCTGGCCTTTCTGACCACTGCGCCATGGCAGCTTCGCGCAAGGGAACGGGTAATGCTTGCTTCGATTAATAATCCTCAAACATCGGCAATTGCCCGCAAGGGGACAAAAATAACAATGTGGTGAAGTTTGTTTTGCGCGTGTGTACTTTTGCGAAGCGATGAACGCGCACGCGGTACGGTGAATACTTTTTCTTCCTGCTATAAAACTAAGCATTGCGTTGAATATGGACTACGTTCGACGCGTTACTCGGAAAATGAATCGACAAGCATGTTGAAAGATTGCTTGAGGAATTCCTCGGTACGTGTGTACAGGCGGTTGCAAAAATGACATCAAAAGCTTCCCGTTCGGCCCCGATCTTATTTCTGCGCGGAACATTGCCCCGTGGAGGAACGAGGGCGATGGTTCGCCCCATTTCTGCTATGTTGTCTTGTCGTAGAGACCTACTCAAACAACGTTATTAGAAGCAGGGTTTTGCAAACGTTGTTCTCAGATGCGTCACCATCCGCCGTCTTGACGTAGAGAGCGGTACACTGGAGTTCGGCTCCGGCTCCCTCTCCCCTTTAGCTCAGTTCAACATGCCGCTACATAAAAGGCCAGTGCTGTGCCACCCATCCATTCTGGCACATAGCACTAAAGGCGAGAGGCGATGAAGTCGACAAAACAGAAGCAGCTGCTAGGTTTCCGACATTACCGACGTTGAACGAGTTTTATAAATGAATCTAGCCTGACCTCGCATTCTGACTACCACCAACTACTACTTATTCACTTGATCGAAGCCGCAGATTTGGCCCAAAACGCGAACTAGGGGTTACATTGCGGCGTCTCGGCACTGAATTCCTATCTGTACAGGTCTGGTTTGGTGCTATCGCCTTTGTTTATGTAGCGCGGTAAACCGGTAGCGATCGAACCCTTTCTGCTTGCCTGTCGGCGATTGTTTTCAGCAAGATTTCTCGAAGTCTATATAAAGCAAGTTTGACCTCACCATAAATGTCAACGTCCCGCTGTCTTTTGGAGCTTCCATGTTGTAGTACAGTCATCGCAATGTTTGCAATGTGATGAAAGACTTTGTTCTTAACTCCCACCGTTTGCCTTCACAATGTAAATTTATAATTATATTTAATCGTGTTTCCATTCATTCCAGTATGATGACCGTTCCGGTATGAAGATCGTGCATTAATATATCTTTCCGTAGCAAGAGAGCTTTTTATATTTTCTCAGCTTCTACTCTTTTTGTGCAAACCACCCAATTCTTGATCGATGGGAAAAGGGGCACAGCGCAAGAAAGACAGGGACGCGAGAGAGCGACGCGCACACAGCCTTGACTTAAACAGTTTATTCATGAAGCCATGAAGGAATAAATGTATAGGGTGCTACCCTGAGCAATATGTAAATGATCGTCAAAAAGCCTGGCGCATCATTTGCAATGCTGATAATGATAGCCACGTGCCTGCAGAGCGCACGGATGCTTGCCATTCAAACCTTGTCAAGATCCGCCGTTTCCCGAGATGAAAGTGCAGTCGAAAGAGAACTGATGCACGAGCTGTCAAACTTCCTAATGAAATCTGCCTCAATGATTTCACGTGTCAGCTAAGAACTATGTTTAGCCAGCACTTCGATTTTTTTCCAAGTAGGGCTTACATCCGTGGTCACGCAATGAATACCCAGATGACCCTGTACCGTGTTTTACGCACTGTTGTGGTGCTCCCTGAGACGCTCATTTAAGCACCTTCCTATCTATACCACTTACTTCTTTCCACAAGAGATATGAATCCCATACACCGCGCCAGTGATGCAGGACACTAAACCCTTCCTGTGTTTCACAATACAACGGCCACGCCTGGCTTGGGAAGCAAACATGCAAAACTTTGCTAGTTTTCCCGGAGTGGAAGAAACCACCGCAACACCAGCCCGTTGCCCTACTCTCTTCAGTTTGTGGGACACATCATGTATATACGGAAGTGCTGCAAGTTTTTTCTATTCCAGTGGCGGACGTGGTGCCCGATCAGCTTCTCCACGCTTGACTTGCTTAAGAAGCTTCTCCGCGACAGCCGATACTAAAACCTTCGTGTATCCGGCAGACAACTAGCGGTCAACTTGAGCATCAAAACTTTTTTTCATAGAATGCGGTCATGACCTTCTGAAGGCACTGGCGAGGCACACATTAACCATTCTTCTTTTTCCCAATTTTGAATGTGCTGACTGGAAATCGAGTAGAGGTTTCCCGCTCCTAGGTTCGAACCACCAGCACAAATGTCTACTGGACATGCAGAACCTGGTCTTCAAAAACCTTAAACAGTTATTTTCGGGCAGCTCATGCGTCAGCTCTAACGGATGCATGTTTCTTTTTTTTTTTTTCTCAATACATCTAACAGTTTTCCTGGAGCCTGCTCAGACACCTCTTCCGGAACTCAACGAGAACTAAAAAATCGTCTACATATCTGCACACTTTTGCAGCCAGGGGTCATATCAAGAAAAGTTTGAATAATGCGGTCTTTATGTGCGAGGTAAATATCACTGCGGAGAGGCGCAAGACATGAACCTATACAAATTCCACTTTTTGGAATGTGCTAGCTTTTTAGGATAAAATGACAACGATTCTAAAAACCTATTAACCGTAATTACTACTGTCTCGTTCTGGAATGCTATCGATTTAAAGTTGTCAGTGCATTCTTCTACACCTCTTATCATCTCATCATGCGGGAGGAAATAATATAGGTCTTTCACATCGATAGAAAAAGCCCTCCGACCCTTATCGTTTCCTGTTAAAAATCTGATGACAGCGTCCGAGTCTCTCACCAGATAGGGGTCGTCAGTGGTTAGTAGATTAAGCTTATTCTGCAGAAATATGGCGACAGATTTCTGCCAACTGCCTTTTTGGGTTACAATTACTCGTAGAGGGCAGCTATTCTTGTGAATTTTAGCGGCAATAAGGAAGTCCAAACTTAGCTTTGCTGATTTTTCGACTGACTTTGCTAGCTTGTCAAGGCGAAGGGCATTGCAAAGCCTCTTGGCTTCGGATTTTACTTTAGGGAAAGAAATATCCTCTCGTCGAAAAACGGATTCAATAGCTAGAGTGGCCTTGGTATTGAAGGAACCGGATTGAAAGCACCAGGGATCGCGCCTTCATATGCCGTTACCTTCTGACAAAGGAGGTGGCTTTGCTGTATTGCCTTCCGGCGTTATGTATGTGATTCCTCTCGCTTGTGGAAAGAAGTACGTGGGACAGACAGGACGGTGCTTAAATGAGCGCCTCAGGGAGCACCATAACAATGTGTACAACACGGTACAAGGCCATCCGGGTATTCATTGCCGCGACCACGAGTATAAAAGCCCTACTTGGAAAAAAAGCGAAGCGCTGGCTAAACATAGCTCACAGCTGACACGTGAAATCATTGAGGCAGATTTCATTAGGAGGTTTGACAGCTCGTGCGTCAGTTCTCCTTCGGTTGCACTTTCATCTCGGGAAATGGCGTATCTTGACGGGGTTTGAATGGCAAGCATTACGTGCTCTCTGGAGGCACGTGGCTGTCATTATCAGCATTGCAAATGATGCTCCAGGTTTCTTGCCGATCATTCACATATTGCGCATGATAGCGCCCCATATATTTGTTCCTTCATGGCTTCATGAATAGACTGTCGTGAGTCAGCGCTGTGTGCATGTCGCTCTCTCGTGTCCCTGTCTTTTTCGCGCTGTGCCCTTTCTTCCAATGAATCACCAGCAATCCCAAACGTCCACGCTAAGTCTTGATCGATACCCACTTGCGCAGAGGAAACAACAGCAACAAGGAGCCCAGTGTGCAGAAACAAGTGAACGAAATGGACCAGAGCAAGCTTTGAACGAGGAGCGTTGAGGTACAGTCAACCGCAAAAGTTTACGGGACGCAGGATCTGCCAATAAGCTGAATTCTCGCGATGCGTAATCACACTGCCTCGAATAAAATGTTCCAGCATATAGTAGCCTTCGCCACTTACACAGTGATTCATTAAATACGAAATGTCATGCCTCAACACTGCAGGAATTCACATTTGAAGGGGAAACCGCATCCCGTAAACTTTTGCTGTTGACTGTACATAGAAGACTAAAGAGAAGTGAAGAAATTGCAGTAAATATAAATAAAGACATAAATTATGGGGTTTAACGTGACAAAACCAGGATCTGATTAAGAGGCACGCCACAGTGATGGACTCCGGCATAATGTGGACCATCTGGAGCTCTTTAACGTGCACTGAAATCTAAGCACGCGGGTATTTTCGCAACCCGCCCCCCACGAAATACGGCCGCCGTGGCCGGGATTCGATCCCGCGATCGCCTGCTTATAAATAGCGCAACACCATAGCCGCTAAGCAGCCGCGGAGGGTGGAGTAAACATCAAATGATGCTTGTCACCGACCCACACGTATGCGTGGGATTTGCGGATATCTTTTACTGACCCCTCCCAGACCCAACGTGTAGGGCAGCAAACTGGACAAGGTCTGTCTAAACTACCTGCCTTTCCTTCCTTTTCTCCCTCTCTCTCTCCCCCTCCCTCCCTCCCTTCCTCTCTCTCTCTTTCTCTCCCTCTCTCTTTCTCTCTCTCTCGCTCTCTCTCTGTTTCTCCCTTCAGTAAACGGAATGAAAAAGTAACCAAGCTATTTCTTTTTATGAAAATGACTACATCATTCGTATTTAGTACGGTAAGCATGCCGGATGCCACTTCAGTGACATCTTCTGAAGGTTTATAGACTCTTCTTGAATTGTTTTCAATGTGCCTATCTTTTCATTGTAATGCGATTAGCATTCCTTGCGAACTTCATTCATTTTGCGGTATGTGGGTCTTTCTGTCCGTGTCCAACCTCTTTCGCACCAACTCTGGCCACTGTGTAGTCGACGGTCTGATGACTAAAGCATCGTGCTGCTCTTCTGAGAAAACCGGGCTCGAAACCAACTGTCGGACATAGTCTTAATGCGATTAGCATTCTTTGGTACGTGTCACTGGGTGTCGGTCTTTCTGTCCGTGTCTAACCTCTTTCGCACCAACTCTTGCCACTGTGTAGTCGACGGTGTGATGGCTAAAGCATCGTGCTGCTCTTTTGAGAAAACCGGGCTCGAAACCGACTGTCGGACATAGTCTTAATGCGATTAGCATTCTTTGGTACGTGTCACTGGGTGTGTGCCTCGCTTCAATGAGCTTATTTGACGCCAACGTGGGTCCCTGGGTATGTGGCACAGGGTATCTGCCGCTCTTGAACGACAAAACAAAAATCCTTCTTCTGCGTTCTTCCATCTTCTGCAATCCATCGTGTACGTTCGTTCCTTGTTTCTTTCGAGTATTTGACCGATCATGAAAAACCAACTAGCCTGAGTTTCAGCTCTAGCACCAAAGGGAGCAGAGTTGAGCAAAAGATCGGCCGTTTCATTCCAAAGCTATGCGATAAAGCCACTCTTCGTGCGTGCAGGCGCCCAAACTTAGCCCGGCGGCAGACGCGATAGACGCTGTTATATTTTGTATCATGTTGTTCATGTAATGTCATGCGTTAACTTGGGTCGCTAGGTGTGCGGTCGTGCATGTCATGACATGTCATGGCATGTGATGCAATCATTTCATGCATGTATGTCGTTCATGATATCGTGTCATTCATGCCATGGACCGCATTCATGTAAGGATATGTCATGGAATTTATATCATGTCAGTTTATGCATGTAATGTCATTCATGTATGTCATGCGTTTCAAGTGACCTGATTACATGTCATGTCATTCGTGTCACTGATGTCACGTCATGCATATTATGGAGGCGGCGGATTGCGATGTTTATGGCACTGAACGAAACGAAAACTCAGCGTTGCGTCCGTGATGTTGACGTCTCCGCAGTGCCGCGGAACATTTGACGTCATTTCAGATCTCGTGATGGTGATCGTCGGGTAGCGGTGCCAGTGGCGCAGGGTGAAGAAAGGCGTAGCTCTCCTTTGTAAGCATGTACAGCGCGAGAGGGGAGCCGGCGGCCACAGTACACGCCTCATGAATGACGCGTTTCAGCGGGGTCAATGCGGTGTGTCGCACGTCGCTTCAATGCCAAATTAACGTCGACAGTCATCCTGAGATGGTTCCTGCCGCACGTTTATTTTACCGCTCGAGCAGTCATGCTAATTAACATATGCTATTTAGCTAATTAGCAATGCTAATTAGCAGTCCATAATTAACTGTTTGTATTCTGCGGGATAGCCTGTTCACATCCCGTCGCCTGTGCCCACTTTCTCTCTTGTGGCTTTTGTCGCTGGACACATCCGCAGCAAATGGCGAGCATCCGCTGTATCATTTTATTCTTCGTAATAGACTCCACAAAGAACGCTGCACGCTCATAAGGACTACCCCGACGTTTGGGATCCCTTCTCTCTCGTCTGCGGCCAAAAGTTGCCTTCGCCTAAGTATATCCAAGACCCATTACAGTGGCGTGTAGTGCTACATGCGATGTCTGCAGCTGCAAAGGGAACATCGGAATCTGGTGCCACTGTCCTCGGTTTAATATACAGAGGCATCCCAAAGCATCTCGATACCTTGACGATTGTCCGCATGTCCTCTCGGATTCTATCCGAATACCGACACCATTGCGCGTCTATTCAGCAGGCAATAAAGGCAGGTGTACGCTTTCTGAAATCGACTTACCAGTACAAATGCATTTGAGTGCATGACGCTGTTCCATCGCGTGCAGCACTCACCACTTCCTCATTATTACATACATACATACATACATACATACATACATACATACATACATACATACATACATACATACATACATACATACATACATACATACATACATACATACATACATACATACATACATACATACATACATACATACATACATACATACATACATACATACATACATACATACATACATACATACATACATACATACATACATACATACATACATACATACATACATACATACATACATACATACATACATACATACATACATACATACATACATACATACATACATACATACATACATACATACATACATACATACATACATACATACATATTTCAGCGCTTAGTCTAAAAGCGGAAGGTACGCAAAACGATAAAGTAACAGAACAGAACGAACGCTGTTCTGTTGCTCTCTCGTCTTTAAATTTCCCTGTTCCGCTTCCCCAGTTAAGGGCAGCCGACAAAATCCTTTCCCTGTTAACGCTTATTCCATCTCTCTTCCTCTCGTCTCTAGTTATTGCTTTCGGCTACATTACCTTTTTACACTACAGAGCAAAGAAACAGTCAGTGCCCCTGACATGCGCTAAAACGTCCTTACACACAATTAATAATTCAAATACTCGCCGTGTAATGGAGAATGTCGGCTGGCGTCCTGAGTCGTCGCCCGGGTTGCCGGCCGCTAAACCTAACGGCAGCTGTATATAAGAAGCACATCATGCAACGGGATCCATAAACACCACGGAGACCGCTAAGCGTACGTAATACGAAATTACGTCTGCACGGAGAAACTCCTGCCTTCCCAATAGAATCCTTCAGGCGCTGTTGATTGGCAGATCGTTACGCAGCAGTCCTTGGCGCAAACTTCCCCTGCAATCTGGGCGCGTTTAGTTGCATATCCGCGTAAGTTGCATGCTTTATGTTCCTCTTGCTTCTCACCGTGGTTTTGTTTCCTACTATTTTACTTTATAATATTTTTCTGCAATAATTTCTCTCCCTTAATGTTCACAGCTAAGGTAGCCAGTTACAATAACATGTTCTTAACGTCCATACCTTCCTTCGTGTCATTTGTTTGTACGTCTCTTTATGTATACCGCGTGTTCGATTCATGCGTTGCTCTGCTTTATCGCGCTGTATCGATAGACGATCGATTGCTCGCCGCCCGTCCGCGAGCCCCGCCTCCAGCGGCAGGCATACTATTCGTAGTGTTGACACCGGCGGCCGAAAATAGAGCGAAAGACATTAGCGCAAACACGATTGCTAAAGTTGGACTAGTAAGTAGGTCAAGTTTGAGCGCATGCGCGAAAGCGGCGGGGTAGTCGATGGTTCCATACCGACGCGAATGAAGACGCGTCATGTCCCGCATGGCGTCTCGCAAAGTGTCCGCGTGTTAGCAGGAGAATCAACACAGCTAGGTGGGCCAGCTGGTTCAGCACTGCAGGAGTGTAAGCGCGCATAAGAGACGAGGACGAAAGAAAAGACCGGGCGGGCATACGCATGTGTGTCTTGTAATTTCTTACGTCCTGGATCCTCTCTTGGCTGCACTTACACGCCAAAAATAAAGGTGTTACGCTGCGGCAAACAAAAAAAAAAAGTCTAAGGTTCTCTCTGTTATTGTCCTTAAACGATTTCAACCGCTTAGCCGACTGCAGGCGCACCGCTTCCCTCTTCACTATCTCTGTGTATACATTCGGTTCATTTCGCACAGAGCCCGCGGCCTTAATGTAACGAATAAGAACGCGTCCGCGTGAGTCAGGTTATGAACGTAGTCACTTCTTCCCCGTGATGACGTGTTTTCGCATCACTTCTCCGCCCTCTGGTGCCAGTCATGAGCGACACCTCTTTCTCATCGGGCATTTCCAAATTACGAAAGGAACGTCTAAGTAAATTACCTCCTCACGCATATTATGTGGTTGCCTTCTAAGAAACTGCGAATTGCTAATTAGCCAATGTCGCGCGTCTTGCGTGTCATTCAGAAAGCACAACCTACATAGTTCATGCGACTGCTCAGTGATTAGCGCATTCGAGGTGAGCTCTGGCGACGGCTCCCACGCCAGTGCTCATAATACCGCTGTCGGAGTAACCTAGAAAACTTTCACGCGTTGTTCATAAGACTCTAGGAAATGATCCACTTAAGCAACACTTCCTTATACTAGCCTAGCGCCTAGAAGAAAAGAGCGTAAGTGACAGTAACGTGGCGCAATCCCTTGAGATTGCCACAATCGTGCTGATGATCGACGGTGGCAGGCATGTCGCAGCTTCGTCTGTTGCTTAAGCGCATTCGATTGCCCTAGCTATTCCTAATACTACGTGTCCGCTGTAAACGTACAACTTGCTGCGCCGGAACCGCTCAGTGAGGCTCTTAAGCGGCAGCTTAAGAATATCGGATTTTATGCGCCTCTTCTAAGCGTGCCACTGACTGCCAATCACCAGGAAGGAAGGAGGGAAAAAGTGGAGAAGGAAAGGCAGGGAGGTTAACCAGTTTATCTTAACCGGTTTGCTACCCTACACATGGGAGAGGGATGGGGGCGATGAAAGATGGGGAAGGGAGACAGAGAGAGCACATAGCACAGCACACACACATCGTCCGTTAGAGTCCATCAATCTGGCATGGTACGTGATATCACTGTCACAGCCGCTTGTCCAATCCCGTCTCTTTCAAAAACCGAAGTGGTCCCTTCGTTGCCTTCACCTGCGATGTCTTCTGTCGGCGGCATGTGAAAATCGTGTCGCGGGGCAATGATCTAGTGTCAAGGTGCGCTAGAACGGATGCCAGGGACTGTCGCTGAACATTATATTCAGGACAGTCGCACAGAATGTGTTCCATCGTCTCCTCGCAAAGACAGTCATTGCAGAGAGCGTTGTCGGCCATTCCAATGCGGAATGAGTAAGATTTCGTGAAAGCCACCCCTAGCCATAAGCGATAAAACAGAGTCGCCTCTCTTCGGCGGAGTCCAGTTGGCATATAGAGATGCATCAAAGAGGGCAGGTGGTATTGACGGTTGCTCTGGCTGGTCTGGCTGTTTGGTGTGCACCATAGAGAGAGCGCGATCTCCTGTGCAAGCACTCGAAGCCTGCTAGCTGCGTCGGATCATGAAAGTGGTATGGCCTCTTCTTGTGCGTCTTCAAGAGCTGCCCGAGCGGCATTATCGGCGTCTTCGTTTCCAGTGACGCCGCAGTGACTTGGCAGCCACTGAAACGTCACGTGGTGACCTTTCTCCTGTGGTGTATGGAGTAGGCATCTAATATCGAATACGAGCTGTTCGAATGACCCGCGACGCAGAGCTGATAGTACAGATTGTAGGGCTGCCTTTGAGTCGCTAAAGAGTGACCATTGTCGAGGTGGCTCCCGATTGACGAAACGAAGTGCAGCGCGAACAGCAGCTAGTTCAGCAGATGTCGATGTTGTTGGGTGGTCAGTCCTAAAGCTGATGGTAATAGCTTTTGCTGGGGACAACCACAGCACCGGACGAACACTGGATGTTTGTGGAACCATCAGTATAAATGTATTCACTGTCCGCGTACCTCTCGTGCAGAAGAAGCAGAGACAGTTGTTTCAGTACAGGCGACGACAGTTCAGACATTTTCCCGATTCCTGGTACACTGAGATGGACTGTGGGGCTGATAAGACACCAAGGGCTATCAATGGTTTACATGCAGCGGTGAAGCCCGAGGGAAGTTTGTCGTTGTACTTGATGATAGTTTTAGAGAATGATGATTGGTGACTGTCTGAAGGTAGTGTTGCAAGGTGGTGATAAGGGGCACGTGCAAAATGTCTGGTGTGCGTTCTCAGGGCTTCCACCGTAATGTGAGTTCGCATTGGATGGTCCCGAGCAATCGCAAGAGTTGCGTCTGTTGACGTGCATTTGGGCAAACCAAGGCAGACTCTGAGTGCTTGAGCTTGTGCTGCCTGCAGAACGCGATTATTTGTCTTGCAAGTGTTGGTCAGTACAGGTAGACTATATCTTAAAAAACCGAGAAAGAGAGCTCTGTAGAGTTTAAGCATTGCGTCTACTGACATCCCCCACGTCTTTCCTGTCAAGTATTTAAACAACTGGGAAGTTGCTGCCAGGCGCCGTTTCATGTAGGCCACGTGCGGGCTCCAACAGAGGTCGCGGTCAATAATTACGCCAAGGAATCTGTGGGTTCGGACATAGGAAATGGTCCGCCCATTGATTGAGATGACATAAGGCGTCATCGGTTTGCGAGTAAATGCTACTAGTGCGCATTTTTCTGGTGATATGCTGAGACCCTGTTTACACAAGTAGTTCGCTGTCAAAGTGGGCGCTCTTTGAAGTCGCGCACGTATCTGAGGACGTGTGACTGCCGAAGTCCAGACACAGATGTCGTCAGCGTATATTGAAATTTTGATGGTAGTTGACAAGTATTCAGCAAGTCCAACAAGAGCGAGGTTGAATAGAGTCGGGCTGAGAGCACCGCCTTCAGGAACGCCCCTGCTGGTATAGCGTCGCGTAGTTTGGCCATCGTCATTTAACACATAGAATGATCTTGCAGATAGATAACTTGCAATCCACAAAAAAACTCGACCACCTAGGCCAACTGCCGCAAGAACGTCGAGAATGGCCTCATGTGATACGTTATCGCATGCCCCTTTCACATCTAAGAATAAAGCTGCAGATAAACGCTTACGGGACCTTTCGTGCTGGACATCTGAAACGAGATCAGCTACATTGTCGATGGAAGAGCGGTCACGGCGGAAACCAGCCATGGAAATCGGATAAATCTTGTAGTGTTCAAGGTACCATTCCAGGCGGCCAAGGATCATCCGTTCCATTATCTTTCCTACGCAGCTGGCCAGCGCTATTGGGCGGTAAGAGGTGAGTTCTAATGGGGATCTGCCCTGCTTTAAGAGTGGCACCAGGCGGCTTACTTTCCATTCGTCAGGAACATTTCTCTCCTGCCATGAGGAGTTGTAAAGGCTCAAAAATTCTATCCGTGCGGACTCGCCGAGATAGCACAAGGCCCGGTATGATATACCATCTGGACCCGGAGATGATGAGCGCCTGCAGAGAGCTAGCGCCCCTTCGAGCCCCTCCATTGTAAAAGGAAGGTCCATGCGGCAATCACGGGAATGGGGGACGTCAGCTAGGGCTGGAGGATGTGGACGAGTCGCTTGGTCTGCGATCCGCGCACAAACGTCTTCTGCGACATCGATGTCTAGCCGCCCTTGGAAAAGCGCTAGCGCCTTGAATGGAAAACGCCGTTCCGGAAGGCAACCCAGACCTTGCACCGTTTTCCAAATGTGAGACAGTGGCTTGCGGGGGTCGAGTGTCTGTCAAAACATTGCCCAACGTTCTGACGCTAATCTATCCATACGACGCTAAATCTTCTTTTGCATCCTCCTGGCTGCCCTAAGGTCATGGATTGATTTTGTAAGCCGATATCGACGTTCCGCCCGGCGACGAAGCGCTAGAAGTCGCTGTAATTCTATGTCGAAGTCATTTCGCGTGTAAGAGATCGTCATCATGCGAGTGGCGTTTTGCATAGTAATTTTAATCGTTTGCTCTAACCCAGAGGGTAGGCCCTCGTGGCAGGCATCTTCCATCTCAGATTTGAAGTTGGCCCATTGAATCGTCCGAATGGTATTCCGTGGGCCTGATCTAGACGATAAGCCTTTGATGTTCAGATAGGTGGGAATGTGGTCACTCCCATGTGTCTCAATGTCTGGAAACCACTTGACACATCTGGCGAGAGAGTTGGAGACGAAAGCAAGGTCGAGGCAGCTGCCGTATGTCACGCCTCGAAGAAAGGTGGGGCTACCATCGTTCAGGAGAGTAAGACCATAGTTGTGGGCGATGCTTGCTAATCTTCGTCCTCCTGCATTTGTCCTTGTACTTCCCCATGCTGGATGGTGTGCATTGAAATCTCCTATGATGACCCATGGGGCGGGACAAACACTCAAGATATCCGCAAATCTTTTGGTATCGAAATTGCTGGAAGGCGATATATACACGCCTATGAGAGTAAACAACAGTTTGTTCTTTTTAACTGTGATGCATATATATTGATTGTCGTCGTGGGGCGCAATTGGTTGCAAAGCATAGGTGAGTTCACGACGAACAAAAACGACGATTTTGCTGCATGCACCATTTGTTGATGACATGATAAATTCGTATCCTGACGGTCTTATTGGTTTCGACAAGTTGGGCTCACAAATGACGATGGGTGGAAACACATTGGTGTACACAAACTGACGAAAATCTGAAACTCGTGATTTTAGCCCTATGGCGTTCCACTGGATGACGGACGCTGCCTTTACTTCTTTCCGGAAGGATGGGGTATGGGCAGCCATCTTTCTAGTTGAGGGATGCAAGCACTGGGCTTAAGGCGTTCGTCCAGCACTTCAAGTGCGCTTCGAGCAGACGGTGTCCCCATGTCCACTAAAAGCGCTCGAATGGCCTCCATGAGAGAACGTAGCACCGAGATGTCTTGACGGTCTGTTTTAGATGAATCATCCATGGCCGGAGAAGGATCAGGTGGGGCCCCGACCTACTGAGGTTCCTTCGCGAGGGAGCGGCTTAGTAGCGTAGGCCATTCCTCTAAAGATTTTCTGCTTTTCTGCTTCCTTCGTGGAAGTGGTGGGCCTTTTCGCGGCGCGACTAACTGGCACCGCAGTGGAGTGGGTACTGTCACTTCGCGCATGCGCCTTCTTCGAAGACGTACGATGGTGCCGACGCCGGACTACTTCGGCTGCGTCCCTGTGGGCCGAATTGTCTCTGGCCATTTGCTTGAGAACCGCGCGCTCCCTCTTGATGCGGGGACAGTCTTTCGACGAGGCCGCGTGAGGGCCGCTACAGTCGGCGCACTTCAGGACCGTGGCACCGCAGGTCTGTTCTGCATGAGGTTCAGCGCAGCGGGGACACAGTAGCGAGTTGGGACACACGCCCTTGACGTGTCCTAACCTGAAACACTGATGGCATTGAAGCGGCTTCTGGATGAAACGTCGAACCGGATGTCGGAAATGTCCGACTTTAACGTGGGATGGGATACAATCCCCCTTGAATATTACTTTTACGCAGCGCGTATTCCCAAGGCGGCGCACTTGCGCAATGATCGTGCCTTCGTATGCCGGCTTGATGAGGCTAGGTAAGTCATCATTGGGAATGGCAATGCCAATGTCGTAAATCACACCGGCTATGGATGTGTCGTCGATCGGGATAAAGGGGCGCATTTTCATTCCGCCTAGCTCCGTGATTTCTTGAAGTTTTCCAAGCGCACTCGCGTTGAACACGTCTATGGCGAGTATGTTCTTGCGTGGATTTATTCTTATGTCTTTAATTTGATCCGGCACCGATGTTCAGCAATCGTAGGTTGCTTGACGGTTCTTCCGGCATAAAGATGATGACGTGTGGCCAGCGCGTAGGCCTTGACTTCATAGTCGTTGTGCTCGCAGGAGTTGACGGCGCTGTGTTGACGATTTTTCTCCTCGCCCTCTTGCTCCGGACGGGTATGAAGCCGTCGTCGGATGAGTCGTCTTCCGACATAGAGTACAGCTCGGTGTCTTTGGTGTCACTGGGGGAGCCAACTCGCTTCCTTGCGGTTGACGGCCCTGATGACTTCTGGCCAGGCGGGCCTCTGGCATGCTCCGCGTCCATGGCCGCAAGACGGGGAGGCGAGGCACCTCGAAAGGCGAAGATTTTACCAAAAATTCACAGAGCACAGAAACAAGACTAGTGTTCTGCCAAGAAGACACTTCGTCGTCTTCTTCCGCCAATCACCAGGCTATCCTTTACGGCGCATCGACTTCCGCCACCGCCTTGCGTCACTGGTCGCAGTAAAGTGTAGGAGAACTATGCATCGAAGAACCTTATTCAACATCGCCTCAGCATCGAAGTTGGTCGGCGCAATAATCAGCGCCGTGCACGACTGCGCATCTAACATCCCTCTAATCTTTCCTCGTCGTTACTCACCCCATCTTTACTTTGCCTCTTTTTCTGTGTGCAGAGTAGCAGGCTACGCCACAAGCTTAGGCAGATTTCTCTGCCTTTGTACCAAATAAGATTTCTCTCCCAGTCTCTCTATTTCATCTCAACTAAAGCGGCTAAAGAAAATCAACGCCCAAGCACTCCGTAAAGATGGTTAGCCTGCGAAGCTAAAACGTGCGGGCTCGGCGTTTATCACTGGGTTAATCCCGGCGGTTCATTAAACGACGGCTTGGTATAGCTGCCGGATCCTCGGTACGCAATTGCCGCTTGCGCTCAGCTGCACGAGTCTGTTCTTGTGCCCGGGCTGCAGCATCGGCACGGCGTAGACGATCTCGTTCCTGGTTGTGCTCGCGGCATTGCTGATCGAAAGCTGCCTGCTGCTCAGGAGTACGTATGGCGCGAGGACTACCCATTTCGGAGCCGGAGAGAAACTGCTGCGAGCACGCTTGGCTGCGACGGAGAGCAACGACGTCGCTACTGGCCCAGCCATCGCGCGCCTCTCTTTCTCTTTCTTGTTTTCTTTTTTTTTTCGTGCATGCGCATGTGCTTGCTCCGGATGAGCTTTCAGAGTACAGGCGACTGACGGATGGACGGATCAGCTAGCCATATACAGTTACGCTGTAAAAAAACCGGCGGATCCCACGCACTGTGGGAAACGATGTAAGCGAAGTTAAGTTATGGGGTTTTACGTGCCAAAACCACTTTCTGATTATGAGGTACGCCGTAGTGGGGGACTCCGGAAATTTTGACCAACTGGGGTTCTGCACGTGCACCTAGATCTAAGTACACGGGTGTTTTCGCCCCCATCGAAATGCGGCCGCCGTGGCCGGGATTCGATCCCGCGACCTCGTGCTCAGCAGCCTAACACCATAGCCACTGAGCTACCATGGTGGGTAACGATGTAAGCGAAACTGCCTATACTCTTTGCTTCCATTGACCACAATCGGCGGTAATGTTGGCGGCGAATGTGCAGTGTCTTCAGCGTATGGTCCAATACCAGAGTGGTGAGTTCATGTTACACGTTACCTAGCGTGCACCACTGCTGTTTGTCTGCGTAGTCCACAGAACACACAGGGAGACGCGTTTGTTTGAAGCGTTGTTGCGCGTCATTGTTCGTAATGTCTGAGAGGGTTGATCATCAGCATCGCCTCAGATGGCACACTGCATCGTGACAGAAATGTTAAACTTTAATTTTGGGGCTATATGTAATTCAATTAATTATTATAAAATTGCATACATACATTATATACATACATTCGCGGTGTGCACCCCGTTGTGCTACGTAGCGAAGACGCTCCTGTTCCGCGCGACGCTTCTTTCGGGCCTCCGTCTCCTCAACGCTGAGTGCACGCTTTGGAGCCATTTTGGTGGCGCGTGTTTACCTGCTTCTTCTGCATACCTGACAAGCAAGCTGTTGAGACGCCAGCTCCAAGCGCTCTCTTCAAGCTATACACAGCTGTATTGTTTACACTCTCACAGCCCAGCACGCAACCTCCACAGCCCAGCATCCTTCTTTTTATAGTTAAAGCTTTACTAACCGTGTCGAGGCGAGTTTCGCCGTCGCCAGCAATTTGACCTTCATTTGATCGCAGCTACGCCTTAGCCTTGGCAACGCATCACGTGACTCGCCGCGCCGAGCTCCGTCGCCGCCGGCTTGGCGCATGCGCTCTCTGCAGCTAGATCGCGCCATCTGGTGGTGTTGCAAGGAGCACAGAAAGCTTCGCTTTAAAGCACGGGAGAAGCGCGACTGAAGTAGGAGAACGTGATGATCGCATGCAGTATATACACTTCAGCTTGCTCTTTGCATACGAGTTTCAACCTGTCACACCCTGCCTCTAACATTTGGGCGGGAAACAACGGCAAGCGCTTGCCGCTTTTCTCTTCGCGCTCCTCGTTATGCCAGTACGCGCGGCACTGCCGCCACGGCGCACAGCTTATAATATAACCGTGCTTAAGACTTATGCAAGGTACCGTCGTGAACGGAAGCCCTCATTTGCGAATCGATGAATCAGGCCCGGAGGTGATTGCCAGGTATACGCAAAAAAAAAAAAAATCAAGAAGCCAGCCCACCGACTCCCATCCACTAAGGCAGACACCGCGCCGCGGATTCTGTTTGGGGCTCTCGTTCACCATATACCTCGTTCTCGTGCAAAGTGGATTCTTTTGTGTCTTTCCGCGAGGACGGTTCTAGTTCTGCGCACACTGACACGCGCATGCAGTCTGGCCGACGAACGATTCGTGCAGTCAAGCGAAGCATAACAAAAGATTCCGCGCCATCACTTTTTTTTCTTTTTTTGCGTTCGACTCGCCAGAGCCCCTTTCGGCATAGCTGCGCGCGCGACGGCATTAATCGACCGTCGTAGTGGGCTGCCAGATGGCATAACGGCCGCTCGTTCAGGGTTTTCGCCTCGCGAGCGAGCGGCACCGCACTGTTCGCCCGTTCGCGTCGTCGTCGTCGGGCCATATAAGCGGTTGACACTCGTAGATGGCGCCGTAACGAGCGCTTCCCCGAAATGGCCACTCATGTCGGGAAGGCAGCGCCGTCTGCCGGTTCCTCCCGCCCTCTATAAGCATAGAGCTGGCCATCGCGCAATGGCGCACGCAGCCTATAAGCGCGACGAAAGGTTCGAGTGGGAAACGGTTAGGACGCCGTCTTTCTCTACTTAGGAGCCCACTAGCACTTGTTCGCTATTATCATTTTTTTTTTGTAATCTTTTGCAAGCGTCACTATTTGAAGGAGGTGACTAAGCGTACAGGTAGGTCGGTTTAAATGGAGCGTCGATTACGGAGACGTTGCCAGTAACGCACTTCTGACTACTCCATTTAGATGTTCCGAAAGACAATTAGGCAGAAACCATCGACGACTATTGTTAGAGTAAGCGAATAGCCGAACGGTTCTAGAAAGCTATGCGCTTTCATAAAGTAATGATGGGCTTAAAGGTGTTATATATATATATATATATATATATATATATATATATAGATGTGTGTGTGTGTGTGTGTGTGCGTGTGTGCGTGTGTGTGTGTGTTGGGGGATATTTAGGTAGCGTTTCTTATTCATTGCGTAACTCAGTAGAGTAGATAGTCGTTAGCAAGCGCATCTTTAGCGGTAGTACAGGTGACCATGTGTATAGGCCGACTGGTATCGTGTGTTGTCTCCAGCGGTGCGAGTGCCAGCGTGGAAGGTAAACATGTAAATCTTCAAACGCCCCAAAGCTCCCGAGCGACAGCATGTGCGTCTGAAAGAGCTCGGTCGGGAGAGAGCACGTGTTCCTTGCTTCGGCGACCTTGTATGAGCAGTGAAAGTCTGACCACCATCGACAGCCAACCGCCGACCACCAATCACGTGAAAGAGCCAAAGAAAACTATTAGCTTTAAAAAAGCCTCCCATCTTCCAGCATCTGTCTGTTTATAGAGTTCACCTAAATCCCTGCTGGAGTTCATTGGCAAGGACCTGGCGCATACATGTCAGCTGCAACACCCGATTCATGCCGTAGGACTGACGGTTGAACTGAAAAGGCATTTAGGGGATCACTCGGAGCTTGAGAACGAGTGAGTGAGTGAGTGAGTGAGTGAGTGAGTGAGTGAGTGAGTGAGTGAGTGAGTGAGTGAGTGAGTGAGTGAGTGAGTGAGTGAGTGAGTGAGTGAGTGAGTGAGTGAGTGAGTGAGTGAGTGAGTGAGTGAGTGAGTGAGTGAGTGGCATCTACTGTAACTGATAATTTCTTAAGGGGAGCTTCCCTTACTAAGATACATTACAGCTGGCTTTTTTCATACCTTTATTCTGCAAGAAGACAGGTATTAGTCGTGACAGCAACTCGCATGCCAAACTCGTAGCATTCATGATACAAAAGCTCTATTGTGTCCAGCATTACGATGCTGAGATCCAAAATGCAAGTTCGACTGCAGCCTCGTTTCTGACCGGACACTGAAATTCAGCTATATTGTCGAATTTCCCAAATGTTGATAGGTCAGAATGGTCCACACGGCCTCAAAGCGAGGATGCGGCGGAATCGGACATTGTGACCAAATTTTATGATATGTACAATGGCATTCCTGTCTAGTTATAGCCTCTTGAGGTTTGAAAACCCTTCACTAAGTTGCGTACTTCGAATACCGTTAGAGAAACCCAACCAGGTGGCTTAAATTATTCCCCCGCACGGGACCCAAGGCCGTCTCTCATTGTCATGCGAGCGTATTTTTCGGAGCATTAGGCACGACTAAATCGAATCTGATGTGGACCATAAGGCAGCCCATGGCATTATGTATTTCCCAAAGCTACTTCATCACGCGCAATTTTCCATGCAGCAAAAGTATGCCAGGCAAGACTCCGCGTTTTCTGCGCTGCCTTGTTGCATTAAAGACTGCCCTATGGCTCGACTAAAAAAAAAACATGTAATAAGTATTCTGCATGTATTGGCATATTTCAGAGTTCATTTTCTGAACTCTGAAATTTCCTGTGTTTCGTATATACGTAGATAATCATATCATATCATTAACTCCCTTTTACGCTCGCCTCCTCATTTTCTGTTTCCCTATTTGATTCTCTATCTCGCATTGTTTCTTCTACCACACTTGTCTGTACATTTTGTCTCTGCACTATTTAAGTGTACCAATACGGAAGCTCCGTATCTGTTCCTGGTCAGTATATTCAACAGTTTATTATTGCTGCTGCTGTTGTTGAATAACACTGGACATAGCAATCTTATTTGAGCTTTGCTTACTGCATTGCGTTCACTAGGGTTGCATGTTGGGCTTGTTACGTCACACTGGAGGCCTTGGGTATAACGTGCCCGAAAAAGACACAAAGCACCGTGTCTGTATCGCTGTTGTTTCCTGTGTCGGTTACGCTGCACTTGAGTCATCTTGTATTGCGTTCATTCTATTATTTATTTTTTGCAAAAAATGCGTCGCACGCGCTCTTGTGCAGTAGAATTGAGAGTTGCTTAATATTTTCGCAAATATTTTGTATATTTTCCCAGCATCGGTACATATGGTGTGCGAGCGGCCTAAAACTAATATTTCACACCCGGTACCAAATCGATCCATAATTCACACCCTTACACCCTTTTGGAAGTAAGGGTGTGAGATGTTGATTCATTTACACCCTTATCCACCTTTAAGGGTGTAGGTTATCTTACAGTGCGGGCACAGAAATTAACTTAACTCGCACAACTAAGCCATTCAACTGCCTCGTTGATGGAATGCGAAAATGGAGCACTTGGCATGAAAAGTGCATTGCATTTCCAGGTACTCGTGTAGTCATTGAAGCGTCGATATTTTCTGTTTTAATCTTTTTTTTTCTCAAGAGCGCGCGTGATTGTGCGTGTTGCGTAAGCGTGAGTACATGTGTTCTTTTTTTCCTCGTCAGAGGCTGTTTTTCACGAGCTCTCAAGCTCGAAGAAGGTAGAATGCGTATGGCCTGAAAGGACAACGGGCGTGTTAACATGTTCAGTAGTAAAACAGGAACAGACATCTAAAATGTGTGATAAGTCTGCTCGCAATTAACTTTCATTGTAACTAATCTTTACCCTGCCTCTGAAAATATTGGCATCAGTTGTAGAAAAGAAGAGTAAGGTGTGCTACATTGACAGCATCTCTTGGATCAAAATTTTCCAGGCGAATCTCAAGAATCTGGAAACTGCTCTTGTAAAGGAGGTCTATTCGTGTCGTAGAGCGGCAGCGACACACACCGTCGTGACGTCATGAGAACACGATGACTGCACGATGACGTACAGGACCTTCTGAATGACGACACGAGCGGTACAGTCGCGGGACGGCTCGACGTGCTGCGCATTAGCAGTCCAGAAAGCGTCGTCGTCACTTTTCCTATTTCACGGCGAATACGGGCATCTATCGCTGAAAGTGCAGCGCCGGTGTTCGACAAGTGCTAGCGTCAATATTCCTTCTATTGCGACTTCAATAACGTTCCTCGGGGGAGGTGTGAGGCCTTATACATTTCGCAGACTCCGCAGTTCTCGCCTCCTAAACTGCGATCTTTAGTTTTCCTGGCGCAGAGGGCTCCGTCGACGGCACACTCTCAATAACAAGGTTGAAGTACTATGCGCTCTGTGCAAAACCACGTGAAAATCGATAATCAAAACCAGCACAGCACCGTAGGGTGTGGCCATTAGCTGAGTGTTTCGAGGACGCAGTTAACATTTTTTTTTAATAAGGAGGCATAATGACATTTGAGAGATATCGGAGAGCCACCGCATAACCGTGTCGATGTGCAAGTTGCAGAATCAGTTCTGCGGTGATCTTGATAGATAAAGAACAATGTGCACCTTAAAGCCGTTTACAGCGCCGACAATCCTACAGCCATGGCTACATCCACCAATGGCACAAAAAGCACATTACGGGCTACTGGAGTTTCAGAAAGGTTCCGATCTGAGTCTTCGTCTGCGTCCTGTTATGCACCTACCGGTGTACGTCCAATGTTCTGATCGTTTGTCCTTCTTGTTCTTCTTCTTCTTTTCTTCTTGTTTCTTTTTTATCGCTTGATCTGTTTTCAATGTAAATTATAGCAAACCAGACTTTTGACTCCCTATCTTTCCTATTATGTCTTTTCTTTACAGAAAATTTGGGTGCCATGCACAGATAGTCGTCGTGCGGTAAAAAGTTGTGCGGTTCATCATTTATGCCTTTGTGATGCTTTTTCCTTCGTTTGTATCACTCTGTTCACGCCAGACAGACGGCGCCTATATGCCTTATTCTCCAATAAACTTCGTTTGTGAGTTTGTGAATCAGCGCAGTCCAGCTGGCTTACTTTGTTTTGCGCGACTCGTTTCACTGGTACCAATCTGCCAGCGTGCGAAAGGAAGTCGTTCTATTTTTTTTCCTTCTTTCTTTCTTTTTAAAATCTATATTTGGTCCGAACTGCGGCACTTTCTTGAGAGTGAGGGAAAAAAAAGCACGGATTCTCCACTTTTATTCATTCTTTCTTGTTTGGACAACGTATCATTGCGTTCACATTAGGCCGCAAATTTCCGTGCTGGAAGCGTAATATAGATTAACGATCTTCTTCCTTCTTTTTTTCCACGTGTCCCCCGTTGAGTCCATGGCTGCCTTGCGACAGCTAAACTAGCTGAAGACAAATGTTCGTGTGCAGACGATGGGGAGAGAAAGACGCCAGTGCTCGAATCCTATTTCAGTAGAGAAGACAGAAAGCAGGACGTGGTGGGAAAGAGGAAGCGAGGCCGGTGACGCGTCACACGTTTCGTGCATAAATAAAGGCCTCGCTGAAAGACGGAAGCGCTGGCACGCTCCACACAGAGTGTCTTCCACTCTGTGGACGCATGCAGCCAGAATGAGGGTTGTCCTGTGTTGGCTCGCGTCTTCAGCTGCTGTAGTTTCAGTTCTTTGGCTAACTGATCTAGCTTTTCAATTGAGCTTGTTTCAGAGAATAATTATGTTTGTTTATTTTCTTTTTTTTTCTTCGTTTATGAACATTTCTTTTCCGAGTAATTCTCAGAACTTCCGGAGCTTTCGCCCATAGAGTAGCGAGATGGCGTAACCGGAAGCACGTGCTTCTAACTTCTCGACCTGACCCCCTAGCTAAATCTTTCCGATACCGAGCTGGAGCTCTCTCACAGCCAACACGCTGATGTACCTGGCGCGCAATAGCGTCCTCTTAGTTTCCGCGAAGCAACCTTTGGAGCTTTTGCGCATGCCCGCAGCGTCTGATGCGTATATACACCTTTTGACCGCCGCCATCGAATCGAATACTTCCTTCGCTCACCGGCCCGCCGACTTCTGAGCGCAGTGTTATGACCGAACTTCAGTAGCACTAACTATGCGGTACGACCTTGCTGTACCACGTTTCGCCGAAAAAGAAGAGGGAGGTAAGAACTCCGCCTGGCCAGCAGCAGCCACGGTCCCGGAATGGGCCGCTCGATACCTGCAGTACCCGCGCTGCAGCCGCCCCGTCGTTGTAGGGCTCGAGCGTGCGTAGCCGCAATTGGACGCGCAGTTGCGGCTCAAGCTGGCGCGACCTTGGTGAGGTGGGGGCGGGGGAGGGGAGGGGGTTGGCCGGCGGCCGGGGCAGGCTGTTCGCTTTCCAGCGACGGGCTTCTCTCGTCGTCGGGCCTCTGGCGGCGGATCGATCTTTTTGAACGCTCGATGCCGGAGGGGGTTGGGCCGGCCGCACGGTCCGTGCCCCCGTCGCCCTCGCGCGCTGGCAAAGAAGGGCGCTCCTGCCGGCGACTGTATACGAGGGCCACTTCAAGAGAGCCCGCGCCGCACCATATACTCTCCCGCTCGTCTCCGCTGCCTTGCGGCGAAGTCACCGCGAACAGCGCGCTGCTCGGCTCCCTTTCACCTCCTTTCTGCGAGAGAACTCGCCATGCTACTGCGTCCAGGCTTCGCTGCTATTCTTGATCAGTGCCAACAGTACCCGTCGCGGTTCTTTATTTTGTATGCTGTCTTACTTTTCATTTTTATTTTATTGTGCGCACGTGGCTCTGTTAGCCAGAGCGGTGGTTCCGACTTCCGTATATTATTTTAGTTTCTGTTCGTCAAACGAAGTGGAGAAAAGGGCGCCAGCTGAGTGGCAAGCGAGCACATTTCCCGCTCGACTTCTTTCGGTGCTGTGCAAGCGCTGCTACCGCGAGTGTGTCGTAGCCGGCGCCAGCGATCGAGTAACGCCCTCAGAAGCCCAGAAGCACGGAACGGCTTCGGGTTGCGCAAAAGTAAGACACAGAGGCGAAGAAAAAACGACGACCTGGCATGATGACTCGACGTCCGGTACTCAAATAGGTTACCGTTACACGCATGCTGCACGACAGTCGCCTCCCGCCACATTGGCTTAGCTTGCTATGACGTTCTGCCGTTTAGCAAGGGGCCCGCGGGTTCCGTTCCCGGTGACTGAGGTCACATTTTGATGGCGGAGTAAGTTTAAAAAATGATACTCAGGTGCATAATAATGACCCCAAGCTATTAGAAATCAATATTGCAATGTGTTAATGTCTCCGATTGTTTTCCTTTTCTTTAATGAATAAAGAAAAAATATTGCAATTTAGGTGCTTAGAAATCAAGGGTGCCCTCAGCTATGAGGGGAACGTCATGTCCCAATAAACTGAGACTACATCCGTTCAAACCTTTCAATACTTTTGGGGGAACAGTGAATTTACGAGTATAAGTGCTTAAACTTAATTTGATTTTCAGTGCGTGCGTGCGTGCGTGCGTGCGTGCGTGCGTGCGTGCGTGCGTGCGTGCGTGCGTGCGTGCGTGCGTGTGTGCGTGCGCTATTCAATTTCTTTATAATGATTGTGAGCCGGAAAGAAGGTTACAGCGCAACTCTAGGTCACTCTGAGAATTGAGTTTTTACTGCCTATGTCCCCACTTCTGTGCAACTTCAAGGCGTACACTTTACCACGCAGGTACGGGGATATGGTACCCGACACGATTACGGGCAAGATCGTCGGAGGCGTGTGCTCCCTAAGCGGAGTACTTGTCATTGCACTTCCTGTACCAGTCATCGTGTCTAACTTCTCCCGCATATACCACCAAAGCCAGAGGGCTGACAAGAGGAAAGCCCAGAAGGTACGCCGCCGTCTTGTCTCCTGCTTTCAAAATGCTTTCCTGTGCGTGATGAGCACGTTGCAATGACAGGCCAACAGTTTCTTTCTCAGGCCTACGGCCAAGACTTGAGCGTCAAATAGAAGCAAAGCACAGAAAGATGTGTCGCACATTAAACTAATTTATTAAGAGCTTTTTTAAATGAAACCAAAGTTCTGAACCTTGCGTCTCTGTGAGATTTTTCGAGCGCTGAGAAGAATGCCGATGTGGCAAGCACGGCGCTGACATGCGAAATTGAGAAGGTGTCTGTGCAACAAAGAGGCATACGGGCAAACAATTTTCAGGTAGAGAATACCAGGCTAAATCTGTTTCTCGCAACATCGCCGCGACCGCTACCGCACGTACCTGTTTCCGTTCGCCCGATCTCAGTACAATAGAGAGAAGTGTTAAACACCTGACGGGCTCTTTGCAGATCTACTGCCTCGCTCAAGTCGCGCTGTACGCACTCATCAGTCAAGCAGCAGCCAGCGCTGAGGAGTAGCCCTTGTGGGCGAATCTTCGTAATATCTTGAGCCTGTCTGATAACTTGCCCTATAACCTTCGAATTAACGTTTTACGACCTAAAGGTGACAGATATGTGTCGTACGTCTAGCTATAACGCGTTCCGCAATCATGTTCTGGCGTGCACACCGCTCTGCAATGTACTGGCAATTTTAGAAGAAGCCCTTGTTCGCATAGCCAAGTTCCTCAAGCCCCTCTCACTAGTCTTAACTCGCTAAAGGCTTTCTTCAACTGCACGTTCTGTGACTCCAGAAAGGAACTGGGTTCCTGAGATGGTCACTTTAGTTTGAAAAGCGGGCTCGGGCAACTTAAGGGGGCGTGATCACCATCGCCGTATCCAGCTGTCACTCGAGGCCGGCTAGCTCGTACCATTCGGCACACCATTACGCGCCAGTGCGAGGCCTCGTTGCAAGGTGGCGAACTTGCGGTGTTTTGCGCATCGCAGAAAGCCCGGATGGCGCGAATCCGCATAGCCAAGGCGACCAGCGGCGCGGCGTTCGTGAGCAAAAAGAAAGCGGTGGAAGCGCGCCTGGCGGCCCAGGAGAGCGGCCAGGATCTGGACGACAGCCCCGAGGACATCTTCGAGCTGCAACACCACCACCTGCTGCGGTGTCTAGAAAAGACCACGGTACGTGCACTTTCGGGCATTCCCATTGCATTACGTTAAGAGAGAGAGAGAGAGACGCAAGGAAATGCAGGGAGATTAACAGACGCTAGTCCGGCTTGCTGCCCTGCAGTGGGGAAGAGGGGATTAGGGAGGGAAACGGTGCTGGCAAGCGTAATAAATTTGATGCACACTTGAACGTGCGCACCGAGTCTACAAACGGACGCAGAGACCTGTCGATTTGAAGAACTGTAGCAACGCCCGCGTTGCTTTCTGCGCCAGTGACGCGCGCATGGCCATGGTCCAAGAATCTTGGCTTCTGAAAACGGTCTTCAGTGCAGCCGGTTCTTTAACGCTCCTTGTAGAGCGTGGCGATGCATTACGTTAATGCCTGTTATCGAAGGGGCGTACCAATTTTCGAAATTTTGAATACAAATCGAACAGTGTTTGTTATTCGAGTCGTATTCGATTCCAGTATTTGTTGTTCTAAATGCCCGAGTATCCGTCTGTAAGCGAATAGTGTTCGAGATAAGAACCGTTGTTAGCACCTGTACAGCTTTTCTCAAAAATTAATCAAAACTGGAAGTGGAAACTGGAAACTGAAGTGTGGGTCTTTAACGTATATATCTACCAAAAATACCGAGCCAATGGCACCGGTTTCGGAGGGAACGCGTGGAGCGGCGTTCTTTCTCCGCCTCTCTCTATCTCTCTCTCTCTCTCTATCGGTATCTTGTAGTTAGTTACCTGATCAAAGATATTTGTTCTCTAGGTGTTCTGCACATTTGATACATCAATTTAAAGGGAATAGTCCGGTTCTGCCATGACACATTACCTGTCCATGGCAGCGCCGCCCCTTGGCAGAAGCGCTCACTGCGCTTCATCGACACTCCGCATGAATTCTTGAGTAGCGTAGCGTCTTCCTGAGTCGAGAAATGGCGCTGTACTAATAGAGCGTTTTGCATTACGGCGTATTTAGCAGTTGCAAATACGCAACACCGAATGTTGAGTGCAATCTGACCATTTACAAGCAAATTGACAACGAAGCAAGAACTATCCACAAAATTTACCAGTGCAAAAGACAACCGCAAATGGGGAACGATTGACGCATAAAGCACGAAATCACTCTCGCAATGTGCGGGTTCATCTTTTGCAATACTTCTAGATTGTTCTGCAGTGCGCTCATTAAAGTGCATTCGCGGAAGACAGTTACCTACTGCAATCATGCGAAATATCGCCGCTAGTTGGTAGCACCAACGCTACTAACCCAACTGTTCAGCTGGAACAAATTGTGCAATAAGCGTTTCCCATCAGCCAGTTTTTGCGAATGGACTTCTTAAGTTTTAAAAAAGAGCGGGCAACTTTTTTAATTCCGCGTGAGTGCACCTGGATACGTGTATAGGGCTGTGACTTACCTTTCTTACATTAAGTGTACGAGCACGAAATATCAGTGGTGACTGATATCGCTGCAGAGTAGGCAAGGTCTGAGAACGCCACAGTGCGCTCAGGTTTCTGGTTGACGTTTTTTAGTATCCAGGTGCTACCCTCGCGTAAATAAAACCAAATGCTATGGCTGTGGTACCGCCGGACACACATTAAGGAAATTGAGAGATTGGTGCGCTATAACGTACACGCCCGAGCGCGTGCCTGTGTTCGCGCGGAACCTTCGCTGTTGTACGGTTGCCCCTGACCACGCGACGTCTTCTAATTTGCAGCGCGCGGCACGTCAGCGCAGGTTGGATAAACAAGTCCGGCTCTGTTTTTAGTTGCAGGTCCACTGTTTACCTATTGTGCGCAGCCGTGTGGACTCTGTTAGCCTATGGTAGTGTTCTAGGCATTACATTACCATTCCAAGTTCATTACCTTCCCCTAAATATTAAATAGAATATCGTAACTTGGCGTTCTAGTCTTGTATTTCTCCTGTATTTCTGCAAATTGCATTTATCGTTCTTTACACAAGCGCTCTACTCGTGGTTTCTTGTGTTTCGCGTAAAATTGCGTTCTTGGCAACGATGTTTCGCTCTCTGTCTATCGGATCTCTCACTAATTATTGACCCCTTTGGTTTCGCTTTCTTAACCCCAATTTTCTGCAGGCACATCCTTCACGACAATGACATAACTGCATACCAACGTCTGTCTGCTGTTACGACTAGAGTCACACCGCCAGCTGACGCCTTCTGCTCTCTGGCCGGTTTTATAGCTCGCGTGTCTGTGTCCAGTTGTTGTGCTGCGAGCACTTCTGCGACTGTCTGTGCGTATAGTACCATGACGCTGGCGCTTTTGCACGCGCTGAACACCGGCAGGACCGGGAGTTCGTGGAGCTCGAGGTGCCCTACAACGGGCAACCAAACCGTCCATCTTCGACACCGCCGCTGTCGCCAGTGCCGTCCGTGGGTTCGGAGGACAAGTCGCTGCTCCAGTCCTGCTGTGGCCGAAGGTGCTCCAAGAAGAAGTACCAGGTCAGAGCCCACTCAGTGCCCCAGTCCGCCTGTGCCCCGCTGGTCGCAGCTGCTGCTCTGCAGACTCGTCCCATCCCCGACGACGGGTCCCAGCACGATCCGCCTCTTCCTTCACAGAAACGCATATTTTTCTTGGGCGAATAATAGGCCTTTCTTCGGGCGAACATACGGTTATTGCTATCGTGCAAGACACTCTTAACATTCCACGGCTCCAGTCATGCCTGCTCCTATATTCTGCCTGTGCACGTTTTCTTTTTTTTTTTTTTCCTTGCTACCCAACTATAGAACTGAGCCCCGTCGAATACGTATAAACCCGCATGCTTTCCTGTTTATGTCGGTTTCGACCCTTCAGTTCCGCTCGAACTGCGATCCGGACGCAGACCGTCCCAATGACTGCGAAACAACACCTCTGGTGGCCGACCACGCCCCGATAGCAAAACGACGCGTTGAACATGCGGCTCGCAGCGTGTGCTAGTGCTGCCCCGCGACTTACGGGTCTCGTATACCTCACTTTTCAGTACCACATCGACGTCGCTTCGGAGTGAAAGCAAGGATATCGCCCATCTCGTCCGCTGTTCGTCCCAATAGGAGGAGGTGTTGCGAAAGGCTACGCGAAACAAGACGGCGGCACTTTCCCCATCGGCCGGTTGCGCTCTTTGCCGCCTGCGAAGATTGCTGTGCTGCTACACCGCGCCGAAAGCTTATCGCTGATCATTCCGACTACATCGGGCGCGAAGACAAAACCGTTACGCTACCACGTCATCGAAGGCTTACAGTGAGGCTGGTCTCACTAGCGTTTCGGTCTGGACTATGGCGGCGCTCGGAATTCGCACCGACTTCACACATTCCCGTTGCGCGGCAAACGAAAACAATGCGTATTCGATGCACCAAAGCCAGAGAGATTGCTTTCACCTTTGATGTGGCGACAATAGCTGCCTCTTTTCTGAGCACTCCTCTGAGGGGCGTTCTTCTGATCTCTTTTGTTCTTTTTTTTGTCTTTTTTTTTTTTTACCGTACATACGCGTAAGCATCAGTCTCCGTACTTCTTCAGTAATTATTTATCTGATGCAGTGTCTGCGGATATGAAAGCACACACCGGACCTTTGCCGTGCACTTTCCGACTGCTTTTCATCTGTTGCACCAGTCGTACAATTCTTAACACGCAAGCATAATATAAAACGTCTCTTTTAACTTAAACACACGCTAGTAACACAGAAACACAGGTGGGAAAAATGCTTAAGCCACTTTTTGTTCATACACCTACTCGCCTATAACCGTTCGTCTCCAGCTCAGCGAGAGGAAAAGAAAGCGTAACATTATCACATCGCATTGCCGGAAGTAACCTCATTAGATACGTTTAAGCAGTTTTAGTAGCTTATATATAGTATTGGTGATTACGAATGTGTATAACTCTAAGATCAAACGAATTTGGGAGCGGTATTGAAGGTCTCAGATAAGGGTCTCATCTTGACCATGTGTCGGTCACTCTATCTTTTTTAATCGGCAGGTTACGTCAGCCTAATCACTCCGTGCGTATACAATCACTTTGCGTTAGTCACACGTCAAACGTACCAATGCACCATCTTCGTAGTTCCCGCACTGAGTAAGCCCAAATGCATCACGGTAAATCCTTCTCGCACTCGTTCCGAATGAACTGACAAATTCGCGGCGCCGTGACCATTCCGCTGATCGCATGATCGCACTGTTTAGACGGCTTAGCCAGAAATGAGCGTTCAGAATCTTCAGGGCAAAACCGAATAGTGCGAAACAAGAGTCACAAAAACAAAGTCAGTTTTCTCTTGTATCGCGTTTTCCGCCCTCTCGCATACTTTCTTTTTCGCTTCGTCGCTTCATCTACCGTGTGCTATGAGAATGAGACCGCGTGCTGCTAGACGGTACATATAAATGTGTCAAAACGCGCTTGTATGCAGTTTCGTCAGTGTTATCATAGTGCCTCCTGTTTATAAGCTCTCACCTAGATGCCGGTGAAATTCCAAACACAAGCACTCGCAAATATTCCTTTCACTCCAAGCTATAGAAGACAATGTCGTTGTTATAATGCGATTCTGCCAAAACTTCGATCAGTGTAAAGCAGTACTGCGCTTAAATCTAGTTTGCGTGGCACGTCACATGGGGGAAATAATGTCAAATTTCTTTTTTTTTTTTCATGTCAAATTACGACGGTCCGGGTGCCGTAACGTACACCAAGGCGAACAGCAGTAGCGAGGTGAACTTTAACCTTCGATAAATGCGCGTCTTGGGTCGGCACTTGTACGACAGTACAATCGGCCACAGTCCACCATGCCAGACAGGTTGTGATTAGCTGTGTGCAGTGCGACATTTGACGTAATGAACGCACTTGTAGACATGGAGGTGCGGCCGAGCTACCGATGTTATTTTCCTACTTCGCCCCGCACTGTCTTTCAACCACGCCCACTTGCTTGCGGGAGTGCAAGCCGCGGGAGCACAAGCCGTACAGACAAGCCGCGGCGCATTGTTACATTAAGCTGGAATAGCTTTCGACACTTTTCATACATCGGTGGCAAACAATGCGCTGCCATTCTCAGAACTAAGCTAATGCTGACTGGTGAGCCACGTGGGCGTATTTTAAATCTCTGCTTGCTGCTCGCGGCCTGTCACTCTCTCAAGCAGTAACCGTCCGTATGCGTGCAATAGCTTGCTGGAGCTTACCGAAGTCGAGAGTTCTCGAAAACTTATTAAAATGCTGGAGTTACCAACTAGACCGGCATTTCTAAGCTTGGGGGACAATCAGACGCAAAAGAAAAGAAGAAGAAAGAAAAGCAGCCGATGGCTTTAAGATATAAAACTCCATTGTTTAGCTGCCGCTCTCAAATAATATGATGAGCTCTTTTGTAACAGGCCACCGCTGGTGTATTTACTTGGGTACTTAAAATTCACAAATATAGAGTGAGGCCACTCCGCATTTCCACCAAAAAGACACAAAATTTGTTCTCGCTTGTTTGCGAGCCCTTTAAACTGCCTATATTATAAGCAAAAATAACTTTGATAACTGGAACTTGCGATTCTACTGCAGAAGTTTTGCTTATAATAGGAGGGAGTAAAATTAAAGCTATTCTCAAGTGCCCCGTCAATTATGACTCCTTTGCTAATACAAGGAACATTAGGTACGCCACGTCTTTATAAGTCTGTCGCTCACTGGGAACCGTGATAAAAACTAAGAACTTTACATTCTCCCTTCTTAACTTTAAGTTCAGGCGTCCAGTTAGACGCCAACGCAGCTTACGGGACCTCTGCCAATCGCTGCCAATGATCGCTGACCGTAGTAAAGAAGGCGACCAATATGATTTATCTAAGCGATTGTCCATAAAGCTGTGGTTCTCCACTTGCGCGCCATGCCACATCACCTAATTGCTTCAAGTTTCGCTAACCCTATCTAAGGGTACAGAAAATGTGATTCCTGAGGCCACGATTCGTAGGAAACAGACTCAGTTCATCTTCCGCAGAGCGCGGGAAATTGGCATGTGCTAATCTTGTGTTCCCTTGTTTAAAGAAAGACGCCGGTTTCGACTGTTCTGCAGCTCCGGCCACAAATCCTGAACAAATGGCAAAAGTAAATAAAGGGAAGCTAACCAAGTGTGACGTCGATCAACCACATTACACCGAGGGACAGGGTAAAGGAGAAAGAGAAAGTGATGCAAGCGGACATAACACATCTTCAGTACTGTAGCCACAGACAAGCAGGAATGGTCAGCGCTGCATCACGGACAGGCATCCTGTCCACGGACAGAATTTCGAAAAACGGCAGCAACCCTTTTATAAGACATGTGCGATTGCGTTATGCGATGACACGGCTCCACGAGCTCGCTCTCGAAGTAAGTTCGACCTAGCTGGCCTTTAGTGGTACGAAGGCCAAGTCTTATATCCTCAAAGAAAACCATCCGCGTGAGTTAGTATACGACAGCAGCGTGGTGCATGAGTCTCCTTGGATGAATATTTGCACCTTCGACGTTACGTTATGCTAGAAAGCTATAGAATGAACCAACTGAGCCCTCATTGTCTTCGAGTACTTGAGTCCCACCTACCAGTGGGTATGTTTTGTCTTTGCGTGCCGGGACACTTTCTCCTCGTTTTATCTACCCCATGGCGAGATATATCACGTTCGAGCAACCCGCGGAGCAGTAATAAGACTTGTAGTAAGGACCTCTGTCTCTTTCCCATGTCTCGGACTTCGCACGAATGAGACTTATCTGAGCATAGTACGTGCCACAAGCTAAAGCTATTTGGTCCTTTCGGAGATAAAGCCAATTTCGACCTTTCTAGGGAACGGTTCGCAAAGCAGACTGCACCATGTCGAGTGACGTCTTTTACCGGCCCATATATATATATATATATATATATATATATATATATATATATATATATATATATATATATATATATATATATATATATATATATATATATAGCGGTGCCCACGTGCAGCGGCAGCTGCAGTGGAAAGCTGCACTCGCGACCATCATCCAGATAATTTCATCTCATAAGCGCGGCTCTCGTTCAGTGACTAACTTACGATAGTCTGCGTTGAATATCGCGGCCGTTAATATCGCAGCCGTTGGCTGCGGTCGGCTATATTGCCCCTGACAGTCAACTAGACAGGTTCCAAGGCGCCGGCCCCTCCCCCTAATGTTGTCGCACCGTGTGCGGTTTCTAAACCTGCGCTACTCAGAAAGAGCAATTCTTGAAAACTTTTTTTTTTTCGTTTTATGGTACGTCAGGGCACGCACGCCGTAAGCAATGGGTTTCTCGTTATCTCCAGAATCAAACTTTTTTTCGCACCTGATTCTTTAAAACGAAAGGTCACCCAAAACTCCGACTGCGATCACCGCACCGCGGGGAGGTCTCGGGCTTAAACGCACGTGCAGTGCCGTCGTCTCTTTCGTCGCTGACAATGGCCGATCTCCTCGGCAGATGCAGGTGCGCCGTATCCGCCTGTTTCCCGTCGGACGCCACTGGAGAACACGCTGGGTCGTCCAGCTTTGCGTGAGTAAAACGCGCGGCCACCGCACGCGATTCTTCACTCGCCGCTGCCGTCACCGTTGCACTCGGGTTCGGTCACTGCTGCCTCCTTGTACTCCAATCACCGTTCAGCTGTTTTCAAGGGTTCCAGACTCCGATTGGCGGACGTAGAACGCATCGCTCCCAGCATCGAAACATGCCACGTTGCCTTGCGACGTCGAGTGAACGTCATTTCTTGTGCTGGAAGCAACAATAATCTCTTCCGTAGTGACTCACGAAACTAGTCACTACATGTTGATCGATGATGATTGAACAGTTAGACTAGCAAGTATCACCACTGTGGCGAACTAAATGCCCTTAACGATGCATAATAATACTTGTTAAGGTCTCCTAAATTTAAGGCTCTTATTTAATACCACCAAAGCGGAATTTAGGAAATTAAAGTAAGTTGAGGATTTGTTACTCATATTCAAGTTACACTAACTGTTCCAAAATCGAAGCCTCAAAAAAATTTCTCTCATTGTTTGCAATTGCTTCTCCCTTATTATTTGCTTCGCTCATCAACATTTAGCATAATTACAATGTCGCCAACCCAACTTCCTTTGGCAGTGGACCGAGCTTTAATATAAGAGTTAGAACGAGGGGATACAGAAGCAGCTGTGCAGGCCTGGGCATCGGCAAGGGTCACACTGACCGAGCTCACACCTGAATGACATCACCAATGCAAAGTTAAACTCACGCCGCACATTTGAACCACGTCACTAACCCGCAGTCAGACACGCTGCACATCTGAATGACGCCACCAGTTCACACTCGCTCAACGCGCACCTGAATGACATCGCGAACACGCCGCCACACTTCTTGGGCGCACATATGAATGACGAAACACACGGGCACGCACAGATTCACATCTACGGCACAAGCACCGTAAGCCGCCGACTGTGAAGAAACAGACGTCGTTGTCCATGCAAATGGGCGTTGGAAAACCTTTTAAAACGTTGAGGCCTCAGCGAGACGTTGCCTTGGAGTAGTTGGTTAGGTTCTGTGTTATGAACAGGTTAACAGTATGAAATTCACAAACGCGCGCATCCTGTGTCGTCTGCTCTGTTGTCCTTGTTTCTCCCATTGTCGCGAGGAATCATGGCTTAATGTTATGCCATGCACTATATGAGACACTTGTTCATCTCATTCTTACGTTCTTGTTTGTTTGGTTTTTTTTAGGGGGGGGGGGCATTTGTGCGTCAGATTCAGAACAGGTCGTGTCGGGCACGCGACAAAGTGACACGGTGATTCAGCATTTCTACAACATTTCTTCTAGTCTGTTTCCACGAGGCCTGCGCGCGTTTTCGCATATTTCGACGTGAAATATGTGCTTCGTCCATTGTGTGGTGTAACAGTATGTGCCACCACCGTGAGAACTTATGGAAACGTTTGTTTCGCGAGAAACCGTCCATCTTCCTTTTTCTCTCGAAATTGCGTCCGTGTCGAGCCCCTATTCCAATCTTAGTGTCTACCGTTCAAAACGTATTCCTGAGCTCTTTCCTGATAGCTTTGCCGACAGCCTGATGCGACAGCGTGGGAAAATGTATTGCCTGAACGTCCAGGTGAAAGCTCTGCTGTGGCTATGGTCAGTTGAATCGTAAAAGTCGCGCGTACCGGGCAGAGTCTCGCAGGTTCCATGATTCTCTCTCCAGTATTGCTTACCCGAACGGTCGCTGACACTTGCAACCAATGAATATGTCAGTATAAATTGGTGCTTGCCAATTATACCGTTCGAAGTGTGCTCGAAGCACTTTCGGTTTTACGATGTCATTTTGTACGGCGTCATAAGTCGGTCGAGACAGGCGAGCACTGGCACCGTAAGCACCGAACATAAATGTAGGACGTGCGTAACGTGCAATCAGTTTTAAGGAACTCTTCTATTGAGTGGAAATTCTCATACTCGCTAATTTAACCGGTTATTTATCCGGTAATTATCCGGTAATTATCCGGTATCCAGTATTACACGCGGTATTTATTCTAATAGAATCATACCTAGCCAACTCCTACATAGACAGCTATCGAGCCATGTTAGCAACATGATTTGGACACTGCATGTGAACTGCATGTGACTTTTGCACAGAGAACGCTCAGTGCTTTCAGTAAGCTGCTGGCAGCTTACTTGACTTGCAGGTGCTAGCATAAAGCAGCATTAGGGAAGAAATGAAAGCCTTGAGCGTTATCCAGAAACGACAATCACAAAGTTATCGATATCTATTTGCTCACAAATTTAACTTCCATCGTTTTATTCCTATGAAAACGGTTGGTGTGAAGTAATATTTCCATTACACTTACCCTTAGAATTCAATGTTTCATCTTCCTAACGAGTGAAATTATGAGAAAAATTTTAAAAAAGCTTAGAATTGTTACTCAATAAAACGTTTAAAACGCCGTTAACGTAACCAACCGCAAAAACACGCGAATGTGCTTCGCACCTGTAGAGCGTGCACCGCCGCATAACTTTTGTGCATGAGGACAAACAAACTACATTGTGTACATGACATCTGATGGTTTTTGTTACGTCACAGACCATTAGTGTATGTCTTGCGTCACGACCATAGGTGTTACGTCATACGCTGTGTCTCTTAGAGGCTGCTGACCTATGGAAACTAACTTGTCTACTCTTAATTAACTGCCTTGGTCAGAGGCAGCAAAAAGGTAATTAAAGAAGACTGCGCAATTCAATGTAAAATTTACTTATGTTTCGGCTCCCACGCGAGAGCCTTGTTCACATTGAAAAGAAATGGCCCAAACAAACAGAAAGACTGTCCAAACGCCCGTCCATTTATCCATCCATTAAAGGCACCTGTATAGTATTCACCACTGCAAATTTTTTACCCATGTGGCTAAACAAACTTTAATCGGGATGAGGCAGAATAAATGTCCCTTCGGGGTAAGTTTTGCTCAAAGTACTTTTCCTGGTACATGATAGCGCGTAGAACACCTGTTCCTTTTACTTATTTGTCCGTGGACTACACGTGATACTGTCAGTGCCCGATATGTCCCACTCGCTCGTCCACAGCGACGCAAAAACAAAAAACAAAGAACAAGGGGCCTGATCGCCTCAGCTACGAGCTGAAACCTAACTCTTAATTGTCAGAAGAGAAGAAGTGTTTTGTGGGACTCAGAGGAACCATACGTGTAAATGACGTTTACATTAAGAAAGAGTCCGCTACCTTTGGGTCAGATTGAGTAACACCGTGTTTTGTCCTTCTCAAAAAAAAGGAAAGAAAGAAAGAAGGAAAGGAACCAGCACGCATAATCATACGGGCAAACGGGTTTATTTCTTTAAAAACAAGTTTGGTTACATAAACTAGCAAACCATAGTACGGGATCGAACAGAAGTGAAGGCGTTTACGGTCCTTGTGGAAATCAAAGTTGTAATTTTCTTCGCTGAGAATTCGTCACCGAAGCTGCTGTCTCGGGGCAAGTAAGTTATCTTGCAGTTAGCAGTTGTTAGTGGAAGAAGAAAAAGAACATGGATCATGTAAGCCAAACGCGGTTGAGAAATGTTTAATAGAAATTCCTTTACTCGAGCTTTTCTTAACGGTTCCTCGTTAAACCCCGTCGGATGCGCTTCGCTTTCAATATTCGCATACCGTGCACGTTTTTTGCAGGCAGAAACGGACTGCTGTCACTCTCATTAATGGTTGTATTTCTCGAACGAAACTTGAATCCACGTGGCTGGGTAGGGACATCACGACGTCATACGGAGCTCGTTTTCTCGTGTCTGTTTGCAAACAAAACAAATGCCACACAGCGAGTCTAAAAGGCGGCAATTTGTTAGAACAATACGAAATTGTGCAAGGAAAAAGCAACAAACCACAGGAGATCGAATGACGCTCATGAAGTCGCGTGTCACAGCCAACGCGCGAAATTCAAAATCATATGAGTCACTTTCTGAAATTTTTCGTCGATTTAACGCCGCGCTGCTTTCGTAGGTAGGTCGGCTTAAAGGGTATAGTCACAGCTGCCCACGCTTAAGCGGCTAGTAGATATATTTAGTATATACATTTATTGAATTATAGTGCCTGGCCATATTTTCAGCTTCGAGGCCGTAAATAGTGCAGCACACAGGGGCGTTTCATTTTTGCTATTGAAATGAAAAAGAAAAAAAGAAACCACATCAAAACGATACTCAGTCATAGCCCACAGACACATGCACATGCACAAATTGAAACATGCGAGTACAAAAGCGCTTGTGAAAACACTTAATGTCGCGACCTCGTTCTAAATGCTGTAGGAGTCCACAGATGAGCGTGACAACACGACCGCACCAGCTGCTTTTAGTTGACACCCTGTGTTTTACCCAGCTTTCGCGTATCCTGGAAGTGCGCCCGACCATTGCGTGCTAAGTTCTGTCTCCTGCATTTGTGGCGAAACGATATTTTTATAGCGCGTGCTAAATGAACCGGCGTTTAAAACCGCGGCCTTACGGACCGCAAAACCGCCCTCGAAGAAAAAATAAAATATATTCTACACGCAGTGCAACTAATATTCTCTGCACAGGATGCTCTGAAATAGGTATGGGCGCAGGTAGATACATAAGTTTAGTCATAAATGCTATTATAAAAAGTGCGAAGTCCTACCTTCCCGTACAAGCTTATCGCAAGCAGCGCACTGTTCGCACATACGCAACATTCTGTAGCGTAATGCGCGCGCCAAGTTTTATAACGATATACTGGAGACACGTGTTCAACGACAGACTGCAGGGATCTTAGCCCGCCGCGCCACGACCATCTTAACGGAGCGGAGCGATCGGCCAGGCTCGCAAGATCCTGCCGGTCCACCTCCGTCGGTGCTCTCTTTATAACCGCCAGCTTTATACACTTTCCGGTCTGTACACTCACAGAACGAGCCTTATCGTTGCGGGTTCGCAGAAACTGTTCTGGGCAGCAGTGTCTTTCATTCCGCCTCTCGGCGCATCGCGAGGCCGACGGGCTTGATGAAAAAGAAAGACGGTGCTGTAGTAGAGCGGGTTGTGCCCATCTCCAGGGCAGCCAAAAATAAGAGACGATTTGCGCCCGAGTGTGTTAGGCGAGCGCTCGACGGTTTTGCCAATGCGAGCGGAGGTGAGCAGCGATTTAGCTGAGCCCCGTGTGGCGTCCTCATTCGCTTCGTTCCCGCTACCGGCGAACGTAATTTCCGCTTTCCTTCTCCCTTTCCGAGTCTCTTTCTTTGGCATTGTTCATGAACGGCGTCTCTGTGAAGGAGCACATCTATGCGGTCGTATCGCACACAATGCACACGACGTCTCCACCGCACAGCACGGCGGCCACCGCGAGACGCCGCCCTCTTTTGGCTTCTCGGAAAACGCGCTCCCATTTTTTTTCTTCCGGGGGTAACGCCAGGCGGCGCAGCGACGCCTCTTCTCGCCGCCGTCGCCGTTGCCGCCCCGCCTTTTGTTGTTGCTCACATACGCAAGCAGGAGGCTCGCGCGTTTTTAGGAACGCCGTTTCGTTTGCGCGGTGTTTGTTCTGTTCCACGCCGACACAAGGGAGCGAGGATATTAACGCTGGCGCCAGAGGAGGCGGTCAGAGAAACTACTTTTGGCGCTATCCTAGCTTTCGCCACTGACGCTTTCGCCTGCGCTCGCGTCTGGGGCCATTGTACAGTAAGCTCGTCAGCTTTGTCGTCTCCGTCCTTCTCTCATTCTTGCTTTTGTTCAGCTGATTCGGCCCTCGCATAGCTATGTGTCTTCGGCTTTAAGGCGCCAAGATGATATTGTGACCCGACGACTGGTCTCCGCCATTCTTTCCTTTTTTTTTTTTTTTCCTACCGAAGCCAAGGATGCGGTTCGAGAGCCATCAATCTCGTATTCTCACAGGTGCTAGACTATAGGATAGCCGTTCGATTTTTCTCTGAACGTGCTTTTTCCACGAGCAGAAAACCGTCCTGAGGATTGTGTTCCCTTTCTCGATTGGGCGGAGTGCAAGGCGATGCCGTCCCACGCCGCCTCTGTACCTGCATTATTCCAGGCATTGCGTACAAGCACAGATCCTCGCCTGAATTTTGTCGTGCCTTGTTGGCTGCTGTCTTCGCAGCCGATGTCGTTCCGCCTATAGTTTACTTTCCGCTGCGCACTTGCTTTTGTCACCGATCTACTGTTAGCTGCACGCAAGAGTCGAAGAAAGAAACGAAATGCTCGCACAATCTGTATACAAATTTACGACTTTTGAGATGCCGGGCTTTTGCATTTATTGTTTCGCTTCAGCTCGACGCTGTTGTCTCGCGCAAGACGAACTTAGCACGCAATCTCGACACTTTTAACAATCAGTGCGCCACGCTTGTCGCGATCTCGCCCCGTCCAGAGAGGCGCCGGTTTTTCCAGATACGCTCTTCGATGGCGTCCTGCGTCGCCACGAGGCGTCACACCACGATAAGCCGCGCTGTAGCATTTTCCCGTAGCGCTCTGCTTTGGCTCCCGCTTCGATCGAAGCTTCTCCGTCCCTCAGGCCGCTAACGGGTCGCGTCCGCGGCTGCGTACTTCCACGCGCTCGGTGCCACACAGCCAGCGGCGCGCGTTGGCTTATCCTCGCTCGCGTCTGCGCGGCATCTCCTTAGTTCCGTGCACCTTCGTGGAGGACGCAGCCGTTGTAAAAAAAACTGGGCTCGACGGTCTGCGGCGTCTCTATGAATGTCTCAAAGACAACGTTTACTCGCTTATAGGTTCTCGTTTCTTTATCTATACTTGACTCCCAGACATTTTGTACTCACCCTCGTCTATAGCATAGGTAATCGTACATTGCCTTTATACACATCATATAATTGAAAGAAAAAAAAAGAAGACAGACGATAGACTGTGTAGAAAGGCGTCCACGCACTTACTGAACGAAAATTGTTTAGATGAGCTGAGACTGGTAATGTTATTGCGTGAGTGGTCGTACGGCAGCTGAAGTTCTAAGTAAACGCGTCACGTCACTCACTTGGAAGGTGCGTCGCTAACAACGTCACGCGTACACGAACGGCTTCGCCCTCTTTCGTTTGACCCTGAAAAAGTGTCAAAATGCACTACAGTCGAGTGCTTCACTTCTGATTTCCCTCTTGCGCGAACAAGTGCAATTACGTGGCGTTTCTTTCTTATTTTTTGCTTCTGTCGATTTCCTTCTTTCTTTCCCGCTATCTGAGCTCGTGCCGCGGTTTCTACGCAAAGAGAAAAAATTCAATTGCACGTTCATACTGCGCCGTTACTCTCGTTAGACAGAAGACGAGGGCGGATGTTGACGACGCAACACCAATCACGTTTACTCGACACAACAACAAACCACTCGGTAAGGTAAAGCTTTGCGAGGTAAAGTTCCGACAAGAATCTTATCCGTGCGATACAATGGCTTCGCCGCAGTACAGTTAGTAATGCGGCGAAGCATACACACTGTATCGCGACGAAAAGAATTGTTTGGGGCCGGATTCACTAGGCTTTTCGTTCGTGAGCACTCTTTCCCATTGGCCAACCACCTTCGCTAATAATATGTCGAACGTCAGGACTAGTGGAACCGAACAGTTCTAGCGTAAGAACGTTACCTTTTGTGAACGCGGGCGCCGGTTTGTTTGCGCAAGTGCTTAAACAACGTGTCTTGCCACTGTACGCGTGGGCGCAAGGCGTGTTAAGTAAGCGTGATCAGAATAGCGAGAATCGTTCCACGGGTCACCGGCGTAGACTTCGGCTGGCAGCTGCACGCAACTGGAACGAAGGAACGTGTACAAGCCGCCACGTCCTTGGGGTCCGCTCTCGAGTGTGCGCGCTGTGTTCTCGAAACGGGATAAAAGCGAGCTCACGCGCCGTCCGCAGCGGGGGGGAGAAAACGGCGGCGACGCTTAATCGGAGAACGCATTATTAATCGCCCCGGAGAGGTAGGCGGCGTCCCGTCACAGCGTGCTGCAGTCATTCGCGGGCCTTATCGAAAATTCACCAGCGGAGACGCGTTTCGTCGGCGCGCTCTGCAGGACGACGCCCAGGGAGAGGACGGCGTTCGGCGGGAAAGACACGACCTGTGCCCCGCTCGCCCGGATGACCCATAAGAGGAGCAACTCGTACGCAATGTTTGCTCACGAACCATTTTGTTTGTTTGTTTGTGTTTTATCCCCGCGGTGGCTGACGCATGTGGCGACGGCGCCCTTTCGGAGAACTTTCGGCGCGGCTCTATGGATCGCAACTTTGGCGATAAAGCTGCAAACGACGCGTTTTGATCTGTAATCAGCTATACGGAACCGTCTCGTTTTCCGTTTTTATTATCTTGTGCGTCTGAATACGGGAAATATAACTCGTTGCTTTTTCAGAGAGTGAACACGAGGGACAGGGGGAAGGGGTATTTTCATGCGCACTCGGTCTGTTAACTTCTCGCTTCCATAGCTGTCTCGCTGAGTGTCTCGAGTAAGGCTCCGGATTATGGGGAGGCAGAAAGCGAAGCATTCTGCAGCATTCGAAGCAACACTAGGGAATTCCGTGTTGCCGCCCTTTGCAAGGACTATCAAAGCAAAATAACGCTGTTTATCGTCGATGATATGCTGAAACCAGCGCTTTCAGCATGGCATGACCCACAGCCATACACAAGAAATGCGCTTCGAAGTTTCCTTTTCTACAGTTCCTTTTTCTTTTTTTCAAACTCACTAGCTGTAGCGCGAACGCGAAATAAGTCGAGGTGTCCTCCTTTAAATGCGCGTTTTTTTTTTACGTGGTTTCATATTCACCAAAATTTAGCGGTGAAGTTCTTTTGCTGTCGAAAACAGAACTATCCGAGCCTAGAGTTTCAGTGCACGCTAACAGTACATGATGTCATGAATATCGTAGCGGCAGGATGTGTTGAGAAGCCACATATGTGGGAGAGCAAGGAAATGTTTCGGTGCCATTGCAAATCGATACCATCCCGTCAGAAGATGAGGAGCCTGATAGCCTGAGGAGCCTGAGGTAGTTGCCGCGTTCGCTCGAACATAACTGCGCAACAGACGTTGCCCCTTCCTATTCTAACATTATTAACAACGCATAAAATAGTAGTTGCCCTACTTGTTTTTTACGTGGATTCACGTTCCGATGGATGCTGCATCTATGTTTTCATGGGAACAACGAGGCTTCGTGAAAGGACCAAGTTGAGTTACGCCACGCCTCTCACTATGCGCGCGTCTTGCGTGAAGGGCATGGCTCCGCATTTTGTTGGGACGAAACGTTAATCGAAGCTAAACGTGATGTTGCGTTCTATTCTTTTCAACTAAACACCACCTAAACGCGCAAACGCATAGCTCAGCGTACATGGCATGGTGTTTGACGGTCCCGTCATTTATTTGATGTTTTCCATAATTTCATTCCCGCATCAGTACTGCATGTCTGGTCCGTGTGGCATGACTATCCATCGTATTACAGACCTGTGCTTGCTGCATTCTTGTCGTTTCGTAACAATACCGAACTGCCCGTGAACAACAGATTCATTTCAGCACCAGTATACACGGCCGCGTCACGTGACACCATAGGCATGCCCGTCCGCGCGTGCCTTCTACCCGCACCACACTTCACCTTAGGAGACGTAGACAAGACGTTTCGTGTGCGTCACGTGCTTTTCTTTCCCAGAAGCACGCTCCCGGCGAGAACAAAAAAAAAAACATGTGTGTCGCCACACTGACACGTCAGCACGAACGCCACAACTTCGCATGACGCGCCTCCGGCAAAGGCGTAAAAAAAAAAAATTGCCGCACCCACCGTTTGCTCGATGCATGCACGTGGTCGTGCGTGCGAACGAAGACGATACACTTAAAGGGTCTGCGTAGCCTTGTGCGCGCGCCAGCTGAGACCCACGACCCAAGCGAGCACCGGCTACAAGTCGCACAACACTGCCGCTTCACAGTGCAAGCCACGAATGCCGGGTCTCAGGTGCGAGCCTCCGGCAGCTAGCAAGTGCGCGCGCAGCGCGAAGAGCGATGGACGCGAATTGCGAACCAGCACCGGTAACCGTCACAGGTGCACACACACTTGACACGCGCCGACAGCGCGGTCGTCTATAGTCTGCAACCACTTGCCCGTTGTTAGAATTAGTCGTACGAGTAGATGGCATGAGTACACGGAGCTCCCTGTGCCCCTCGTTTTTTGATTCCTCTTCCTAGATGTTGCTCTTGCTGCTGTGGCATACTGATCATTAGCCGTCTTAGTCTCCGGTTTATATACCGTGGCATGTTGCCCTCAGTTCGTATCCCACCTCCTACCCTTAAAGAGGCCTGGTAGATGAATGTTTCGCTTCCTACTCATTTCTCTCTGGAATGCTCCTCCTTACCTTCTTCGATTCACGCGTCTTGTATCCTTGTCTGCCCGTAACAGTCCCTGCTACTTGATTAGTAAAGTCAGAACCCTATTAGCCTCCCCTATTTGCATCTGGTAAGTCATCAGGTATTGCCAAAATTACCGTAGTTTCTTTCGTTAATTAAACCTGAATATTATCGCAGGACAACCACGGGAATATTCTGGCGATCAAGCACGCTTTCTTTTTTCAGAGGAAAATTGTAGCGAGTCCTAAACATTACTTCCATGAGCACCTTAGCTGCAGCTGTTCCTCTCACAGGCTGTTGCTTTTTCTTATATGAAGCACTCGCTGCACATGCACTCAGCGTTAGCCCTCAGAAGCAGCGCGTAGCCGTGCGTGCTTGAAAAAAAAATATTGAGCTAAGAATAACGTGGTGGCGGCTCAGACCGCCAGCCCTGCACGACGACGACAAACGAACAGGAGGCTAATTTTGTCGTCCAAACTTTGTCTGACTGCCACAGCAGCAAGGTAGCGGCACCTCGGATCAGGAGGAGGAGCTCAACGACATCCAGGTGCGACTGCCGAACCGGACGCCCCCTAGCGACCACCAGCAGCAGCTGACACCTCCGCCACACCATGTCGTCACCATGTCGCGGTCGAGTCTGAACAACCCGGCTCCGCTCGTGACCACAATGACTTCCTCGCACGCTGGAGGTCCGCCGCTGGGCGTCACCACGGCTGTGGTCAGCTACCCGCCGCCCGCGGTCGGCCCGTCCTCCGACAACGACACAATGGGCGGGGGCGGCTGCTCCACGTCGCTAGGAGCGGGCGCGCCGTCCAGCGCCGCCGCCTCCGCAGCGAGTGGCGCTGCAGTCGCAAGTGGTGCTCAGAGCGGCGCTGCCAGCTCCGGCGGCCCCATGGTTCGCATTTCAACACTGTGATGAAGAGAAAGGCTATAAATCCGTCAACACCAACAAAGACAGACAGATACCACGCATGCACTCTCCCTCCGAAAGAAAAGGGGGGAATGCCGTCGGTATCCCTTGGAGCGAAATGAAGCTTGCCGGCGGCTCGGGCGCAAACTGGCGAGGCAACTCGGCGAGCGCGCACTTCCCACTTCTGTGGCCGCCCTCACCGACAGGGGGCGACCGCAAGAGTGACACTCCCTCTTCCGCACACCGGCGGCGACCAAAAAAAAAACCGCGTTTCCGACGCTCCTGTGCCACTGTTTGTCACGATAAGCGAGGCTGGGCCTCCCCATTCCACGCTAAAGAGAAAACCGCGAGTGAATGTTGCTTCTCAAGCTTCGATCGCGCTTATATATAACCCGCACGCGTAGTCGTGAGCTCTTGCACGCAAAATTACTCAACCTGTCAGGACAGGTGAGCGATGGACGCGAAACCGGCTCCCTCGAGTGCAACTGCAACCAATAGCCAAACGACTATGACGTCTCACGACTTACCTGTTGCGGCTACTATCGCTTTCCTTTCGTGCTGTTCTCTCCCCCTCATTTTCTTTTTTTCTTTATATGGAGCCACTGTTGCGTTCTTGAAATACATTTTTTTTTTAAAGCTGAAAAGCATAAAAACAAATACGGGTCATCGCTTGGTCCTTCTTGAATTCTATGTGCGTCGACTACGTTTTCCCAAGTCTTCCACTCTCATCTCATTCCTTCTCGTTTGTGCTGCCTGAATGGACACTTTGGGCGACATGCTAATGCAGCTTCTCTCCGGAGACCACTGTTTCGCCAGAGTCAGGGATTTCAAAACACGTTCTATTGCTTCTATGCACTCTTGGCCACTCATATCGAAGCGGAGCAGCTGAGGCCGCTGAAAGTAGACCTAGCTCAACCAGGCAGGACTGATTCAGTTCTGCATGTTCAGCCCGCGTCCAAAATTCACCTGGATCGTTCTCGGATGCGAATAGGGCTTAGAATCCGAGCTTCGTTTCGGGATTAGATACAAACCCTGTTTTTACGGTGCTATTGTGAGTCGACCGATGGCATTTCTCGGCACCAATCATAGGACCTTCGTTCCATGCTGCAATTCGAATTATTGCGTCATCCTGGTGACATTTCCAACACCAAAATTACTTGCATCAAACACAGGAATCGCACTCTTCTTCAACTATCGAGGTTCCGGTAGGCTATTTGTTCAACTATATATTTGTATTTCTTCTCGGTGGAAGAAACGTCAGTCAGATGGGAGAAAGTGAAATACTAAACTTCCCTCCGTGAACTTAGCGCTTAAACTGCTGTATCGATGACGTTATATTCACTACACGAGCTCTGAGGTATTTTCGTGCATTTTGGCCTCTTTCATGGCAGGAAAATTTCCCGGAAGTTTCTCATTTTCACTCTAGGCAGGTACAATACAGGTACAATGTAACCATGCTTTTTTTTTATTAGGAGCAGTAATCTCTTGCATAATGCCGACTTCACGTACAGCTGATTCTAGAATTCCAACGTGTCAGTGGTACACGCTTTTTTTTTCTTTTCATAGTTTCTGGCTTACCAATAAGCCTCCTCTCACGGTAACACCAGCCCATTCGAAATTCCATAAGTGTTACCCGTCAGTCTAAATCAACTGATTGTTTCTTTAGTATATCTTCCCAAGACTGCAGAACACCGAGAAGACCACAGTGTTGGCTGTTCCCGGAAAAATAGGCGGTAAAAAGAGACTGATTTCCAGTCGAATCATGGCTGCAGGAGAGATGCAAATTTCGCCCTCAGTGTCCGTTTTGGTAAGGGAGTCGACACAGTTAGAAAAAAATGAAAGAGAAACGGAAAATAGAAACCTTGGCAAGCAAGCATTTCCCCAAAGCACAACAACGCGCCGGATGCAATACTGTGTCTTGCTACTTTTGGAAAAGGTAGCCAGACGCCACCTTCGTCATGACTGCTTCGTGTATTAAGGCCCACCTGCATACCGGACGCGTTCGGTACAACTCTGCGCCGGCGGTTGAAGTGAAGGTCCAGCTACGCAACTCTCGCAAGGATGTCGATGTACGACGGCATCGAACAACAAGCCTCGTACTGGCACGCGACTTGTCAGCCGCATATCAACCAAAGTACTATAACCGTAAGTTTCATCAAAATTGAAAAAAAAGGCGTTCTAGGTAAAAGCGGCATTGCAAAAGGGATTCACAGGCGTTTCTGCCGGGACATTAAGTGTGGTCGTTGCAATCAAAAAAATTAAGTTGTTCGCGTTAATTAGTCATTCGTTCAGTTAACATTAATCGGTTAACATTCCTAATGTAATCACCGTTAGATCTTATAGTTCTGGTATTGAAGTCGATCGGTTCTCAAGCCGCGTTCGTTTTACAAGAAAGCCTGAGGCGGGTGCATGTTTCCAGATACCCGTCCCGAGAGTGCGAGTCAGAAATACCCTGGCATTTCAAGTTATCTTTTCCTTGAAAGCTTTCTTCAAGAGCTGCGGGACAAAGCTGTGTGATGCACTATATATGTATTGTAACATAAAATGCATTTCTCGGCGCATTTCTGGACGAATATATCTCGAAACTAGAGTTAATCTGTGGATTCCTACCAATTGTACATGACTTGACTGCCTGACAGGTTTCAAAATGCAAAATTGCATTCTGTGCAGCCACATTTCTGATTAGAAAGTTAACCATTAACCTCAAGCAAATTGGATGCCAATTCCCCAACGCAACCGCCGCTGGTGAAAATGCATTGCTGAAGAAATCACCTATTCGTAGTCTCCATGTCGTCTTGAGAAGAAAATTCGCTCCAGTAAGCTGAAATAAGTGCGTCGCAGGCTGCCAGCTATGAACCAACGAGACGAATTTCTGACGCTAGCCGCGAAACCAGCACAACTCATCCGGTTTCAACTGCCAGAGCCTAGCGTGCCGAACACGTCCGAGTATAAGTGAGATGTTTATACTACGTTTATAACTGTCCCTAATAATGCGCGTTCACCGCCCTCGGATTTTTGGCGAAGAACCCTCTGTCCGGCCTCCCAGTTCGTCTTTCTTTTAACTGTGCGCATCTCTAACGTAACAGTTACATGCTATGCGTAGCGCTTCCGGATCACGCTCTCATTTTTCAAAATTGAGGTAGCAAGAAAAGTACGGGAAATGAAAGTGACAGCGACTCCCTATAGCCACATCGATGTGCAGATCACGACAAGCGTCACGCATTCTGAGACCTTGCGCAAAGACAGCCCGTCCGTGGTTGCCTCTCTCGATGTGGCAGGGGAGTTCGCCCCCGTGGCTTTTGTCATCCGAGATTCCTCGCTAGACCTCTCACTTCACCCAGGAACACGCATTCAAAGAATTCAGCATGCAACGCAGCGCTTCTGAAAGCAGTTGAGTTTCCATTATGCAGATGTTTAGGTTTGATCCGGTGCCGCTTCTTGCACCTAACGTAAGGTACGCTTGACCGCGGGAAAGCAGGCGGTATTTAGAAGCTTTATGGGCGCCTTTCTGCTCAAGTTTACAACGTTACAACATAAGTTATACTCTCGGAACAACGCCTTCAGAGAGATTTGAATAAAGGTGGCGTCGACACGGACCAGTCCAAGCAACTCCGAGTGCACACCACCATGCAAGACGTTCGTTACACTTTCTTAGTTCTTCGATCCCCCGCTTCCAGCTCCACAGGTCTTCCTCGCAAGCTTAGGTCCGTAACCCTTTTACGCAAAGTCAGGGGGCGCGCGGCTTGTCCATGGTCATTATTACATGTTGAGCAGTCTCTTTCGCTTGGTGCAAATCTCCGACTTATGCGCTCGTCCGGCGGAGGTGGTGCTCGTCTACGCAATTTTTTTTTTTTTTTAGAGACCGCGCATCTGTGGTGCGTCTTATTTTTGCTACGCATTGCGCAAACGCAACATGCAAACGCCGCCACTCGGGTTTTAAGTATATGCAGCTATCTATAGTCGCCCCCGTGCCACCCGTTTGCTCGGCGAAAAGGAGTTGTGATGATGACGCCGTGTCTCCGGCTTTCACCGCACGTCTACGTGTTGTTCTGTCTGACTTTGTTCGTTAACCGCGGGCAGCCAGTCATACGAGAAAGGAGACACGGAGATATATATGCACGGCAACTTCTCCGCGTTATCCTTCTTTTCTTTTTTTATCGCTCCGTTTCATGGCTTCCGAGTGAGCATTCCCGTCGTGAAACGAAGGTTGCGTCGCCTCTATCACCGCCATCAGCCCCCCCCCCCCCCCCTTTCCCTGCATCGCTATCTCGACGGAAGAACACAAACGCAAAATGACGAAAGAAGAACAAACGCGATAAAAAAAAATGTGTCTAGGCAGAAGAAGGCATCTTGGTCGCTCTCTCGCAAAACCGCCGAATGGCGTCGTCCTGCAGAAGCCGGAAGCTGGGCGGGGAAAGAGAGAATACCCCGCCTCCCGGCCAACGAGGATGACCCTATACTGGAAGAAGTTCCACGTGTTCCAGCTCTGCGCATCTCTTTGCTATCTGTCGCTACCAGCCATGTGTGTGTGTTTACCAGCACGTCACAACAGTGCGCGTGTGTGTGAGCTTGGCGACGGTGTGCTCGCAGTGAAAAAAAATTTTTTTTTTTTTCGGAGACTGCTCCGCGCCAGTTCCCACCCGCCAAAAGAAGGACATGGAACACAAAAATGTGGTGATAAACTCTTCGGCAGCGCCGTGTGAAAAACGGTGCAGCAGACTTTTTCTCCTTCTCTCTCTCGCTCCTACTTTAGAGACAAAACAAAAGAACCGATGCGAGCACTGTGTGTTCGCCTGGTGTGTGTAAAAAAAAAAAAACTTCGGTGTGTTTGTTGTGTTCTTGTTTTTCCAGACTGTTGACGAATCCTCTCCTATAGTGAAAGAAAGAAAAATCAAGACTAGAGCACGTCGGTGACGAAGGGATGAGAAAAAATATGAGAGAAAACAAATTGTAAGTTACGTGGTGGCAATCATGCCCATCTCTTCTTTTTCGTTTGTTTATCTTTTTCTTCTTCTCTTTTAGATCTTGGCTTTCTTGCTTCTTTAGTGTCATGCTTGCAATATGCGACGCTGAACGTTACTGTTCCTTGTGAAGCGTTCAAACGAATTAAACATTCAAGGAAACTTTTTGAAACGATATCCAATAGTTTTATTTCACTAATGCGATCTTAATTTCATAGCGAGATCGCCGCAACTGATGCATCTTTCAAGTACTTGCAATCGCTTTGAACCGTCAAAAGCTATCTGCAAGGAACGGCAACGTTCTGCTCAAAAATGTCCCCGGCAACATTTTTTGTGATTCTTCCCGAATCTGCCAAAGCGCTTATTGTTCCCAGAGTTATTTTCACGTGTTACCGTGTGTTATTTGCCTACAAGGTGTTGCCTTGCTTCGGTGATTTTAACATTTTATGCAAGATCCAGGCGTCTCCATTTCGATCTGTCTCTCTCTCTCTCTTTCTCTCTCTCTCTCTAGCTCTCTCTCTCTCTCTCCGAAAACTTTGTCAAGGTCGTTGTTGTTACTGTTTACCGCGATCAGCTTGCGCAGTGCTCACTTACGAAACAGTGTGTCTCTCGATCGAAAAAAAAAAAAACGATATTCTCGTCTTAGACTTAAACAAAAAAAAAAAACGCACGCAGCACTTTCTCTTTACCAAGCATGTACTCTTATCGTCGATTAACGTTCTCCCAGAATTCACGTCTTAAAACAGAGCTCACTGTTTTCGGTGTTTAACGGTAAGGAGACGGGCCACGGGTAGCAGGGTGGGGCGTAATGAGGTTCACGTATACATTGCCTAATATGTTGTCACGTCTATGTTTTTCTTTTCCTCCGTGCAATACTTGCTTCGTACGGATCTGCGGCGTCCATTTGGACGCCAGATGCTTCTGCAATCATTCAGGCTCCCCAAAAACGCTCGCACTAGTCGCCCACCAAGCTCTCGAAGGCGTCTTTACGTGCACTGTGTAAATGATTCGTCGTCGATTCGTTTGTAACACTACCCTCTCTAACACACACAGTGGTCCAGCATGTCCGCCGTAGAATGGTGCTCACATTTCGTGCCAACTTACACTCAACCGGCTTCGCGTGTCAAAAAAAAAGAAAAAATACGCGTAGATTTAAGAAAAGACGCGCCGCCCGCCATACCGTAGCCATGCCGCCTTCGCGAGCATTACGGCTCGTTCTTCTTATCCGTGTGAGACCGAACACTGGAAGCTCTGCTTGCAAGCCGGTGACTATTCAGGCACTCTTTCTAACGCCACGCGCGCGCGAGTTGAGAGAGGCGAACAGACACACCCACCGGCAGAAACTGTACGCCGTAGTGCGGCTTCTCTTTCGTCCAGTGTTCACGGGTCGTCTTCTCCAAGTCCTGAAAGTGGCCGATAGTGCTCAGAAAATTTCGCCCCCTCACCCCCACCCCCGCTTTCCGTCGTCTGTATCTCTAACGAACTTCTTCAGAGACAGTGAGAGAAAAGAAGAGAAAAAAAATAACGAATCAGCATCACTCGACATTTCACGCGACATATTAATGAGAGACGCAGCTAATGTCAGTGAGCCTGCCGCCGACGGCACTAGGTAGACCACCGCCCACTTAGAGTTTCTGTGTAGGTTTTAGCGCTCACAGAGAAGAAGCGACTCGTTTGCCCCTGGGGGCACGGCCTCCGAAATTTGGCCGGCGCGTGCTGACTCCGCGTGCCGCCAGATCTCTGAGGCCATGCCAGGGGGCGACGTCTTGGAGGCCGACAACACGTGGCGGCGCGCGGTGACCACGAAACTTGCGTCACAACACAAATCGTCTTGAACACGCCTTAAAATTTCGCAGCCACTGTTTGTAGGCAGCGACCATATGGTAAACGATATTTTGCGCTCCCTTCGATAGGCGGTCCTGTAAATCTTCGGACGCATCCCACGAAAAAAAGGTTGTGACCACGTCGGCCTTCGAGCAGACGACCCTGGATCACCAGTGATCGGTGACGACGGACCTTAGATTTGGTTGTGTCCAACAGCGTGTTTTCGTAGCCGTCTATACTGATGGACATAGGTTGCGTAGGGCAGTGTCGAATTTGGCGCTCGCTCGCACACCAGCTCCCTCCCCCTTTCATTCCGAGGTCGCGCAGGTGCGTCAACATGTTTTTGTGTTTGCTTAGCAGAGTGCAACGCTGTCTCTACGTTTCTGGTTGCGCGTCTATGTGGTGCTTCGTTCCGCATGTCTGCATGGAAATGTTGGAAACTATGAAGTTTCGGTTGACTCCTTAAGTTCGCACCGGCAAAGCGGTTGCGCGAAATCCAAAATTCGCAATCCTACATCGTCCATTGGTTCAGCCAGCCGAACCGTTGTCCATGAGAGAGATGTATACTACGTGTTTCTGAGCCCTAGTTAAACGTCTTCACGGCGCATCGTAGAACCTGTCTGCTTAGAGCTAGCGTCACAATGTAAGAAAGGCTGCTGGACGCAAAAGTTACTAACATTTGGCCGACCTACTCGGAGAGATCTCTCTGGAAAGCCGCCTACGAGTAGTGCTATGCAGCAAAGCATTTTTGTTCGGGAGTTCTTAGTGATGCCAGCCACGAAAAAAAAAAAAAAAGGACGTCGAACTTCAGGGGAAGAAGCCGTTGTGAAAACTTGCTGTGAGAAAAGTCGTCATTTCTTCGTGTGCCTAGGATACATACGAGCTTTAGAAAGTAAGAATGTTCAAATACATATTTGTGTCGTCGTTTTTATGCTTGGCTTGAAGAAAACAAGAACATTAACCTAAAGATGTGAACATTTAGGGTTAGATCTGCTGTGCCGTTAAGTTTCTGTCATCTTTTTTTTTTTTTTTTTTTTTGTCGCAGTATTTCCGGTTATTCCAAAGACAATTGTGTTTCCAAATTATGTGGCATGCTGTCGCAATCCAACTACACTTTCTTCAGAATTTTTTTTTTTTCCTTTTTGCTAGCGTGGTGTTCTTTCACCCTCGTATATCCCAGTCTAGCCTTGCTCTGTCTTCTTTGCAACGTTGAACAACAGGCCTTTATTGCAGGTGGCGCTCAGTACCTGTCGGAAACCTTTCGTCACACTCTCTGAGAAACATTAGTCATTTACCGCCTCAATATTCCCGTATCCAGAATTGCACGAGCGCCATCCAGTGTAGGAGCTCAGATAACCGTCGCTAGTCCCGTGTAGGCTCACAACAAAACGTGGGGCGGCGGTCTACATGTAGCGTCTGCTCTTTTTTCTGACGCGAGCGGTTATACCGACACAAAGTATACTCGCAGACTTCGTAGTTAATCTCTAGATTTCAAAACATATCGAATCACTTTTTGAGCGATGAACGATCGAGCCCCATATCAGTTGCCACCAGTGATGCCAACCCAAGTGATTTTGACTGTGTGTCGAACAATGACCGTGAGATTTGTTTTATTATTATTATTATTATTATTGCTTTTTCGACATTTGGACACCTATTCGCCTATTTTTCTGGCATATTGTTGAACAACGATAATTTAATTTAAGCAATGAATGCGCATTCATACTTTGGTGGAGGAAAATTAATATATGAGACTCGGTACTCAATCAGCGCTATAGGCGAGGCCATTGTTGGCCGAGGTTTGTTGTAGAATGTTAGGTCAACTTGACCCAACATTGGCCTGCGCCTAATGTAAGGCTAATGTGGCCCAACAATGGATTTATCTTCGCTTGGCTTCCTGCGCTGCTAAGATAGCTGCTCCGCAAAGCAAAATGTATAACTTCAACGGTGCGGCTGCACTACGTTATTGCCTGTTGCACCGGTCATCAGGACGGGACCTGTGTACAGTCAATACAGTGGGGTATGTGGTCAACGCGTATAGCAGCTCTGATTAAGTGATCTGAAACGTCAGGTGCTATAGTAGAATAACAACTCGCCGAATACATAGCCACGAACTGTTTTCTACGAAGCATGCATTACATGCTGCGAGACTAGACACAAGAGGTTGGCAACACTGGTCACCACAGGACATTGCGGGGCGTAGTCGAGACGCAGCGCCTCCTAGCGGAAAGACAAGAGAAAGCGTCGGTTATGTTTCCGCTCGATCCGTGAGGTCTGAGGCGAGAGATGCGGCGCTCTATTCATAGTTGTGTGTCTCGGAACTATGTATTCGGTGCATCCCGTATAAGCCTAGCATAGCCGGTCGCCATCTTCGACAGGTGCCACTGCAGCATGACGAGCAAAGTACTGGATAATTTTGCGACGCATTTTCGCGTGATTCTCTCAAGCTATAGTGAAGGCAGTCATCGGTTCGATGTCTTGGTTTTTAGAGGAAGAAGGTTTCTGTGAGACGTTGCGTGTTTCTTTTTATTATCTGTTTTTTTTATATAGAGTGGTGGATATGGTAATTCTTTGTTTGCCCTCGCTGCGACCAGCAGACGCGTGTTGATTAGCTTAAAACTGCGCAGGCGCGATGTTGCTTTAGCGAGTCGACTGTACGTCTGGATGGTGTCGCAAGAAAGTTTAGGGTAAACGTTGTTTGTTCAACGTGCACATTCATAGTGCCTACGTCCCGTCTGCATCGTTCGTGCTGTCGCCCCAGAAAGGTGTTATCGCGAGTTCCGAGCTGTAGGCGCGCCGCCTGAGTCACACCTGGAACACTTCGACCAGTCCGTGATCGTGATCGCTATTTTTACTGTCTGGTTGAGGAAATGAAAGAAAAATTAAACAAAGCGAAATGTTCGGTACCGAAATTCATTACTCTCTAAAGTTGTGCACCATGTCGCAGTTTAGTTTCCGGGCTTTGTGGTGAAAAGGTTGTATAGGGAAGCAAGGCCGCACATAGTGGTGTTGCACATTTCTTTGTGTCCGTGGAACCTTGCCGGAATTTGCGTATGCTCGGCGGATCCAAAAGGTGTCTGTTTCGTCCAAGCTCCCCGCTTTACGTGTACCTACGATTCAACACGAACCCGAACATTAACGAATCAGCGGATTCCTTCGGATTGAATTGCTCCGCCCAATTGTTTTCTATTACCTTCCCTTCTTTTCTTTTTCGCGATTTTTGAAATGAGCAGAAAGTTCTTGACGCACTTCAGCGTGAACAGGCCTATCGGGTATCGGGTAGCGCGATAGTTTTAAGTATAGAGCATGCAGATGTCAGAGGTTGTAACGCCTACAAAGTGCTAGTTAGCTATTAACTAGTCGTACGTGTATACTCAGACGTATTTCTACACGGAGACGAATAAAAAAAAAGAAGAGAACAGGCAAGCTGCACTTGGCTGCCGCCACTAACTGCTGGAGCGTTTCCTTTTTTAGATGCCTTTTTACACTATTCGTTTTGATCGTTCTTCGGGATGAGGTCTAAATAGCCACGATGATCGTGTAGTCAGCTGCGACTAGAAGATTCGTAATACCGTTTGTATGTTCGGTAGAATAGAAACCTAGACTACCTAGCTCGTATTCGTTCACCCTCCCCAATATCCCAACATTTTTTTTTCCCTGTTTGGTTTTTTAATCAAAAACACCAAGGCCGTTCGACACACGTTCTTTGTACAGGCCATGGTTTTCCTTGCCGACTGTCCACGGGACGCTGGCGTCCATACCAGGCACGCTTCTTTCGGGGGAGTACTTCAGGCTTAGTAGTAGTGAGTACATTACTAATAAGCTCCATGTTCGTCTTTGTTATACCTTCAGGACGTGCCATCTGGAGCACTCGGCTGTTTCGACCGCCGCCTTGGGTGCGTAGAGCGAGTGAAAGAACAGTAAGAACGTCCGTGGACAGGCTGCAAGTGTTACCAGGCCGCTTTAGTGTACATAGCCAAACTGACGCCAACGATCCGTTTCAGGATCACCTTCGTTACACGCGCGCGGCCTGTAAAGTATGTCAGCGCAGGTGCCGAGATCGTCTAACGGCGTCTCGTTTTTGACGCACCCGCGGAACCTATTCCGTGCAACCAAGCAAAGCAAACGCTGTTCCCAAAACCATGTGCAAAAGAAACCCCCGTATTCAAAACAAGCCTCGACTCCAACCCCCATGCTCGACAACCCCACGGGGATAGCACCGCTTCTACACTGTAGCAGCCTCTACGTTTCAGCAATGCTCGTTTGTGATCGCTGAACTGTAATCCGGGCACTTTCATTATCTACTCGAAGGTAATGAAATGTTTCACAATCGAGTCATCACTGTGGCGATCGCCAGTGAGGGTTAATGAAGCGCAGCAACTGACTCAGTCGAAGGGTCACGCTGCCTTCCGCTGCGTGGTGTTGAGAAAGAGGTCTGAGTCGAGGCAGGTTTTTGAGTGCTATAGTAAGTCAAAATCAATGCGGTAAAGCGTTACAGTGCTGCGGACGCTTACCTTGCGGATGCTTGTGTAATTCAGTGTCCTAAAAATGACATTCAGGATGTGTCAGCTCAATTCAATGTTTCTTTCGCTCATCTGCTAAGATTTCTCACTGCGTCTTCATTGCGTTCTTCTTCTTTTTTTTTTTTTTCTAGTTCAAAACGCTAGGCCTGCCACCGCGTAAAATGGTTTTGTGTGCCTCCGTGAAGTCGAACGTTCCGAGTGTAGATATTGATTGTTCAGCTCCCAGCTGTCAAGTGTGTACCGCGTTTTGATGATCGTCAGCCGAGTGCGTCTCAGGTGTATGCAGGAGTCCATGGCAACCAGAGTTTGGGAACAAGTTCGCTTGCTTGAGAGCCAGACCAGAAGGTTACGTCTTCTATGAGAGTCGCGATTGAAGTTGTTACGAGAGGAGGTTTCTTTTTTTTTTCATTTTTTTTTGAGCGAGTGTTGTAAAAGGTTGTAAGATGTACGCGTGGCCGCGGCACAGTTACATTAATATTTTCTAAGGCTGTCTGCAGGAACACCAAGTTCAGTGTTAGTAACGCTACATAAAGGGGATTCACAGGTCACCTCGGAATATCTTCTGTATCGCCTGATATCCAACATTTTGAGATCATCGGATCGGTTCAACTATAGCAATGTACAAATACAAAGAGGTTCTGTTTTTTTTTTTTTTTTTAGCTCTCTATCTCTCTCTGTCGCTTTGACTGCCTTGATAAGATTATCGTGCCCGCGGCCAATAGCCGAGATGCTGCTGGTCAAGAAAAAAAAAAAAGGTACGCCGAAGAACAGTGAGCACGGACGCAGGGCACGCGAACGTTACGATTCGTTCGAACGCGAGGTCAAGCACGCGATGCGCGTTTACAACAGCAAACTCGCTTTCCACTTTGAGAAGGAACGCGGCACACGCACGGCTTTCGTGGTCGCAATGGCAGGACGCGCACCACACGTGGATTTCATCGCGGCGCCAGTGAATTCAACGGCAAATTCGTACCCCCCCCCCACCCCCCCACCCCGAATGAGTGGCGCACGCCGCCCCGCGCACTACCTTTGTTCTCCCACAGCGCCGACAGAAGGCGCTAGTAACCAGGAGTACCCACTCTTTATAAGTACGGATCAGTCTAGGCGCATACGTCGTCCTGCTGTTTCGTGTGATAGCCGGTATAGAGGGCCGTGAGTTCTGCGCAATCTCTAGGTCCACACGCTGGCTTCCCCTATCTCGGCTGGAACCCATAGTGTGCGGGGTCCCAATTACAACGTCAAGATTATCTTTCTTTTTTCTTTTCTTTTTTTTGCGCACCACGAATCGGTGGAGGAGCAGCTCCTCTAAGAATCATTTGTGTATAATTGTTATTCGAAGCACGAATGGTTTGAAGGCGCGATACAAATGGTCGTAGGTCGCTGCGATCGCACGCTAGGATGACGCAGAAAGCGGGAAGGCTGCGCGACGCATACGCTTAAGTTTCCAAATCCCATAATACTTGTTTTTTCGTGTGTGCGTACGTTTTCGCGGTGCCCTCCAAGATGCGCCTGTGATACAAGTTTAAAACGAAACAGTCTTTTTTTTTTCTATTTTGTCAGATCATAGCCGCAACTTGAGATTGTGATATGCAATGACATGCCACCGCTTGCACGCGCTCTTTAGTTGAAATTCTTAGGACGGTCTTGACTTAACGGGATCCAAGTAATCGCAAAAGGTTCGAAAGCAGTTTTAAACTTGCTCTTCGTTAATACGAATACCATGCACGGTGTACAGAAATTACGCTCGCGTAGTAGTTTGAGAAATATATATATATATATATATTGTCGAAACAGGCAGTATAAAATTTTCGGAGCAGGCTGTATAGGGCGAATTAGGCGGCCAGCACAGCTCATGTGGAAACAGCGCTGTGGTGTTGGTGCTCTGATTCGCTTTAGCGCCCAGCGAACCCACCGCTCCAACACTCCCTCACGAGATGCAGCAAAAAAAAATAATAATAATAATAAGTAAATAGATAAAGGGCCAGCCACTGCGACGCCGTAATCTATCAGCGAGGGCAACTGTAAACAAAAGGCCTAAGGCCGTTCAACACCATGTTCATTTTCTGACGCAGAAGCGGTTTATTTATCTCTTTTCTTTTAAATATCTTTAGGGGTTTCCCACTGTCGCCGAGTTTCGTTCATTCTAAGAAAACAAAATTCATTCTAACAAACCATTAGCGAAGAGCTGAATTTAAAAGAATTATAGAGGATATTTAAAGAAACGAGGACCGATCAAGGTTCTTTTCGCTGAGACCTATACAAATTTTTCTGCCTTTGCCGCTGTGTAGCGGGACGAAATTCTGCGCCCCACGTGATCCCTATGCTTATATACGTATTCCGTTTCCGTAACTCCGCCTGGTGTCCCTACCTTCTTTCTTTTCACCGTCGGAGTGCGTAAAAAAAAAACGTGATGTCACCAGCGGCGCAAATTTGAATCGTTGCGCGCTTTTTCGTAGATTGGCAGACTGTAAATACGACAAAAGTATATTTAAAATACTCATTAAGTGGGGATAGATTACGCCTGCATCGGCTCTGAAGTCAAATAGTCCGACGCGATCGTTTTGTTATCGCTTCCCTTCCTCCTTATCTTTCTTTTTCTTTTTTGATGTGCGCAAAGAAATAAAGCTTTCTCACCGAACTGCAATGTACATATGTATCTAACGAATCACGTGGCTCGTCTGGACGACGTAAGTGTGTGTCCGACTCAGTTTTCTTGTCAACCACGGCCGGATCCGTAGTTTCCATACAAAACGTGATTGCGGCGGGATGCCCGTAATAAGACCCTGTGCATGGGATAGCCTCGAACGGTGGTGCCTCTTTAAAAGGAGATCATGCGCCCCCGGACATCCGTGTTTACATAAACTAAGCAATCTCTTCGGAATGTGATCAGATTTTTGGTCTCGCCTCGCCTGCGTGCTCGTTGGCGGAAGCTGTGTCTCTGCTCAAAAGAAGAGGCAAAAGACAAGAGCAAAAAAAATTGGCTCTGGCGCTTATACACTAAGCGATCAGCCACAAGAAGCGTATTTCGGTCGTTGTTTATTGGCGCTGCGTCACAGCGTTCCCGTAGCGTTCCGCCTGACGATCGCTCTCTCTCTCTAATGTGGGCCGAAGCGCTTCCTATGTGGTTACCGACTACGAAGGAAACCAGACGGCACGTACTACGGCCGCGGTTGTCGGCCGGTGCGTGCGGTTGGCGCGCCGACGTGACGCGACGCCTGAAACACGTCGGAAATACGCCTCCTTGTGGTTGCCGTTGCGCGTCGTCGCCGCCAGCGCCGTCGCTGCCGACGGTCGCGGCGCCCGGAGCCATTTTTTTTTTTTTTTTGTACGTCCCCGTCGCTGTCTCGTCCGGTCGGTGTGCACCGGCCGCGCCTCACGAATGCAATACGACCACCGCGTTCCTGCGGTTTTTCACGCGGGCCTCGCAAGTGTTGTTCCTTCTTGTTATCTTCTATGTTGTGTGGAAACCGAGAGAGACATCTTTTCCATTCATGATGTGATGTCCCACAAACTTTCCTCGCCCCCCGTTTCAATCATTAAGGTAAGCATTTAATAAACTGCCTGGCTTACGAACCACTGTCTTTCTTTCTCTTCACTCTTTGCTAGCGAGTGAGTGAGTGAGTGAGTGAGTGAGTGAGTGAGTGAGTGAGTGAGTGAGTGAGTGAGTGAGTGAGTGAGTGAGTGAGTGAGTGAGTGAGTGAGTGTACCCTTTGTTGTGCTCGCACAACCACCGGTCTGCTTGCTTACTTCACATGGCTAGTTTACCGGCCTACAACATTTTCTTAAATTGTAGAAGGTGTGACAAAGTTCAAATACTTGTGAACTTTAGCACGCAGCGGGCAAATAAAGGTAAATAAAACTGCAAATAAATCAAGCGGTTATGTATGGGGATTGCACACACTATTTATTGTTACGTGAAGAAAAAAAAATGGGAGGTAGGTCTCTGTGGTGCCGGCTGTGCCAAAGACCCAAAAACACACTGAAGAAGAAAAGAACAGAGACAACAAGATGAATATAACAAAATAATAAAACAAACAGTGCGCACGCTATCACGGATATCACAAGCATGTAAGGGGTGTAATCACGGGGCATCAACATCGGTAGCATGGCTTAGTTATTCGGCGCAGCCACCTCACCACATTGGGAGAATCCCACATCTAAACTTGCTCGTAAACTTAATGCGTGGAGCGCGCAATAGTGAACTGGCGCTCAGGGACAGTTCGTGAGATTAGCGTCTACTAAGAAGTTCGCGAAGGGCACTGACCGCGCACGCCTCTGCCTACCAGGTCACGACGCCGGTCCGAGCACTTTGCTCGCCGATAGAAGACATCTGTGAGGAAGGTTCGGACAGTCACGCAGGCGATCCCACTGTTGGTCCCATCGTGGGCATTCTATAAGTATACGCTTCACTAAAGCGTCCGGGTTGTCGCAGAAACTAGGGTCTGGGTACGTTCTTCGTTTAATGCGCGGCATAAGTGATCAAGCGACGTCAAGAAACACCAGCATTGCGGCTGCTACGAAGCCCACGACGGATCGTACGACTCGGCACGACTGTTTTGGCACGCATACTTGCCAAAATTAAACGTTTGAGAACACAAATGAAAATATAATCAGGAATCGGTGCGTTCGTATAGATGATATTTGCCACTGGCCAGCCGCCTTCGCTAATAATAGTTAAAGTCGCGAACAATATGAAAGGAAACGACTATTCTTTTTAAACAACAATTCGTGATGCTTTGGTTCAAATATAGGAACTTGATATAACAATTACTTTTCCTGTTGAACATTTAGTCCTATTGAACACTTTTATGAAGGGCATGTGTGTTTAGTTATCACGGGCGTTTGAAAAGAAACTTTTCATATGCCTTTTCATGTTGCCAACGACTGTTCATCGTTCGTAGTGGCTGGAATTTGCTCGTACACGAACCATGCTAGCGTAAGAGTTGTTTTGTGAACACGGGCCCATAAGTCGGCAACCTAAATTCGTGCCACTGCACCGCACTGTCCTTTCAGCAGGAAAGTGACAATGGTTTGTTCATATCAGCACTTAGTTCAAGTGATGTTGGCTGAGACCACGTATCGAAAGTGATTCGAGAATTCTGCGTTGAGCAAACGAGATCACACTCTGACAAACATCGATCAGTATATCGCAACTTGTTCGGAGGACGAGATCTCTAAGAAGCAATTAGCTAGACTGTCTTGTTATCTTTAACACATCCAATAATTTCGGTTGGGTCGTAATAGTGCAAGAGGAGCGAAGAGCTAGAGAGATGTGAGTGAATGTTCGCTGAGGCAAGGTTTCGAAGAGACATGTTGGCCAACCGGGTCACCGCCACTGAAAAAAAAAAAGTACACACATGTAACGCAAAGCTGTAATTTAATTACGCGCAGCTTGTCTGAGTTAGCGAGGTAGCAGCAGCGGTGAATGACACGAACACGCCCTCGTCGCCTGCAGCTGAGCTAGCACTGTCAGGAGAACGACAGCGATGTATGATGGTTGACGAGGGAAGAATTCAGACGAGAAGTGTACGGCACACAAAAGTACGACACGGGTGTAACTTCATTTGAGGTTTCTATCCCCTTTGTGCGACAGTGGCACATCCATTCTGGGGAACCGGCCAAGAATGGTCACCCACTTGCACGTACACCCCAGTGGCCGAAATTGTCTATTCGGGCACACATCAAGTGGTCTAAGTTGTCTGCTTGGCAATACAGCACTCAGAAGCACGTTGCCTTCGAGATCTGGCACCGATGTGATCTCGTAGGGCCACGACCCACACGCACGTCTGCATCCTTTGTACATCACAGTTGCACATTTATTCTGGAGGATTGGCTAAGAACGGGCACATATTATCCAGTGGCAACGTGGCCGGTTGCCCATAACCAGTTGGCCTAAATTGTCTACTCGGAAACCGCCGCGACAGCGCAAGTGTCTGTGACCTTCCGCTGCCGAGCTCGCGGTCACGGGTTCGATCCCCATCGCGGAGGCGACATTCTGATGGGGGCAGAATGCAAATACACGAGCGGTACATGATCGTATTGCCCGTGTACCGCGCCTATGGCGCATGTAAAGGAACTTCAGCCGCAGAGTAGCTGGCTAGAGGAATGTACCTCAGGCCGACCTCTCTGTATTTCGTATCATTAAACTCTCTCTCTCTGTCTCTCTCAGGTGGTCAAAACTAATCCTATGGTCACGTGACGCATCTTCATTGGACCCTTACTACACAGATAATACAAAGTGGTTCTTTTCAAACTCTTAAGTTAGCGTATCACTTCACACTCCTCACAAATCCAAAAAAAGAAAATAGCTTTATTTTAAATTTAAATGTCAAATGTCAAATGTCAAATTTAAATGTTTTTTATTTAAAAGTCAAAGCTCGCATCAGGACATGTCAGTACACCTCACCACTGCCCGGTTCTGCAGGATCACTGATTTTTCCTGCGAAAGTCACCACCTTGAAGTTCAAGACATCACGCCAGACGGCCTAAGGAATTCCCTTTGCCGTGTTGAGACATAACAGTATACACGGCACCTAGCCGTATCGACTTTGCTGTGTTATAGCAGTGTGTTAGTCAGGCGACCAACTTTTTCGGGAAAAAGAGAGCCATTCAGGTTTCGCACCTGCACACCTGATACACAGATCTCTTAAGTGGTTAAGCGTTGCGCACGTTTGGCTTGTGTTGTCCTTGTTATGAGTGTATGCCACAAAGAAAGAAAAAAAAAACAGAAATCGCACATAGGCAAAAAAAATTTAAAGAAAGAAGACGAAGCAGGTAAGTTCCGGTCTCCAGACGCCACAGGAAGCGGCTCTACGCCAGCCAGCGAGTCCAGAGAAAGAGGAAAGAGCGAAAAAGTACACAGGAAAGGAGACGACAATGAACTAAAAGAAAAAGGTAAGCGATGACAACATCCGGGAATACAAAAGGTAAGGGCACGCTTTGTCTTCCACTAAACGAAAGAAAAGAATAAAACAAAACGGCAGCAAATAAATGTCGCTTAGCACGGAATAGTGCATAGAAGTAATATGCAGTGCCAGCCTAGTCTTATGTGGCCATACGCTCCGCAGAAACACAAAAACCACGCTGAAATAGCGGACATTATGAATTGTGCGCGAAAAGAAGAAATAAAAACGTGTAGGAGGTACTTTTTTTCCTTTTTCTTTCCTAGTATGATTGTTGCTGTTCATCTTTAGGCCTCAAAAGTCCACCATGGCTACGAGGATGCCACTTGTGCCACATAAGGTTCTTTAGTTTCACCATGAAAACACATCAATATTTCATTTCTATTTTACGTTCAGCTTCAGTTTCTATGCGGCCGGCGTGGCGGATGATCTCATTCACGAACTCGTTCTCATGCGATGAAACCATGGCCTCCAAACAATCGAGCGGCGCGCTGTGTGCGCCGCACAATAATTACTAAAGTTAACGGTGGCGCTGCGGTCGTTAAGGTACTATGGGAACGATGGGTTGCACATGAATGTGTCTAATCCTCGTTCTTGTTGCTTCAGGCGTTCTTGTGGCCCTGTTCGCGCTTTCTCCCTCTACATTTCCAGGCATCCACAGGTGTCACAATCACATGACAGGAGAATATTGTGCACGTGCAATATCACTGAGACATAGTTGCACTTATACGGCAATACAGTCGACTTATATTAATTTGACGTTGGTTAATTCTGAGTTTCGATTAATTCGGCTTCTCGCTTTATTCGAACGCGAAAGTATGCCGCGTCAGTTAATGCTACCTCCATCACGTGCGCAGCGGTTACCAAAAGCTTGAAGGCATTCGATTGGATTGGATTGGAGCCAACATTATTTGTGCCTCGTCGGGGCCCTCGCGCGCCCCGACGAGGGCCTACGTCATCTACGAAGTCGCTGTTACTCGGCGCGGGTCTCTGCTCGCCGTTGCCGGCTCGCTGGGTCCCTGCCTTTCGAGTGCCCCGAGGACCTGCTGGACGGCCCAGAGGTGTTCGTAGGTCGTAGCTCTTCGCGGCTGCCTCGAGCCGCGATGGGATCGTTCTTGATTTTGCTTCTTCCGGTTTTTTTAACGCAGACCCACAAGATGTGCGTGTAATCTGCCGTCTCCCTCCGGCAGACTCTGCACTTATTACGTTACTCCCTAATGCGAAATTAGAGCGCAGCTGTATATGAGTTTTCATTTCGCGTATCAACATTATGTATCATGATTACATAGGAAGAGAACGCCGTGGGTAGTGTGCTTTGTTTCCTTACAGACGACGCGCACTACTTTAGCGCCACATCGTAGCCATCGTCACCACACGGCCTGTCTCGCGTGGCACTATGCTTTTATTCTCACGCTTTCGTCAGTGGGGGGAAACTTCCTGGTTTCGGTGGCAGGTGTAATTGGCGCCATCTCTGTATTGGACAAATCCGAAAATCCGTTTCCCTTGCATGGCTTCGTAGATCGTCGCGCGCACGCGCGCTGATCCAGGTGGCCGAGCCCTTCCCCCCCAACTCTTCTCCAATCGCCCTCCCTCGTTACTCCCTCGCAACTCCCTCACCTTCGACTGTCTCCGCGCGCACGCCGTGCGACCCCGCCGGCCCGTCTCCAGCTCAGCCCGCTGCATGACGTTTCATGTTTCGTTATCTGCTGTTATCGCGAAGCGTGCGCTGCTGTGCGTTCACCGTCGTGGGTAGTTTCGTCAGTTTCGTGGTCCTCGGTAGCTGTGTGCTTGTGCTCCGCGATGTTTCGCCCGTTTCACGACTCGCACCGCTCGTGCATCGTGCAGTGGTGCACAAATGCCTCAAAAACAAGCCCTGCAAGGTTGTTCCGGGTGCCTAAAGACAACAGGTGAGCGCTCAGACCAAAGGACATCAGAAGGCGCATGTACACGAACACAGCCCTGTCCATGTGTGTGCTCCATGAGGCTCCGGACGTCGTTGCGCCTTGATTATGCTACACTTGCCTCTTCCCGGTAGAGAAAGCTGGCAAATAGGTGTTCCTCCTCATTGTCATCTGCTCTATAACTTGTGTTTTTCCGTGCCAAGTCTCATTCTGCAACTTCAGCAACTTGCTCAGCTTTCCATACCGCCCTCAGCGCTTTTTCTGTGTGTCACGTTCTACAAACGTACTAACAGCTGAAAAATTACTGTTCGTGTTTGTGTACTATCTCAGTAACCACCGATGTGAAAACCGCGCGAACAACCTCCATGTGTAGGCATGATACACTTTTTTTTTCTTCTGCAGGGACAGCATGAGCATTGCAAGTGTCCTACATGCATATTTTTGCAATACGTCTTTATTATACAAACGAGTGCCCAGTAGATACCACTTAGTGCCTTAAGCGACGTAATTTTATTGCTAAGCATTGCATTCGGGTCGAAAGAAAAGTCGTGTTGTTGGCTTATTTTACCTGGGGTGCGATCGGAGATGGTTGTTCGGCGCGTTCGTTCGGTTACCGGCGCGCGCGATTGGCCTACTCCGCGCCGACGTCGCCAGCCGCAGGGCGCGGCCATGTTTTTGGTGACGTCAAAATGACGACACGCTCCTGTCAATCATCTTCCCACCGAGCATTTCGTCTGCTAGGCGCCGAACGCGACGGGAGCTGGGAAGTTTGGAGCGATCACACGGCTTCGCATGGCGCGTCTGGTGGATTGGATTGGATCCAACCGGCGGCTGCGGCATGGCATGTTTGGATCCAATCCATAGTTTAATTCGAGAAAATGACGCTTCCGTTGGGAACTCGGGTTGTTGCGCTGGCGTTTCTAGAGGAAGGAGGAGAGCGGGTGGCGGTGCGAAACGCGTTTGAAGAAATGGCAGAAAGTGAATTCCGGCGTCGTTTTCGTTTCTCGAAATAAATAATTCGTTGGTTGTACAGCGAAATCGACCCCATCATCGGTGCCAGCGAGCCAATGGAATGTTGTCGCTGCCTCTTGAAAAGTGCGCCACTCTTCCCGTCGTTTCTTTTTCTTTTTTCTTCTCGCCGTGCGCGACACCACCTAGGGACGACACAAAGAAACTAATAGTTATAAATTGCAGTAGTCACACGCACTACTATTTGAAAACGTGCTTGAGAAGAAAAAATACCTTTTTTTAGATAAAGATTTCATTCATTTGGAAGACGAAACATTTCGTTTTGTAGTATACCGTCTGCAAGCAGACGACAAACGACGGAAGTAAACTTCCGGGGAGGTCACCGCTTCCTGATTGGCTGCTCTCTCCGCCCCGTTGTCACAAATTTTGCATACTGCCACATTGTGACGTTGCAGCAACCGATCAGAACGCGTATCGAACAAAATATCTCCGATCGCGCCCCTGGTCTTTGATTGAGGAATAAGCCTTTCTGCGAATGTTTTCTGTTGCGCTGCTGCAAAAGCCGACTACCTCCTGTTCCCCTTGCCACCGTTACTCAAGTTGTGGCCAAGTGCAAAATAATGTGATAATGTGTATTTCAGTTTTTAGTAAATGTTATTTTTGTTCCGCCATGTCTTTTTCAATTTGTTCAGCAGTAATGAACATGTCACGCATTTCATATACTTTCGGGCAGATTTATAAGTAAGCTTCTTTTTTTTTTGTATGGGTCTCAATCAAACAATTTTAGCATTTTATTCAATCTTTAGGTATTTTGCGTGTCCTTGTTTTTGCCATTACCAGTGAGTTTTCCCCTTTTTATAGTTGTCATGGCTATGTCATACATGTCCAGTTTTGTGCAATAACTTAGTGCATATATCAGAAGCTCGTCTACATTTCGGTCTTCAGGGCGTTATATAAAAATCTTGTTTTTTTGTGTGTGTTTGTGTATGTGAAACGGCCTTCGCGTTTTCTAGCGCTTTCTTTTGTTATTTCACCGTCTGTGAACTTTTGTGTTTAGTACTCTTGTATATGCCATGCACCTTTCACTATTGCTCATTTTTTGAGCGTGTATCACACCACGTTATAAGAAAGATATGTTTTCGGAAACGAAGTCAATAAATCGGACCAAAGATGTGTTGTGTAGGAAGTGGAATTTTTTTTATGTCCCGGCACATGCCGGTATAAGTGTGGGCAAGACTGCGTGCGTGCCAAGGCATAGCCCATGGCGCACCACGCGCCAGGTCGCAAGCAATGCCAATGTGCTGCGTAGCGCGCGCATTGCTTGCGAGTTGGCGTGTGGTGCGCCGTAGCACGCGCGCGATAAAAAAAAAACAAAGAAACGCGCCTCGTACAGGTAAAAACAAAAACAAAGTAAGGGGCGCGCGCGGCATGGGGGAAAGGGGGAAAGTGAGCGCAGCGGTTCGACATAATAAAAACAAAAAACAAAAGAAAGTGTCTTGTGTTGAATACCAGTGCTGTTGTATGGCAGTTTTTTTTTCCTTTATATATTTCCGGTTCTTTTTTCCTTTTTCCTGTTTTTTCCCATGCTCGTGTGTATATTTTACAATCCACTTCCTGTTTGAGCCTATGCAAAGGCCCAGAGTATTGTTAAATAAAAAAAAAATAAGAGAACGTTTGGGAGAGGAGGTGCCGCGCGGTTGCTTTTCCTGTTGCCATGACAACGTAATCGTGTGCGCCGCCGTTTTGCTTCTGCGTCACCCATTGGTTAGGGTCGTAACTGAAGGGGACCTTGGCGCTAGTGTCGAAAGAGCGTCTGCTCGAAAACAACCAATGGCAGCCATGCGGAGATTCACCCCCCTGCTTTCGTTGCGCCAACGACGAGAGCGGATCTTCTACGCGGGGAAATCGTGCCACCAGTGCAGCGGTGTCAGCGGCGACTACACCCAAGTATAGTGAACTAGAATACTTTATATTCTACTTCTTTATATTATTCTTTATATTAGAATACTAATATATTCTAGTTCACTATAACCCAAGCGAGCGTCACAACCAGCATTACTCGCAGCCGCTTAACATCGCCGCTTTCAGGAGCAGTGATACACGTAAAAAACGCTAGTACCGCGGACTGACCTCAGCAACTGACGACGCGGACGAACGTAGCCCTCCCCACCTCACGCCACCCTGGCCCCTCTTTCGGAAGCGCAGATGAGATCGCCCACACGGCGGCGGATATTGTGTACTAGAATAATGTCCTAGTACACTATGGCGGCGTACGCCGTTGCCGCCGGCAACTCAGCGCATGCGCAGGCCGTTTCCCCTCTTCTCCACTTTCCTCCTCGCACACTCTTCTTTCATCTACTGCTGCGCTACCAAACAAAGCAGAAGAGGAAAAAAAAGTAAAGTTGAATCAAAGCACATGACTTTCCTGAAACGCGAGGATGGGCTTTAAACGCGCAGCATTTACGACTTCCTGATGGATGGATGCCTGTGGTGTACTGTTGTCGCCTCCGCGACTCAATAAAGTTTAAAAAGCCGACAGTTTCTACAGGCGTTCTCGCGTGATCGCTTTGACCGCTCCAGCAGTAGTACAAAGTTGTAAAAGACAGCATTCAAGCCACATTCTGAGCCCGGGGTCTGTAAAACTTGGTCTGTAACAGTGGTAATCATCCTTTACCAATAAAGAAATGTACCACGGTATAGTGGCAGTGCACAGGCAACAGCAGTAAGGTATCAGCCATGGTGACTCAGTGGTCATGGAGTTCCGCTGCAGATCGAGGACAAAGTCGCAGATCCGACTCGCGGTTGCGGCGACTGCGTTCCGACAAACGTGAGAACGTTAAAAAGCCCGTGCCGCAGAAAATTAGGCGTCAGCGTCCCGCGTCATTCCGACAAAAAGATTTTCGAACCACACATAACCAGGCCCTTCATGTGACGCAAGGAATTCATTGAACTTATTGAATGTCCCAACTAAAATACGTGGGAAAATCGTAAACTACGACTTACACACAAACTGCAAATATGATAGTTGTCGGACTGTAATTTCAATATACGAGAAAACGTAATTCTGTTACGCGAAAACTCAAACAAACCCCTTTTCCAGCGTTTCTACAATTCATAGACCGGCGACAGCGTCCGCCATTTGCGCGCGCCGGCGCGTAAATATCTCGGAGTCCACGGAGCGGCGCGCCCGCTTCCTTGAAACACTTTCATATGCCGCTCGCCTCGCGTTTCTACCTGAAAACCCGCCTTCGTGCACAGCGTTCTCTGCGAGCGTTTCCCATTAAACATTACCGTTGCATACGCTGCAGTTGCCGGAAGCGTGAGAAACAGTCAGGGATCTTTGAATGCTATCGGCGTTCCACTCTTATAGGCGAAGTTTAAGCGTCCTCAAAATTTCTAATTCGGAGCCCCGCAGTTCATCCTTCATTATCTAAATAGCAGTTCCGGCCGTTAAACTCAATCGTTACAGTAAAACAAGAACGATTAAAAGGACCGAACAATATACTAGGCAAAGTTGAGCAAACGCTCAACTTTGACAACGATAAGCGGCGAGTATAGGGGCGGATGTCGTTGGATTGAGCTGCGCTGCTATACCTACGGATGCGTCGCAGTACGTTCCAGAACTGCCGCTGGTGTTTACGTATACATTCGGAAATTCGAATGCACGCAAACACCATTCGCGTGTTTCGAACAAACTGTTTAAACAGACCTATCTCGCTGTACGTATACATATATAGAAATGGGAGCAACGTTCAGGGAAGTTTCCACCGCAATGCGCGCGTTTGCAAAAGAGCGATAACACGATTTCTTTTTTTCACAGCGATTTCCGCGGAAAAGTAAAACGCTTGGTAATATTGAAGTCGGCTTCGTGTCGTCATAAAGCCTATTTGCTGTTATATATGACATTCTAAATGATTCCGGATCGCTATATAATGGACAGTCGACGAGGCCATATCCAATATACGCTAAAACAAAAGCCGTACCGTGATCAACGAATAAAATTAACCAGCCAAGCGCATGGTTTTCAGGCAGCCCATAGCGAAAAACAAAAGGCGCGAATATGTATGACCAACTCTGGTGTGTCACGCTTTTCTTTTCTTCTTTCTCTTCTTTTTTTTTTTTTCAGATCTAGAAAAGTGGGAAGATAGGCTTGCTGCTATCGGGCAGCGCCTCCTAGATAGCAGGCATGTGCACTCTGTTTTATCATATCATGCTACTTGGACCAAAATTTCCGTTGCCAAGTCCGGCGTGACGAAAGCGGTGACGTCAAAATCACCGCGGCTTACTCGGGAGCGTCCCCATTATATTTTGTGGCAGTCGGGCAAGGTAGCGTGAAGTCACGGATCGAAGTGCGCCGGCCCCCTTGTGCTATCTATACTCGCGGACAACTTTCTGCGGCTATGAAGGGAAAGCTACGGGGGCCTGGCTGCTGCACATGTGTTACCGCGCCAAATAGTCCAGCAGCGTTTACAGTGCTTTTGGTTGCTCAGAGTATAGACGCTCAATAGACGCAGCTTCCACGTGCGACGGTTTCGCGTTTGCCCAGACACGGAAGGGAAAAGCCGTAAAACAAGTAAATCTTTACAATCAGCGATGTGTTCTGCCTTATTTAACTGTCGCTAATGAGGTGTTTACGTTTTTTTCCTTTTTCCATAGCCTAAACTATAACGCGCATTAAAACGCTGACTCCTTTCAGAAGCGCTCTCACTTGTGCGCACTTTGCCTCCGTAGCTCTCCCTTGATTGCCGCAGAAAGTTGTCCGTCTCGGGCGAGCAGTCGGAGGGAGGATGATAGGATGCTGTCGCTCACTCTCTCGGTCGGTCGGTCGGTCGGTCTATTCGCTATGAGACGACGTCTGTCACGGATGTCCCAACGGTCGCGCAGGCGAACCCGCTGTGGGTCATACTGAGAACGTTTCCATGTTAAAATTGTCACATTATCTTACGGCAACCACTACTAAAGTTAATTAAAAAGGAAGCCCAGAGTTGTTTTTGTAATCCCGCGACACTGCGGCTCATACCCTACTCGCGGAGTTGGCCATGGCACAGGCGGATGACGTTTAATGAGTATAGATATTAAATTTCACTCGGAAGTGTGCGAAAATATACTAAACCTGATAAATGCAATACAGTTGATGACGTAGCCTGTGTTGAAATGTATGAAAAAGTAATAATGATAGCGTAAGCAGATGTAAGAGCCAAGCCGACGTCGTCGTTGTTGTTGATCTGAGCGGTTGTAGCTCATGGCCACATGGGGGATAGGTCATGAATTGGGTTGTTAAATTAGGTGGATAAAGAAAAAGAGAATTAGCAGTTGGAATGTTGGAACATAGCAAAAATTTTAAAAAGGTAAACTTTGCTGTTTTTATTGCTTCAAAACTTGGCTCGCACCCATAGGGGGTATTGGCCACACTATAGGTTGTTTGAAAAATGCATCTAATAAAATATCGAAAGGGGGTAAAGCCATACATTCAAAACGAAGCATTAGGCGACTTAATGACAATATGAATTTCGTGAGGGGCTATACATGAATTTAGGATAAAATGAAAATAATGTAAAGCGTCTCGCAGTCGGTACACTAGCAGCGAAACCTTTCTGACGCGGAGGCGGTAGTACTGAGACAGCTCCAGACCGGATCGCTACCGAGCCCGAGACTGATGAATCGTATGTACCCCGAGACATATCCGACAGATATGTGCAGAGTCTGCCGGAGGGAGACTGCAGACTACACACACATCTTGTGGGACTGCGTCACATATCCAGAAGATTCAAAATCAAGAACACTCCCACCGTGGCTCGAGGCAGCCGCGAAGAGCTATGACCGAGACGATAAGCACTGGGCCGTCCAGCAGATCCTCGAGGCGCTCGAAAGGCACGGACCCAGCGAGCCGGCAACGGTGAGCGGAGACCCGCGCCGAGTAACGGCGACTTCGAGGATGACGTAGGCCCTCGTCGGGGCGCGCGCGCGCGCCCAACTGCAGGCATAAATAAAGTTGTCTCCAATCCAATCCAATGACGCTTCAATAAACTTGTGTACAGAAGTTATAATCATTGATCCTTGGCTTGTGCCTGCGTGACAGGCGCCAAAGGACAAGATGTTTGGTGTAGTAAGTGCTAAACTTAGTTTACTAGTTGGTAAACGTATTCGCTGACAGGGCGTCTTCGTCGTCGTCCTCATCTGCCGCAGCAGTGGCAAAGGTCGCAAGCCGGCTAGCAACGATGGCGCACGAGACAAAACACGCTGTTAATTCACATGGCCATACGCTCCCCTAAAGCGTCGGGGTTATCGCAGAAAGTACAATGCTGGACATTCTTCTTCTGACGCGACACGGGAAGTGCGTACGGTGGACCAGCAATATCCAGGAGGAGCTACGGCAATTGGGCTGTGTAACGTCGTACTGCGAATGGTGCGACGACAAAGTGCACGTCGCTGCATTCTGGGTAAACTTATGGCCGCAGTGTTGTCGCAGCATTGCGGAGCTACGTTGGGCACGCCGTAAGTACCTCCGTGTTCTATAATGCGTGTCGTCGTTGTGCGAGTGGGTGTGCGGTATTCAAAAAGTTGGAGAGCCCGGATAAAGTAACCTACAAGTTAATGACAGCCTGAAGTGCGCAAGCACATATGCATGCGTTGTGTACAGCGAAGAGAAACAAGAGGCAGTCAGACGCTGTCTTCGCTGTATACGTCGCACGTGTTTGCGCTCTTCGGGCTGTCATTGAGATGTATACCAGCTCGCCCAGCAGCCAAGTTGTGCAAACTTACAACATCATCGCCTTTCTTGTTATCGCGTGTACCGTATAGACCCGCGTGTAAGGCCCGCACTTTTTTGTTTCCACCAATTTGACGAGGAGCAGCCCTCGTCAAATTGGTGGAAACAAAAAAACCCATGGGTTGTAAAAGAGCCAGAGATACCGTATGGACTCGTGTAAGGGCCGCGCCCCCAACTTATTGGCAGCCCAAAATTTGAGGAAAAAAAATTTACAGCTGAGGAGCAATCGCGTTCGGTGTCCCGATGTCGCGCGCACGCATCGCTGAACTTTCGCGGGCATGGCCGGGCTAGATCCCAAACCTGTCGCGGGCTGCGTACTTCTGCGTGCCACTACTAGATGGCGAGAGCGATCAAGTAGCGGCCCTTATATGGTAGCGAACGAAATGGTGGGGACCAAACCATTTCGGTCGGTACCATATAAGCGTACCGAACGAAAGTAACGGTATAAGTACCGAATATATGTATATATATATATATATATATATATATATATATATATATATATATATATATATATAAACCGATTCGTTATATGAGTGCTGTTTTGTGTGTGAGCAACTGTATTCGGCAAAACAGCAGCAGCCGCGGTCAGCGAAATCCACAAGAGAGTATGCATAGCAAGCTTCCCTTTAGAAATCCGCCCAAGGGAGGTCACGTGGCCTTCTCCTTTGTTCTCCCCCCCCTCCCCTTTACAGGAACTGGGGCTGCAACCTTCGGTTACCTTTTACACGGAAATTCAAGAGGGCTTACCGATGCGTTAAACCGATCAAAGCCGCCCTAGCGCCGAATGCCAATAATAAGGCTACGACGTAAAGGGGGCCGCGACGACTGCCTTTTGATGTTTTCTCGCTTGTGCATCCCTGCCTCTGGGTTTTTCTCCTTAAGCCAACCCCTGATTCTGCTGTCCACGCATCAGCATGCGCTGCATCCTATAGATAACGGGATACTTCCGATAACGAAATAGTATATAGACCCCCGTTGTCGTGTGCGGTATTCACCTGCGTCACGTGCGCGTTGCAGAGTGTTATACCGTTGCACCAAACTTCAAGCAAGCCCCAAACCGCTCAACGATCATAAGTCACTACATAGTCACGCGTCTCCTGGACGGCCTCGCCTCGAGGCTCAAGTGTCAGGCAGCATCCGTCTTGTTAATTCGCATGTTAGTCAGGTTTTTCCTTTTTTTTTTTCCACCGGACGTATACGTCGCGCAACGGTGAAATCCGCGGAAATCCGCGTCTCGCGGGATGACGTCGCTCTGCGGTTACAGAGCAGGGAATAATGCGACTTCCGCGAGCCTTTTCCTCGTCGCCGCCGTCGCCGCACTCTTCTTCTCTGGGGATCCATAACACGGATCGTGTGGTAACTCGCCTTTCGTCGGCAATGCACGACTACGCGGAATCGGTGCGACCGAAGAGCAGGACCCGCAACGGTAGTTATACGTGGTGCGGCGCAGTCACTTCGTCGGAGCGACGACGCCGTTGTCGGTGCCATTCTTTAGCTGGCGGGGGAAAAAAAGACGGGGGGGGGGGGTGTATAGTCTTGCCCCCGTGCGCGAGAGATGCTCGTCGTCGCAGGAAACGGACGGAACTCGTCGCCATTGTTTTGAGAAGGACTCCATTGCATGCGCCGTTGCAACATGACCCACTGGGGAGAAGGCCAGCCGGCGAATGAACCGCGCAGTTGTTTTCGGCTGCTAATTAATTGGCGCGTTAAGCTCTGAAGGACGGCCCTTAAAAGCGCGCGTTCGCTACGTGAAGTGTCCTTGGCCTTTTGTTGCGCGCAGCGGCGGTTGTCGTTGGTGGAACAGCCAGTTCGCTTCTGTAGCCCGCGTCCGACCAACCGACCTATGCACAAACCGCTCGCAAGCCGATCTATTCGTCAGAGCCAAAATGCGTGAACGGTCCAACGTGGACTGCCGCACGGAGAGGTTAGTGTTCTTGCCTTCTTTTTCTTTTTTTCTTTTTAGCGGTGTCTGTTTTGTTAGTGCAGAAGCGATGTCTTTCCACATTTCTTTTATTTATTTATTTTCTCGCCTGGATCTCTCGCCTTCTCACTAAGACGGTCCACAAGCGAATTCAAATGACCAACTGCCGAACTTGATTCGTCCTGCTCCATTGTGTATCGGCACAATGGAATGATCCCGAGATTGAGCTGTTGAGATTTATCCTCTAGAAGTTGCGCGGTGCATTGGCTATGAGGTATACGCTCTAGAGGAGGGTTTCGGATTAACTTTAGCCGCCTGGGATTACTTGAAGCGTTCGCCTAAATCTTAGTACACTAGCGATTTTGCATTCCGCCCTCGCTGGAATGCAGCTACCGAAGTCTGGAAATGAAACCGGCATGTTGTGCTCAATAGCCGAACGTCGCAGCGATTGAGAAACCACAGCGGGTCCGCGGCGTCCTGAATATGTCCATCGAGCGTGCAGCTTCTAAATTCGTCGTCCATTTGCCACTCTCGCCCTCTCCTATTTCTTTCATTTCACTCACGCAAGTGAAGTTTGCCGTAATGGCGTCTTTTAAACCCCTGCACTTGTTTGGGTGTTCCACTTAATTTAGGAGTCGGGAATCTCTTTCGCTCACGCAAACTCTGATGCTTGCAGAGCCACTGCATCTTCTTTCTTCTTTTTTTTTTTTGTGTGTGCGTGTGTGACGGCACGCATTGCAACTTGTCAAAAACATTCCGCGTGCTGCGGTTGAGAATAGTGCCGAAACCATGTATCACATTCTGCGTCACTGACCCGAATGCACAAACGCAGAGGCAGTCGCCTTCCGCTGCGTTGAATCGGTTGAACGCATGTCCTCTGTCGCAACATTCTACAACGCGATCCTGCCTTGACAACAAAAGGCTGTGCCAGCATTATTATGTTGTCCGAGATCAGCTAGCCTCTCTGAACGCTACGCCTATAACACTGCGCACATCTTACAGTGAACAGATTTTAATGCCGCGCTCAGCACCAAAGCTGTCGAGCCGTGTACAGTAGGCAAACAGGTGTCTGCAAGTCTGCAATAAAAAGTTATTATTATTATTATTATTATTATTATTATTATTATTATTAGTAGTAGTAGTAGTAGTAGTAGTAGTAGTAGTAGTAGTAGTAGTATTACACAACAACATGAAGTGCAGCTTCAAATTTTCCCTTGGAGACCACGTTGGCTTGTGCCATTATCTTACAAACGCTGACTGGTCGTTCGTAGATGGGACAGCTGATGTTGATGGACAGGTTGATTTGTTTACCGAAGTCATTGAAGATGTCATGCGCATATTCTTACCTAGAAAAACGCCCAAAAAGTCAAAGTTGCCTCATTGGTCTTCAGGACGAAAACTATGATTTATCAGACGAAAATGCTAATGTAAAATATAAAAAGTTCTCGAAAAAAAAAAAACACTGCAGTCACTATAGACCCTGGACTATGTGCTTCTAATAAAAATGTAAGCTCCAGCTACCTGAGTAGCATTTTATTTTTGCCTGTTTGGCGTAACAAACAGCGCACAACAGCATAGTAATCAATGAAATATTGAGAATAACTTTCGATGTTTTCTCAATGTAGAAGCAATCTTGTCTTCGGGGTCACTGTTAAGTTGAGCTTCCCGTTAGAGTGCGAACTTTAGCTTGTGCGATTTAATCCATCCACGTCATTTGAGTTTGAGATGACGAGTCAGCTGAGCAGTGACAGCTAGAGGAAAGTATCCTTGTGCGAGATGATTGTCCTAACAACATAGAGACATCGGAGAGCATGACGTCTGACATGTGCACTCGGTACAGGCCGCGCAGACTGTACATCTATCACGCCTGAAGGCTGGAGGGTCCGAAGTCATAGCGGGAACGTTAAAAGTCGTAGCAACATATGCAAACGCTAAAACAACGTAGCGTTTCACTCAACTACCCGTAGCCGCTTTGATCTAAAAGCGCTCAGATCGACCTATAAAATGGCGCGCGTATGCATATACTCGGACGCCATGTGCCGCAAAAAGTGAGCCGGTCTAATACCTGAGACGAATGAAGACGGTGGCATTCGAATACCTGAGACGAATGAAGATGGTGGCATTCGGCGAGTAGCAACAAACATTCAAAGGGAGTCGTAATCTTTCCGAGCGCAACCAGTTCAGCGCACTGTATAGTGGACCGAGCCCACTGGTTCTTCCGCGCCCGACTGCAACGGAAGCTTGTTTTCGTGTAACATAAGTCTGGCGCTCAGCGATGCGGCGCAACCGACATAAATCGCTTCAAAACGACCGGCGCTATGTAGGAAACGTCAAGATCCAATAACATCGTCCTCGTAAAGCATTTCCTTTCACTCCCTCGCTGAGGAAAGTTTCAACGCAAAACGTCTTCCTTGCCGCCCTCAACGTGTACGTGCCCGCGTACTCGCATTTCGCAAAGCCAGCTGCGCACGTTCATCAAAGGTTGCTCGCGACTCTTTCAATGATGTATGCTACACCGTATACGACGGCTTTGCTGACTGATGTCAGAAAAAAAAAGAAAAGAAACTGCTCATTGTGATTGCTGGCTTTAATAGTAGTCAGCCTCTCGATTCAGTTAGAAGAGGATACGTGTTCCGGGTTCGGACCGACTGACTACACGAATGACAGGCCTGACGCGTTGGCTTCTCAGTCATGCCGCCGGTCCTCAAGAAGTTGTAGTTACAGTATCAGCCCTCTCTCACCGGCTTCCTTCATTATGCGAACTCCTGTGTTTTTCTCTCCACATATCATTAAACATTCTCTCCCTCTTTCTTTGTATACGAAAAGTCGTCCCCCCTCTTATAAGCCCATAGGATATTGTAAAATTATGGTTATAATATATATATATATATATATATATATATATATATATATATATATATATATATATATATATATACATACATATATATATATATATATCACCGCAACCGTCCTTCAACAGGGTCTCGTTCCCTCCACGAAAGAGAGCTTCGAGAATTGTATATGAATCATAAATTTAAAGCGGTAACTTGTGGAATCAATGAAATTGCTGGCAAACTCTCCTTTAGACCCCTTTAGTTTGCTAACTCCTCACACGCTTCGTCGCTCCTTATTGTTATTCTAGATATACATTCACACCTACAACTATTGGTCGGTATGATGTCAAAATGTTTGCACGTGCATTTCTAGCTGTCATGGTTCCCTAATTCTCTCTTTTATTTTGGAATTTGATTGTGCGGCCGAAACAACAGTTTAGTGCACCAATGAATAGTTTTCCTGGTTGCCTTAGGCATTTCCTAACGGATGTATATCACATATATTATATGACAGGTTTATGAAGCGATATGTATATTTCCGCGTCACTTATTAGAAATTCTTCTCGTCCTGGTGTTATGTTCAAGTTTATTAGTGTACCTTGTCATATAATTTTTCATTTATATTTTATTTTTCACGGACGCATAGACTTTCTATAAAGAAGCACACCTTGCCCGCAGACAGAAAGGATACCGCTTGTGCAAAGAATGCAACGGAACGCAGTTCGTTCAACTCAGAGGTCAGTGGAGGTCATAGTACAGGTGTCCTATAACCAGGAGGGGGGGTACTGACCGTCTTCAAGGTCGCAGAAAAGTTGCAGCGACTTCGAACAAACAACAAAAGAAACACTCTCCTGGCAGCTGCGACCCCTCGCATGCTCCTTGCTAACATGTCACCCCACTCCCCTACATTCCATTGGCTACGTCTTCTTTCCTCCCTTGCAGACACGACTGTATGTGCAACTGTTTCAGTTTCATTTTGGTATTCTTTCAAGATACATAGTTGGTTGTGAATAGTATATATTTAGGTTAATAGTATACGTGTGGGTTATTTCGCAAACTACCTACCTGATTTGCTTTCCTTCGTTTCTTTCTTTCTTTTTTTCGTTATGCCGCTGTATGTACGCGCAACTTTGTACTCCCGTTATAGAACCACTGTATGTTCGTGCAACTTTGCAGTCACGGTCGTTTTCGTTTACTTTGACATGAGCCAATGCAGTAAATGTATACGTGCTTGTGGTCATAGACTACGTTTTTTTTTTTAATGCCACTGTTTGTACGCGCAAGTTTGTAAAGTCTGTATTCACGTTTTTGTTTTCTCTCGCTCGCTTCTTTCTTATTTTGCAGAAAAATCTATATATTGAACTCTGTGTGCTTGCAATCGCACTCTTACCGATTCAGGTGCCAAAAACGCTTATCCACAACTGTGTATATTACACACACTTTATATATATATATATATATATATATATATATATATATATATATATATATATATATATATATATATATATATATATATATTACGAGGGTCTAGAATCCGGCAACGTTGGGTAGCATGTGTGGGCTTATTGACCAGTTGCCGTTACCGAAATAGATCACGTACTCGTGACGCCTGCGGCAGAAAGGGTGTTCATCCGCTGCCTATGAGTGGTGGCGCTGGCCAGCAACACTCCAGGGTTAGTTCGAGTAGTAAAGCGTAAATACCACAGAAAGTATAAGGGAAAATGGCGCCGCGATAGTTGGATTGGTAAGAGCATCGCACGCGTAATGCGAAGACGTGCGTTCGTATCACACCTGCGGCCAGTTGTTTTACATCCACCTTCGTTTCCATTAATTTATCATTTATATTGAACGCGGCCGCACTTTCCTCTCCCAAGTCATCGCCGATATCCTACGATCATGTTCTACCAAGCACAAACTGACCACCTCCTATCATCCCCAGACCAACGGCCTTACTGAGCGACTTAATCGGACTATTACTGACATGCTATCTAAATACGGTTCACCCGACCACAAGTACTGGGATGTGGCGCTGCCCTACGTCACGTTCGCCTATAATTTATCACGCCACGATACTGCTGGGTATTCCCCCTTTTACTTACTCTTCGGTCGTGACCCAGTATTACCATTGGACGCTTCCCTCCCCTTGATACAGGATCCGAGGACCGAGTACGCCCGCGACGCCATCGCCCACGCCGACCGTGCGCGCCAGCTTACTCGTCTGTTGGCATCGCAGGAATCTCAACGACGCGCTTACAATCGGCGCCATCGTGACACATATTTTTCACCAGGCTCTCTCGTGCTACTTTGGTCCCCTTGCCGCCGAGTGGGGCTCTCCGAGAAACTCCTCCCGTGCTACAAAGGCCCTTGGAGGACGACGACGACGAAGTTCGAAGGAGGCTTGTGGGCTTTTATGGGTCCGTCTTTTTCGAAGCTTCCGAGCCTTTTTTGGTCACCTAGTGGTGTAAATTTGTTATCATCGGATCCGTGAAGAAGAGAAGATTCAGCGGATACCTGATTTTGAGGTGGGCCACCCCTTTTTTGGACTTCATTGGAACTTTTGTGCTCACGCCACGCTGGCCGAGAGCTAGCGTCTGGTAGACCTAGCGCGGCATGGCAGCAATGCACGTTGAAGGGGAAGTGCTCCCGGCGGAGGACTTTACTGAAGACCTGGGATGGCGGACAGTGTCCAACCGAAAATCTAGAACTACGACGAGGCATGGATTAGGTGATGGCGGTTCGCCAAGTGAGATGCCTGAACGACGGGGCGCAGGTGAACGGCGCGGAGGCTCGGCAATCAAGAATCGCATTGTGAAGGCGTCGCGCATGCCACCGATGCCACAAGAACACATCAAAATAGTCATTCGCCCACGGGGTGGACTGAATTTGGAGAAAGTTAGCTCTACAGCGGTGGGCAAGGCAATCGTAGAGGCGGCAGGCCTCGGTATTGAACAGATTCGGGAAGATGTTATTTGCCCGAACTTTATGCAAAATATCTTGGTGGCTAGTACGCCAGAAAGGAGCAACGCTGAACGATATGTGAGACTCAGGTCAATCAGAGTGGCAGACAAGGATTTTGAAGTCAGTGCGTACGAGACGGCCCCACACACTACGTGTAAGGGGGTCATTCGCAATGTAGACATTATGGATGGCCCCGCGACACTTGAGCGGAACATTGTAAACGATCGCAATCCGCTGGCTATGGCGGCCAAACGCATCAAAAACACAGGATCAGTCATCATTGTTTTCGATGGGTTAAAGGTGCCCAATTTCGTCAGATATGGGCCAACTCTGGTACGGTGCTTCCTGTATCGAAAGCAGTTGGATGTATGTTATGTGTGTGGCAAGCTTGGACATCGGGCGGACGTCTGCCCAGCCCCCGATTGTTTTGAATGCCGAGGATGCGGGGCTCGGAACCCTGAAGAGGATCACAACTGTGTGCCTTGTTGCAAGCTTTGTGGCGGACGACACCTGACCGCGGATAAACAATGCAGACAACGATACCAGCTTCCCTACGTCGTGCGTGTTCGACGACAGGAGAGAGCCAGGGCGGAGCTGACGGCGGAACAAGAGGCAGCCGAGATGGTGCAGCTGGTGAGCGCCCGCCAACGCTCTAAGGGACGCTCGCGCTCTAGGAGCCGCTCCAGGTCGAGGCAGCGGCCATCTTCTGGGACTCGTACGACCAGGAGCCGATCCGTTTCTATGGAGGCGCGGGTGCGCTTTCCTGCAGCTGGTGGCGACGGCGGCGCAGCTGGGAGCCAGACCACCTGGGCTGACAAGGTCAAGGGTGGCATCAGCGCCGGCCGAGCGCCCGAGCAGCGCCAGGAGCATGTGGATGGTAATAAGGATAGGGATAGGATTGCGCAATTGGAGAGAGAGAATCGTAGTTTAAAAGCAGCCATTGACGGGCTTATCAAAGAGATAGCTGTACTTAGGAACGGCTTACCTTCCGGTAACAACGATAGCTTAAGACAGACTGGGAAAAATGATGACTCGGTTGAGGTACCAAGGTCTGTGGAGGTCGCAGAAAAGAACATGGCGGACGAAGAGACGCCTGCTCCGAAAAAGAGGGCCTTATCCTCGACCGTCCGGATTCAGGGTAAAGTCGGTTCCGAGCTTAAAGCAATGATGGCGACATTGCAAGAAAGTGTAAATCAGATCATTAGTAGACTGGAGCGGATAGAAGAACGGGAAAATATCACGGATCAGAGATTAGGCAAAATTGAAATATATCTAAACGAGACAGTGGTCCCTGTTATGGAGCGGGAGTGCACTCGGCCGCTAGCCCAGCAGGGTAAGTCGCCGAGTGGACTTGAGCTCAAAAATAGTTCACCAAATTTCCGTGGTCAAGATGGCTCTATTAAATAGTTCATTTAGTATTTGGCAGTGGAATTGTAGGGGGTTCAATCATAAGAAGGCGTCTCTGCAGCAGTTTGTTAGAACGCATGGTGTCAAGCCTCAAGTTATCATGTTACAGGAAACACTGACGTCTAACGTGACCTTAACGAATTTCAAAGCGGAAGTTAAGGATAATGAACAGGGCAGAGGACTCGCTACTCTCATTAATAGGAGGTTGGCATACATTAGACATGATCTTCACATGGCAGATTGCAAGATTGAATATATTATGGTGGAAGTAATCTTAGGTCGGCAAAGGTCATGTCAGAGGAGCGTTTACCTGCTTAACCTGTACAGTAGCCCTCGGGACACGAAGCAGAGTTTCAAATCTCTCTTGACCAAGGCAACCAATCTGGCTAAGGATGCACCGTTGCTTATTGGAGGGGACTTCAATGCACCATATCATGTGTGGAAGTATGTTTATAACACTATTAAGGGGGAGAGACTATGGCAGCAGGCACTAGACTTGAATTTAACTCTAATTACAGACCCCTCGTATCCCACCAGATGTGGCACGTCGACATGTAGAGATTCGACACCTGATCTCACTTTTGTTCGGGGGGTGGTGGATTCGTCCTGGTCCAATTCTAATAAAGATTTTGGTAGCGATCATTACATACTTATGATTACTTTGGCAGTGGCTAATAAAAAGGAGCGCACATTCAGGATGGTTGACTGGGATGCATTTAGGAAAAGAAGAGCGCAGAGAATCGATGATGAAGGAAATGAGTTGACCTTGGAACAGTGGACTAGTCAGCTTAAAAGTGACGTTGAGGCGTCCACTAAAGAGGTTCAGACCGATATTGACACGGAACACATGGATAGTCGCCTGGCACATTTGTTGGAAGCAAAGCAGTCGATGTTAGCGAGATGGAAGGGTCAGAGATTAAATAGAAGGCTTAGAAAGCGTATAGCAGTGGTTAATCAGGAAATTGAAGACCATTGTCGGGTATTGTGCAAGCAGCAATGGGATGAAGTGTGCAATTCTATTGATGGTCGCATTAAGAGGGGAGGCGCATGGAGTTTGCTCAGACATTTACTAGATGAGACAAACACTAAGTCTAATCAGAGGACTGTGATAGGTAAGCTGGTCCATCAGGCGTGTCGGGACTCCACGGAGCAGGAGTTGCTAAAGGATTTGGCTCAGAGATACCTTCCTTTGGAGACCTGGCACGATACACCTGATGTGGTTTTGGAATATAGTGGAGACGAAAATGTAGCTATGGACGCGGAATTTACTGAAAGTGATATCAGGATGGCGCTGCAGAATCTTAATGGTCGATCGGCATCAGGGCCGGATGGCATTACGAATAAAATGCTACGGAATTTAGACGATGGGTCAATTGAGTTCCTTACGCGGCAGATCAATTGCCTATGGAAGGAAGGCTCTTTCCCGGAAGAGTGGAAACTGGCAACTACTGTTCTGATACCCAAACCGGGCAAGGCCATAGGGCTTGAAAATCTCAGACCTATTTCCCTGACGTCGTGTTTGGGAAAAGTCGCTGAGCATGCCATTTTAAATAGGCTAACGCGTTATGTTGAGGGCAATGGGGTCTTTCCGCATTCGATGATAGGATTTCGGCCCGGCCTCTCGACTCAGGATGCTATGATCAGGATTAAGCATCGGATCCTTGACCGGCGAACAAGGGATACTAAGGCACTAATTGGACTTGATGTGGAAAAAGCTTTCGATAAAATCCGACATTCTTTCATTCTACGGGTGCTATCGGACTTGAATATGGGGCAGCGGCTTTTCAATTTTGTCAAGGCTTTCCTTACGGATAGAAAGACATGTCTCAGGTTTGGGGAGATAAAATCGGAAGTCGTTAAATTGGGTTGCTGTGGTACTCCGCAGGGATCCGTACTCTCGCCTATGTTATTCAATCTGGCGATGTCGAAGTTGGCTAATAGACTGGACACTGTCCAGGATATTGGCTATTCTATCTACGCGGATGACATTACTATATGGAGTGTCGGTGGTAGTGATGGAGAGCTTGAGGCTAGGCTGCAGCAGGCGGTAACGCTTACGGAGGAGTACCTGGGTCTCATGGGGCTCAAGTGCTCCACTAAAAAGTCGGAGTTGTTGATCTTCAAATCTAAGAAGCTAGGTCGTAGGCCGAGGGGTTGGGTACCGGAAGTTGAGCCTTGCATTAGAATTCATACTAGGGAAGGGTCGGTGATACCCAAAGTTGAAGCAATCAGGGTCCTGGGTTTTGTACTGGAAGCGAACGGATCGAACATTAGAACCATTCAGCGTATTACCAAGAAAACGGAGGAGGCCATAAGACTTATAAGACGGATCTCTAATAGGCATAGGGGTTTAGGAGAAGAAGGTGCGATGCGCTTAGTTCACGCATTTATTATGTGTCATTTCTCGTATGTGGCAGCTATGCTAAATTGGAATAGGGGGGAGAAAAATAAATTGGAAGCATTAATCAGAAAAGCCATCAAGGCTGCGCTTGGTCTGCCTATTACTACGTCAAACGATATGTTGTTACAACTGGGTTTGCATAATACTTTAGATGAAATTGCTGAGGCTCAACGTACCGCACAGAGGGAGCGGTTGCTAGGTACACCAGCGGGTAGGTATATATTACAGTCAATTGAAGAATCGGTGGCTTTGTCGCACGATAGGGCGCCTCTACACGAGTTGAACGTGAACCTTAGGGCAAATATCATGGTTCGTCCATTTCCGCGGAATGTGCACCCCGTGCACAATGTAGGGAGGCGGGTCGCGAGAGCTAGGGCTTTGTTGCGAGAGGCAAAGGATCAGGAGGAGGAGTCTGCGTTTGTTGACGCCGCATGGATTAATGGTAAAAATGCTTATTCGGTGGTGGTAGTAGATGGCAAAGGGAGCGTTAGAAATGCTGCTTCCATTTATACCAAAGACCCGGGGGTTGCTGAACAGGTGGCTATTGCTCTAGCACTACTTGATTCTAGAAGAGTTTTGGTGTTTAGCGACTCGCGATCTGCGATTACAGCCTTCTCGAGAGGACTTGTTGCGGAACCGGCTAACAGACTGCTGCAGGGTAGGGATATCACTTCGCATACCGTTACTTGGTTCCCGGCGCACATGGGGACAGTGGAGGGAGCCCCGCGTAACCTCAACGAGGTGGCGCACAGGGAGGCACGAGGATTAGTGTGCCGTGTACTCCCTGAAGGGGCTGGATCTCCCGCTCCTGAGTACAGGGACCAACTGTTAACCTACAACGAAATCACCAAGCACTATTACTTAGGGCGCAGGGCATTCCCGTTGCCACATCCTAAATTAAGTAGGCCGCAGGCGGTTACATTAAGGCTTCTGCAGACACGGACGTACCCTAACCCGGTCATCATGAATAAAATTAATCCGGACTGCGGGGCTTCAGTCTATTGTAGTAAGTGTGGGGGTTTGCTCGATTTACAACACATGCTGTGGCGCTGCTTGGCGTTGGCCGGTGATGGTTCTCGAGGTGAACAGTGGTGGCAGCGAATGCTGCACAGTGAAGTGCTAGCGGACCAACTCAGGGCTGTCCAGAGGGCCCGTGTGATGGCAGAGGGGCTCGGCCTCTCTGTACCGACGTGGGAGCGGCCCGCATCAGTCCCAGACTGATCCCTCAGGACCTCAATAAAGTTCTTCATACCATACCATACAAAGGCCCTTGCCGTGTTCTACGTCAAGTGACTAATGTCACTTACGAGATCATCCCCGAGACCTCCGTCATGCCACCCGGTTCCACATCACCTGACGTCGTACACATCTCTCGGCTTAAGCGGTACTATGCCCTTACCGATGGCCCCATCTGAAGCAACGGGGCGGTGTTTTTCTGCCGGGGCTCGTGTTACGGTGGAAAAGAGGACAAAGTCGTCGACGGTAAAGACGACGAAGTGGCAACAGCCTCTCGGGGGTTCTGTGCTGCTGTATATATACGCATCGTGTAAATACATCGTGTAGATAGTTCATACCCGTGACAATATAATTCAATTAGTAATTACAAGTAATGTCCCCTATGTTGTCCTTGGTGTCTTTGTCTGTTGACTTTCTATAATGCGTGCGTGTGTGTGTGCGTGCGTGTGTGTGTGTGTGTGTGTGTGTGTGTGTGTGTGTGTGTGTGTGTGTGTGTGTGTGTGTGTGTGTGTGTGTGTGTGTGTGTGTGTGTGTGTGTGTGTGTGTGTGTGTGTTATCACAGGGACTTATCAACAGTGTGCGTGCGTGTGTGTGTGTGTGTGTGTGTGTGTGTGTGTGTGTGTGTGTGTGTGTGTGTGTGTGTGTGTGTGTGTGTGTGTGTGTGTGTGTGTGTGTGTGTGTGTGTGTGTGTGTGTGTGTGTGTGTGTGTGTGTGTGTGTGTGTGTGTGTGTGTGTGTGTGTGTGTGTGTGTGTGTGGTGTGTGTGTTATCACAGGGACTTATCAACAATTTTCGATTCAGGTCTTGTTCGCTACTATTTGCCTTGAAACGTTCTTTGTAAGGGCTACGCACACGTGTTTTTACGTTGAAATACGCATGTTTTTTTTTGTTTGTTGTTGATGTTCATTACGTTAAACGTATCTAAACCCCTGAATGTTGATACATAAGCGTAGAGCTTATCTGCAATCCTTCACGGAGTGTAATTGCACATGGCCGGCTGCACAGATGTTCAATGTTGACGGATGCCGGCGGACAGCTTTCAGTTGCACGGCTCTACCTCTGGCTTTACATGTTCATGTATCGCGTATATTTGCGACATCTTTAATGGGACACGTCAATCTCCCAGCGGCGACATATTTACGCAGTTGTGGCATGCTGTCGCACAGCGGGACACGTACAGACGGTGCATTTTACGTCACGTGGGCACTAGTGCTGCGGTGCAAACAGCGCTGCGACCAAGTCTCGATGCTGCTGCCTTTATTTCTCTTTCTTTCTTTTTAGTGAGTGCCGCGCGTGCTCGTAAAAAGGGGAGGATTTCCATCCTCGAGTTTCGTGTGCAGTTTGCGCTCGGCCACCTTCGAATCCGGAACAGCGTGCTGTGAAGCGAAAAAGCTAATTGAAGAACTTCCCACTTATATATTTGTGAAAGAAGTCGGCTAGAAGAGACCAAGATGCCACATCGCAAAGCGACCACCGGAATTGTCAGGTAACGTCTTTTGCCCGTAAACTGGAACCGGACCAAACAGAGAGGCGTCTGTAGCACTGGCCGCCGTTTTTGTGGGTCCCAAATACTGGACGTCAAGATGTTCAGGAAATGCACCGCGAAGTGTGGTGCGTCTGCAGGCACAGCAACTGAGCCTTGCTGATCTAATACTTAGCACCAGTGCGGCCTCTCAAAACGTTACGGCATAAATGCCGTTAAAAACATGCCGCAGATGCCCAAAGTATCACGACGTTAGATTGTAGGCCGCGTATAACATTGTCAACACGGATGCTCATTTCTTTCATATGTAAGTAAGGTTACGATCCCAACATAGCGACAGGGCGTAAAAGGCATATAAATTTCTTTCTATAATGTGTGGATCCCCATAATATCCAATGCAATCACCTTAAGTAATTAACGTAGAACATATATAAACGACATAAGGGTTGGCTGTCTGCATCTTCTACGATCATAAAGCCTATGTTGGTATATGCATGCCAGTCCTAGTGCATACACCCTCATCGGCCAAGCAAAAACTGATAGGCTTAGCCGCATTTATTGCTGCTACTCCTTACGCAGTTCCATCGTTTCTTTTACGTCGGCAAGCAACTCTTGTCCGATCAATCTCCAGTACTTCAATACCGACCGCTGCTTGAACGGCGTAAATCGGTGAGAATTGAGACAGCAGGAGTCCGTGCAACATATGTCTCCGCGTTTACTTAATTGCTGAGTAGAAGCGCGCTAGCGTTGGCATTCTTTCTCTCAAACATTCCGCTAAAGCAGAATTCAACGTCATCAAACGTTGTGACGTTTGCGTGCAGCGCGCACGTGTTTTTTATCGCATAACTTGTCTAAATGAGTTAAACGCTTCGCGCAGTGAAATGCCCGAAAAGAGTCGCACGACTGGGGCATTTTCGTCGTAACGCCCAAGTTTGGAAAGACGCCTTCCGTGGCCGGCTCAGTGGCTGCGGTGCTGAGCGCGATGTCGCGGAACACCTGCCACGGCGGCCGCATTTCGATGAAAGCGAAATGCAAACGCACTCGCGTATACGTCACGTCAAGGACTCTCGGTTGGCCAATATCAACCCGGAGTCCCCAGCTACGGCTTGCCTCACAATCAGATAGTGGTTTAACTCGGCATCTCCCCAGAGCTTAATTAAATACACTATTTCGTTTGCTTCGCCCACGATACGCAACAGTGACGCGACAGCTAGCGCAATTATGCGCAGTATGTGTCTTTCATTGTTTTGTGCGCTATCGGTTGGAATAAACGTTCGAAGACGCGCGCGAGTATTCTCCTCTCGGTAAAAAGATAGAGATAACTTTATTTAGTGATGGCTGTGTTCTTTGGCGTCTTCATTTGTGGCAATTTGTGGCAATTTGTCTGCCCGGCAATGAACAGACGCTGCCTTTTCTTCCTCCAATCCTACCTTCGGCTTTTTTACTGCTGGCTCCATTTAAATTATCGTGCCTCGGGGGTAGCTTATGGATAGGCTGTACACGTTGGCGTCATACCCCCGATGGTCTGGAAAACGCAGCGTGCGGTACAGAAAGTCACGTGAGCCCTCCTCGCGCAGACACGGGCTCGTGGCACTGCCCTCGCACCCGTCGTCGTCGTCTTCCACAGCTGGCTCCAATGCCGCTCATCATGGGGAGAGAGAGAGAGAATGAAATTTGAAGCAGTGACTTGTCAGTCGAGGGACTTCATGACAGTGATCCCAACGTACTCTGACATACTAAATTACCATAGAGGGACGAGGATCAGATATCCCCCGCCTCACAATACACTCACTCAAGAACAGGCAGTTTACTGGCGAAAGTTGCAGACAGGAACTTTCCCAAATTTACATAAACTATACAAAATGTTCCCAGGTCAACACAGGGACACATGCCCGTGGTGTGGCGCAATACCCACACTTTATCACATCACATGGGAGTGCAATACGAATAAGGCATTCCACAAAATAGAAAATCCGAGTGCGGAGCAGTGGGAGAGCGTGCTCTCCAGCGGCGACCCTAGCCTCCAACGGAGGCTGGTGGATCATGCCCGACGAGCAGCCACACTCAGTGGTGCCCTGGAATAGGGGCGCCAACCATGCAGGCCGGAGATCTTCATCAACCAATAGAAGATCAAGACATCCGGCCCAACCGCTGAATTACTCTTTCTAGGGCAATAAAGTTTACTTCCCCCTCCTCCTCCAGTCGAGGTGGGAGGATCCCTTATTCCAGGAACCCTCTGGCTTGGATCGCCCTCCGGGCCCGGGCGACGAGTTCGCGCTGGTCGACCAGGTCCGCCTTGGAGATCGCAGTCTCCCACGTTTCAGCGAGGAGGTTCGGGTCTGCGTCTGCTGCTACTAGTTGCGCCGCTGTGATGGTTTCTCGGGTTTTCTCGCATTGCAGTAGGAGGTGCGCCAGGCTGTCTGGCACGTTGCAGTGTGGACGGGTGTTGCTGTATAGCGAAGCGGCACACGCCGCGGCCCGCGCAAGCGTCAACCAGGCCTCCCCGCCACGAGATTCTAGGCATGTCCCACCCACCCAAATCAGCGGAGGAAACGGAAACAATACCGCTAACTTATCAAGCACTGCTGCAGCGCTATCGCCTTGGACGCAGGATATACCCTCCACCACATCTAAAGCTAACGAGAAACGAAGGCACCGACTACAGGCGGACTCTAGAGCAATAACTTTATCAACGGAAGCATACCGCATCATTTCTGCTCATCATGGCAAGAAAAAAAGGCAAAGTTAAGATAGAGTTAATTCAGGCACTCGAACCCATGACCTTCGGTGGGAGTCGAAACCTCGAGCTCATGTGGAGGTAGAGCCCACGATCTTTGATGTTACGGCGAAATGAATTAGGGCACACTTACCTATTATAAAGTTAAAGCACTCGAACCCACAACCTTTGCTGGGAGTCGAACCAACAACCTTTGGTGTTAATTTAGACGAAGTTAATTAAGACTCAAATAGCGTAGCATCAATTAAGACACTGAAACCTGCGACTTCTCGTGGGAGAAAACAAGTAATAAGTAACAACGCATTCGAATGAGAATGTCGGGTAATTTAATGTGGTATAAAGGTTATAGACAGTGTTAAGGTTGCTCAGAAAGTCTGGCCAACGTTCCCAATGGATGACCTATATCTTCGTCAAAGGCGCTAATTTAATTAATGTCGCTCGAGCACGCAGGCTTTCGCCTTCGCGCTCTTTGGCGTATGCTAAAGTGACTGCCAGTTTTTTTAAAGCTCTTTCACGTACAGAAGCCCCGGCTGGAGCTATTGCAGGTGTGGTGAAAACGTCACATATCATGCGCAGAAAAAAAATTGGTCAATGGCAATGAATTGCCATCTCCAGGCAAAGCATTCCAATAGTCTATTGTCGAAGGCTCATTTCTTCTTATTTGACTTTAGGATTTTGCCGGCGGACACCAGCTGTAGTGGCCATGATAACGACTGCGGGCTAGATGGATGGACAAAAGCTTTATTTGGAACCAAAGGCTGGTGGTTTCTTCAGTGGCGGGAGGCGACGGCGGTAATCCGTCATAACTATCTTTGTAAAACGCTCGCGTGCTCGCGTTTTGGTGCATGTTAATTAAACCCGGGAGATCACAATCCGGATACCTCTGCATCCATATCTTTCACAGACTGCGTGTGCCTTTGAAGCGTTCTTCAGGTCCGAATGTGACTCATTGACAATTCCGAAAGGCAAGTCCCTGGCCCTTGCCAAGTGCACATACTCGGGAAAGCGTTGGCTCCAAGCTGAATTGGACAATTTCTTTTGTTTACCATTCCCCAAAATTAATGTTTAAGCGCTTAAGTCACTTGGAAGAAGCAGATTGTTTATTAGCAGTGAAGATGAAGCCGAGCTTCTATTCCTTCAATTTTGCGTCGGAACCAGCGCGCCGGTTGCGTCAATGCAACGTTTGGAATTTCAATATATATTTTCTCTTGTTGGGTCGTTTTGGCGAAGGAAATTATGAGACGTGCATGCCGAGTCTTCCGTGCCTTTACAATGTCACGTAGTTTATTTAGTGTTTAGTCTTCGCAGGGCGCCGTTTTCAACGGTATACACTGAAAATTTGCAGACAATGTAGATTTCGCGTGATTGCCTTAAGCGTGTAATTTTTTTTTTTCAACCTAAGCATGCGCGCGTGTTCAATGCGAAGGCGAAATTTCGAGCTCCGTGACACCTTTGTGAAACTGTATGTGGACACATTGTTAAAACGGTCGCTTTGCTGCAGCCGCTTCAGAAACGAAAGCGGACGCGTTCTCATTGTGCTGTTGCAAACACCGACTGCAATGACACTGTATTCGCTGCGCTTACGAAGCGCTTGGGACATGGGCGTTCTTCTGGCGCCAGCGTTCGTAGACTGCGCCGGAATTTTAGTCGGGCTTTTGTTTTTCCTTTCTTTTTCCTCTGTTCTCTTTTGTGACGTTGAGTTGTGGCGTTTCATACGAGAACTTGTGAGCGCGTATGACGTCATGGCCGGTTGTTGAGCCACGGGGAGCCGAGAACGAAAGCTGTTGTCGCATGAGCGGTATACTCGTGGTGTCGCGTTCACTTTGTCGTCATCGACGCGGAATCAGGGGAAGAGCTTCGTGGTCAAGGCTGGGCAACGGGGTCGGCCACACGGCGGACGCCTTTGTAATCAACATGGACGTGAATGGTGGCCCTTGGCGGATAGTTGCGGCGTGTTCAGCTAAAATCCACCACGAGGTTTTCTTTAGACGTGAACAGAGAGAGACGACGATGTTTGTTAAACAAAAATAAATAACTAAAGGGCAACTTCCCGTGGTGCTTCCATTGGAGTGCTTATAGATTAATTATGTTCCTTTACTCCTGAGTAGGTATAACAGCAAGCTGTCGTATGATGACTTTTCGTTGGCAGGAGGTGCCTCTTCGAAGGATCCAATCGTTGTATGAGTGTAACAGCGTTCAATCAATCAATCAAATTTTTATTTTCATCTTATGCAATAAACGTACAGCGAAAAAAAGTGGCAGGAGAAAAAGCTGCTCCATCACCGCTTGACCGTGCTCCTGCTACCGGTACAGCAGCATTCGTTCGGGAATTAAAACAATCGCATTTAGAAATGCGGTATTCGTAGTAATTAACTCATGCAATGTTCGTAGATCTACAAATACTCAAATAACTATATTTCTGTTACGCATAAGAAGGGGTATTTCACTAAAATGGATGCGACGTTTAATTACACCAAAGCTGAAACCTCCTCAGCTCGCAAACCCTATGTTTTGCCACGGTGCCGATCTGCCAGTGCGCAGAGCGGTAGGTTTAGATTAGCGCTTGCGCTCCACCTGCTATCGCTCGCACTATCCCTGCCTAAGATACACGGGCTAATTCTGACGCTGCCAGAAGTCGATTGCTTTGGATTGCCGACTTTCCCTTTGAACCGAAAAATATTACGATTTCACTCCGAAACAAAATAACAAATAACGTTTCGGTTACGTTTTCGTTTCGGGCAAAAAATATAGTTTTTTTTTTTCGTTTTTCGTTTTGGTTCTCGTTCAGTTCCGACGCACTCGTTAGAGGAACCGTTAAGCTGGCGTCCTCGAGCGTGGAGAGCGTCGGCTCCTTCCTTCTTCTGAGCAAGGGCGTTCCAGACTATAGACACGCCCCCGTCAACTAACTTCTGTGTTTCAGCCTTCAGCTTTTGAACAAGCTTGACTGTGCGTGCTCTCTGTCAGGAGCTTGTAGAGCTGACCGCTCCGTAACGATGTACTAAACGTTCTTTGTTACGTGGTACATGGATCGCCTTTCGTCTCTGCCTGATTCCCACCATGCTGGCTAAGCTCCAGACTACCAAGCCCACGCTACCCCCTCGGTCCTGCGTGAACGGTCCTTAACACTTAAAGGGCCCCTCACCAGGCCCCATAGCAAATTTTGGTTATACGATGGAAGTTGTTACGTGTCCGCCAGGGAGCGTTCTGCCGCAAAAATTTTTCAAATCGGTTCGTTAATGTCTGAGATAGAAATATTTCAGTGCCGCAAACCCATGATTTCAGCAGGCGGGCTCCACTGCCGACCAAGACGCTCTCTCCGTTCGCCCCGACTAGCCTAGGCAAGCGAAATTCCTTCCCTGCGTTCTCCCATACCGGACCTCAAGGATTGCGCGACGCATACGTCACAAGTCCCGCCTTCACTTTTTTTCTTTTTTCTTTGCTCCTCGCTTTTTTTTTTTCGACGCTACGCACTTCCGCTGAAGGCGTCGCGCGCGAGCTGTTGTCTCGTTCGCGCAGCGCACGATTTTGCGCGCTGTGCACAAAGAAACATGACTAGCGGTATAATTCAGGGCTACACGAATACTGAGGCAGAACAAGCGGATCGCAGAGCGTGGTCACGCACTAGAACACGGTAGAAAATGGCATAGTTTCGGTACCTGCGCACGTGACCGCACGACCGTGGGAACAAGCAGACGAAGCGGAAGTAAATCTCTCTTGCTTCGGTGCGAAATAAAACAAAAAAACACGCAGATATTCCGTTCGTGTGTTTTATTATTTCTCTAAACTTCAATTCGTCAATTCAAGTAAAAGATCGCACAGATAACAGATGTTGTCTTGAATATTTCTCGAAGTCACGTGTCACCACGAGCGACGTCACACTGCGGACACGATCACGTAGGCGCAGGGGAACGATTACGTCACCGTCTGGCTTGGAGCGCGGCGGCCACGAGTGAAGGGGAAACGGAATTCGGATTGAAATTTCACATCATTCCGCGGCGCGTAGCGATATAATACTTTGCAGACACGATTGTTATCGCGCAATGCATGCTCTGCGCTTGTCAGCTCAAAATGGCCAGACCTGGTGAGGGGCCCTTTTGCACTATACGGCGCATCATAAGCACAGTATATACATGAATCCATACTGTTGGAACTTAAATAAGATAATGTAAATTAATAAGAAATGAACTTAAAACGTGTGTAATAGGTAGATGTTTCGCTGTGCGGATAGGCTAGGACGCATCCATAGCAAAGTGGTACTCTGTGGTTGGCTCCGTCGTGTCACAAGTACCACAGGTTGGGTCCAGCGGCTTGTCAGAAATGGGGGCTTATATCGGGTGTCCCAGTTAACTTGGACCAATATTTTTTTGTAAACCCAAAAGCTCTACAGTAATCATACCGACTGCATAATAGCGGCAGTAGTGTGTACTTACAGTCAGTACATTTTTTCATCACGAAGTATTGATTAATCAATTGCATTTAATTTGTGAACTTTTTTAAATTATTGCTTGAAACGCAAACATGTCAATTACAAAGTTGTAGGGCACCTTACATAACCTCCGAATCAAGCATTTGTTTCGTGCTGAAGTGTGCCTGGTTGTTTCTTCCAGGAAAAAACAAAAGCCTGCGAAATATAAAATAGATGCACGCAAGCACCTCCAAGCAATCTTTGAAAGATATACGGCTTCATTCGTTTATCGCCGCATCGTACAAGGCTTCGTCATGTAGGATGGCTCGAGAGGTTTCGCGACCTAACTAGCGGGGTGCGATAAGCGTCAGCATCTGCGCACGCAAGAACGTTGTACTCGATCATGCGGCACTCGGTATAGCTATAACCTTCGCGTATCATAAATAAAGCTACAAAAGAAATTCAAGCATTGTTATAAAACATGCGCAAAAGAACACGAAAGCAGAAGAAAGGCAGGTCTCGGGAGAACAGAAAAGAGCTACTCAGGAGTTCATTTCAATGAAAAATAAACCCATAGGACGTAAGGCGTCTCAGCCGCCCACAAAGAAACGTTCAAAGGTGCAACTGGTTTAGCCATTTACCCTTTCTGGCTCTTGAACTCCGGAAAAGATGCAAAACAAAGCAGTGTTTACCTATTTCTATCTTTGTCGCAAGCTTTTTTTATGTAAGAATAGGGTGACATCATGAAGGGGCGTTAAACATTCACGTTTTACACCAGTTTTGAGCGGTTATTTTCCACTGCCACTTATCGCACGTACTCAAACAGATTATCGCCTGAAGCAATACAGTACTTGCTTCTTTCCGAAACTTGTGATGTGGCAGTTTTGACCAACGACGTCGGGATCTCGCGGCAGACTCTGCGTATTTTTGCATTTAGGGCGTCCGGTGGGGTAGTTTCGCTGCTATAAGCGTGATCTTTCACGTATACCTCCACAAGAAGAAGTCCAGCGGTGTCATGTCCGGCGACCTTGCAGGCAAGGGTACAGGTCCGTACCGGCCAATCCACTGTCCAGGAAAAAGCTTGTCAAGCCACGCTCGAGACCGACTACTCTTATGCGCAGGGGCACCATCGTGTTGAAACAAAACGTTCCGAAGGTGCGCAAGTGGAAAGTTGCAACAGACGTCGTTCACGGGGCCCTCGAGGATGTTGTTGACCTAGCGTTGCGTCGTTAGTGTATTGTAACAAAAAATTGGTCCGATGATGTTGCCATCAAAAGTACCGCACCACGCATTAAACGACCACGAGTATAGGCGTCGTATTTGGGCCAGCAAGTGGGGATCCCTATCTCTCCACTAGTGCGCGTTGAGAAAATCAACTTATGCGTTTCTGTAAAAATGAGCCTCAACCGTCCAAAGCACGCTAGTGACAAACTCTGGTTCTTCATATTTCGTGAAAATCCAATTGGCAAATTAAAGTCCGTTTTCAAAATCTCGGTCTTTCAAGATTTTGATGAAGGCGTATACGGGTGCATAAGACGTTTTTTTTTTTTTTTAATCCTCCGCACTGATGATCTTGAGGTTCCGACCTCCGCACTGGCGTCGCGCACACTACCGTGAGTGTTAGCAACAAAGAAAGCCAAAACATTCGTTTCCACTTCTTGAACTACGTTCGCAGTCCTGTGTCGCTTTCTTGTGGCGCTACCCGTCTCGTAAAGAACTTCGTACGTTCTAAGTATTGTTGACTGACTAGGGCGTCCTCCACAATGCCACATCCGGAATAGCTTGGCTGCCTTCCTCTTGTTGCCGTGCGCCGCCCCCAGAGCCACGATCGTTTTAGCTGTCTGATCGTTCGTGAAGGGCATGACTGTCTTATTGAAGAGCAGGTCACTGGCGTGGTACAGTTGAGACCTCCCGTTATTTTCTACGCCCTGACACGTCAAGCAAAAATTATTTACCTAATCGACAACACCTGCATATGCTGGCCGTACAGATCCACCAAAACCCATTAGATGGACACAGCCTGCGCAAGGTTTGTTTCTATTGCTAAAGGGAATAAAATGAACATGCGTTCCGGGCGCGCCTATCTACAGAACAAAATGAGTGCGCAAAATTACAGTCCCAAGTGCGCCGTCCCGGTTTCCCGGCTTCGAAATCCCCCCCCCCCTCTCCCCAATACGGCTCGGCTACGCTTATCGATGCATCAGTGGCGAGTTCTCATGATGCCGCTGCCATCACATAGCGTGAAGCTCTGTATCGAGCTGCTGCCACTAGTAAAGCGCTGGGGTGTAGGAGCGCTGGGGTATAGCGGCGCGCGAGCGCGTATCTATTTCGCATTGTGGATGTTTTGCGGATTTTCTCGGAAAAACCAACGAGGCAAAGGTGAGCACGAAACAAATGCTTGATTCGGAGGTTATTCGAGGTGCCCTTCGACTTTGTAATTGATATGTTTGCGATTCAAGCAATAATTAAATAGTTCACTAATTAAAAGCAATTTTCGTGATGAAAGAAAAATACTGGATGTAACGACTACGGCTACTACGCAGTCGGTACGATTTCTCTAGAGCTCCTGGACTTTTCTTTTTTAATCTTGGTCTAAGTTAAATGGGACACAAGCTATACCGGCGCACACACGTGCTGACTAACAAGACATCATTTGCTTACACGTGCGTGTAAGTTCCCAATATACCTAATCTTGCCCTCACAAGAAACTGAACATTCGGCGCAACTGGCGGCATGTGGTGGTGAACCTGTCTCCCAATGAGAGAGAGAGAGAGAGAGAGAGAGAGAGAGAGAGAGAGAGAGAGCGAAAGGAACTTTTGTTTTCTGAAACATCAATCCGAGTCAGGACCCAATTCATTCTAGGTGGGAGGATTCCTTATTCAGGAACCCTCTTGTCTTGGGCCGCCTCCTTGCCCCCAGCGATGAGACTGCGTTGGTCGTCCAGGTCGTCAGAGGCTTGGCCTCCCACGTTTCAATGGTGGTACAGACGTGCGTTGAATTGGAATGCTCGTCTTGAGCTTCTGTGGGGCGCCCTTGTATGGAGTCGTCTCGTGGAGCGTGCGAGGTTAGGTGTGCGGATGTGTCACGCAGTGGGCTATCCTGGGCCATGTGTTGTAGGGTGTCTGGGACGTCGCAGTGGGGGCATGTGTACGAGTACTGCGTAAGATAGAGTCTTTGCATGATTATTCCGTGTACATAGGTATTTGTCTGCAGTCGGCAGAGGATGACTTCATCTTTGCTCAGGTTGTGCGGTCAATAGTACGTTCTTCGGCCGAGTCGGTAGTGTTGCAGAAGCTTCGAGTAGTTTAGGGCGAGTTCACCGACGTCTCTCAACGGCAATATATCTTTTTTTTTTATTTTGTCAATCATACATGTGATCTCATCTTTACACTTGTTTGCCACTTCTGTATATTTAAAAACCGATTCCTTGTGAAAAACCTTGTGCACATTATACATGCGGGCAGACGTGTACACACGTACTTTGAGAGATGTCATTGTGGAGGAAGGGGTCCGGAATAATTTTGACCACCTCGGGTTTATTTAACGTGTACTCTATGTTTGGTACACGAGTGTTTTTGCATTACACCCCGCCGGCATGTGGCCTAAAAGGTCGAGAATCGAAGCCAACACATCCTGCTCCGCAGCAAAACGCCGCGGCCAATAATGCAGCCCCAGCGCTCTCTCTCTCTCTCTCTCTCTCTCTCTCTCTCTCTCTCTCTCTCTCTCTTTCTCTCTCTCTCTCTCTCTCTCTCTGTCTTTCTTTCTTTCTTTTTTTCTTTTTGTTAATGTGGCATTGGAATAGAAAATATGAAGCTGGCGTCATCCAACCAAGAGCTCCGCTGTGCGAGCGTACGTCGTTCGCTTGCGTCACCTGCCAGAGTGAAGTCGCGATCAGCTGTCACGAGCGCAACCTGGAGCGCACCATTGCCTCTACGTCACGCTCACAAAATTATTGTGAAATAGGGGAAAATTGCGCAGAAGCGGCGTGGCAGCTGCGAATAGGCGTCCAGCATGGACCAACTACGCGCCGTATAGGCGTTAGTGACCGACTCGGTAACGTAAACTGCGAAACTCGGTTAACATTTCACGCTGATCTGTTGCAGCGTTACCGGTGAAACCATTATCAAGCCAGTGCTCAGTAATATTGGCATTGCGCCATCAGGATCTAACACTTGTTCAGTCTGAAGAATGAACCGCTCTTCAGCTTTTCGCTTTTACTTGCCTCTCATTTCCTCTGGTTTTTCGCTGGCGCAACTGGGGCCGTGTTGGCACGCCTCGACGACAGGCCACTTTCAGAACAGACAGTCTTGGAATGCCGACATGAACTGTCGTCGCATCGAAAGTCGGTCAAGGCTTTGTTGACATTTTTACGTGGCAGTGGCCTATTAGAAAGACTACAATGATCTCGTCCTTTTTTTCCCCGCCTTTCTTTTTGTCCCTGCTCTTCTTTCCGTGTTTACTTTCCCTTGCCCTTCCTCTAGTGCAGGGTAGCAAACCGGAGCTTTAATTCTGCTAAACCTCCTTGCCTTTCTCTCATTTGCATCTCTCTGACTGCGTTCCGCTTGCTAAACATTGGCCTTCATTGTGTTACTATCAAAAAATCATCCAACAGGCTTTGCTTAGCGCGATTATAAATTTTGTCTCTTTTATTGCTATTGTACGTTATTGACTTGCATCTATATTTCTTACCCACTGTAAAGGAACAGTTATTTTTTCTTTTATTTTTTGCTCAGTTAACGGGATACCCTTTCGTATACCACGTGCCTTAGTGACCCGGCCAAAATTTAAAAATATGCAAGTGCCACGTAGCTGGACAGAACAAATGATATGTTGTTTGCCGTCGCTTGAAGCAAGTCAGACTATTTTCTTGTATTTTGCCTAACTACATCATTACAGTTATTATTATTGAATCAACTTCATTAAATATTGTATTCAGAGCAGAAGTGTAGATGAGAAAAATGCAGACCATACTGAAAAATTCCCGATGCAGCCTTTTTGTTGCTCAATACGCGCCACATAAAGCTGTATCGGGAATTTTCGGGAGTCCGTACTCACTGGCATGCACGGTTCAGTCGCATCGATCAATGACTATTGATGATAACAGGCAAAGTGTTGACGCAATGAAACCATCTTTCCGCCTTTTCCAATCACCAAATAAGGGTTTACAAATCGTCGCTTGCCTCTGTGTTTCCAATCGCCACTTTCGTTTTGCGGTAACGAAACTCCACGCCTACAATGTTGTCGCTAACACGAATTTAAAACGTCATCACTGGGTGAGGTTGGTAAAATAATTTAGCACGTCACACGCACATTCTATAAAGCCGGTATTAACCTTCAAAACCACCAGTATGCAAAGAAAGATTTTTTGACCATTGCACAAGGCGGAAAAGACGAAGACAGAATTCTACGTCCCCGTCCGCCTTTTTTCGCAGTTCACTCAGTGTGATAGATCACCAGCTAAACCAGTCAGCCGCCCTGCTGAATTGCTCAGTTTTCGTGCTAAGTTTTCGTGCACTAAAAGCGTTACTACAGAAGCCATACAATGGATGCACCTGAAGTCCCTTCGGGCTAATTCAATGTATGCTTAAAACAATTGCGACCATATCCGTCCTGGTCTCCTACATACGAAGTGCCATGGTCGTATACCATTCCACTGCGAACAACACTTGTGACACACAGAATCGCGCAACAACTCGGTATGCTGCGAAGCCGGAGTCGCTTTATGTCGATATTTTCGCGTATGAATCGGTCGCACCTGCTCCCAAAAGCTACAAAAAAAATTTCGGCTTAGTCTGTGGCTTCTTTTGCACCGTGCGCATCCTGACTGCGGCGACGTCACGTGACCTGTAGCACATGTGCTCCACACGTCAGTGGACCCCTCAGGCTGTACGATGCCGGCAGCAGGATCCCGCAGGCGCGACTTCCCGTTTGAACTCCAACAGCGCACGAACGGAAGCGGGACCCCGTTCAGCCCTCGTCTTGTCGATCAGGTCAACACGGGAATGCCGCGCCACGAGCACCGCGCCGCAACTACCGGGTAATCAAGAAATTCGTTTTTTTTTGTCGCCAATATATTCGTAGATGAGATTGGCTGCTTGCGTTCTGCACGTGCGCCTCAAAGGCGGCTGCACGGGAAATGCACGCTCAGAAATTTGCGACTCGGCTGCACCGAAAACTGATTGTTGAGACCGGAGAATGTTATCGCCTTAAATACTATATCTAAAGAATTGATAGATCTCTCTTTCTGAGGAGATGGTCATAACACGAATGCAAAACGTCCATTCTAAGAATAGTGGCAGCTTCGTTGCACTTTCACAAATACAAGTCCATAAATTTCCGCACTGCTTTGTTACGGTTTCGCTAGAAGCAACGAAAGAGATAGAAGGCACGTGAAGTCTTTCGTAACCTTTCTATGCATAAGATATCGGGTAGGCAAAAAAACAGCAGTTTCGCCATCCTGCGGACTAGCGTGATGATGACTGCGTGACGCACGAACATCCGGGACAGATTCTTGGTAGAACTCAGCATAGAACATATTCGTGTTAAAATTAACTTGGATAGTAATATCGACACATACACACACACACACACACATAGAGAGAGAGAGAGAGAGAGAGAGAGAGAGGCAATTTTATTTGACCAAGGGATTCGGACACGTAGGTCCCAGGGTCCCCGCACGACCTACACTGCACTACACATATGTGAGTTCATGGAGTTCCATGGCGTGGGTGGCCCGGTCAGTGGCGATCTCCTGCCTGGCCGGGTCCTTCGAGCGCAGCAGGGTCTCCCATTCCTTTCAGGTGATCGGGAGCTCCGCGCCCCGCGGGGGAGGGTCCGCCGGGCATTCAAGTGGGTAAGGGTAGCGTGGGGGGTGGGTGCATTGAGCACACACTTCTTGTACGGTGATTTTACTTAGACTGGAAGCACTACGCAGCAAAGAGATACACTTCCTTGTTGCGTATAGGGATTGTACTTGCGATCATGTTTCTGGTGGGACTTTATCGTGTATTGCGTTTTATTTCTCTCTCTCTCTTTCTCTTTTATGTTGCTGTTGTTGGCGCTTTGATCAGTTTTGTTTGTTTCTGCATGCATGCACTTACACTTGCACTTACATGTGATTTATTAGTAACAAACTTCCCGTCGTGAGTCAGCGCTCGTGTCGTGTCGTCTTTCCTTCGTGTCTGACGTCTGTTTTGTTCGCACTCTAGGTAAATATGTGCCTTGCAGATTTGTCATTTTGCCTTTATAAAATATATATACTGTCTTTTGGTATAGCTAGTACGTGACTCTGTTTTTTTTTCAGTTTGTTCGTAATCCTTCAGCTACCGGACGGGTTGATTGCAGAGATGGTATTAAACAATAATGGGCACATGATTTTGACGCCATAGGTCCATGCGCTGTCTGCAGACAGTCTTTGGACTCAATGTAAACACGTTTCTAGACTAAGTAAAAGCTAGTCTAATTTTCACGACGCAAAGCAGTAGTGTCCTATAGAGAACCGAGTTTGAGCGTAACGCTGTAGAAAGAGGAAGTGAGAGAGAGAGAGAGAAATAAATGAGCCGTGAACTTTTGAAAGTGTTTGTATTGTAAGGCTGAACAAATCATTCGCATGGCAAGCCACAAGAGATACGGAGATAAAATTTGGCATGAATTATGTTACTATACTCAACAAAATATATGTAAAATTTCAAGACCGCGCGTTTTTTTGTCGTATAGCCATAATTAATTGCTAAGAAAGACACAGAGCCACCTTCCGCCAAGTGAAAAGCGCGGTCGTTCGCAGTGTGGCTTTTAGCCAGGCATGTGCAAGATACTCTAAGAAAGTGTTTGAGATAATAAACACCAAGCAAAAAAAAAATACAGCACCCCAATTGCGAAAGCATCTGGGTAGAGAACAAAATAACGAAAAACGTATTTCTTTACTTTCAGAATTGCATCAAAATACGAGGTCCGAATTACCAAATGTTCGCCTTCAGAAAGAGCCGCTGTTTTTCGATATTCGCGTTAAAAGGTCATATGCCTCTCTTCTTTCCAGAATATATCGCTCCCCACGCTGCAGATCCACTTAGCTGTATCCACGCTAGGTGGTGCGGCCGCGTTGTGCTTGAGAAAAAGCTCGGAAATGTTTGGGATATCCTGTTCTTTGATATCTACGTCACATATTTGTCTCCACTGTCGTGCTCAATGTCGACGCATAGTTCTTGCGCAGCTTCACGTTCACTGTTGCTTTCTTGATAGCCTTTTTTCTCTTCTTTCTTTTTTCTTTCTCTTGTGACCGATGGTGTCTCGGGGCGGTCAGGGGTATAGAATTCAACCAGCTCTTCGTTCGTAAGGGCTCTTTGCCATAGGCTGCGGTCACCTTTGCTACTAATGTGTCGAGCATGATGATTGGCTGGGAATTTTCTCTCGCGAAAGAATTCTAGTGCAATAGCTTTCTTGTGAATACGTGCACAAATTCATATTGACGGCCGTCATAGTATAGTTCTAAAGATGCCAGCGGGCATCGTTAACCAAGCATTTAATAACACGATGCATTCATGCGCGTCCAAGTAGTTTGAAGTATCTCGAAAAATAGCTTAAGAAAATGAAGTGACGCAACACAGGGGCGACACGAATACAGCACGTTTATTGCTGTGCACCGTAAACCGTAAATAACTGAAGCATCAAGCACGTGGCTTGCAACAGCCACTGGCGGCTAAGCCCACCGTTTCGTACCGAGAGCTGATAAGAAACTCGGACACGCAAGTGCAGCTTATCGACGACGTTGCAGAAAGAGTGCAAAACATTAAAAAATAAAGGATTCAAGTTGATGTACTAAATATTGCTTTGAAAAAATATTTGTCCACTATAGAAATTCTCACATAACCATTTTTTTATTATTTTTACTCTGCAGATCCCACGCACTGTGGGAATTGATGTTATGCGAACAATTTTGCATATACCTGGCTCTCCAGCGTTGTTTGGGGTTTCGCGAAGCAATGCCAGGTGGGTCAACGTGTTTGTGTAAATTCAGTAGTTGGGTGTGAGTCGCGAGCGTACGTTTGCGTGGCGACAGCAGCATGACGACGACCGCGTTGCAGACGATTAGAAACTATGACGACAACGTCATAATTCCTACCCCGGCTGTTTGACGCGAGCTTATGACACAGCGATTGTTGTGTTCTACTTAGGTATAGTGGACGAGCGTGAGCAAGAGAGATATGGATCGTGACGTCATCAGCAACTACAGGTTATACAATCGTACGTATCTAAGGTTATGTTACGTGCTATACGTGTATGTTAAAACGACGATGGCATTTGTACTCCGACGAAGAAGTGTTAAAAGCATTATTGACTTGCGATCAGGAACTCGGTACAATGTCTCACAGTTTCTACGTAGCGTAGGCTCCTGCGAGAAAAGTGCTGGGGAAAGTGGACCAGACATAGTGCATTCTAAACAAGGCGCGCCAAAGCGCGAGCTGTCACAAGGGCAGAAAATGAGAAAGTGTCACGAGGCGCACGCACCGCGTGTTTCAAGGAGCTGGCTGAGTTTGAGACGAGAGAAGTACGCGTGCAATCGCGGCGTAATCTCTGCAGTCTGTTACACAATGTCCAATTGTTTCGAGTACATCACACAAGCGACAATTAATGTACGTCAGGAAAATGTATCTTGAATGTAGCCAACTCCTGACAGGCATGGTATCAGTATGCACTTTTTTTTATTGCGCAGAAACTCATCTGGGAGTTGTCCAAGTATGCGTAAGCATTGTGCCACTTGCTCATCTCCACGCAGCCCGGTGTCATTATTAATGTTATTAGTTATGTTATTAATCTTATTAGTCATTAATGTTATGTCATTAGCGCTGTGGCGACACGAAATGCTGCGTACAGGGGGGGGGGGGGGGGAGGGGTCAGCACAAGGTGAATTGATGACGTAGGCAAATTAATGCAGGTGGCGGCGCCGGGTGCTCGCCGATGACGTTCCGACCATTATAAGCCGTTATCGTTCTGTAGCACCTTATCCATCCACGTCGAACCATTATCAACCGGGATCAACCGTACTCCGGCGGCGGCTGCGTATGACGCGGCCGCGCGGCCCTTATCTTGAAAGCGATCTGCGATGGGGGACAGAGTGCACCGGGTGCTGATAGCTTCGTGTGCGCTGTGTTCTCGCCACTTAGTTCGCGTTCAAGCGAAAGGCAGCACGAAGGTCAATTCACTCACTGTTGTAGGTCCTATCTTGAAAACGATCGTCTTACATGGTGGACGGACGGAGGGACAAAGGGGCGGACGGACGGACGGACGGTTTTCCTCGTTGGGTAGGCATAGATATACTTATGCATTTAAAAAGAACGTTTCACAACGAAGCTTTTAACCTCTATATAGTTGATTTCTCGTGGCGTGCTCACCAAAAAAAAAAAAAACTGTAGCTGGAAAAGAGGTTTGTGTTTGAGTTTCTGCGTAACAGAATTAGGTTTTTGTCGCATATTCGCATTGCAATCCGACGCTATCACGTCGGTAGGTTGTATGCAACTCGTGGTTTACGAATTTTCTGACACATTCTACTCTGCGAAATTCAATTAGTTCAATAACGCACTTGCACCAGGCGGAGGGTCTAAAAACAAACGTCAGCTGGACGGCTTTGTTTTTTTTAGTTTCCGCGTAACAAAATTATGTTTTCTCGTACATTCAAATACCAATCCGATGCTATCACGTCCACAGCTTGTAAGTCGTGCCTTACGCATTTTCTGACGGAATTTACTTTTAAACATAATTCAGTAACGCACTTGCGCTTGGCGGCCGGCCTAGAAGAATGAGGAAATGTGCTGCACTTCCGCACACGTGCGCGCTCGCATGCCGTACGTTGCTTGCGGTGGGGGTGCCCGTGTAACGCCGTCTGACGTCATTTGGGGTGGTGGTGTATACTTGTATAACGTCCGTACAAGGTTCGTAGTACATCCACTTCTACGGGGTGGATTGGAGGCGGATTTTTTTTTGTAGATGGACACAGATGCATTTTACGCACACGAGCTATAGTGGTGCATGCTGTTCTTCAAGTTTAACTCACGCGAATGAGAATGAGAATTTTTTTTTTCAGGAACGCTCTTACCCGTGCGCGCTTCGCCTTCGCAGCTTTCTATTTATTGCCACGGAGAGTTTTCCGCGGGTATAGTACATGCTGTTTCGTCATCCGAGAGCTTACGCTACACTAGGGGTGCACGAATATTCGAAGTTTTCAATACGAATCGAATAATTGCTGTTATTCGATTCGTACTCGATTCGATAATTCACTATTCCGACATGTCGAATAATAATTCCATTTCGAATATAAGGGATAACAACACTTATCGGCGTCTACAGGGAGAAAGGCAGATACAAGTGGTGAACGTTTCAAATTTATTTTGCTGCAGGGGGAGCCTCAGTTGATGTGCAGAGGTCCCAGCTGACTCGGAAAACTAATGGAGTCACTAACTTCTGCACAATAACTTTCGCTCATTCGATCAGTTTGCTTCGATCGATTTTATGCGCTTTACGGACTTGCTCTCACGATTTAGGCAAAGCAATGTCTTACTTTGACAACCTCACCATGTTTGCATCTCTCGTGCGGTGCCGTGGTGCAACGCGCTGTACCCGTGTTTAGTTATCATCATTTCGATTCTGCGCCAAGCTCCTCAGTTTACCAAGCACCCAGTTATGAACTGCGAAACATGTGTCAAATTATATAAATAAGCCTTGTTCTCATTCATTTACTTCTTTCATTTTTTCAGTAGAACGCACTCCACACAGTCTTTATATTTCACTTTATTTACGATTAAGAAAATATTCGGTATTCCATGCGATATTCGCAATTCGCTCCTCTCGAATATTGGTATTCCATTCGATCCGGACAGGCCGCCATTGGAATATGAACCTGGCAACGTTTAACGCTAGAACGTTATCTAGTGAGGCGAGTCTAGCAGTGCTATTGGAGGAATTAGAGGGCAGTAAATGGGATATAATAGGGCTCAGTGAAGTTAGGAGGCCAAAAGAAGCATATACAGTGCTAAATAGCGGGCACGTCCTGTGCTACCGGGACTTATCGGAGAGAAGAGAACTAGGAGTCGGATTCCTGGTTAATAAGCATATAGCTGGTAACATACAGGAATTCTATAGCATTAACGAGAGGGTGGCAGGTCTTGTTGTGAAACTTAATAAGAGGTGCAAAATGAAGATTGTACAGGTCTACGCCCCTACATCCAGTCATGATGACCAGGAAGTCGAAAGCTTCTATGAAGACGTGGAATCGGCGATGGGCAGAGTGAAAACTAAATACACTATACTAATGGGCGACTATTATAATGCCAAGGTAGGCAAGAAGCAGGCTGGAGACAAGGCAGTGGGTGAATATGGCATAGGCACTAGGAATAGCAGGGGAGAATTATTAGTAGAGTTTGCGGAACAGAATAATATGAGGATAATGAATACCTTCTTCCGCAAGCGGGATAGCCGAAAGTGGACGTGGAGGAGCACGAACGGTGAGACTAGAAATGAAATAGACTTCATACTCTGCGCTAACCCTGGCATCATACAAGATGTGGACGTGCTCGGCAAGGTGCGCTGCAGTGACCACAGAATGGTAAGAACTCGAATTAGCCTAGACGTGAGGAGGGAACGGAAGAAACTGGTACATAAGAAGCCGATCAATGAGTTAGCGGTAAGAGGGAAAATAGAGGAATTCCAGATCAAGCTACAGAACAGGTATTCAGCTTTAACTCAGGAAGAGGACCTTAGTGTTGAAGCAATGAACGACAATCTTGTGGGCATCATTAAGGAGTGTGCAATGGAAGTCGGTGGTAACTCCGTTAGGCAGGATACCAGCAAACTATCCCAGGAGACGAAAGATCTGATCAAGAAACGCCAATGTATGAAAGCATCTAGCCCTACAGCTAGAATAGAACTGGCAGAACTTTCGAAGTTAATCAACAAGCGTAAGACAGCTGACATAAGGAAGTATAATATGGATAGAATTGAACATGCTCTCAGGAACGGAGGAAGCCTAAAAACAGTGAAGAAACTAAGAATTGGCAAGAATCAGATGTATGCGTTAAGAGACAAAGCCGGCAATATCATTACTAATATGGATGAGATAGTTCAAGTGGCTGAGGAGTTCTATAGAGATTTATACAGTACCAGTGGCATCCACGACGATAATGGAAGAGAATATAGTCTAGAGGAATTCGAAATCCCGAAGGTAACGCCGGAAGAAGTAAAGAAAGCCTTAGGAGATATGCAAAGGGGGAAGGCAGCTGGGGAGGATCAGGTAACAGCAGATTTGTTGAAGGATGGTGGACAGATTGTTCTAGAGAAACTGGCCACCCTGTATACGCAATGCCTCATGACCTCGAGCGTACCGGAATCTTGGAAGAACGCTAACATAATCCTAATCCATAAGAAAGGGGACGCCAAAGACTTGAAAAATTATAGACCGATCAGCTTACTGTCCGTTGCCTACAAACTATTTACTAAGGTAATTGCAAATAGAATCAGGAACACCTTAGACTTCTGTCAACCAAAGGACCAGGCAGGATTCCGTAAAGGCTACTCAACAATAGACCATATTCACACTATCAATCAAGTGATAGAGAAATGTGCAGAATATAACCAACCCTTATGTATAGCTTTCATTGATTACGAGAAAGCGTTTGATTCAGTCGAAACCTCAGCAGTCATGGAGGCATTACGGAATCAGGGTGTAGATGAGCCATATGTAAAAATACTGGAAGATATATATAGCGGCTCTACAGCCACCGTAGTCCTTCATAAAGCAAGCAACAAAATCCCAATAAAGAAAGGCGTCAGGCAGGGAGATACGATATCTCCAATGCTATTCACAGCGTGTTTACAGGAGGTATTCAGAGACCTGGATTGGGAAGAATTGGGGATAAAAGTTAATGGAGAATACCTTAGTAACTTGCGATTCGCTGATGATATTGCCTTGCTTAGTAACTCAGGGGACCAATTGCAATGCATGCTCACTGACCTGGAGAGGCAAAGCAGAAGAGTGGGTCTAAAAATTAATCTGCAGAAAACTAAAGTAATGCTTAACAGTCTCGGGAGAGAACAGCAATTTACAATAGGCAGCGAGGCACTGGAAGTCGTAAGGGAATACATCTACTTAGGGCAGGTAGTGACGGCGGATCCGGATCATGAGACGGAAATAATCAGAAGAATAAGAATGGGCTGGGGTGCGTTTGGCAGGCATTCCCAAATCATGAACAGCAGGTTGCCATTATCCCTCAAGAGAAAAGTATATAATAGCTGTGTCTTACCAGTACTCACCTACGGGGCAGAAACCTGGAGGCTTACTAAAAGGGTTCTACTCAAATTGAGGACGACACAACGAGCTATGGAAAGAAGAATGATAGGTGTAACGTTAAGGGATAAGAAAAGAGCAGATTGGGTGAGGGAACAAACGCGAGTTAATGACATCTTAGTTGAAATCAAGAAAAAGAAATGGGCATGGGCAGGACATGTAATGAGGAGGGAAGATAACCGATGGTCATTAAGGGTTACGGACTGGATCCCAAGGGAAGGGAAGCGTAGCAGGGGGCGGCAGAAAGTTAGGTGGGCGGATGAGATTAAGAAGTTTGCAGGGACGGCATGGCCACAATTAGTACATGACCGGGGTTGTTGGAGAAGTATGGGAGAGGCCTTTGCCCTGCAGTGGGCGTAACCAGGCTGATGATGATTCGATCTGGAAATCTTGCTTTTCGAGCAGCTCTAGTTAACTCTTTCTCTGCCGCTGTCCACCACGTTGGCGTAATATAGTTATAGGTTCTTTAGTTTTGTATTTAGGTCTGTGTCTTTCTTGTCAAAAATGCCGTCTTCCCACGTGCTAGCTCAATGGTCAATGAAGGGTATCGCAGCTGAGCCAGTATAGGTATGGGTTGAGTTGGTGACAGTGATTTCACGTCAATGCGGCAGTTAGATTTGCAGAAGCCTGAACGAGTGAAAGACCTTACGTTCAACGCAGACGTCTTCATCCTCGTATAAACAAGATATAAGTTCCTGTACGATGTCCTGGCCAGTTCTTCTTTATCCACTTCCCGTCCTGCTCAATGCGAAAAAACATTGCCCCCTCTTGTAGCACACGATGACGTTGCAGTCACCCAGATTTAGAAAACGCGCTTTGGTACGTTTTGGCCACAACGCCTAAATGTTTGCAGAACTTTCGCCGTTCAGGCTGTTTGAAAAGGTTGTTTCGTTTTCTTTTTCAGTATCATGACTCTAAAATGAAACGCATAACCCTTGGCCAATCGCTCGGCATGAGTATGTGAATGCCGCAAAACACCGGGAACGTAAGATAAATAGAGAAATCTAGGTATTTAATTCGTTTTCGTGCTAGCATTTGTTGCTAGACATTTTGATCTATCGGCGTTTGGCCAATCGCCTTCGCGGGTACGTGCCACGTGTTTAGGAATCAGCATCAACATCCGCAGCCTGAAGAAGAAGAACATAAACTTTATTAAAGATAAATGTTTCCTTTTCTTTCTTTCTTTTTTTCATCGAATATTTAACACTTCAGAAGAATAGGTAATCGTTTCAGCACGCAATTCTTTGCCAATCCCCCAGTGTGGGTATGAGCCATAATATGAGGGCATCATCATCATCACCATCGTCATCATCATAAAAAGAACGTCGGTTTTCCTTATGGTGGCCTCAGGTGGCGGCTCGAAGTCCTTGGAGCCTGAAGAACGGCGATTGACAAAGCAGGAACACGTTTCGTGGTGAACACCCTTGTCAGTATTATGCTATGTGCAGGCGCCGTTAGACAAAAGTCCTCCTTAAGAGCACGCAGGGATGCTAACTAGCTTTGTTGCCAGAACAGGTTCAGTAACGCTGGACTGAAGGAAACGTTTCTCTAATCGTTTGGATTGCGACACCTTACGTTTCACTACGCCTATAAAAGACACGGACTGCTTTTAATACAGAACGTGTACCGCGGGTTCACAATACTTATTACCACAGTTCTTTTCAGACATATCAACCGCGGGAAGAGCTTTCGTGTATTACGAATGCATTTTCGTTCCACTCCCGCCTTCTATTGAGAGAAAGTAATGAACGTGACAAATGGAACACATCTGAGGTTGTCCGGCACGTCTCCCGTTACGCCGACAACGAATGGACGGCGTAGTGCTTCGACTAACGGGATCACGCTTAGTTCAGCCTGATGTCGCATTTGCGTAGTACATGTCCCGTTCCTGAATAAAAACAGTGCATTGGAAGTATTGTTGAAAGCGACTTGCTTTCTTCAACTTTCTCACGTGAGAAGATTGGTTTTGTTATTTCTCACGCTTATTTTTCTTACGTAGCAATAGCTAAATGATAATTCCAACAGCTGGTCCTTTTGAAACGCTTTTCTAGTTAGGCAGCACTTTCTTTTTGTGTGTTCCCTGCTCGTCTACTGTTGCTTAAGACGGCGTGTTGTTCCTGTTCTAACGTTCATCAGCGGATTGAGTCTATAGCCCTGCGTTTAAACTGTGCTTGCGCTCGCGAACGCGCGGCAACAAAGTGGGAGCAACGATCGATCCAGTACACAGGACTCGCAATGTGTTGGGCCATGTCACTGTGGCATCGTGAGCACAGGATGAAAGCTACGCCATCACCACTGAAAATGTGCTGCGCCCCGACAGCGAAGCCTCCTACTTATGAAAGGAATCGGTTTGGCAGAAACAGACTGGAAGTTTATAACGTCGTCGACAGCGAGAACATTACTGAGGCACAGTTGTCACCACTGCATTGCTGCCAACTGTGGTCCTTAGACGCGCGGTCTGAAGCGACTATATATAGAAGAGGCAGAGGCATCACGGCGGGTTCAATCATTCAGGGTCTTACCCGACAGACATGTTTAATTCCTTTTGCGCATTTTCTTATACTGCGGTAAAGGTTCACAGTTAAAGAAAGTGCATAAACACATTTTTTAATTCTGTATTTACGGTATCGGACTATGGCAGTTTATAAGTAAGCGAAACAGCACGGCGCGACAACTGGCAAACAAGCGCAGATGAACAAAATCACCGGATGTTGCAGTGACGACTGCAAAGAGAGACAAAATAATTCCATCTGTGGGACGAGCGCTTTTCTGGCCCTGCATTTCTTTGACCCCTTGTTGTGGGAGCCATCCAGCGGACATTTAAGAGTTGAAATTTAAAAAAAAATGTTGCATAACCCCTTAAAAAATAATTAAGATTATTGTGATGGGTACAAAATCACCTAGATACTCACCCCACGGGCTGAACCCGTGGGCCAAGCCAAGTAAATTTGGCGCCACGGGGGCCCCTCGAGCGTGGCCTTGTCTGCGCTTGCTCATGTGTTTGCAAGATGGCGCGACGGTGCAGAGAATGGGCGGTGGCACACAGCGCGCGAGGTTAGACGGTTAAACGCTACAGTGTTCCAAAGCCAGCGGGCATTGGCAGGGAGGCACGAAGCAACCTAGCGTGAGCTCTGGAGTGCATATCCATCCACCCTCGTCAACGGAGGTGGCCTTGGCGCTGCGCGCGCAAGCGCAACTTTTGCGTGTTCCAAATAGGCGGCACATTTTGGTGCTCCGAATAGCCGTGGCTGCCCGCCAGACTACAGCCAGCCCACGCAGCGTGCCTCTGGTGCTACTGCGCGCTTTGCCGTGTCGCGTGAGTACGTATACCGCCCTGTCGTTTCCACGTGCTTATATATGCGTACCATTCCTGCGTGAATTGTTTTTTGCCACTCCGCCAGCAGCACCGGTCGTCCTTTGTTGTTGTTGTTTTCGTCGTGGTTGTTGTACTTTTCTTGCTTTCCTTTCCAACTATAGGTTTCGAAATTTTATGCGAACTGGACGCGCTGCGTTTAGAACGTGTATTTTTGGCACTGGGTTAGCAAAGTTCTGTGATACCAGTGCGCTTCACTACACCGAGCTCGAAAGTACATCGTCACCGTGCAGAAACATAACATTGTCTAATAACTTACCTTTACTGTACAACCGGTGGTGAGACTGGCGCACAAAATTCGTTTCCTTCAGTGAGACACGTAAAAAAAAAGAGATTGTCCAGTATGCCAGTGAAAACAATGCAATAGTCCGAATCGGGTGAACAAAAATAGATGCGATTAATGCAGCATGCCACCAAGCTCGAAAGAGCATTGTCATTGTGCAGAAACAGGGAACTAACGCCCATAGCGTTAAATCCAGCGCCCGACTGTTGCTTACCGTAAAACATGTACACCTGTATGCTTAGATCTATAAAAAAACGCATATAATCGATACGAATGGAGACGTATAATCGGGTCCACTGTGGGCTTCATACTTCCTCACATCAGTGCATCATCCACCTCTATTGCTTTGCTTAGTCATGCTTGTAAGGAAGTACCACACAGAAAAACCTGGGACACATGTGAAATGTCACCGTATTCTCGTCTTTTCCAAGGCTGCTACAATTAGTTCCTCTTAATCATGAACCAATGTCACTTCTGAGACGGGAGTCTCTTCACAACCTTACAAGCCACGCGATTGTTTTCTTTGCCTTTTTTTCTTTTTTCTTTCTATCCTGCTCACTCCGCAGCACCAACACGCGACAATAAGCAATCTTACGTGATAGCCGAGCGTACAGAATTACATCGCCAAGGAGGTGGCCACTTATCAAAGAACGTTACATTGTGCCTCTCTCGGAACTCTTCGCTTCGGCGCTACTGATAGACAGCGTGCCAACCGCTCATCGTATGACGTTGATAGATGTTGATAGATGTTGCGCGAGGCTGGGTGCCGCAGGTCCTACGTCACGACACCCCACAAAGAAGGCACCGTCCTCTCTGAAGATCCGACGAAACGTCGGCTGCTCTTTCGAAGAACAAGGACTTCGAGCTCGATAAAAGAGACCGCGACGAGGAATATGACATAGGTTAAGCGCGTATTGCCAAAATTTCATGCAGAACGTTACGCATCTGCGCATAGCAAAGCAGCCGCGCACTGTTACCTTGAAAAAAGGCAGGGTATAAGCCAGAAAAGGAAGCACAGGCGATATACTGACATGAGGCGACGCCGCCCTGAAGCTGTCGCGCCACTTCGCTCCATGACGTCATGAATTTTGAACTGCGTCTGCTATGGAACCTACAATGATTTTAGAAAACGAACCCAATATTCTAGTAGAAAATTTCGAGAACTACATTACCGCACCCAGAACGACCCGAATACAAGAAAATATTTTGAAACGTTCTGCTTCTGCAGCACGAGGTGAAGGCTTCGATTACCGGCCGCTGCGGGAGGGTTTCGATCGAGAAATAATGTAAAAAAAAAGTCGTTTACTTAGATTTAGGTGCACGTTAATGAATCGTCAGGTGGCCAATGCTAATCTGAACAATTTCACTCGAAAGCACTAAAATAAATGCAAAATTGCCGCGCTATTGGCCGCTCGAGGCACTGTGCGTGTATACGCGGACTTATTTCACGCTCGGAAAAACACTTTTATGTAACACGTATTGAGCAACGGAAAGTTGTATTTTCAGTTTTTCGCGTTGCTCTACAATTTTCTCATTGACACTTTTCGTCTAACTATAATAGTTGAGAAGTTGACTAATTAACTACGAGTAATTGTGTAACTATGCGGAATGCAAACAGTAATCTGAGTGTCTCCAAGCGACGGCAAACAACATTACCTTGGTTCTGTCCAGCTACGTGGCATTTGCATATTTTTAAATCTTGGTGCATCGGTAGTTAGGACGTCCTATATAGACAAGGGTTAGGTCTCAACACGACCAAGGACATTAATTAGACGTTTGTCACGACGCAACCCCACCCAACCCTCAGCGCCTGCCCAGAAGTCAACGCAGCGTTGACAACGACTGCTGACGGGTCCACGATACGCCCCGCTTGCGGCTGCCTGACAGCCTGAACTAATATGAAAAGGGCCAATGTCAAATGCTACCGTGGGAACGGCTTCGACGTTGGATTTCCAGTTTGCTAAATGGTCACCTATTCCATAACATCGCAGGTGGGAGTTCTGCGGAACGATGCGATATCATGGGCGAGATATTGCAACCGATTCGACGATTGTGGTTGGCCGCGATACAGTCATCAGATTTCCTATAGTCGCCTGTAGGGAAGACGACGACAATAAAAGCGGAGACATTTCGTGCAGTGGGGCCGACGTGTCCTGATGTTAACTCGGACGTTTAACATGCTCCTGCACGGAGGGGGCTTCTGTAACTGGAGCCTTGTAACTAATGTCAAACAAGCATTTTTCCTTCATTCTATACTACCTGGCGTATTCGTCGATGGCTTCCTTGCCCTATAACGCCCCCTCGAGCCGCAACAATAGATTATATTCGACCACCGCCGAAAAACGAACGCCGCTTCCAGTGAGCCACCGTGTCATGTAGTACATACTTGTAAGAATGTCCATGCGCAATACAGATGACAATTAGAGATAAGTGACCCAAAGTAAGCGGACGCTATCAGCCCTAAATACACGGGATATGAGCAGTGTTGTGGCTCTGCGCTTGCGCAGCGCTCACGCTGCCTCTCATAGTACATTAAACCGCTTGCGTCCTCTGTGTTTCTAGATTTCTCTGCTAGGGTGTGGGAGGCAGAGGGCCATCCCCATATGCGAGGCTGTGACACGCCGTTCCCGGCTTTGCCAAGCGCTCAAGCAAGTGCACATCGCCGCGGCTCTGAAGAATGGCCGTTCGTTCGCTCCGCTCACATCCCGCGGTGCTTTGGACGACCTCAATTAACGGAGTTAATTACGCCAGTGTGCGCTTTACGGTGCGGACTTCCTTCTTTCTCGTGTGTCATTGGTATAGTGTAGCTGATGTGCACACCCGCGTGCGCGGGTTACACATTAGTGCGCTTGCGGTCCTCCGACTGTAGCCGCCCGAAACTTGGTGCATTCGCCCGCACACACTGCAAAACAATTTGCACCCTTAAAAGTGAAAAAATGGCGTAAATGTGTCTATAACTCGCACCCTTAGGGTGTTAGTTGCATAAGTCATACCCTAGGGACGTGAGTTATAGACACATTTAGACTTTTTTTTCACTTTTAAGGGTGTAAATTATTTTACAGTGCACAGTGTTTCGCTGGCGTATACTTCATAGCACACGCGAAAACGATGTGCAGCCCCAAAATCTCATAACTTATTTCGATGATCTGCTGAACTGACCATTCGTTAGTCTCGTGCCACAAGCAATATGGGTAGTGTTTCCGATGTAATTTAAACAATTTCTCATCGTATTGCCTCTCTGGCTAACCCAGCGCAAAAAAAAATTATAGATAAGAAAGATGCGCTTATCCGTCCTCGAATTGAAAGACTGATAACTTTTGTTTCATAGGTCATGTGGGTCTGCGCGGTGCGTCAACTGGCTGCAGCATGCCTACAGCCTGCGCTTGAGCGCACCAGTATTTAGACATCCCCGGGTGTTATGTATAGTGTGTCAGCAAACTAAGCTGATACCGAGAAATAGACTCACGTAGTCGTCCGCTTCGGTGTTCTATGTTGGCTTGTCTAAATTCCCTTCTCGACAACCAATACATGCTGGGCTTGTTTGCGGCTCGCAATCCCTTTACCAGATGAGATTCTTTCGGGACGTTTCCCTTATTCCCCGCCCCAGTTTCCCGCCTCTCGTAATGACAATCACTTCGGGAGAGCGTTCGAACTGAACGTCGTACTTCAGAAGCGTTATCGGACGTGCTGCCACCAGCAGCGGTTAACAGCAGAGGTAAACACTAGCGGTGGCGCATGGCCTCCGCGACTGGGTAGCGCACGGCGCCCGATCTCGAAGGCCGTTGGTGACGCTGCTTTCCTCTGCGGCGCGCTTTTGCTCTCGGATAGGCATAAGGTTGTTGTGTTCATATAGGAGGTTGTGGCCAAGTACTGCACCAGGGTGGCCAATCCTGCTCTGGCGAGGGAGTGCGTTACCGGTTCTGGTCACCGGGATCAGGCCACACTCCAGGCCTGTTTATGCAATTTTATCAACACGCGAATTTTTTTTTTAATCCGGTGGAAAATTGCCGGCACCGGGATTCGAACCACAGACCTCTTGCACGCGAGGCGGGTGTTCTACCTCTACGCCACCGCTGCACCGCCTTACGATTACGAGAAAGCGTTTGATTCTGTCGAAACCTCAGCAGTCATGGAGGCATTACGGAATCAGGGTGTAGACGAGCCGTATGTAAAAATACTGAAAGATATCTATAGCGGATATCTTACCAGTACTCACCTACGGTGCAGAAACCTGGAGGCTTACGAAAAGGGTCCTACTTAAATTGAGGACGACGCAACGAGCTATGGAAAGAAAAATGATGGGTGTAACGTTAAGGGATAAGAAAAGAGCAGATTGGGTGAGGGAAAAAACGCGAGTTAATGATATCTTAGTTGAAATCAAGAAAAAGAAATGGGCATGGGCAGGACATGTAATGAGGAGGGAAGATAACCGATGGTCATTAAGAGTTACGGACCGGATTCCAAGGGAAGGGAAGCGTAGCAGGGGGAGGCAGAAAGTTAGGTGGGCGGATGAGATTAGGAAGTTTGCAGGGACGACATGGCCACAATTAGTACATGACCGGGGTTGTTTGAGAAGTATGGGAGAGGCCTTTGCCCTGCAGTGGGCGTAACCAGGCTGATGATGATGATGATGAGGCATAAGGTTTCAGCTTGGACGCAATCGTAGCTCGATGCCATGTGTCGTTGAAGCGAACCGACCGCTTCAACCAGCTCAAACACTTGGGCTCGTTTGCCGCGCAAAAGCCGTCGGCAGCTTTCCACTGGATCCATATTTTTCCCGTTGCACGCAACTTGTGGGATGCAGCCGGCACCAGCTGTTTGAACGCTGCTAGGTTGAGCGGAAACATGCGCGAGCTGTTTGCGCCGGTTGTCGTCAAGGAAGCATAAAATTTGAAAAAGAACAAAAAAAATTATACGGTAAAAATTATAGAAAGAAGTTTTAGCGGGAAAAGACAGACGCGCAGCATTCTCCAACAATGTGAGATTGCGACACGGTCATCCGCATCCTGTAACACTGCGATTATTTCTCTTCACTTCAACAGCGCCCGCATGCTGTAGAGAAGGAAACGAAAGGAGTTGGCAAGGAATTAAATGCCGGAACTGTCACAGATCATACCTGAATTGAGGAAGCAGTTGCATCGAATCATTTTTGTTTGCCTCAAGCAAAACCAGCCTGCTTTTCCTGCATCCTTTTCACTAAGAATAAAGGTTGTACTTGCGACTCCTTTTGTGAGGGCGACCGATCTGCACTTTCGAGTGTTATCCTTATCCACAAAGGAGTGTGCGCTCTGATATGGAATAGGTTAACTCTACTTCCGCACAAATAGAGTGAACGCACTCCACCGAAAGAGCAAACGTTATCCATCGTGAAGCGGTGCGAGAGCGCTCGAAAATGCGTCCGACAATCTGTCACTCTATAAAAGAATTTTACAGCACTGTAACGCTGTTCTCGTTTTAACTAAAATATCCAAAGACATTCCCAGCGTCCAGTATAGAGTACACGAGCAACACTTTTGCCACCATCTTCTCTGACTGTCTGCCGCTGCGACAAATGAAACTATATTAGCATATATTTGGCGTAATGTACTAAAACGTTTACCAGGCATTTTGTGTCATATTTGTGCCGTGTTCACTAGTCACTGCTACAGATTGCGCGTCATCGTTTCTCCGGGAGCACGGCTACATGCGGGTGGTTCGCATCTAAAAAAACACGCAGATGGTATGCATACAAAAGGCGGCGTATAAACACAAGATAGTATTCAAACGGCGTATACAAAGAGTCGCTCAATCAAGTTTAAAGATAGCGTGTGCTTTGTTTCTCCTGATTAGGTTACACCAGTACACCCTTCTCGTGATAAAGATGGTGGTGACGGCTGGTATGGAGACAATGATGGAACCTTCCATCGTGGCTCGGTTAGTCTGTAGTGTTCTTTATCCCTTTGTTACATGCTGTCCGCTACAGTGGACGAATATAGGCGATTTTTCTTGGAGCAAGTTTTTTAGTGCTTCCGAGAGGCTCTTGCACATAGGGTAAACTTCAGTGGACGACAGTTTTATATATCCTCCCTAGAAGCGCCAAAAAACACCGTTTTTCTCCCAACTCGGCTTCAAATATGGCGTCATGTTGCTCCGGCGGGTGAGTCACATTCGTCCCCACACTTTTACTTGTAACTCTCGTCACATTGCGGTTCGCTACATCTACGCGGGAGGCAAATAGTGTGGCTGAGTAAAGCCAAGTTCTTTCTTCGGAACACATTTTCCAAAAATGTCCCCCTGTAGTGGACGCCATGCATGACAGGAACAACGCGTACGTGGTACAATTTCCTGCGCAGAGAAATCTTCGCTCCTTCCACTTTCAGCTGTATTGCTTTATTTTTGTTTTTTTGTTTTTTACGGTTGCCTCATATTCTCGTGTAATAACACTTTGTTCATCATATCATACAGAGATCTAATAGGCAGAAACAACTGAATGAGTTACCAGCAGTTCCTGCCGGAGCCGTGCGTTACTGCAACGTCAATCATCTTTTTTTTTTTTTTTTGCCAGAAACAGCACAAATATGTAGGATGTATGTTGGCAAGTGAAAATCGACATATAATTTCGCTAAGCGCACGGTATCAGAGACGCAGCCGGGAGAGGAGAGAGGGAGGCTGTTTTACTTATTTATTTATTTATTTATTTATTTATTTATTTATTCGTTGTGCCCTCACTTAAATGAAGTCACTTCTGCTGGCACTCGAACCCTCGTCATCATTCAGCGGTAGAATTGCATAGCGTCGAACCAAAAGGTGAAACGGCTGTCGCGCTACGTTCGGAAGGAGGATGCGCGCGGGACCGTCGACTTCGACAAGCACGCATCGGGTCGGGCTACGACGCGCCGCGGCTTGCATGCAGCATGTGTGTTCGTCCACCGACACCACGTTCGCCCAACGGAGGCCACTGTATGGGGGAAACAAAAGCGGTGATGAGAATTCTTCGGTTCACTGGAGCAGACGTGAAGGCAAGAACATAAAGGAACACACGTCAGAAGCGCTGGCTAATGCGACGTGTCTCTTTACGTAATGTTGTTGTTGTCAATCTTTCGCTAACTGGGGGGACCCGCCAAGTGATGCCATAGGATTCGAAAAACCCGACTTCGTCGTCGCCTCGTCTGTTCGAGGCGGCCCTCCGAATTATGATTTTTAAACAACCCTTGTTGGAGTATATACTCACCGCAGTGGCTCGCTCCGCGCCGGCAGTGAGGACTTGAGTGCTATTTCCGGCCGACGAGGCCGCGCTCTCATGCCAGTGGTATACAAAAACCCTCTCGAGCTTATATTCTGGTCGTCGTTGTAAGACTGTGGGCGGTCAAAATTTGCCTGAAACCCTCCTTTATCATCGCTTTCGATGGCTTAGCTTCAGTTTTAAAATGTTAGAAACAAGAAATTGGGCGGTTTGAGTATAAAAACGTTTGTTTGTTTGTTTCTTTGCTTGTTTCGTTTTCTTTATATTTTTGTGTGTCATTTGCTTACATATATATATATATATATATATATATATATATATACACATACCGGGTGTTTCAGCCATTCATTCAACTAATTTTGAAATTAAACTGCGGCAGCTGGTGGCACATTTCTAATCCTTGAGCTGGATTTCTCAAGCAGGCGGACATTACTAGCACGCTCAATCTAAATGTATGTTCGGCTCATTAACAAAACAACATTAATGAACATTTTATCTAATTATTTTATGGCACATATTGGTCTTCGCGAGGTGTAGTCGGTGATGAAAAGTTCAGCGCGAACACGCAGGAGAACCCACAAAGGAGAGGCTAGACAAGCACTGGCGCATAAAGTATATACACTTGGCGATCAGATGCGCCGACTTTTGGTAGCAGGTTTCCCTGTGTCGCTCCTGAATGCAGTTGCCGAGGCCCCGATTCAGAAAAGAAAAAGAGGAAAGATCGCGGCCGCTGAACGTGGAACGTTCAGGCCTGTGGTGGTGCCTTATCTTCACAAGATCACTCATCAGCCCAAGAGATTTGCTAGCAGGCGTGGTGTCCCCCTGGCGTTTTCTGGGCCGAACAAGCTCGCTAAGCTGTGCTCCCGTACTTGCGGTGACAGCAAGCGATGGATGCCAAATCAAGCGCAGGATCTCCCACATCCCATGTTCCAGCGGTGTAGTTTACGCTTTCCCTCTCACGTGGAAAGACTTACATTGGGCAGACAGGGCGACGTATCGATGAGCGAATTAGGGAACATGAGCAAAAAGTAAACAATATTGCAGACAAAGCGGCGCATCTTGTTGCCCATCGCAATTCTTGCCGTGATTGTAAACGGCGATTTCATGAGACGTCGATCCTCGGCGGAAGCACGAATAAACATGCGCGGCCTCGGAGGCTTCCCACATAAAAAAAAAAAAAGCAGACCGCTGTGTCAATGATACCTCCTTGTCCCTGTACTCAGCCGAATATGATTTCTTGCGCGCATGCACGTCTTCGGTAACTGGCTCCAATGCGGCATGAGTATTTCTATGTCTTTTGTTGCATACGCGTGCCTGGGGTTGAGGGGTTAAGGGTATATATATGCGTTGTCGCAAGAAGAATAAATCAGTTGTTAGTCAGCGCCAGTGCTTGTCTCGTCTCTTCTTTGTGGGTTGTCCTAGGTGTTCGAGCTGAATTTTTCACCTTCAAAAGGCTATGTGCCAACCGGCCCCAACCGGAGTTTTGTTGCTGTCGGTGAGTTCGCAAGACTTATACACTTGGAACGCATTCTTCAGGATAATACGAGTTTCGAGTTACTAATTCCAGAAGTTGGCAAAATACATGGGCGTCCCAGTTACTTTCTTTCCTTCAATAGATAAAATGACGTTTTGTTAAAGAAGTAAGTGGATCAACAGTGCAATTTTAGCTCAAGTTTGACTGCGCATATCTCGACCATCCTAAACTCGCTGGCTGAAATTCGCAAATATCACTATGTATACATCGTAAATTTATTAAATAAAAAGCTTCTTGTTTTTATTTTAGTTAGTCAATTATGCGTTTCGTTTCCTCAGGCGAGTAGTGTCTGTCTCTTCGAGTGGACCAGTGCAAGTATTGGAATTGTGCTGTCTGCCCTCGGGTGATATTTAAAAATTGCCTGAAGTCTTCGCAGCATCACCTGGTACAGTAGCCTTGCAGTAGATTGTTTCTCCTCGACTTGCTTTTTCCGCACGCGTCCAGCGGCTGGCAGCCTGTTGTTGAGATTTCACGACATTTCAGAGTCCGAGCTCCTAAACGCGAACGTCCGGGACGCTCGAGCGACAGAAAACCAACAATTTTGACGACGTGTGCAGTCATCCGACAAACGCACGCCTGCACGTCGCCACCTCTGACTCGGTAAAACGATGATCCGCACGCAGTCTCTAACGTAAGCTAACGCTCCAGGAAAGTCGTGCGGCTACTTCTGTACTCGGGTGCAAAAAAAATGCAGTCGTCATAGCTGCAATACTGGCTGTTAGACAGGCTGGCGCGTGAGATGAAACTGGTTAGCCTGCCAGCTCAAAGTTTGTTCAGTGCGAAAATGTGCGCTTATAAAGGGCATTTTTTTTTTGTGTGTGCTAGACGCTCATTTCAGCTTTCCGTAACGAGTCCGCGAAATTGCAGCCAGAGGTAGCAAATGGTGCGAAACCAATCTTGGCTTTTTCTAACTTCACATAAGAGTATCTCTAAGTGCAATTCAAGTATTATCTTTCTTCTTTCTTTTTTCTTGAAGAAAAAAAGGCTGTAAAAGAATATAAAAGATGAACCCATTTTGCGAGCGGGCACGCGTGTTGAGTCCTTCACATCCGGATTTTAAGATATCCGGCCTCCTCGGCCGCAATAAGACGGAAGGAACGCAGGAATGCTGTGGGAACAACGAGCAGTCAAATTTTATCCGTAGCTCCTCAAGCACGTTTCGTACAGTGCATGCGTAGCTTTGGGATGTTACGAGCTCAAGTGACTGGGTCAGTCAGCCCGCTTGAAAGAAAAGTGGATCACAGCAGCTGCACAATGCGCAGTGACCCCATTCGCGCAGCGAGCACGACATATGTATACCAGCTCTAACGTAAAGTGTTTCGGTGTGATACGTCGTTCTCTCGACTGCAATTCAGCGAGCAGCTGTTGTGACGGCACTCTATACAACTAATTTGACGTAGCGGAAAGAAACGAGGTGGAAGGGTATATCATATAAGACAAGCGTACAAACAGGCAGTTGGCGTCCCAGTCGCGAGACCCAACGACAAACTCTTACATTCAGGGCTACACGCTATATAGACGAACTAATCGAGGCCATCGCACAATACGGAAGGCTCGCACAGAGCCCCACGGGGCGACACATTCTACGGAAACTCAGCATTCGCCGTGCGAAGCGCAACAAGGCACGAAACACGGCATTGCACTAGATGACGACGAGGAACTTTAAGAATTCTCCTCCGCTGCCCAAGAGCATATGCACCCGGAGCACCACAAGGAGAGACGGGAGGCAAGGGTGGGCAATATTGAGCGCTACTACGAGGACGTAGAGGACGTGGCCTATGCATAGACGCCCCTATAAGGCGAGATATAAGAAGGAAGACGAAGCATGGGTGCTTGCGGCGGTAAAGCTGGGGAAACGATGGAGCAGGTTTTATTAGAATGTGAAGACGTCTGCCCAGCGGTCGATTTAGGCACCACTGGCATCATTGAAGCCCTTGGGTTCAGCTAGAGCAGTGGAAAAGTAAACATGTCCGCAATAGAGATTAGTGGGAGGCGATTGGAAGATTGGTGGAAGAAAAGTAGGGAAACGACAAAAAACGGAGACGTACAAAAGCAAAGTTCGCAATAGGGGATCAGAAAATTTGGTTGTGGTAGTTCATAGGGTTTTTTTTTTTTTAACCTAGGTAGGACATTATGCAGTATAATAGCTAGAGCTTGGTGGCGCAACCCACCGCCCCGTTCCAAAGGGGACGCTCATAACATCCATCCATCCATCCGCCGCGGAATGGTAGAGGACTCAAGGGGATATGTCCGTCGCAGTGGCAGACGCGCATGGACAATCCCTCGCTAGCGGAACCGTGAGAACACCGAAGTAGCGGCAGGAGGCTCCCACTGCATTAGCGGTGGCCTCCACCAGAGCTAGCATAACCGCACGCGACTCAAAAGTCACAGTTCATAATTTCGCGAAAGGACACATCTCGTCAGAGAGGCTCAAAATTATAACAGCGACCACCATGACGGAACGATACAAATTATTTGGGCGCCTGCGCACTCCTCTCTCACTGGCAACGAGGCAACTCACAAAGTATCTCGGGGACTTATTCGCCGAGCAAGTGAACAGGCCCAACCGGGAACGAGAAGAGACAGCTTGTTCAGCTACTAAGAACTCACAGATCGCAATCAGCAGAAAAGGGTCCGGAAACCACGAGCTCATCCCTAGCTAACCAAGAAACAGGCGGTGGCGGGGCGCCTTCTGCAAACAAACACGTATCCGAACCCGGTAGCCTGCAGCGGGTTCTATCGAGGGTAATACGACATCAATGCAAATTATGTGCGGGTAGGGCGGATCTGCCACATATCCTACATGTGTGCTCCAAGGCGGGACCTTTCGAGGCCCACAGAATTGAATGCGGGCAGCAGTGGGACACCCTGCTGCTCAGCTCAGACCAGCGATACCAGCTATGGACCGTCCAGCTGGCCGAGGCAGCCGCTGAGACCCAGGGGTCTGGCCGTCTGTAAGGCGGAGAGAGGCTGCTTCCTCTCAGTGATTGGTGCCAATAAAGGGCGACTCTCTCTCTCTCTCTCTCTCTCTCTCTCTCTCTCTCTCTCTCTCTCTCTCTCTCTCTCTCTCTCTCTCTCTTTCCAACTACCTAGTGCATAGTAATGCGTGCAAAAACGTGAGGAAAGGACGAAGTCTTTGCGATAGTGGTTTAGTGACGCAGGTAATATTTCTCGGTTCCCCCCCCCCTTCTTTTTTTCTTCATAACAAGTCGTGTACACGTGTATTGTGTGACGCACGAATCACGTATTTCTTTAGTTTAATTTGGAATTTGACCCGTTGGGCACTGAGCATAATATACAGTCTATGAAAAGAACAATCAGCGAATATATTGTTACGGGGTGCAATTAAGGAGACCGTATGTGGGCTGACTTTCCGTTATGGAATGTCTTGCAAGTTGTCTCTTCTACATTTAGTGAGATATGATTTATGCTCAAACTTGTTTTTGATGCGATTTTCGTAGACGAACTGTTTCATTGCATTTACGTCAGCTGTCTGTCTTACCTTTTTTACCTTTCTTTTGTTCAGTGCCGGCTTACGTCATATTTAGTATATACTTGTTCGATGAGAAAAAGAGTGTAGCCGGTGCCGCCTAAAGGCGCCAAAATCTTCTAAACATTATGTATTTAAAAGAAAACATACGAAAGTGAACTTGTTTGTGGATAACATTACGAGGCGGCCGAATCAGTTGCAGAAAATAGAAAATGAAATATGGCGACGGAGTGTGTGTATTAAAGCGTATTGTTCGCGTGGAAGCCAGTTGTGGTCGTCCCCCTAAAACGTCGTCACGTTTCTCTCTTTCTTTTTCTTTCTTCTTTTCTTTCTTTCTTTCTTTCTTTCTTTCTTTTTTCGCTTGTGAAACAAGGCCATATGTTCGTGCAGGAAACATTCTCGGTTCCTGTCGGTGTCACTTTCTGCTTCCTTTAGAGCTCAATGCACTCCTTCTTCCCGGATGAACAATTAAATCGGACCCGAGTAAACTTGCTGTCATAAACCATGGGGGGCTTCACGGGGCGGCGAACTGTTAGGGAACATTCCAGGATGGGGTCGCCACCTATCTTTAGTTGTTCTCTTTTCTGGCTTGCCTTAATTTACTGGCACAGCTTGACTTGTATTTCTCTTTGGTGTTCTTCAGAAGAGTATAGGCTTGGGCTGGTCGGTAATACATAGTTATAGGCTGGTCGGTAATACATAGTTACACTGGAAGCATAGCGCGGGAAGGACGATTGACAAAGACGAGACAGGACAAGCGCTATCCTGTCAGGACAAGCGCTTGTCCTCTCTGGTCTTTGTCGATCGTCCTTCTCGCGCTATGCTTCCAGTGTAACTCTTTAGTGTTCATTTACAGCAGTCTCCATATGAAGAGGCCAAAGTACACTTACTGCTGCGGCAACCAAGAAGGTGAGAAGATATCAGAACAGAAAGAAAACAAGAAGTCTGAGGGCAAGCACTCGCCTCCGGTGGCGCGACATGTAACCGCAGTAATATTGCGCTGATTGCCGCGTGCGACGACATTTATAAGATATCATAATGAAAAAAAAAGTATTTAGGGCAGGAAATCGTCTTCAAGGGCGCGCCGAATCTAACTGCACTCGTTTGAGTAGCATAGTGCCCAAATCTTGACTCTATCGCGTCTGCTGCAGGTCGCGTTCGTGTCACAGACCTTGTTTATGAATGTGTTCAAGTTACAGCAAACACATGCGAACGGTTTACATGATCCGCCGTACGGCTTACGTTATCGGCCGTTGTCATGACTGCCCGAACGGACACGCGACCGCGCTCGCCATATCAGCTCTTGCGCAAGGCTTTTGAGAAACGCGCCGACGCCTTGAGCTCGACCATTAAATGTGCGCGAGAAAAAAACACAACCACACGTGGGAGACTTGTGCGACCTTGCAGATTAACAGCCCGATTCCCAGTGAAGCTATTTATTTCGAGCAATTGCATTAATGAGTTTAAAACGTTGCCCGCTAGTGAACCACTTGTTTGAAATGTCCACACGTAACACTTTCGAGCACTTTAGCAAAATCTGTACTTCAGTCACACGGGTTTTACTTGGCATGCACATGAACCGTAAGATCCCCCCCCACTCCCGCCTTTCTTTCTTATTTAAATCAGATTTGATCTCGCTGGTTGCTATATCTATTTTATTGTAGCTACGTAAATTCTACGGCGTTCACAAAACCACTTATTGCGCTTTAGAGCGCTTGCATACGTTATTCAGTGCAAAAGTCGTCATAAACCCATATTCTTTCTTGGTTTTTTAACATCTTGCCCTACCCGCCGTGGTTGCTCAGTGGCTATAGTGTTGGGCTGCTGAGCACGAGGTCGCGGGATCGAATCCCGGCCTCGACGGCCACACTTCAATGGGGGCGAAAAATACCCGTGTGCTTAGATTTAGGTACACGTTAAAGAACCCCAGGTGGTCAAAATTTCTGGACTCCTCCACTACGGCCTGCTTCATAATCAGAAAGTGATTTTGGAACGCAAAACCCCAGAATTTTAATTAACATCTTGCCCAACGTTAGCCAGGGCACACGATTTATAACCGGTAATTCACTTACTTCACACGGGTAGTTATTGACAGTTTCACTTGTTAATTGATCAATCGCTAATTAAATAACCATAAAAAACTTGTCATTATAAGAACTTAATTTTGTAGTACGACATAAAACTGTCATTCCTTCTTTTCTTGTTTGTTATGGCGCCCAAAGCAATCTACACTAGCTTCAAAGCACGTACTGCAGATTGAGCAGGAATTGTAATACAAGTTTATGTTTACATATGCGTCACACGCACTGGCCTTGCATTCCGTTTCACTGTAACGGCAATCGCGAAGGAATGTAGCTCTACGGTCCGGCGCCGCATGCTCTGCACGTGATCGAGAACCAACACGCCACAATGAAATAGGCGGTCGCCGCCTACTGTCCTTTGCACAATACTGCCATCGGCCGCTCGATAAAAAGCCGTGATACTGCGACGCCTCACAGTTTGTTCTGTCGTTCCTTTACCTTATTTATTGCTTTACCTCATTTATTGCGAGCGCAATTATGTGTATGGACACTCCAGGCGCATTTCTGCCGTCGCCGTCAGGTTCCGTATAATATCGATAAAATCGTCGGAGCGCGCCGTATGCTGCATGTGCGAGTGAAAGCGTGGGAGGGTGAGCCGCGATCGCGGCTCAATCTCGCGCACGCAAGGGGGGGAAGCGGGGAGGAAGCGCACCGTGTTTCGTCGCGCGCAAGGCTCCAGGGTGTGCTTAGGGAGGGCGGGGGGAGGGGGGGGGGGTTACTCTGGGCGGCCCAGGCGGCTGTATCTTGAAAGCCATCTGCGACAAACCGAGCTTTTTTTTTTTGTACATGAAACCGTAAATTGCATTTGCCTAGGATACGTGAGCATTAATTGGACTTGCTTATATCTTTATTTAGTGTCATTGTTTATTCACACAAAATTTGCAGGTCCTTGTAAACACTGTTGCCTCCATAACGTTCCTCGCTTTCCTACGAGTACTCCACTTCTGTCAAAGCCATTAGCGCCGCACCTGAACAATAAATGTGCAACAAATATCAAGAACAGACAATATGTGATATAAAATTTAGCATAACGTTCTTCTTTCTTTTTTTCCCCTATACTTCGCTCCTCTCGCCAATGCATTATGAAAACAATGGGACATTGCAGCCCGAACTTCTCCTGCTGACAGTAATCCTTGCCGAGCACGTTTCATGTTTCTTTTTTAGTCTACCTGACCTGTACAAAAATTGTGGGCATGTACTGATTCATTCACCATGGACAATAAACAATGTAAGCTTAGGCCTCTCGGTCACCTGGCGATACAATAACGATATTTGCAGTCATGTTAGAGTGGCGTACACACGAATACCCCGCCCCCCTTCCCGAAGCGGTAACAAAAAGCCCAAAACCAGCGAGCGAACAGCGCGACTAGCCCCCTCCCCCCCGAAGCCGTTACCTCCCGTAGCGGCCATATTGCTCACTACGTAATTATTAGTGTGTACTATAATAAGGTGGAGTGGGACGAGCGGCTAGGGCGGCGCATGTTTTGCAGTGAGCATAGAGTTTGTCATAGTGAGAAACGCTAGCGCAATGAGGCGCGCGACGGCTAAAGTTACTGTGGCGGCGCTGCGATCGAAATGAATTGGGCCGCATGAAGGTCGCGCCGTTGGAAACTGCTGGCGATACTTCTCGGAAGGGTCATTCGGGCTACTTCGCGCGCTGGTATATGCGTTCATGCCGCTCACATGGTGTTTATAATTGTATTTGACATGTATCTATGCCTTAGGAATAGATGCCTTTCTTTCTTTTCTCTATTTAATTTTACTTCTTTAATGTCGCTCGGTGATTGCGCGTGCGTTGCGGCCGCAGTGTCGGCTTTCATTCTACTATGTTGTATTGTACGGTTCCCTTTGGATAACAAATATTTTTCTCGTTCTTCAAGCAGCATGTATCTCTCGTGTGCATTTCTGCGCGTACAGTTTTCCATTAGTAGGTCTTGTGAAACGCAGACGGAAAAACATGTGTACACTTCCTGCTTGTCGCTTCAAACAAAAAAAAAAAAACAAATAAAAACACAACTGCCTCATCCGACCCCTTGTTCTCAGATTTACGGGAAGTATTCTTGTATGAAAGAAAGAAAAAAAAACTGCAGTGCAACATTCCATTCATGTTTCTCTCTTCCTCGCGTAACAGAATGCGGAGTAATTGGTACGGGATTTTTTATTGCGGTAGGACCTCGGGCACCGAAAACAGTTTTAGCTAGCCATAATATAGGCTAATATTTGGCCCGTAAGCCGTGCGAAATGTTTGTCCAGTCCATGCTTAAAAAGGAGCAAAGGAAACAGCGGCGCGGTAGTCTATTTAGTGGCCACATAGGGGATATGATGTAGCGCTACTAAGCTCGAGCTGACGGGTTCAAACCAGGTCGTGGAATTCCATGGGAACGAAATGGAAAAACACTTGTGTACTTCTGATTAGGTACACGTTAAAGAACCCGAGGTGGTGAGAATCGAACAGGGTTCTTCATAATCATATCGCCTAACGTGAAACGCCAGAATTTGCTTAATAAAAAAAAAAAAACGTAGCTGCGTCCTTCAACTTTTTCCAGGGATGTAAACGAAAGAAATTATTCTCAAGTGCGATTTCTGAGAAAACGTGTTACGCTTATCTTAAATTTTATACCTAAATGTGATGCCTTTCCCGACTGTACGTCCGCTAAACTAAGCACCTTCTGTTTTATAAACGGCTGCTTTCAGTAATTCGGTGCCCCATCATAAGGACAATAATGAAGCAATTAAAGGAACAGCATGCCTCACATACACGTAGATATATTTGTAGAGCTGCTGTGTTCGTTAAAGAGAAGTGTGGTACAACATTGCGCGCCCAATTTTATATGGTTGCAGGCATGGTGAGATTGCCAAAAAATTTTTTCCTTGCCTGAATCAAGTTAGCTGATTTACAGGCTGCACCAAAACGGGGCGTCTATATTGAATGACAGCTAGGAACTTGTTCAGCAGAACCAATTAGCAACCGTACGTTAATTTTCCCAGGAATTGGTGTGCCTCTGCGCAACAGCCATGACTCTCCAGTAGTACAATCCTTCGGAATAAGAGTCCTCACTTGCATCGGCCCCTCACCTTCGAGATTTCAAAAGTGCTGTTATGCGTTACATTCGAACAGAAACGGATATTCGATAATTTTACAGCGAAGCTGTGTATGGCTAGGATTCCGTCTATTTTTGTTATCCGTGAAAAAGATTATCATCATCAATGGCTCATACCCCCGTAAGCAAGCAAAAAATGCAATGGCTCATAGCCCCGTAAGGCAGAGGCTACAAGCACACTGCAAAGTGAATCGAACAGTGCTTAAATTATTTCTAATCACGCATACAACATACAGAACAGCATAAAGAAAACTGCCATCATCAGTGTCTCATACCCCCGTGAGCTATGAGCTATGGCTCATACCCCTGTAAGAAAGCAAAAAAAAAAAAATTAAATGACTCATAGTCCTGCAAGGTTCATGGCTACTCGCTTTGCGTGAATTAGCTGCGATGACACTACCCCTGTTGTCGTTGTCGGTGATTTCAATGTGTATGTGTCGGTACCGAAAAAGGAGCGGCTTACGCGTTCCGTGTTGCAGACATATCCCTTGCGATGCCACACCAATATCTGGCCCAACCGACCACCCAGCGGCGCACGTGCATCAATTTTACATTATCAAAGAATGTGATTGCAGTTGCGAGTGAAATAGTGACCAGCGATCAAGACAATAAATAAGTGTGCGTACCTTTCGTCACGATGACCACCCATCAAGACAATAAAAGAGTTCCTATACCTTTGTTCAAAATTATGTGTCACCTCCGTGTCATGTGCTCAACAGCTTCGCTGGTCAACCACCATCAAAGAGTGGAATGGCTCAAGATATTTAACAGTGCATTTTGAAGTCGCATACGATCTGAATAGCAAATACCATTCTATTAGATTGTATGTTTCTACTTCATTTCGCCTGCTGACACTTTGAAGGGGATCGCCTGACAAACTATGGAGATTAATTTGGTAAAGACTTCCCGGTCTCCCCGATTCAGTCTGAGAACGTAGGCAACATCTTTTCCCTAACACTGCTTTGATATCTTTTTCTCGGAAAGTCGATTGGTTCAACTGGGGCTGCAGTGCACCTTTTAAAAGAAACACGCTTATTGCGGTCGGGAGTTTTCACTTTTTAAATCAGTGCATTTAGAATATTCGATAATTTTTCTCTACGTATATATCGTGGATATATATTATGTACCCATAGATTTGTCTTAAAGAGCATTTTTCGTTTGCACCTCTTCGCGCCAAGACTGGTTTATTTCACCATAATATTGTTTTCTTTGATCAGTGTCCCTGATCAATATTCCACTAATAAGAAGCGCGCGTAAAATGGCACGATACCAATAAAATTTTCTTATGTAGCTTCATGTTGCAGATAGGCGACTTCTGTGGAAAAATAACATGTCACTATCAGAAAACAATGCCAAAAATAGCAATTCACCTGGCTAAAACTACAATTGGTACAGGTCGCCAAGAGTCGCGGGCGTACCAAAGCAAGTAAAGCCATAACAAAATTTACTGTACAGACTTTCTGCGAGGAAAACGGGGCGTCCGCCAGCGGCCGCGCAACGAACGCGCGCTCGCTAGCAGACGACGCATTTGACAACGACAGCAAAATTGAAGACGTCATATTGTTTAACCCATGCCTCAAATATGTGTACATAGTAAAAGGCGTCGATATAAATTTGTAGTTGAAATAAAGCACCATTATATAAGAGCGTATGCGCGCAATCGGTGCAGAGGCGTGTGTGTGTACGAAGGCTTCTTAACTCCAGTTCGCTCGCAGCGCTCTCGCACAATTTTTCCACACGCGGCGCCTCAGCGGAAAAGCGGCGTGCGGTGTGTACTACCATTCTTCCTCTGTAACCTTAATCTTAGGTCTAATCTTTTTTATTTATTTTCTTTTTTGCAGCGCCCTTTCTCAGTCGCATACTTTGGTTTACAACGCCACCGCTATATTTATTTTCGTTGCTCTGTGGAAGGTGCAGTTTCTCTTCTTGTTCTGTGGCTCTATGGGTTCCGCCTTCGCTCCCTCCAACGTTTCCACGGTTTCCACAGCTACAACAGCGTGCCGCCGCCGCCTTGCTTACTTTCCGTTCTTCTTTCGCCTCCTCTTTACGTAAATTGCAAGTGAGTTACCGTGTTGTTTTTCACGTGTAGCGCTTTCAGTAGACGAAATGTGTTACCCACGGAGCGTGCGTGCCTGACATGTGCTATCTTTCCTGCTCACGTGGTACCCGGTTTGCTTCGGATGTTTGGATCGCCGTTCGCTTATCCCGCCAACCGTCAGAGAGCCACCTCGGCTACCTCATGTGCTTGACAGAACCTCCAAAGCACAGCCAGCGCACTGTTTAGAAGGTGAACTTGCACTTTTCGTTCCAGCTACTTCTCGGTCTCTTGTTTTGCTGCAGTAGCGATTAATGCGATTAGCAACAGCTTTCGCTTTTAAACTTTAGCGTAAACGGTGTACTAATTTCGCGTGGTGGTGCAACATCAAGGCCACGAAAATAGCCGTCCTCCGTACCGGGAAAACTTACCCATCACGTGACTCCGTTTTCAGCATCTTTGTTTGAGGGGAAAAAATATATTTTTTTTTCACGTTCTGCTACCTTGCCACTGAGGCAGTTTTGAAAAACGGGCAGACGTTTGCGACATTTTGCAAGACTCAGATTGGGAATGCAAGTTTCTTGACACTCCATTTCAAATACAACTTGGTACATCCCATAATGTTTCGAAAGAACCTGTTTCTGTTTCTGTTCGTTTTTATGTGATCGTGCCTCGCAGTTTTTTTTCTTTCTTTCTTTTTTTTTTTTCTTGTACTACCTAATCGTGCCCGCAGGGCAACTTTGCCTCAGCGCAACTGGGATGAGCGCTGTTCATGGCGTTCAAACCGGTTAGAACGCACCTACATACTTTAGCTTTATTTATGAAAGAAACCATACGGTGTATTTTGGTTGCTGCTTTTATGCAAAGCTTTGGTCAGCGTATAAGGGTCAGCTTTATCATGAGTGCGACGCTTTCGGCACCTTGAAAACTTGCTGTCTCAAGACTACAAGGAGGACCTCTCAGATGTGCCGATGAAAGATAAACACTCTGAAACGCCCAATACGGCGGGGACTCAAGCTTCAAATAGCTTATTTTCTTGATAGCGCCAACCCGTCGATAATTAGTCTGGAAGCTGACATTACCCGCTTAGTTCTTTTCCTGTGAAAGAGGAAATAAAAAACCGTATATAAGCCATTAGGCACATAAAAAAAAAAACATTCAGCACAGAAACGGGAAAGAACATAAGAAAACGGCGTGCATCGATCGTCGTTAGTTTCTGCGCAAAATTTTTGACAGATTCGTTAAAAATTCACTTTTCTCACAGCAGAGGTGCGTCATGTTATAACGCAGAAAAAAATTTTGTCATTGCTATTGGACTTGTCAAACTATTTTTGATTGAATATTGTGTTAAGAACAAAAGAAAAAAACATTTATTTTTGGCGATGCTTTGTCCACATCACCACTTGTGCTAAGAAATCTCCAAAGAAAAAATTTTTATCAATGTAGTCGGCAAATTTTTGCTGCAATAAAGGTAACCTTACAAGTTATCTAATATACTGTGAGCATGGCCTGATCTTTCAGCAACTGTGCTTGCTCATGGCACATCGCAGTCTAGTGAATATGGCATACATATTTCATATTGCCATGTATCTTTATGTATTGTATTGTTGTACCATGCTCTATTATCCTTGTCCCAAGGTCTTGTAACATGAAACCAGATTCTGCATTACTGCGCAACATTTATTGCCATCCTAAGAGAGCAAATCACATTAACAAAGAACTTGAAAAATGCTGTGCTATATAAACTGTTCAAGAACATGGTGAATAATTTAGTCATGCTGGCACTATCAGGTGGAATCGCAGGGAAATTGAAGGCAGTTGTTTGGCTTGAGGGGTTTAGGAGACGTCTGTACAAATGGGAACTTATAATATAGTTGATTAAAAGGCAGGAAGACATACAGATAGACATACAGAATGGTAAGCACAGTTATAAGTTCTTCATGTCAATTCACCGGTCGCTGACATATTGCTGATCAGACTTGGAGCAGATGATAAAGAACACGAGCGCATGTTGTTTCTTGCTTTTTTTTTTTTTTACATTGCATAGGAGCACTGTGTATGAAGTATCAATGCAGCATTACATATTAAAGAATCGTCATGGCACCCTTCTGCCTCCAGTTCAAATGCAACTGATGACATGACCGGAAAAGCAACCTTGACAATTTTTAACAGTGCTTGTAACAGCATGAAATTGCTGCAATCAGAAGAAGCAGTTCACTGTTGTTACACGACTTTAATGCATAAATGATCAATGCTAATAGGTTTTCTGCTTCTGGTTGGCAGTTTTCCTTCCTGTGCATGTGTGCACATTAATGTTTAGGCATAGTTCTAAGGTAGAAGTTTTTCAAAGTAATAGTTCTCATGCAGCCGTTCATCTCTTCACAAGTTGTTCACTTATCCTCATTATCAAATTTATATCCTTTGAGAAGGAAAGCTGTGCAAAAACTGAACATCCTGTTGGGGCCATAACTAAGACCATTTTATATTTCACTATACAGGGGTTAGGTTTTAGTTGCCTTGTATGTCATTTGCATCCTACAACCAAAGCAAAAAGTTAAATGATAAAACTTCAATATGATAATGCCACTTATCATTAAAATTCTTCATCACATGGCTTGCTGAAGACGGGAGTAATATTAAGCACTCAAACAGCACTTAAGTGACCGTGCAGTAAGGGAGCTGTCATGAAGAAGGGTTTTTCCTTGCATAATAGAAGGCACTCTCCAGAAATGTCTGCTGCTTGTATGTAAAATGCTCACTGCAGGTCCACTTCAAGATAGCAAGAGTCCTTGGCTATGTTGCAAGATAACACACTTACATGGCATGCAAAGCAGGCTTTTCAATTACCCTTTTGAGGCAGTAGGGCCAGAGAAGATAAAATTGTTGTTGTAGATAGCATGCCATCACATGTTTTGCTCCTCTGCTTAGAATACAAGGCACTTCATCTTTTCTCATCCATGAATTCACAGTAGGCAGTTTCAGCATAGCATGAATATGCCAATGTAAGCATCTTGAAGTGAGTGAGGACTTGCCAAAAGCAGCAGTAATAGTAGCAACATCTAGAGATGCTGTGGAAAACTACAACATGCTAGACCGTTAGAAAGTTATAGAAACAACATGCTAGAAAATTGACAAAATTAGCTTCGTGGGGATTGTGGCACTGCTGACATGTTTGCATGAGTAAAGTGGAACACAGATGCAATTTTTATGCACTGTAGTGAAAGACAGTGTCATATGGAGTCATCGTCGGCATTGTTCCTCAAATCTACATTTTCCAGTACAAAACTGCCGCAGCAAGTCTATGCTGTGGTAAAGCTGTCTGTTACTACTGTATGTGCAAAAGTGGTTTTTTGTAATATCACTTTTTTTTTTTTTTTGGAATGGTACTGCTGTTTTTTGTTGACATCTGTTAGTGGGACATTAAAATGTACCTTATCTGTAGCACATAACCATCTCTTGGGTGCCCTGCTTTGACAAAATTTTGCCAAGGAATTATTTTACAATATGTTCGCACTCCAATATCCAGGCACGCAGTCTGCTTATGAACATGTAAGAGTGCACTGTCTTATCAATGTATCATCCAGTGCTATTAGAAGTCACGCATTTTTGATAACAAGTGAACAAGTTTTGATAACAAAATGCATTTAGAAGAAAGGATCTATCGCAAAGATACTTGATAATGCACTGAGGGAGCTTTAAGTGACTGGAGGGAAAGAATGCCATGTGCATATAACACTGCTGATGCTTGGAGCTGAGATTTTTTTATTGGTTTGGGGGGCTGCAGGCTCACTGTATGCAAGTTATTCAGTAACACTCAATTTGGTCGAATAATGATCTTTTATGCTCCACACAGTACGACAGGACATTACAACAGCTATCTATCTATCAACAGCTATCTATCTATCAACAGCTATATCTATCAGGTTGCTCAAGTTTACATGTAAAGCAAATCGAACCTAATTTGTCGATTCGTCAGTGTTAAGCATTTAATGATGCCAGCTACATGTTTAATTCAAAAAATTTTTAATTTAATGCGGGGATTTTATGCACCAAAACCACAATATGATTATGAGGCACGCCATAGCGGGCGACTCCAGATTAATTTTGACCCCCTGAGGTTATTTAGCGTGTGCTTAAATCGAACTGCACGAGCATTTTTGCATTCCACTCCCATTGAAATGCAGCTGCTGTGGCAGGGGTCATACCCACAACCTTGAACTTGGCAGCGCAATGCCATAGCCAATGAGGTACTGTTGTGGTTCCCTACGTCACTTTATGAGGCGCTCTCATTGGGTATTTCACTCTGTGCAGTTGATAATTTCAGCAGCATCTGTTCTTTTCTTTGATTGATTTGTTGGAAGGTGACAATTTTCTCCAGAGTTCAGCATGTAGACTGCAGAAGGGCCACAGTTCCTGACCAACATTGCCCCAAGTTAAGATAGTTAACACCTTCAAGGCTGTGGTACATGTGCATTAACATTCCATAAAAGTAAACAGAAGGACAGCTACAGCTATTAGTTCAGCTGCTAGAGTGCTCTTCATGGCATGTCTGGGCGGTAGGTCCAGTTTGTATATTCAATGCATATTTTAATACTGCTACAGCACAATTAAGGGTTCTCTACATCAAGCTGAAAGTGGTTTGCTCCATCTACCTCTCTGTTCCATTACATTGCAGTGTCGTCATGCCATGATCCACGGATTAGTTAACGTATGAAAGAGACACCATATGCAAAATTTTATTGCAACAACAGTTCAAATCTCAAAACAGGGCCTATTCCACTCCACTAAAGCGTGCTTTGTTGAGCTGTGTATGTCATCATGTTGTCTTCTTACTGTCGTCATGTCACCAGTGTTGGACATTGCGTGCAACATTTTACTGTAAAAGCATTTAAAATCTTAAAAAAAGGTGAACTCCCACCATCCATTCTTTTATGCTATGGCATGTGTTGCTGTGCCATCATGCTGCCACCATCATCATCATTATGATGTACTCGAGCTTCCACCACTGTCATTTTCAGTGTGTTATCATGCATACAGTTTGGCAGTTTGCATTGGATTACAGATGCATTACGCAATTTTGGTGGCATTGGGCAGAGTTTGAGGGAGTCACTGCTATCGCATAAAAATATTTCAGAGCCGGAGTAATCACTGAAACGTGCTGATTTATTTTATGCCGTTTGTAGTCCACAAATTTTAAATTCATCTTTACCTGAGCTTTTCTCGTTGCCAATACAATCTGTCTGTTTCATTTTGCTTACATTGTGTGCTTTCCTAGATGTGTGTTCTCACCTTTTCTAGTGTCTTCAACCATATCCATATATTACCTGAGTGGCCACAAATAAATATTGATGAGTGTTGGCAGTTTGTAAGCTATACTGACAGCTTTCTTTTAAATATATCCTCATGGACGCAACACAATTCTGCCAGTTCAGCAGATTACTGATAGAGGCAGACATTACACATGTAAGAAATTACAATACACAATTATATAACCGATAAATCAAATTATTATTCAGAATTAATACTTAAAGGCACATATTGTGAATGTGGAATTGATGTGAGAGAGGACTCTAGGCATGTTCACATAGCAGTCACATTAGCTTGTGTTTCAAGATATCCATCTGTAAACTATAGTGTAGTGTGAAGAGACTACAATTTATTTTGAAATACCTTCACATTACACATATAATTTTGCATTAAAACCTTCCTTGTGAATTGTCTGAATTGACTGTGGAACGTCAATACATTTCATGAGATACTTTAGGGGAAGAGATATTGAAATTGGTGCCAGCTAGGCCTTTCAGAAGGGACATATCACAAACACTGGCCAGATTTGCTTCTGCAGTTGCAAAATAGGCCCTAAAGTCATTAACAAACTAATAAGTGGAACTTTGAGAATTCGCTAATTGCAATTTGTGACTCAAAGTGGAAGCAATGTCGCACTCTATAAGTTATCCATCTGAAGAGCTGACCTTTCACCATCTGCCACATACAGTTCTTTGTAAGTGTAGTCAAAATAAATTATAGACGTGCACAATGCACTTGTGAGGTCTAGTCTTTGCTGTATGCAGAAAATTGCTAGCACTTGTTTGTATCGTACTACACTGAATGGGAGCGTTTAGTCTGTGGAACTATTTGGGTCTATATGGTGCAGGCATTTAGCATTCTATGTGAACAAAAATTGTGGGAGTGTCCACGGTTCTTTCTCCACAAGAAAGATGACGAAACAGCTAGCCCATTGACCTTTTATTCTGTATTCAAGCATTGCCATCCTTCCTTATTTACAGGTCCCCTGGAGCAGGGGACGGGAGTGCAGAAGAGAGCGAGCAGTTAGTAGAGACCATCTGCAACGGAGGCTCAACAACACACGAAGCCATGCTCAAAGAGGAGAAAGTTGAGCTGACCAGCATCTTTGGGGCATATGGTCCATTCCAACGGATCGTGTTCCTGTTTGCTGTCACAATCAGCATGTTTGGGGCATACCACAACCTCATTATCACTGCTGTGGCACCAAAGATTGACCACTGGTGTGCAAGGCCTGCTGGCCATGGCTATGAAAACATGACAGATGAGGAGTGGAAGGAGCTGGCAATTCCCAAGGAGACAAGACAAGGTGTCGAGCGCTACAGCCAGTGCCAGAGGTACGATTTTGAAACCAATACCACAGTGAGCTGCAACTCCTGGGAGTATGACCGCTCTATTTACAAGAACACCATTGTTGATCAGGTGAGTATTTTGCTTGAAAGGAAACTAGTTCACAGAAGGGAGCAGTAGTTAGAAAGTTTTGCTTCAATGGAGAAAGACGTGCACTGGCACAATAAACTCCCCATTTGTACAGCACAGCAGAAAAAATATAAGCACAAGTTAACAGCGATCGGAGCAGTGAAATTGCCACTTGTGACACTGCAGCTGGCGACTAGCTGATAATAAGAGCGGCAAACTGTTTCCATTCGTCACACTCAAAAGTAGTTCAGTAGATAGCTACAGCTTCAAAGAGATTATTTTTTGCTTTGACGGCCGGCCAGCATACCAAAAGCAAAACCAAAAGCTTGTGATATGGATTCGTGATTGCTCGCATGCTGTAGTAGATAACTGCCAACCTCCCCTGTGCTGCGAACATAACAGCTCAATGACCTTGCTACTAGCCTATTACTGCACAATGGTGCTGTGTATTTCAATTTCACTGCCCTGGCCGCTGGTCACTTGCACTAATCTTTTTCCATTGTACCTATGCAAGCAGGCAACAAGATAATATCACACAAACGAAAGCACTGAGAAAGACAAATCTTTTGGGGCGACCACAGAGGCAAATTTGTAAGTGGGCTACTGCTGGCACAAAAAAACTTGCTTGGCAGTCATAGCAGCCATAGCAGTGGTCTGATGAATGGAGAAGTGTCCTTTCAGCCACTACATATTGCAAGATGTCCTCCAGTTTTTGAGTATTTGTAACATTATCTAGTCATTTGAGAGAGTTGTTTTTTTCTCATAATAGAGCTTTACTTTGTATCTGCTGCATCTCTTCAATTGGCTTTGACTTCATTTCATCTGCCAGAGTGCTCCTGTGTTGCAGTTTCGAGCAGCATATATGTTAAAACTACCCATTGTTGCACTTGTTGAAACACGTGTGCTGCAGAATCCAAAACCCTCTTTCATAGAAAGCTGTAGAGGTCAGTCTTTGAAGTGCTGACATGTAATTCACACGGGCACAACTATCAGTAAGGTAACATTGCTGAAAACAAGAAAATGCGCCACTTTCAACCCAACAGCAACTGTGTTCGTGTGCATTTAGGTAACAGTAGCCTAATATTGTTTGTTACCTCAGATTTGCTGATTTGGGCGGCAGCTCCACACCTATATTAGATTATTAAGAAGAAGCTCGGGCGCTCCTATCTAAATACATGTAAAAGGAGAATTCGTTTTTCTCGGCAAACACTGCAGCGAATTTGATGAGGTTTATTGCATTTAAAAGAAAAACGTAAAATCTAGTGACTGTTGGTTTCGGATTTTTTATTTAGTTCATTAATTTTTTATTAAAAATTGGCAAAAATCGAAAATTTTAAGAAAATGAAACTATGAAGTTTACTGCTCTGTAACTCAGCAAGAAAAAAAATATCACAATTTTATGAATTACATCTGATGGTACATCTAAAGCGGACAAAATTTATGCCTTACACATTAATCTAGAATAAATCAGTAATATGGAAATACGGCTTTTGCAGAACCCTTGTACACAACGTAACAAATTCACATAAGATATAAATTTACATATAAAATTTGTCCGCTTCGCGTGATCTAATGGATGCCATTTACAGAACCACGATATCTGTTATTGATGCAGAGCTATTAATTTGTAAACTTCGTGCTACTGTTGTTTTTTTTTTTTTTTCGAACTTTCAAATTTTTGAAAATCCTTTTATCAATATTCAGGCCTTAAATCGAAATTTTGCTTCCAGCAGTCACAAGAATTTAACTTTCTCTTTCAAATGCAATACATTTCATTAAAATCGGTCCAGGGGTTATCTAAGAAATACGTTTTTGCATTTTACATGTATTTGAATAGGTCGCGTCAGAGTTGGGCCAGAGCTAAAGCTTCCTCTTAATAGCAGAAATTGGCACATAGTGCATGCATGTTGTTCATATAAGTGCAGTGAAGGCCAAAACGGCACTTTGCGAGCCGCACTTGTTTTTTCTTGCGTCTGCTTATGGCTCGCTGCCAGCTGTTCTGCCACGAATAGACGGTTCATTTTAATCTAAGTAGTGACTAGGCGTTTCTACGAAGAAGATAAGCAATTTTTTTAATGTTGCTTGTAGCAGACAGCACAATGCTTGTCCTTAAGCTGGTCTACTTGAAGAGGTGGATATTACTTGCAAAATAAATCAAAATACAGGTCAAGTAATTAACAATAATTAACAAAAATCACTAATGAAGTCTTAACTATTACCTTATTGCAATTGCAATTAACTTATTATGTATTGCAATTTACAAATTGTAGCCGGTGAGACTGCAAAGCATATCTACTTGAAAGGAATTCAGTGGATGTCCGGAATTGATTATGCTCAGATGACTGGCTTCGAATACAGCATTGGACTCGATCACCTTGACTCTGTGCCAAGCATGCTGTCTTGAACCAGTTGCAGTAATGCCGTTTCTTATAGACGCTGGCATGTCTGGTGCCGAATTGTCCGTCATGTTATCCTGGCTGATGCATGCTTTCATATTCTTTTTAATGTATAAAGCCCCGATACGACATCCACGCATTGCTGCACTTTTGTCCCAAATAGGCAACCATACCAACTTCTCCAACTAACACTATTATAATGTAGAAAGTTTTATGGCAAAGCTGTATATGGAAGTTCCATAACAATCTTCGTACGGTGGCGACAGTGCATGGCAGGGTGTTTGGTACCGAGGGTGCACAGGTACATTATAGAATGCAGCAAACACAGCTTACAGGAACATGGGTCTGACGTACCAGAGAGTGCAGAAATGCTAAACGGGTATGGTGAAGCATTTCAAATGACTTGTGCTTAGCAAAGGAATTGCATCGAATATAGCAAAGCATGTGCAAAGTCTTCGGTAGATTTCTGGCATTGGCAAAACAGACACCTAGGACTTCTGCAAGGTTTGAGAACTCCATTATACAGCTTTTCCGTCTTTGATGTAGAAGTTGCTTGGCTTTGCATGCATCTGTGCAGGCTTTTTCTCTATCTTCTATGTCAGCAGAGAACACATTCCATTTTGCACAAATAGGTTGTTAATGTCTGTTGTTTTTCAGTAGTATTTAGAACGCCTTTCACCTTCTGCACAACTGTCTGAGCTGCAGTCGTGTTGCTTATTGTGCGCTAATAGAATAGTGTGTTTGCTGTTGTTTCATTTTCTTTACCTCTCTTATTTTTGGATATTTGGATTTTAAAAATTGCTATGCTTTTGCAGTGAAAGGCATGTGACAGCATTCTTTGTTTGTTTTTTTTTTTCATTTAACACACATTTCCCAGCCATCTAAAACTATTGAAAGCCTCATTGTGAGACGATCATTACTTTTGCTACAGATGTTTTAGCCATCTTTCTACTGTAGTGTGATGCAGTGCATGATTCTGGCTGTTGCATGGTGAAACCTCACCACTGCATCTGTGAAAGAGCACACGGCAATTTGTCCACCTTATTGCCAAGTAAAATACTTTCTTAGTTCACTACCCTCGCTGCATGCTGTAGATCTGGGTTCGTTCTTGTTTCGTACGTTCAGTTGTACATGCCACTGACACTGACAATCGCATGCGACTTCAGTGCTGCATATAAATTTTTACAACTAAGTATGTATGAGTAATAGCAGAGTGTGCCTTTAGCTAGGTCTGTGAAAGTTGGACTGGTATGCTCCTTGTCAAAAGTATGCACACGACTTTCAGTATGAGGGAGCCAGGCATAAAATAATGATGTTGAGTTCATGTGGCACTCACCCTATAAACTTTTGTAGCAGTCAACCTCAAACAGGGACCGGAAGGTATTTGCGAAGTTAACAGAGCCATCGCTGCTAAGGAATCTTTATCCCTTTACACCTGGATTAAAAAGCGACTGTCACCCAATAAATAACTGTCATATAAATTACTAAAGCTATTTCGTCTACACACCATCACCACATCTGCAAAGCTGCACCAACCCTTGAAGTGAGTGGTAGCTAACTTGGTTGGCAAAAGCCTGTATCCAATGGCTTTACTGATTGTGATTCTCTTACTATTGTTTAAATATCCAGTGAGCCAGTGTAGTGGATCTAGAAATAAGTTTTGTCAGATTGTTCCTTCATGTACATCATTAAAACAAGTCTGATTCATGGTCAGAATCAACTGCAGTGCCTGTCTCTTCAGAAGTGGTCAGCCACACCACCCCCGACTCTTACATTTGCCCCTGGTTTATCTGTGGCATTTATTCTGTAGAACCACTCATCAAGGTTGCGCAGGAACGAGAAGTGCTGTGGCAATGCTGCCACACACATCAGCAACTGCTTAGCATGTGTGAATCTTGACCAGCATGCATCTGACAGATGCAATAAGTGCCTGTTCTGAATATTTGCTTGATAGCACTAGTGCTATGCACTGCTGCATTGTAGGCATGCCCTGGAGCACAGCAGCCCTGCATATCTCTGCTGGCTGGCACTGTGCTTCCATGTGTTCACTTTGTGAAAGTGCATGTCGTGGCGATGGTATCACGCAGTGGGATCTCGTGTGTTCAAGCAGCTGGCTTATCTCTCTCAGCCAATCTGTGTACATGGCAGGCTACATGACATCCATGATCATTTTTGGACAACTCTCTGACAGGTGAAGACCCCACCTTGCCTTGTGCCTTGTAAATGTTAACAGTGTTTTACTTGCTGAAGGCTCAGGGAAATGGTTCTAGGTGTTTCTTTGACGAGCACATTAATTGCAGCTCTTAAATGCAACAGCAAAGGAACTCTTCTCAAGTGCATGTTTTTCTCAGTGGCACATGCAGTTTTCATTAATTTTGCATGCAAGGACAGAGTATACTTTGCTCAAGGCAGATTTCTAAAGCGACCTGTCTGCTGATCTTGCTCAGATGCAACCAGTAGAATTGCGATATCAGAGATACACAGTTCTAACTCGAAAGGGCTTCTGTACTTTCATCCAAATATGTAAGTCACTTTGCCTTGATTAACAATAGCTGGAGTGCTGATTTCTTTCTTTCTTGTGTTTGAACTCTTGTGGTGTATGATGAATGAGCAGCACAATGTTGGCTTGGCATTCTGCTTATCTGCTTTAGATCAGAGACATGCAAGAGGTAAAAAGCTGATGCCAAGCAGCAGCATCAATAAGCGCTTCATTTCTGTGCTGTGCTGTGCAGTTTCTGTTATACAGCTTCAACAGCAAAATGTAGCTCCCTTCACCTTCTGACTTGCACTAAATTTTTTGTATTCGTTGCTTTAGCAGTACACGATTAAGTGTTCTGCTAGGAGGTTAACGATGTGCTCAGCATATTTTGAAGGACATTTGATAACTGTGTACACACATTAAGTGCTTTTGCTACTTTAGCATGACCTTGCTTTCTTGCTTGCTTTGCCCCAGTTCTTCTGAATTGAAAATCTCTTGTTTTGAGGTTCAGAACTACTCTGTTCCTGGCAACATGCGTGTGGGCATACCGGCGAGTCACTTCCATACAAAATGTGTGACCTGGTGTCTGGCGCATTTACAGGGTGGGAAGACGCACAGTGATCTGCATTGCCCTTTCCATTCTGCTCGCTGCTGGCTTCTCAACACTCCTCTCCCGGACCTTCATCACCTTCATTTCCCTGCGCTATTTCGTCTCGCTTGGCGTTTCTGGAGTGGGCGCCACATCGTTCGTTCTGTGTAAGTGTGCCAGCATTTCATGGCTTGAATCTGAAAAATTGCACTACCATGCAGGACAAAAGTATGTGTTTTGGCAGGCTGAACTGCAACACATAAACACGATGAAATAACAAACGGAAGTAAAACCACCTCTTGCACTCAGTTGGTCGAAGCTGCCATGTGGCACCTTTGTGCAATTGGTCACTAAAGGGGCTCTACTCCCAAAACTCTGCATCATTCTGACACACACATACATTGTCAAAAATAGGATCACTAATTTGCAGCTTTAATTTCTTTTTTTTTTTCTTTTTCTCTCACCTATTCGTTTTTCATTTCAGCCCAATAGTTAGTTGTTCACATCTTGGCAGGTTCAAGCATGGTGGCATGCGCGACTTTCACGCGTCCCCTGATATGTTGTTTTCCCGCATAGCTCCCGTCTCCTGTAATCCGGCTTCGCCGCGCGGCTTGGTGCCAGCGGCAGTCGGTCTAGTTGAAGCGCATTGCGAGAGACAGCGCAAGTGTGGCTCTGCTATATGCCACCTAACAGCGGGGTTACTTGGGCGCAAAAAGGAGAAGGCTCTTCCTTTTTGGCTCGGGGTCGGAAAGCGGCGCAGACGTTCTGCTCGTGCGCCGATCCATGCTTCTGTGAGACCGTCTCGTGAGGCCTACCCCGGAATGGACGAACACGATCGTTAGAACGCGCCACCGTTCGCATGACCGTACGCGTGAATAACCAGGCGTTGGTGTCCAGCATGGGGCGAAGATATTTGCTCGTTATCCGGTCGCAGTGAGTCAGACTTCCGCGATTTGTCGCGCGCCCATCGGCGCGTTTTGTGGATAGCAACTCGGCTAGCCGGCATCGATCTATGAAAGGTACAATAAATTCCCTTGTGATTGTTTGCACTACTGTGTTGTCGTTGCTTTGTCCCAAGAGCACAGGTGAGAACCCCACAAGTGTGACTTGTAGTGTAAGAGTCAGTAGCAGTGTATGACGGCATACGTGCAGCTGTTCATTAATTATTCCAGAGCTACACATACACCAGGGATCAGCAGCGTTTGTAAATGTTTAAAGTACAGCGCAAATAGTGCACAGCCCCAGTTTCAATATACATTACTCCAAACCTGCAGAGAAATGCATTGGCAATCCTGATACCATTTTCACACAAAGCCTTCCTTAAGTGCTGTGGGAAAAAGCTATGTGGAACACTGATGCATGTTGTTGCTGATCTTGGGATAAATATATCAAAATTGGTGCTAGTTGCAATTGAGACTCCCTACAAGCTGGATATGCCAATGACTGGCTGCAATTCTGCAATTGCTACATGTGTCCTAGAACAAGTAAATTAAATGTGAATTAGTGACACCGAGTAACTCTTACCGAGTTACTCAGTGATTATCACAGATTTACTGACACCGACCGCAGTTGATTATGCACTTCCAATGCAAACACATTGTCTTCTCTGCAGGCCATTATCTAGAAAATTGGATTAAACATTTTAAAATAAGTGTTGTGATGTCCAGTGTGCTGAAAAATATTTACCCTGTTTATACATGCTCAGCTGTACAAGCGCATGCTAGTTAGATGCAACCATTAGATCTAAAGTAGCAAAATATGTAAGGTAGACGGAACATACTCCTTTGCTGAATTGCCTTCATTGCAATAAAATGTTTTGTTTTGAGAGAAGACATGAAGAGTCTTCTTTGATGTCATGTTTGGTAGCAGCTGATTCACTTAAATAATATATACCCTCCAACAAATAAATAAAATGCAATAGTATTTTATTAGCACGATATAGCATACAAAAGTATGCAATAAATGCTTGAAATGCAAGTGACTCAAATGTTTGTGTATGCAAACACAAGATTTTACCCACATATTTTCGTAAATATTGTTTTTTTTTCTTGGCCAGTGGTTGGCAACTTTCCCTGTCTGTTGGTGAGCAACCAACGTGACTTCATGCATGCAATAGTAGTATCTTCGTAGTACTAGAATATGTACTAGTATGGCACCATTACTACCAATACGGCTATCACATAAAACGACTTCTTCCAATGCAGTGATGGAGGTAACGGGTCCGACCACACGGTCTTTCTTTGGCCTGGCTTATGAATTCGGCTGGGCCACAGGCTACCTGGTGCTGGCACTGGTTGCCTACCTCATCAAAAACTGGTTCTATGTCCAGCTGGTGGCTATGATAGGGGCACTTGTACTCATCATCGGCTACTGGTGAGCTGGCCTCCCGAGCAGGCCTTAGAGTTCCTTGTGTTTACCCACTTAAATGGCCTAGTGAGTGTGGTGCTCTGCTGCTTCAGTGCAAGATTCCAATTCGGAATCCCAGCTGCAGTTTTATTATAAAGGGGGTGTTTGGAAAAACACTCTTACGTTAAATAAATCAATTCTACAAGACTGTAAGACAGAAGGAGTGTCATGAAATGAAAAAATCTTCATCTACTAGAGAATAGCAAGAAGCTACAAGGGAAGCCCACATGGGTTTCCTTTGTATGAAAGCTTCACAGTTGAAGAAAAATTTGTTCTCGTCCAGGGATTGTACCAGAGCCAACACTTTTTAGATGTGGTTGCTCTGCGATTGAGCCAACCAGAAGGCTAGCAGTTGGCAGCACAAGGCCAATCTTTCACATCGTTTAAGTGCAACAAATTTTATTCAAAATAATTCAGCAGTAGCCAAATAAGAGCTTTTCAGTGCATTTCAGTGCTTGACATGTGTTCAGACAAGCTGGTTTAGAGCTAAAGCTTCTGTAGGGAAGACGACTGCTATGTGCTGCAGCCCCATCCCCATCCCTTTGCAAGGGGCATAGCTTGTTGCTTTGGAGCCTTGAACGCTTGGTGCAAATGGTTCTGCATGCAGTTATTCACTTGCCTCATATTTGGCAAAAGTGCCACAGTTTCTGTTCACCATGGAATTACACAGCCAAACTCAGCCATCCATCATGCCTGGCAATGCCAGTGAGACTCCTCTGCTAGCTTTGCCAGCCCTTGTTTGTGCCGATGCTTTGCGTCAGTTGTATCCTGCCATCTTCACTGGTGGCACCGATTACAATGTGAAAGGTTAGCTGTCATCTTACAAATGAGCAAGCACCCATGACAAATGGGACCACACCACAAAGCTATAGTTGTCACCATGAAGCTCAACAATTGTCATCATTTACTTAATGGGTCTCGCTAATCTGTGGTTCTGAAACCACAAAGCCTATCTTCACATGTGAGCCACCCTCAAATCTAACTTTACGAAAGACTTTGGCCATCCTACCTCGTGTAAACTTTGCCCAGAACAATGCCTGTAAAGCCAGTCCCAGCCTCCGTACACGTCTCAATACATCAATGATGGTGACAGACAAGGTACATCACGTCATAAATTGCATTGCCAACAACACGTTTTGATATGCTCCTGTCCAGGAACACTGGCACTGTTGTTGAGATTGTCGATCCTTGCCAAATCTTTGATGAGCTCCACAGACACTTTCTCACGCAGCACCCTTCTGTGCTCAACAAAGCCCGCTTGAGCATCGCCACTGCTCCTGACCTTCAATAAACCTTTTATGGCTGATAAAACAGCAGTTGTCTTGCACTTCACCCAAGTGTTATTGCTTTGCTGGCTCAACTGACTTCCATTATATACTGACTACTTGCTTCACTTAAGTGGGAAGTTGTAATTCGATAGGAGCTCTGTAGAAATTGAATAATTGTCTGTATGTCCCTGCTGTCACATACAGGAGAATCTCTCGCCAACTGTCTCTGCTGTTCCCTGCTACGCATCCACCTTGATCTTTGGCTACACACCTTTGGCAGGTGGTACATGATAAGCTCTGCTCTTGGCACAAGGATGGCAGTGCAGCAGCAGCACACAGCATTTGTCTTCGCTACACTTTCTCTTAGGGTGGTTTAGGAGGCTTGCAGAAACGCCTTCAATAAACCTTTTATGGCTGATAAAACAGCAGTTGTCTTGCACTTCACCCAAGTGTTATTGCTTTGCTGGCTCAACTGACTTCCATTATATACTGACTACTTGCTTCACTTAAGTGGGAAGTTGTAATTCGATAGGAGCTCTGTAGAAATTGAATAATTGTTCAAGGCATGCTGTATCATATGGTGTTCACTTTTATGGCCTCTTCTTTGAGGCCATAAAAGTGGGCACCATATGGAGATATGACATATGTTATCTATTAAACTGTTTGATAAAAAAAACAACCTGAAAATTTATTGCCTGTACATTGTAACCCCAGTTGATGTCCCCCGGTTTTTGCGACGACCTGGGTTTTACGACATTAGCACAGTCCCGGCGAAGTCCCCATAGAAGCAGTGCATTAAAAACCCTGATTATCCGACGCAATTTTATGCCTGACCCGCGTTATACGACGACCCTCGCGAAGCGCGAGGCGGAACGGCAGACGAAAGAAAAGTGCCACGGGCCTCTTTCCTCGCTCCGTCTCTCCGCATGCGTGTACTGTGCCGTGTACCGCATTGAAACTCCGCTGGTAGCTCGACGTCGGTGCCGTGCTGAAAACCTGCCCAACGTAAGACTGCAACTCCACTTTTGAGCGTAAAGTAGCTAGGGCTTCATCCAAGTGGTCTGGACTGCACCGCGAGCCAGGGCTTTCATTGATGGCTAGCAAATCTAATGAAAAAATGCGCGCGTTGCACTTGGGTGACTCCTAAACATCATGTTGTTGATGAATTCCTCTTGCACCGTCAATCTTCAATTGCTGGTGCTGGCAGCGTGTGCCTGACTTCATGCACTCATTTAGGGTACAGTAACAGACCGACAGGACGCTCATGCCAACGATTTATCGTCTATTCAGTACAGTGGGTCATCGAAACCATTTTATTATACAGTACCAGGCAGACGACGTAAACGCTGAGCGCCAGTTGTCTTGCTGCAACAAGCTTTCTTGTCGGCGGCACCGACAAACTCAGCGTGCAAACAATTGTTCGACTTAACCCCGCACGATCGACCCTCGAACCGACAAGATAGCAACAGCGCCTTCGCATGTCACCTTGACAGCACTTGACACCGCTCGACTGGTTTCTTCCCGGCCTCGTCTCATCGTTCGTTTCCCTCTCCCCCACCAGCAGCCGCCCGCAACGCCCGCTGGGCTGAAATAGCGCCTTTTCTTCTCCACAATCACTTTCTCCCTCTCTTCTCGGTGACATCACCTCTCATTGCATTGGGGAAGTGTTTCTTTCCTTCCAGTTTCCCAGCAGCAGACTGCCGACAAGGTAGTGCGGAGGGGCCTAGGTTTATCGCACTTGTTCTTCGTTGTAATCCTAGTGACCAGCGTTCAGCGGAGGTTTTGAGTTGTGTGGAGCAACGCGACGCACGATGTCCCGAAAGCGGACAGTTCTGTCACTCGGCGATAAGCTCAATATTATTGAGGAAACGGAAAAGCAGGATGGAGCCACGAAAGCCAGCATTGCCCGGGACCTTAAGATACCTGAACCTTCACTTAAAACGATCCTGGCAAACAAAGCGGTGATATTGCGGAATGCCAACAAATTCTGGCTCAAGCGGAAAGCGGCAAAAGAAGGACATCATGAGAAGTTTTTAAAAGTTCTCGTCAAGTGGCTGCATCATGCACGGAGCTTTGCGATCAACGTTGATGGCGCCATTCTAAAAGAAAAGGCGGACCTTGTGGCATTGCATCTGGGCATCGACGACTTTCAGGTATCAAACGGGTGGCTGGATTGCTTTAAAAAATGAAACAGGATTGTGTACAGCCACTCCTGCGGAGAAAGCACTTCCGTGGACGTTTCGATGGTGAACGAGTGGATAGAGTCGCTGCCAGAGATGATTGCTGCATACAAGCCCTGCGACGTTTTCAACACCGATGAGAGCGGTATTTTTTACCAGATGCAGCCCGAGCAAACCCTTGCGTTTAAGGGTGACAGCTGTCATGGTGGCAAGCATAGTAAAGAGCTTGTGATGGCACCATTCTGTGCTAACGAGGACAGTTCTGAGAGGCTGCCCGTTCTTGTTGTTGGAAAGTTTTTGAAGCCACGGTGCTTTAAGAACTTGAAGACGCTGCCGTGCAGCTACAGCTTCAACAAAAAGGTGCGGATGACGTCTTCGTTCATCAGCAATTTTTTGCAGCAGCTGGATAACAAAATGGGTGCTAAGGCGAGGAAAATATTTTCTTTCGTGGACAACGCACCGTGCCACCCACCCGATACGTCCAGCCTGAGGAACATAAAGGTTGTTTTTTTTCCGCCCAACTGCACAAGGCGGCTACAGCTGTTGGTTGCTGGCATCATTAAGTGCGTCAAGCAAGGGTACCGGAAGCGGTTAGTGCAGCGTCAGCTGGCGGCTATGGAGTGCAGTGAGTCGGAAAAAAAGATCACTGTGCTCAACGCCATGCATTTTATTGCCAGTTCATGGAACGCAGTGACGCGATGCACAAACGCTAACTCGTTCAAACATTGTTGCTTTAAGTGAGAGACTGCGTCCTCTGCTGGGGACGCAGCAGAGGATTGACCTCGATGCCGCTTGAGGCCGATGCAGGCTTTGCCGACGACGATTTCGGGGGTTTAAACCTCACCACAACCTTCGCCGAGTACGTGGAGGCCGACGACAGCATTGCAATCTGCGGCGAGGTGGCGCTGGATGACGCCATCGAGGAAGCTTTGCCTTGTCCCAACACCACTGCGACATCGGACGAAGACAATGACGACGCCACAGATGCCATGCCTGTGCCTATCACATTCGCCGAGGTGCTATGGCACATAGACGGCATCCGGAGCTTCATCTGTTCACGTGACGCCACAGAGGACCTCCTTTTGGACGTTGCCCAACTCGAGTGAAAGCTCTTGGTTCACGGATCAAACAAGGTCCGAGAGAAACTTACCGACTTTTTTAAATGTTTGCACCGGCTGGCGGGAATCGCGGCAGTGGGCAGTGGAGTACTGTAAAGGTTCGTTTGAGTAAAGCATGATTGGTACCTGTACTGCAGCATTAATTCTTATCGCATTTACTTTTGTAGTGATTTGGGTTTCCAAGCCCTGCACAGTATGTTAGTAGTTTACATTGAAGTTTCTCGTAAATCTGTCGTGCGAAATAAGTCGTATTCTTATAGGCATAATTTATGTTTGGATTTTACGACGCCCGCATTTTACAATGCTTTTTCGCGGCCCCGAGAAAGTCGTGTAATCGGGGTTCCACTGTACTTGTTTTAAAAAGCTAAAGCAATAGCATTAACTTACAAGAAATTAGGGCCTATTGCCTTATGCAAAGTTTCACTATATGTAAAGCAGGAAGCAACGCAATATGGCCTTGACACTTGTATTATGCCAGGGGCCCTATGAAAATCAACCGGGGCCATAGCTCCTTAAACTTTTCTCTATAGCAGACGCTTTTCATCTGCACAATTATTTCAGCATGCGCACTACTGAATTTGTAAAATGCAATTTCTTCTGCACGTTGAGATGACCCGTGAGCATTTGGTCAGAGTTTGAAGCATTCAGCAAGACGGTCCTTTTCAGGGTTCTTCCAGAGTCTCCACGATGGCTCATGGCCAACAAGAAGTTCGATCAAGCTCACAAATTGATCATGGAGGCCGTGGAACGTAACGAGAAGGACAAGGAGGAGGCTGAAATCAAGTATGAACAGCTGAAGAAAGAGTTTGAGAAGGTGAATACTGCTCTTTTAATCGTTGTTGTGGAAAAATATTATTACCTTATCATTTTGAAGCGCCGGTTCAGGTGAATGGCATGTTTAGTTACCAGTGGTGTACATCCATGCTCTCTTATTATTTTTTCTTGAGGAAAAAACGATGTCACAACAAAGCCATATGGGTATGAGTGTACAGAACTTTTGCAAGTCCTAAAAAAGAAGAAAGGCTATAATTGCAAGATAACAAATTTTATCAGACTATCATCCCACTTTCCCCCACACACACACGCATACATGCCCACGAAACATGCCGGCACTTCTGCACTGACAAAACTTAGCTTACAGTAAGCCTACCAGTCGAGAGCTGAACAGTATGCTATCTCTCGTGGCCGATGTGTTGCTTCTGGACCTTAAGCCCTGCCAGCAAACAATCAGTATCAGGCTCCTACATCATTTTGTCTGCTGTTATACATACTGAACGTACTTTTTGTACTTCAAGGTGTTTAACTTGTTATCTTAGTTATTTTATGCACTTCTCAGTAGTTTTGACTTGACAGCCTTGCTCATCTGACCATGCAGGAGCAGCCAAAGCATGTGTTTGGCAAAGCAACAGTATTTGACCTGCTCAAGACGCCCGTGCTCAGGCGACGAACTCTCATTCTCTACTTCTGCTGGTGAGAGCTCCTTTTGATTCACTTTCTTTCCAATGTATACCCATAGGCATGGAGTTCCTTGCGTCGGCAGCACCATGATCAACGAAAATTCAACACTGTACACTACAACCAGCCGTTGCTACACCAATGCGTGTGTTGCCACAGCAATCGTTGTGCGTGTGAAGAGAGCTACCCCCGTGGGTGCGCACTCTGGCACCTCTAGGATACAGCTCTGACATTTCTTCTGCACCAGAATGCCAAGACAGGTGGCCAGCGTGGCCTATAATGGCCACCGAAAAATAGAAGAGGAGCTGTCTAGGCGTTGGTGATGTTGGAGCACATTTTGCAGCACGAGTTACGGCGGCTGAATTGTGTTGCTATATTGTAGAAGTCATTTGTACATCACCCTGACATCACCGAGTCTGACGCGCTTGCATGTGTATGCGTTACGCTGGAGTATAGCTTGCCCTTAAAGGAGGCAGATACTGAACTTAGCAAGTTTCGAAACATTTAATGTAGTACACTAGTGTGCAAAAATGGCCAAAAATACAAAAAAATACATTGAAATCTGTATCTTCATCCTGGCATGCCGACACTGGGGTTGTGGCTTGAAATTCCAAAAATGAAACTTTAACTTCTGTTTTCTCATGTAGTGATCAACCTATCAATGCGAAATGAATTAAAATCAGGTTTTTAAGGATTACCTATTACTCTACAGTAGTGTAGTTTCTGTTTAGTGTATCTTTAATTCCCAAGTTCTTTTGTAAAAATTGTGAGCAAACTATACTGTTTCTTTTTATTCTAGCGAATTATCGCACATTACATCCAGGTTCAACAAATCTACTACAAGTGCAGTTTATCTTCTATATTCACCCAGAATCATAATAAATGACGTCTGCTGTAAAAAAGACTTTTCCTCAGCTTACATGTAAGGTATTAGCACAATTATCTGAGCAGATGGTAACGAAAGCAATTGATAGCACTGAGGGATATGTTCAGATACTGAAACTGAAATGTACAATGCAAACTGAGTCATCTTCGGTAAGCAAAGCAGAAAAGACTGTGCCCTGGATGAGCACAGTTCGTCTTTAACGGTATTGGTACAAACAGCTGAGTGCAGCTCGAGCTTAGTAATTAAAGAGTTTGCTTTCCACTTTCCTATGAACACTTTGCCTTGTTTGGATTTCTAACGGATTCTTATTTCACATGTCCAGGTTCGTCAATTCATTCACCTACTATGCCATGTCACTCAACACTAATGATCTCGGAGGCAACCCATACCTCAACTTTGCAATTGCTGGTGCCGTGGAGTTTCCAGCCTATGCCATCTCTATAGTGGTGATCCAGAAGATGGGACGACGTTGGTCACAGAGTGGATGCATGCTGCTGGCTGGGATAGCCTGTATTGTCACCATCTTCTTCCAGGGAAGTGAGTGTCTCCCTCTGTTGTTCAGAACTATACCTGCCAAAACAATTCATTGGCTGCAGTAGTGTTTCCTTAACTGTAAGTCACAATCGCCGAGGACTGCCAAGTTCCCTTGCAGGAAGTCTGGGCATTTGGTTACAAATAAACAGTGTGAGCAAAAGACATGATCAAAAAGACTGCAGGACCAGTGCTATTTCTCTTTTGTTTTTTTGTCCTAATCTTTTGCTCACACTGTTAATTTGTTATCATAAGCGACAAACTAAACCTAACCAACACTACTAATTACATCTGGTTGTTTACAATTTTTGGCAAAGCAACCAAATTTGCCTATGACGTGACAAATTTATTTCATTTATATAAATCAGCTCTTGGGGGGGAGGGGGAGAAGGAAGCTATGTACTAGCAAAATCTACTAGAATTTTATTTTGTTCTTCGCACCCTTGTTTCCTTTCATGTCTCCTTGTCTGTTAGCTGTAAACTGCCTGCAATGCTTAAGTGCCTAATTCTTCCTGAGAGTATGTAGTTGTAATACAATCTTAAGCAGAAGTTCATTTTGAGTTCGGCCTTCATTGTGCATCTAGCGCCACTTTCAAGACATGCAGCCGCAAACTTGCAGTGAACCCACCATGGTGACTTTGTGGCTGTGGTGTTTTGATGCCGAGCTCGAGGTTACAGGTTTCATTCCTGGCCACAGCAGCTGCATTTGGATGGGGATGATATGCAGTAATGCTCATTACTACGTTCGTGCTCATTACTACGTTCGTGCTCATTCTATGTTTGCTCATTCTACGTTTAACAGAACCTCAGGTGGTTCAAAATTAATCTGGAGCCCTTTGCTCAGCATCTCTCATAGCCCCAGTGTTGCTTTGGGACATTAGAGACAACTAATCCATCAGTCAAACTTACAGCGAGATGCACTGCATTTCACTAATAATTTTCCGAGCAGGCACTTATACACTGTGGAACTAAAGTACCGTATTTACTCGAATGTAGGTCGGACATGCATATAGGTCGGCCCCTATATATTGAATGCACCGAGAAGTAAAAAAAGAAAAAGAAAAGGTAATATAGGTCAACCCATAGTCGGTATTTAGTACAACAAAAGACTTTGAACATGACGCACCATTATTTGTGGTAAGCTCGGCTACTAACTATCACTTGTTGATGCCACAAGCTGCATCCTCATTAGAACTACCAGAGAGAAGTTGTCCTCGTCAGATGCTTCGCATGCACCCTCGGCACCTTAAGCAGTGTCGTCCTCGGTGCTGTCAAGTGCATTGGACATGCAATGTTTCTTAAAGCCAATCTGAATAATCTCCAGGCTGGCTTTATGGCGAGTGCGGTGGAGGAACTCCGTTAGCTCCATACTTTTGCTAGCTTTGTTCACGAGTATAGGTCGAGATACTTTGCCCATAAATATGGGTTGATTGCTCATTTTTTGGTAACATTTCTGAGGAAAGAAAGCCCGACCTATATTTTAATAAACACAATTTATAGAATGGGGATGCCATTATGTTTCTTCTGAAGTGTAGAATGGATATCTCGAAACTAATAGTAATCTAAGAATCCTTGCTAGGTGGACATGTCTCAAGCACTAAACAGTTTCAGTTCTGAAGTTGAAAGATGTTTAATAAATTAATAAATTATAAAATTTAGTTACTTAGTTGATTGAAGAGCTGATAAGCGATTATCACTCAGATTTATGTGTTTGACAGCACGAAAAAAATGCAACACTGAAAACATAGCTTTTATAGCTGCTGCACTACTTCGAAGAATTGTTTAAATGTCTCCTGAAATACTTGGTTATGCATTCATCAAACTATAACTATCTAACGATTGTGATGTTTACCTTTGACTCATTGCAAGCACTAGAACTAGTTCACATAAGCAGCTTTTCACCATAGCCTCTAGGCTATGTCAGTGAACAAGCATTGATCCTCCTTTATTAGATCCTCAAGCTTAGATCCTCATTGAAGGATCTAATTCTACCCTTTCTCGCATGCTTGCAGAGACCCTCTGGCTGAAGATAACGTTTGCCATGATTGGCAAGTTTCTTATCACTGCCTCCTATGGTATCCTGTACGTTTACTCGGCCGAGATCTATCCAACGGTGGTGCGCAATGTCGGTGTGGGCTCGAGCTCTACCATTGCCCGATTTGGTGCCATCATCGCCCCTTTCGTCAAGGAGCTGGTGAGTAGAGCCCCATCCATGCAATTGAACATCAGAAGTGCACTCTGATAGTGAACTGAAATCAACCTCAATGCTGCCTATTTGCCGCAATAGTGCTAGGACTGTTTGAGCCTAACATTCAACACAGCAGCAAGCTAAGTGCCAAAATATGTCGCAAAATGTTTTGAAACAAAAAGATTCACAGCTATCATTGCTATGCTCAGCGCCACCTGACTATATCATTTTTTGCTGCTGGTGTGAAAGCCAAGCAACATAAGAAATTAATGAGACGGGAAGAGTAGGCCTTGCTGTTTCATGTCGTATCCTTTGCCTTCTCTAGCTGTCTGCGTTTATTGAGCCTCATCTTTCTATATCTCCTGCCCCCTGCAAGCAGCAGTTGTTACATTTGATTAAAAGCTTGCACTGATCATTTAATGCATTACCGCTACAGGTTTCAATGCAACAGAAGAAGTATGTTGTAGCCCTTAACCCTCGCCTTTGTCGTGCCACTGTGCACAAGGAAATTACAGTTAAACCTCGATATAACGAACTTCAATATAATGAAATTTCACTGCTGCTGCAAACTATTACCAAGACAATAAATGGAAACGTTTGCGAACACAGGTGGTCAAAGGATTGAATTACAAGCGGCTGTTCGCAGACGCACCTTTCAAATCGCGTGATGTGCGAAAAGAGCGACTGCCGTAATGGAGCTGCATCATGTTCCATATAAAGTCCAACTGCAATAAGAGCCTATCGTGCCCCGCGCACTGTGTGTTTTAGGTACGAGTGAAAGCATGCAAGGGTGAGACAAGAAAGTTGATGGATTTACGAGTGCCGCTTTCCCACGTGAGCGAAGGGAAAAAGGGGAGGGGTGCGAGCTTGCAAAAACGCGATCAAGCGCGCATGAGGGGGCGGGGGGGGTGCGGAGTGGGAGACATATTGGGCTGCGTCTCGGTTTCCAGCACGCACTTTGGCCGCACTACGCATGGCTGTAAGCGTGGCTGAGCGTGTATTCGCCGCTGTGCACCCTGCTTCAATGGTAGTCTGCCCCGCACGAGCAAAGAATGGGTGTGCCGAGATGGCATGGCGTCATGTAAGCTGTATTCCCGCGCGCTTAGTATTGGAGGTTGCATAATCTCGAGATTCGGTGACCCATTGGAGCAAGAGGCAGACAAAGCATTCGCTCTCCGCTGCCAGCGCTTTTCACGATAGCGTCGTCCCAGTGCGGGCCACGCTATCAGCTGTTTAAGCGGATTGCACACGAAAGTGTGGCTGGCTTCGCTTAATTCGTACCACCGATGTGAAGATATCAGGGACATGGCATCGTATCATTCGTCGCCAACTCCCAAATTCATCAGAAGGAATGGTTTCCTTACTCAAATTCAATTTTTTTTCGATTGGCCAATAATTCGGAAAATTCTACAGCCCTGTTCCGTGTGCGAAAGATCGATTGGTGTCTATACTTATATGCATAAAAAGTCGAATTTCAATACATCGACATTTCATTATAACGAAGCAAATTGCCGATTTTATCTACTTCATTATATTGAGGTTTAACTGTATAAGCCAGCAACAGGTTGAATGACAGACGACAGGCAAAGCAACTTATTATTGGAAAGTCTGAGTATGTCTGTATCTTTCAAAAAGATACGCTGTAGCTGTAGTATTATGCTTATCTGTGTCAACCAACACAATGCTGTATAGTATGTGGATCTTGTGACTGATAGCTCCTGTGTTTCATTGATATAATTGTCATTAGTACACGATATATGATCATCACTTTAGTTGTTTCTTATTTACAAACTTCTCGGTTGACCTGACATCCACTTAGCTGCATTACATCTATCAAGTAATGTAAAAAAAAAAAAAAAAATCTCCTTGTCTCCCTCCCCAACCAACATACTCCATGACATGTTTACATTTCACTTTGTTTCTAAATTGGGAATATTCGACATTCAATGTTCAAACATTATTTTTTGCAAATATTCATGTTCATTTTGATTTGAAATTTTTTCTATTCGAACACTCCTATTTGAAGCACAAGTACTACTACTCAATTTGTACTCAGGATTTCGAAGGATATTTGTACACACTTGTTACTTAGGGAGGCTCCATTACATTTGCATTTTTTTTCTTTTGTACGATGCACAGGGTCATGCTACACATGAGAGCGTGCCATTTGGTGTGTACGGGGCCATCTGCATCTCAAGTGGCCTTACGGTGCTTTTATTGCCCGAGACCCGAGGGGCCCAGCTGCCGGACAGTGTGGTTGAAGGAGAACAATTCCTAGGGTGAGTGTCCACTGGTTGCAGAATTGCCTGATGCATAAGAAGAGTTGAGGGACCAACTATGCAAAGCACCAAGGAAGGTACAAGAGAACAAGTACGGGAAGCACAGTGCGGTCCATTCTTAAGGGGAGAGGGAGAAAAGTTTATTAAAGGAAAATGCAGCCTCCTGTTGTGCTTCCAGCGAAGTGCCTAGATTAGGTTGATGGTTTCGCTGCTCAATTGGTAGTATTACTGCAAGATGTCAGGTGTGGATTTCCTGTGGGCAGGGCAGATTTCTTGCCGAGCAAATAGGCTGGAAAATGTCCATATCACATGGTGAGCTGCGGCTGGCTAACCCGCATCGCAAGTGCCACAGGTAGAGTCCAGTGACTTGTCAAAGTATTGGACAGGTTGCTATTAAACAATCTTAAGTTAAAAAGGAAGCACTCAGTCAGTATTTGGCTACCAATTACAGCTGAATTATAACCCAAAGGCATGCAGACTATGTTTTAATGACAGTATTCAGATGGGGCGGAATGCAAAAGCACTGATGTACATTGGGTGCGCACTCCTGATGGTCAAAATTAATCCAGATCGTGGGTTCGGCACATAAAACCCCAGAATGCTTTTTTTTTTAATGCATAGATGACAGCCTTATGCCTCCTGTCAGTGATGTTTTTCTCTCAATAACGTAGAAGTGTTTCAGTTATATTGGCTTTATTGCCAGTTAGACGTTCCCTTGAACTGTGGACCGTATTGTGCACAAGGCCTCTTCGTTTTTCTTCTTCGTCTTTAGTTTCATTATTCTTTCGTAACTTATAGGGCTTTATGGGGCAGAAATCTGACAGTATGTTTTAATCAGCTATCAGGGCAAAGTTATGGCCACTGTTGGATTCAGAAGGTTTTGGGAGTGGCTTGAATACCATATAAGTGCCAAGAAAGCAGGTAACAGTACTTCTTTCAAGGATTTATTTTTTTACCTTTAATAATATTGCACTATTATGCAAGGATTTGTTTCTTCTAAACAGACAGAGCACACATTAATTAGTATTTAAGCTTTTATGACCAGAATCCTTTTTTGGTCTTATGTCTATATTATCATTTTTCAGCAAGGTAATTGAAAAATTATTCGTAGTACATTTATCTAGCCGTTTCACAAAGTTCAGTATTTTATCATCTAATCAATTTGGCTTTCGATTTGGTTACTCAACTGAATTAGCGCTCATTACTTTAACTGTTCATCTTAAAACAGCCATTGACATAGGTAAATTGGCTGGTACCTTGTTTATTGATTTTTCTAAAGCTCTCGATTCATTAACCATGACATACTTATTGCTAAACTAAACGCTGTTGGCATATGTCGTCCAGCGCTTTTCTTAATTAGCAGTTATTTACATGATCAAAAACATGCCATCTCTATTTCTGATACTCATTCTCGCACCAAACTAACATAGGTGTTCCACAAGGCTCAATACTAGGACCAATTTTATTTCTCGTGTACGTCGATGACCTTCCAGAACACGTTAAACATTCTAGTTGTATTTTATATGCTGATGACACAACAGTTTACTCTTCTAACACGTGTTTGAAATCGCTAATATCTTACCTTATTGCTGATGCGGCTAAAATCGCTAATTGGTGCAGAGATAATATGCTCAATATTAATGCTACTAAATTGAAATTTGTAGTTTTTTCATTCTCGCAAAAATGTGTACAGGAGAAGCCATGCATTAACATTGGTCCGACTGCTTCAGGCTCTTGACCATGCAACATTTCTTGGAGTAGAACTCAACAATCATTTAAAATTTACAACCCACATATCGTTATTAACCCATAAAGCGGCATATGGTATCGAAATACTAATCAAAGTCCACCCCCATTTTCCTGTACGTATATTAATTTCACTCTACTACGCATTTCTTTATGGCCACATTTCTTACTGCATTTCTTCTTGGGGCAATGCCTACGTAACTCACTTGGCACCCCCGGCAGCACGTACAAAACCAAGCTTTGAGAATAATCATATACAGCCATTTTTCATCTAGTGCCTTGCCATTACTCTGCACATATAATATTTTGTCAGTGGCGGATTTAAATAAGTGTTCTCTTGGTGTCCTGACGTATAAATTCTGTCGAGGAGAATTACGAATTTCATTGATAACAAAAGACTAATCCCCACATTTTACTGGCATTCGATTTTCACACCATAATAACTCGCTGCTAACGAAACCAAGGACTAACTACGGCAAACTTACTGCAAGCTTTTTGGCAACATCAATATGAAATTCACTACCGCCCTCCATTAAATCATCTCCTTCCATTCATTTATTTAAGAGGAAACTTCGTCACCACTTGTTGGGAAAGGGATTGTGTTGTTTATTTTACACTTCTCAATGTGGAATATTATTCCCAGGATCTGCCTTTTGTGTTTATACTTTGTTATTACCATGACTTGACTTTCCTGACTTTCTTTCTAATACTCTTTCTTTTCATAGGATTGCTACAGCTGTTAACTGCATTAAGTGTACTTTTTCTATGTAAAAGTGCACTTAATGCAGTTACTCCTTCTATGTACTTATTGTTGGAGGTCCCTCCCCAGTCTTTGACTATGGGACCTTTTAGACCCGCCGTAGTTGCTCAGTGGCTATGGTGTTGGGCTGCTGAGCACGAGGTCGCGGGATCGAATCCCGGCCACAGCGGCCGCATTTCGATGGGGGCAAAATGCGAAAACACCCGTGTACTTAGATTTAGGTGCATGTTAAGGAACCCCAGGTGGTCGAAATTTCCGGAGTCCTCCACTACGGTGGGCCTCATAATCAGAAAGTGGTTTTGGAATGTAAAACCCCATAATTTAATGAGACCTCCTAAAGTTACTTTTTCTATACAAAATTTCAATCGCATCAATAAACTGAACCTGAAAGACAGCTCACTAAGCTCTCTGGTCTTCAGAATTGGTAAACATCATCATCATCATCATCATCATCATCATCATCATCATCATCATCATCATCAGCCTGGTTACGCCCACTGCAGGGCAAAGGCCTCTCCCATACTTCACCAACTACCCCGGTCATGTGCTAATTGTGGCCATGTTGTCCCTGCAAACTTCTTAATCTCATCCACCCACCTAACTTTCTGCCGCCCTCTGCTACGCTTCCCTTCCCTTGGAATCCATTCCGTAACTCTTAATGACCATCGGTTATCTTCCCTCCTCATTACGTGTCCTGCCCATGCCCATTTCTTTTTCTTGATTTCAACTAAGATATCATTAACTCCCATTTGTTCCCTCACCCAATCTGCTCTTTTCTTATCCCTTAACGTTACACCTATCATTCTTCTTTCCATAGCTTGTTGCATCGCCCTCAATTTAAGTAGTACCCTTTTCGTAAGCCTCCAGGTTTCTGCCCCGTACGTGAGTACTGGTAAGACACAGCTGGGGGGGTTATAAACTTTTCTCTTGAGAGATAATGGCAACCTGCTGTTCATGATCTGAGAATGCCTGCCAAACGCACCCCAGCCCATTCTTATTCTTCTGATTATTTCAATCTCATGATCCGGATCCGCAGTCACTACCTGTCCTAAGTAGATGTATTCCCTTACCACTTCCAGTGCCTCACTACCTATCGTAAACTTCTGTTCTCTTCCGAGACTGTTAAACATTACTTTAGTTTTCTGCAGATTAATTTTTAGACCCACCCTTCGGCTTTCCCTCTCCAGGTCAGTGAGCATGCGTTGCAGTTGGTCCCCTGAGTTACTAAGATATTCTCCATTAACTCTTATCCCCAATTCTTCCCAATCCAGGTCTCTGAATACCTCCTGTAAACACGCTGTGAATAGCATTGGAGAGATCGTATCTCCCTGCCTGACGCCTTTCTTTATTGGGATTTTGTTGCTTTCTTTGTGGAGGACTACGGTGGCTGTGGAGCCACTATAGACATCTTTCAGTATTTTTACATACGGCTCGTCTACACCCTGATTCCATTGCATCTGAATGGTCCGAATACCTTTTTCGAAAGTCAAAACTCCCGCTACCTAATCAGGGGAGTGGTGACAATGCATACACCGTCACTACCCTTGGCTGCCGTCAGTTCGACAGACAGTGACAGACGGCGCCCAATAGACTGCGGTACCGAACCAAGACAGAGCTATGGATTTGCTGCTGCGGCTGCTTTTTGGTCAAGTGGTGCAGACCGTTCGGGCATCCTGCGACATCACATGGAAGTTGAATTCTCTGCTACTTGCAGTTTGTGCGAGTTTTGCGAGCCAGGAAAACCAGTGCAGCACTACGTGATAACAAAACTACTGAAACGCGAAAGCGTGGGCGGCACGGAGTTGAGCGACGACTAAACCTTTCGACTGCACTCGCCGTCGAGAGCGCCCATAAACATTGCATTCAAGACATGGACAGAGAGCAGGCAAGAAACCAAACATGGAGTGAATGCCCACATTACAAAGTTTTTCTCGCGCATTTTTAATCATGAGAGACCTTCCATCAAGAGTGCGGCAGACTGCAAAGTAAGAACTAAAAAAGAAAGGCAGAATTCTGGCTGCGGCACCCTTGTCTGTGAGGTTCGCATTGAAGAGAAGGGTCCAGTCTATGGAGCAGGACACTTGATTAATTATCTTTGGTCCTAAAATAATTAGGCATGCTCTGAAATCATTGAGCTCATTTTTCTCAGCGTGCACTTTTTGGACGAACAAAAACTTTGGGAAGACTGTCATTTCCAAACTGCTTCACCAAAACCTGCTTTCAAAGTAGTTTCTGGGCTTAAATTAAATCAGGAACAAGATTAGGTACTTATTTATATTTCTAAATTTTTACTAACACAAAAAGTTAATACATATTTCACATATAATGACAGCAAAAAAATTTAGCTTAGCCTCAGTGATGACATTGTTACAGAAATGTAATGAAAAACGCGCAACTAGCCTTATCCTGTACAATAACCCCCCTAGAAGATATCTGACAAATACAATTCATTTGTCTTCATTATCATTGAAATGATAGTTTTTCCTAAGGTGACCTGCCTAATTGGTTCATATGACAGCCATAACTTCTTTTCTATTCTATCTGTATTAATGAAATTTAGGACATGTACTTAAAACAAGAAGATACATAAATCTATAAGTTTCCATGCAACTATTCAAAAGTTAATTTTCAGCCCAGTGTCCCCTATTAACCTAACATTCAGCGCAAGGGTTGACTTTCGACCTTTCTGGTACGACATCTTTTCTGGTGTTGAGCACAGAAACTTTGGACGAGGCGGACAAGAGACGAGACACACACACAAAAGCACTTGTACAACGCACTAGATTAGCATTCTTCTTTTGTGTCCCACCCTTTAAGTGCCACGCCCAAATTTAGAAGCTCATAACCAACAATCCAGGACTTCACTACAAATGGCTCAAGTTGTTTAAAAGTTAAAAACAGTGACGGTCTAAAGTGGGGTCAACTGCCATGTTGCCATGAAATCTATATTAGCTGCGAGAAATTAGTGGCACCCTCTCGCGAGTGACATCATGGCCAGGATGCCACTCGCTCTGGCTCACTCAGCTGCTGCAAGCGCAATCTGGCTTTGTGCAAGCTAGGAACTAAGCACATGCGAGCTATGCAAACTGAAGGATGTTTCGGCTGCTTTCTGCCATCAAGGCTGAAGTGCAGTTTGATTTTTGTTGAAACCATGTGGCTGGTGACAAATTGAGGCTTAGAAATATTGCAAGCTATGTAAAGCTAAATGGGTATGCTGCTCTTGCAATGCAGAAGTGTGCCTTGCATGGCATCTTGTTGAAAGAGAATGCCTGCAAATTCAGCGTGTAAAAGTTTGTATGCTTCTCTAGCTGAAAGCATGAATATCCCCTTCGTTACTTATTTACGACAGACATCTACATTTTACACAACGGAAACCTTCCCATCCGGTGTGAGCATTTTAAATGTGCATATAAGGTGGACACTGCCTGCAGACCATCCATCACGCTTCTATTGGCCTGATGAGTTGTTCCAGTCAAATGTAGGCACTACAATAATGCATAAAAGGAAGAGTTGGGTACGCATTTTCTACGGATTAACTTGTTGCTACTGTCTCGATTCTCCACAATAGCTGCTCTGAAGAAGCGTTGTTCAGGGCTCTTAGTACGATGGTCTGTCATATGTACCTATATACTTCACAAATACTTAGACAGAAATTGCCTCGATTAAAAAATTTATGGTTAAGAGGAAGCTTGAGCCTGGGGCCAAGTTCAATATCCGTGTTCAAACACGTGTAAAACACAGAAATGCTTTCGTGAGACAGCTGGTTGAGCTATTTGAATTAATTTATTTTATTTGTTTGTTTTTTTTTGAATCTGGAAGAAAAAGTTACACTTTAAGCAGCTAGAGCAAGCAAAATATTGATTTAGGACTTCAAATTTTCTTGTTACAAAAATTGATGGAATTTGATTAGTGAAAAAATTGAAATGCAGTTTACAAGGTCTGTAAACCAAATTTGTTAAGGTATCTTAAGCAGACAAGCTTTATATGTGAGTTTACAACTTCATTCAATCGTTACATTGTGTATGAGCATTTTTCAATTGCCCTACTCCAAATTAGATGTATATTTCAGAGCTGTGTAAAAATGGATCAACTTTGTACACTTTGGATGCATTATTAGGTGCAGTTTACAGAATTGTGATATCGTTCTTTTATTTATGAGTTATAGTTGTAAACTTAGTCCTTGATTTTCTTGCAATATTAATGTATTTTGCTAAGTAAAATTTGTGGCATAAATAAACTGAAAATTCACTTCCTACAGTTAGTGACTTTTAACACTTTCTTTTTACTCCAATGAACTTCATTAATATCATTACATTTTTTGCAGAAGAAATACGATTTCTTCGTTTCCACGCATATAAATAGCAGCTTCCGAGCTAAAGCTTCCTTTTAAGGTTGAGAGCGAAGATATTAAAGGGGGTGAGATGTTTCATATAATGCAGCAGCTTTTATTTGACAATAGACACATCCCTTTCACAACATCACCAACTAGCCGTCATAATGGTGAGGTACCTACTACTTGCAAGACCCGTCTGTTCATGATGCAATTTTACAGCGCCAGCTGGAATGCCTATATTATACTCTATATGGCAGAGCCAAGCTTGTCCTGCCTTAAAGATGAAAATTTAACTAAACTATCTTGGGCAGCAAGATGTTTCGAACCATCTTTATACATACATGTTGACAACGAAGCTATTGCAGCTCCTCTTTTAAGTCAAATATATTACTTATTTCTTACTTTGACTGCAGCTGATGTTTTTCTTGTTATATGTGTATAGGTCACTGTGTATATTTGAATAGCGTCCTTGTGTTGTTGCATGATGCCGTTTTCACTTTGTCAAAGCTCTTAGACGCGTTCTTGATTTTTTATGTTGGAAATGTGCATTACTATTCTGATTTATTTCATTTGTTTCTTTTTTTTTCTCTCTCTCTCTACAAAGTGTTTAATATGTAGTGCTCTAGTTTGTTTCACTTTGCTGTATGTAACCTCCCCCCCCACTGTAATGCCTAAATGGCACAATGGGTAAAAGACGAAATAAACAAACAAGACTGTTCTCTTTGTCAGTCCACGAATCACCTTCGCACAAAGAAAACACCACATGTGTCTTGCTAGTCTGCTTGATTTTGAACAACTCAGTGAATTATTATAATTTCAGTGTTCCCCACCTAACCATGAGGCTTCAACTTCTTGTTGGCTGCAGCAGCACGATCTCAGATGCATATCTAGCCCAAAAAAGTAGGGCTGAGCAGCTGTGTCAGATTTGCAAAGCAGACCCGTCATAACTGTTCCCGAAGCTACAGAAATGTGTAAATCACTGACCTGAGTTGTATGTGGAGCACTAAAAGGAAATAAGTGCTGGCCACTGCCTTTCTGTGTGTACTGACAACAGATGACAGTCTCAACTCGATTCACTTTAGTTACTGCCTTTTATGACCAGCAACGAACAACCTACTTTTGGTAACTAGTTCAGAGAGAAAATGGTGCTAGCAGAATCTCAGTTTCAGCATTCGTTCAGTCCTCTTGCTACTGCCGGACATTTCAGTCGACAAATGCAGAAATTAGGTGTTTTACCATGTACTACTACGTGACAAATTAAGTTGTGACTGGTTAAAGTTATGGTAAATGATGTAGTTACATGGTTGTTGCATTGAAGCAAATATTCCTCTCATTTCTTATATGTTCTATTTTTCATGATTATGCTTTGACTGTGCGCCTAAACTGCCACTTCAGGTTCTAAAACCGCGCATGAACAGTTTCCATCGGCCAGTATTGTAAACGCTGCCTTAAAGAAATAGATGCATTGTTGAGCCATCTTTATAAACTTCACACGCAAAAACAAAAAAGTTATTTGATAGCACCACCAGAAGCGTACTAGCATACAAAACTATAGCGAACAAACTGTAACACTATGGGACACATGCATACATCGCCTGTACATTAACAGATGATAGACACGAGTCCTGGCCTCGACGTCATGTGAGTGTCACTCGCAGCACCTCTGTGGGCCGCACTAGGGGCTAATAATGTGTGCGTGGAAATCACTGTGCAACTTGTGATGGTAGTCTTACTCATCTGTGTTTGTGCAGGCCGGATGCACCGTCACGGAGCAAGGGAGTGGAAGACGGAGCAAGCAACAAGGCTAAGGAGGAAACTTCAAAGGCGTGATCAATCAGGAGGACATTGTCTAGATACTCATACACGAGGCATATATACTTCAACTAGTCTTACCATATTTTTATACATTTATACATGCATTCTTTCTTGCGCTAATCTTGTGATAACCTTGCGAGGGAATAAACTGTACAGGCGTTTCATAATGTAAAGATGGCTGGTTGAAAGGCTACATCAAATCGGGCCTAATTGGTTTTTAAAACAATTCCATTGTTAAAACACCATTTTCAGGGCCTTGGAAGCCTTTAAATTTCATTAGATGCTTTTAAATCACTGAATTTCATTTCATACTAAGTTTAGCAGATTTTGTTCCGACATGTAGCCACAAAGTGAATACCAAACTGTACAGATGTTTTCAGGGCTCGTCAGTTTTTGAAATATTTGTAATTTCAAAATGTCATTTTCAAGTCTGTGAAAGTCTAAATATTTTAGGTGCTTTCGAATCCCTGAATTTTGTTTCATCCTACATTTACCAGATTTTGTTTTAATATGTGGCCACAGAGTTGGGGTGTAATTCAAGAGGAAAGCCAAGCCAACCAAGTTAGCAGCTTTGTGGTGGTTTGCTCATAAGCTTTTTTTCATGTATACCTCTCTTGTTTGTGTGCAATGAAAATAGTTTGTTCATTGTTAAGAACAAGTTTCTTGTTTTCAAGCTAATACCTCAATCACACAGGGTACTTTCCATCCTAGTTAAGCCCGATTGGGTTCAAGTGGGATCAAAAGTGTCACGTGTGACTGGGGATAATGTTAATTTTTGTCCTTGGAAAATGCTTTGTCAGGACTTTGGAAGTCCTTAGAAGTTTTCACCCTGCAAATGAAGATTAAACAGTTTTTCTACATTTCCTTTGCCTGCAAAGCAAGCAGTGTGACCTTTCACAGAAGCTGAACTGAACATTGGACATAGTGTACTGGGACAAGGACACCATCATCCTGTTAATGCTATCATTTCAAGTCTTGCCAAGTAATGTATCACAGTTTTTATTGTGGAGAACCATGTGTTTCTGTGTACAGCAGCAGAGGAAGTCTTATTACAAAATTATCGTTGATAGAATTGTGAACTAGAAACCGTAGTCTTCAACTGGCATGCATCTGAAAAGAGGCAAGAGAAACGAAGATCATTGGTGCATAATAAATTATTTTCATAGAAACAAAGAGGCACTGTCATCTTGGGCTGATAAAGGCCAAGTGCAACAAAATTTTGTACTGCATAAAAAGCCAAGTTTCAAATAGTGTAGATATATATAGCAACTACCATGCAAAATTTTGCACTTGAAATACGACTATATGTGTCGTGAGAAGCTCGCAAAAATGGATGGCTTTGATATTTAAAATGAAAAAGATGCCGCCATTGCCACCTTCCGGAAACGACGTGGAACCTAGAACATTGAGAACCAGTGCGGCTCCTCAGCACTGTGTCCGGGATTAATCGGTGCCCACGGCACTCTGAAAATCTTGCAAGCTATGGGCTGAGATTTGTGTTGCATCCACGGGCCAGCTGCGTGCATTGTCTGCCAAGATGGCATTTAAAGGCTGTTTATGAGAAAATTTCACAACTGCTGCCCTTCAGCTTTGCCAAGACTGCTTCATTAGTAGTATATATGCTACTAGTATATAGCCAATTTAGTTAGAGAGAAATTCCATTGCAGTTAGCCTTTAACCTTTTCGGTGTCACTGACATCAGATAGTAATGTGAGGACCAAAGCGAGAGAGCATTTCCCATTATCTGTATCATTTTGTTCCCTCCTGCATAACCAAAAATGAATCGAGGTTCATTTCATAACATCCGAGAAAGAAACCCCATACTGGAGGTGCGTCGCCGTAAAAAAAACACGACACTGAAAGTAAAAACAGTGTAGCTTTTCTTCAAGCACTGTGTTCACTTCCAAACTTTAAACAGTTAATGTACACTTAACTGGTTTATCAAAGGTGCTGTGAAAGTCTCTGGCCTTCAAAATATTGCACACTTGTTGTACCTGCACTCTCGTTTGTTGAAGTAGTAGCCCGTGGAGCAGTCCTGCTCGTCTTCCGTACAAGTGCACATGCACTGCAGTGGGTCCCACGTCTGACCCAACCCTTCACACTCGTGCAGCTTTTGGAGGTCTGGACAGAGGCACGCACACTCCGATGCCACATACACCTGCAAAACCGGCACAGTTTAGTCTGACGATGTGCTAGGACAGTAATGGTATTCGTATACGTAGTGCAGTATTGTTACAGCAAAGTTTTGCCTGAATTAACTTCAAGAAATGCCAGGGGCGGTGCCGCAGTTTTTCTGTTGAAGAAGGGGAGGGGGATGGTTGAACAGTGCATGGTTCTCTATTTTCATTGAAGAAGCAGGAAAGCTCATCATCACTTGGCACTCCTTGGTGCTAGAAGGGGGGCGATGATATAGTTACTGTATATGATCCTGCAGGGAATGAGCGGACAAGAAGAAATATTGGGAGGGTCGGCCTCTCTTGCTTCCCATTAGCACTGCCTCTGGGAACTGCACCATGTGGTCCCGAGCCAGGCTAGTTGGTACATCTTGGCATGGCACCGCGAATACAGGAAAATTGACAAGGAAAGCAGATGACATAGGCACTGATTTCCATCTGAAGCTTTCATTATGTACATGTGTCGCACCTTCTGGGTCAGTGTAGAAGTTTGTTTACTGCAAAAACAGAGAGCTGTATTTACAACTGACCTTGCAAATGTACAGTCGTGAGCAAAAGTGGAGAGACCACGGCTCTGGGCGCGGGAGCTGTTGCGGGGCTGCAGCGCGGCGCTGCTATCTTGCTCCACGCGCTCACTTCGAGAGTGTCCCAAGAGACGACAAACTTTACCCTTGCACTTGCACGGGTGCTTATCACAGTTGATAAATTTCTAGTGCACCCAGTTGCTCTGCTGCTGACGGTCGCGACGAAGGGCAGCACGCATCACAAAGCACCTAAAGTCTCTGAAGGGAAAGTAGGGAGAACTGATTCCCTCCTCCTCCGTTTTCCGCACGCCTTGACGGTTACGTGCCAATGCCGTGCTTGTATTGGTAAGATGTTGGAAGCATGTACGGCTTCCACTCGACTTTCGAATCATTAGGTGAGACGAATATGTTGAGGCATGAAATGCAAGGCACTGTGGGTCCTCGCTTCAAATACCCCTTTCAAATAAGTATTGGAGACGTCTGGCCCTCACAGGCTCTTTATTGCCATGAGAAATAAATAATCTGTACGTAACATTAAACCAAAACTTAGTGAAGTTGCATTAATGACAATTGCACCAGCAGCTCGGCATGGCATCGAATAGAACAGTGATCACACAATGTCAGGGCGAGCACAAAGAGTCTGTCATTCATTTTTTTACAGCAGTCCACAGTTGATCAATGTAGCCATGTGGAGATCCCAGTCCGCAAGTTGCTTCTTGATCAGCCCCCACACGTTTTAAATGGGGTGCAGGAGTAGGTGCAGATCTGAATTCAGATCTGCACCTACTGATGGCCACTCCAGCTGTGTATTTGTGATAGAACTCATGTTCTACAGACGCTCTACCTCTGTGTTCTACGAGCTGCTGATGTTATTGTCACTAATGGCCACTTCCCTAAGTATTCATTTAATGTTACGTTCAGATTATTTATTTCTCACGGCAATAGAGAGCTGTGAGTGCCAAATATTTTTAACACTTATTTGAAGGAGGTGTTGGAAGCAACAATTTACGTAATGATTCGGGAGACGAGTGGAAGTCTCACATGGGGGGGGGGGGGGTTTCAACAGCTTCCGGTACGGGCACAGCATCGACGCGTAACCGTCAAGGCACGCCAAAAATAGAGGAGGAGGGAAGCAGTTCGCCCTACATTCCCTTCAGAGACTTTAGGTACTTTGCGATGCACACTCCCCTTCGCCATGACTGTCAGCAACAGAGCAACCGCACAAGTGCAAGGGAGAATGTTTATTGTCTCTCAGGACACTCTCGAAGCGAGCGCAAGGAACGAGATAGCATCGTCGCGTTGCGGCCTCGCAGCTGCTCCCGTGCCCGGAGCTGTGGTCTCTCCACTTTTGCTCTCGACTGTATGTGCCAGTATAAGGAAACTTGTTTGCCACACTACACAACTTAGGAAAGTTTGCTTGTAAATGTCTGCTAGTGCTACTTTTTCAACCTCTCTTGCGGCATTTTTTTTTAACACGACAGTATTAAGAAGCCCGTGTCGCAGAAAATGCGGTGTCTGTGTCGGGCGTCATTTCAGCACAAAGATTTTCAAACCACCCACATCTAGGCCATCCATGTGATGCAAGAAATTTACTGAACTAATTGAATTTCTCAAGCTAAAATATGTAAAAAATTAAAAATTGTAAACTAACGACGTACAAACTACAGACACGATAGCTCCAGTATTGTAATTTGACTATATGAGAAAAGATAATTCTGTTATGCAAAAACTAAAAAAAAGAACCCTTTTCCAGCATCTCTACAATTCACAGACCGGCCGCAGCATCAGCCATTTGCGCATGCTGACACGTGGGTGTCTTGGCGGCCACGGAGTGGTGCACCCGGTTCCTTACAATACCTCCAGCTGGCAGTTGGCAATTTTTGTATTTTTCCTACACCGCATCGCAGCCCACGCAAGAGGCTGTGCTTCTAACACAAAGCCCGCCTTCGTGCATAGCGTTTGCAGCCAGCGTATCCCGGTAAACATTACGGTTACATACGCTCCAGTTGCCGGGAAGCATGAGAAGCAGTCAGGGATCTTTGAATGCTATCGCGTTCCACTCTTAAAGGTGAAGCTTAAGCATCCTCCTAATTTTTTGTTCCTTTTCTTCCACGTTAAATATAGAACCCTTTGAGGGCATTGTTTGATACTTAACAGTTGTAATGCTTCAAAATGAAATTACTGATGGTAAAAGCACAAATTGATAGTCAGCTTCCTCTATAAAAGAGGTGGTCTAAACCATGTTTTACATGGAGCAATTGCTGCAATTTTTGCATTTACAATGCAGTTAGGTGAAGGACTCAATTATCGTTTTATATAACCTCATTCGATCTGCTTTTGCCGAAGCAGAAAGAAACAATTTGAGATTTGTGTTTGAATCAAAACAAAGAAAAAGTAGGCTGGCCAACAAGCTTATTTGTGTGCAGCTTATTGGTTGCTCATGCACACCACACAAGTAGCAACACTGCTAGATTGAATGCTTGGAGGGATCAGCAGCCTGTCTGTTGCACATGCGATGTTGCACGAGCTAAGTTACAAGAAAAATTGCTAGAGAGGTAGTGAATCGTATACTGGCTCTCCCTGCACTGCATGTTTGAGGCCACAAGATTTGAGAAACATTGTATGTGGCTCGTGTAAATCTCATGTACTGACTTTGTCTTGGTGTTCATTGTCATCACATTCACCGAGATCACCGCAGACATCAAGTTTATTTTTCATTGTAATTCAAACATCGACGAAGTACTTTTGCGCAGTAGGGTGTCTCTACCTTCGCCTCACAATAATATTTGCGTAATCACCCGCTGTCATTATACTCCCTAAGAGAAACCATCATAAATATTTATATCATTGCGGTGCCTTGGTCATTGCTTCATGATCTAATATTCCCGGCCTTGAAAGCCCGTCCCACATAGTGGCACTTTCTCTGGGAGTGTCTTGCCATCAGGACCTGCAGGCATGCATGTAGGCATCCTTCTAATGGCAACTTTGGCAGATGCAGTTCATGGTCACCTGATTTGGGCTGCAGTGGGACTTCTCAGCACGGCACTTGCAGCTGCACTTAGTGTGTTCCTCCATGATCTCCTCAGCGCACTGAGCCTGTGTCTTACCTTCAGTCACATTCACTCTCACCACCTGCGCGTAACGTAGTATCACAAAATATATTTTGAAAGGAACAACTAGCCTCCTTCCATAAAAATAGTGGAGCCCCCCTAAAAGCACATGGCTATTAAAAAGCGCACCAAGAGTGTTCCTTTCCTATTTGATTCTTTTCTTTTTGCCCCCATTGGCAGAAAAAAAAGGAAGTCGGAAGTTGGATTCCCAGACCCAGGGGACATCATTCCGGTACGAGTGTAAAACAGATATACTCCTGTACCTTGTTTTGGGCGCACGTTAAAGAACCTAGCTTTAGAACATTGAACTCGATCATTCCAATCCATCGATGAATTATTTGGCCCAGAATGATATATTACGAAACTGAATGAAACCGTTACTGATCCGAGCGCTCAGTAAAGACTGAGCGCTCGGATCGTATTGACCTAGCTGTTTCGTTCAGAGAGCCATGGTCTGGTCCAGCTCGGAGCTCTCGTAGGTGCTCTTATCTTTGAACTGGGAATTCTGGAAGCCCTACCAAGATCCTACAGAATATCGATCAGCTGTCTATTCCGATTGCACTGAGCTGCTGAATGTTTGGCTGAAACAGGATTTCTCAGGTTGCAATCTTGAGAGAGATCCTCATCGCTGGAAACCGAGTTGGAAGCGCGGTATGAGTCAGCTGAATATACACATAAGTGTTGGGTTGCTGGGGACGACGCACCTTGATGTTGACGCTGTGCTTGACCGTGGGCCAGCAGTGGTGTCTTCCGTGGTCGCAAGCCCCCTCGCAGCGCTTTAGCTCCACCAGTCGCGGGAACCGCAGCACCTCGGGCGGCCCCGGTGGCAACGGCACGAGCTGCTTGCGTGGCCGGCACGTCGCACGCCGGTCCTCGGCCAACACCGCCGCCGCCACGCACGACGGTTCCTCTTCACCGGGCGCAGCTGCACGCGCGACCGCGGGCGTGTTACATATGTTTGGTCCGTCTCGCCAATTCCGCCCAGCGTAGGTCGTGTCAAGCATAACGAGACCCGGTGGCATGCTTCAGAGAAGGCAGGAAGGCGCATCGCCCATTCGACTGTGCACTCCATCCGTGACGCTTCCATTCAGTCGGCGTCGATCTTCCCGTAGTTCAGCTTTTGGAGGTTACTCAGAGATGGCGACTAATTAGGCAAGTGAATCTGGCGGATGGATCCGGAGGGTAACGTACCGAGAACGTCGGTGTAGTCGTACCAGGCGTGGCCCGAACCGGTTGCCTCCTGCATGTCGCAAGTGACGCAACGCACACATTGAGCCGGCAAAAGCGGTACCATGCAAGCCGACGCTACGGCCATATACCTTACGTATGACTAGAGCTAGATAGTTCTCGTTTTGTTATCTTTCTTTAGCACATTGTTTAAGATCACCTGAGGTAGAAGGCGCCGCACATGGGCTGGTTTGAGGAGGCAAATTGAAGGCAGGTCGGACCTCGAGGGATGTCCATTCAGTACAGGAATCCGCGGAGGTAGTCTAGGTAGCCCCATAAGTGTGCATGCTCACTCACGAGTACCCCGAATTGTGGGCACGCCCCCAAGTCATTTCACATGCGAGCGCGTACTTCTGTTAGTTATGAAGGATGCAAGTGGAGAGTTATAGCAGAAGGGAGTGCCGATGAGCTAAGTGAGCGCGTTGGTGAGCGTTACAAGGTAAGCCCTAAAGGGTGTAAAGATTTTTAGTGTGTACACGCTAAAATTGTTACACCCGATCATGGCCGGGTGCTGGTTTGTCTCGTGGAACGCTCTGGCGACTCCTTACCCATGAGGCTGTGCATTGGAGAGTTTTAGATTATGGGGACGCAAACGTTGGGGCCCGCTAGCGCTTAATTAGGACCCCAGTATCGCACATGTGCTCGATTTCCCCTAATCTAAAACCTGCGACAGCGAACTCAACACCGGAGATGAAAAAAAAAAAAAACGTAACTGAGAACTATGATCATTTTGACCACCTGGTGCGTACCAAAACATCTATTTACTATATAAGTATGTGCAGGGTGTACCAACTATCATGCGCCAAGATTCAAAAATGTACAAATGCCACGTAGCTCGACAGAACCAAGGTAACGTACGTTACCTTGGTTCTGTCGACGGCAAACGACGTCGTTTGCCGTCGCTTGGAGATAGCGTTAAATGAAGCCCTCGAATACGCGCAAAGTGCCTCGATCGGCCAGTCTCGCGGCAATTTTGAGGGCCCCAATTTTGTAACTGGACAGAACCAAGGTAGACCTGCCCCGGTGGCTTAACGACTACGGTGTTGCGCAGCTAAGCACGAGGTCGCAGGTCAAATCCCGACCACGGCGGCCTCATTTTGAGCGGGCGAAGTGCAACAACGCCTGCCCTTGGCCTGCCTGTGTTCGTTGCATTGGATGGATGGATGGATGGATGGAAGGTAGGAGCGTCCCCTTTAAAACGGGGTAATGGCAGTTGTCACCATGCTCAGATTTTTATTTTGCCTTTTTATTTACCTGTGTTGTGGGTTATTGAAATTCTCGATTTTCTTTAAGTACGTCTTCCTACCCTTTTAACCTCATGTCACCTCTCTGCTTTTGAGCCACCAGTCCTCCAATCGCCTTTTGCTAATTTCCATCGCATATTTATTTACATGACTATTCTGAACCTTAGGGCCCCAGGAAGCGTGACTGTGGCCGCATCGACATCGGGATTGATAGCATATATATCACATTTTAGTGTGAGGTGTTCCATTGTTTCTACATATTTACCACACACAGTACATATGTCTTCTTCGTTAAATTTATTTTTATAGCTCCGCGTTCCAAGACATCCTGATCTAGCTTCAAAGAGTAGGGCACTGCCTCTTGAGTTATCATAAAACGCTTCTTTCCTGGTCTGCTGTTTCCAACATCGATATAATTCCACACTATGCTTCTTTTCCATTGAATTTATCCAATTTTTACCTTCCGCGTTTTTAACCTGTCGTTTAATGCTCTGTCTTTCTTCGTCCTCGTGTCTGGCATACTTACTGGTTAGCTTCCTAGTTCTTTTCCGCCATTGTGAGTCAACGCTATTTCTGTATAGGTATTTAAATACCTTAGCTGCCCACCTGTTATCGTCCAATTTCCTCAGACGTTCTTCGTATAGGATTTTACTCTGAGCTCCCCGTGCTTCGAACGATGCCCAGCCCATATCTCCCTGTACTGCTTCGTTTGTTGTTTTCCCGTGGGCACCTAGCGCTAATCTTCCCACAGCTCTTTGATTTACTTCTAGTCTCGGCTGAACCTCTGCCCTTAAACACAGGACCGCATTCCCGAAAGTAAGCCCCGGCCCCATTACTCCCTCCCAAATACCTCTCAGTACCTCATACCCTATGCTTCATTATCCCGGCATCTCTTCGCCCTTTTGCTATGAGAGACTGTTCTTGCTTTTCCGTGTACATTTGCCCTTCGTTTATCCGTACCCCGCGACATTTGTATTCGACCACTCGGGGTATTTCATGGCCTTGTATTGTAAGCTCCTGATCAGTTGTATCGTTGAAAAACATCCCACCGGACTTGGCTGCACTAAAACTGAAACCTAAACTGTCTCCTTCGTCTCCACAGTAATTAACCATAGTTTGCAAATCTTCCTGGCTATCTGCTAACAGTACAATATCGTCCGCATACATTAAACCCGGTAGTCGTTGTTCAACAACCTTTCCGCCTAATCTGTACGACAGATTATACCCTAGATTGCTTCGTTGTAACCTTCTTTCCATACTTATATAAAGCATGAACAGCAGCAGTGATAGAGGGCAACCTTGCCTTAATCCTTTGTGTACCTCGACAGTTGTCGTACTCTTAATTCCTTCCCATGTTATTTCAACATTATTTTCTCGATATATTTCCTGTAGAAAATCAATTACCTCATGACCGATACCTTCATATCTTAATATGTTCCACGGGTGTTCCCTGTTCACGTTGTCGTATGCACCGCTTATGTCCAGGAAGGCTAAATACAGAGGTCTATTTTCCGCCCTAGCTATTTCTATGCACTGGGTAAGCACGAACAGGCTATCATCTAAGCGCCTACCACTTCTGAACCCGTTCTGAAGTTCTCCGAGTATTCTATTACTTTCTACCCATGACTTCATTTTTAATTTGACCGCCTGTATCGCCAGCCTATATATAAATGATGTTATCGTAATTGGTCGGAAGGACTTTATGTTCTTCTTATCACCTTTCCCTTTATAAATGAACTTCATTTTACTCTGTTTCCAGCTGTGCGGAATTTGCTTATTTGTTATGACTGCCTCCAATGCTTTTATCAGCGTTTCCTTGCTTCTTGGGCCAAGTTCAATAATTAACTTGATTGGAATTTCGTCTATCCTCGCGGACGTGAATTTTGGAACATTTGCTTCCGCCTTTTTCCAGTTAAGATTGGTCAGTTCTAAGCTGTTTTCTATTATGCTATCCTGTGTTGCTCCCTCATTTGGGGCGATTACCCTATCGTCTTTCCTAAATTACTCTGCTATAACTGAACCAATGTAGTTCACAGCGTCACCTCCCTCTAAACGATTTCCTTCGGCATCGTGAATCTTTTCCTGTTTTCTGTGATTAGCTTTACCCAGCCAGCTTATATGGTTCCAGAATTTTCTTGACCCCCCTTTAGTTGCATCGCGAACTTCAGCCAGCCAGCGATCAGAGGGCTGTTTTATTTTAGCCTGGACGAGGACCTGCACTTGTTGTTTCTTTCGTCGATAATATTTCCATTTTTGGCCTATTTCCTCTTCAGATAACTGCGCCCTCTTTGCTTCTCTGTGTTCCCGAGATGCCCACCGTCGTTGTTCGATGGCCTCCCTAATTTCCTTATTCCACCAACTTCGTGGCTTCCTCTTTCATCTCCAGCAGCTTACTCCTTTTACTTCTTTTATTTTTGTACTAATGAGTAGTTCTAACTGATTATAATCCCACCTTTCCATGGGTTGTTTCTCTATTGCTTCCTCTATGCCAGCCGCTATTGGCGCTATTTGTTCGTCATTTAATTATTGCGTACTCTTTTTGATTTCCCTGCATTTCTCTTTTGAGTAGGGCTCCCAACTGTAGACTTATACGCTTATGATCACTTCCGAGGCTGTACTTCCCCTCTTCGTCTATTTCCATTATTGCGAGCTTGCTATACAACCCCTGCGACATTAAGCAGTAGTCAATGGTCGTTTGTCTGTTACGGGACTCCCACGTGATTTGTCCCTCACACTTAGTTTCTCTATTTACTATAACTAGGTTGTGTCGCTCACAGAAGTCTAGCATCAACTTCCCATTACAATCTGTGTATCCATCCAGATCCTCGATGTGGCCATTCATGTCACCCAGCAGACAAATATCGGCACCCTCTCCAAACTGCTTTATATCGTCATCGAGACACTTCACTACATCTTTGTTCTCTTGCCTGCATTTGTCCCCTGTCCCTAAATAAACTACTCCTAGCCATGCCTTTTTACCGACAATTGTACCTGACACCCAGACATGTTCTTTGCAAGTTAACTTTATTCTTTGGCAATTTGTTCCTTGGTGTATGAGCCCCCATACCTACTCCTCCTCCCTTCCTCTCCGTTGTTGTTCTATTGCTCCCTTCCCAGACGTAGCCTTCAATAAACGGTGGGTCTTCTAGATCCCTGAGATGTGTTTCGCATTGCGCGTATACACCTACTTCTTCGTCCTTTAACTGCTGCTCTATTTCTAACCACCTCGCTCTCTTTCTACCGCCTTGCATGTTTATGTACCTGATCCTGGTGTTAAATTTCTTTGTAGTTTTCTTCCTGGACCTCCTAGTGGACATTTTATTGGCGTCAGCCTCTATTGTTGCACTTTCTACACTGTTTCTACCTACCCCTACGCCCTTAGGCGCATTGGACCCCCTAAAAAAGCTACTGCCCGACCTGCAGGGCGCCAGCCGATCTCGGCTCCTACCCTTCCATTAAAGTGGATGCCATCTCGTGTAAAGCCTCCGCCAAAGCATGCTCTATGCACTTCTCTGTTTATGTCTGCCACTTCAAATCATTTCTCCTGGCTTAGCTTTCTTATCTCACGATTAACAGCCACAACGTCCTTGGCAATTTCTCCGTTCCGTCCTTGCACCTCCGGCACTGTGCATACCACGATCTGTACTTGCTGTATTATTGCTATTACATTTGGGGCACGCTAAAGATCCCCTGGTGGTCATAATTAATCGGGAGCCCCTCACTACGGCGTGTCTCATAATCAAATGGTGGTTTTGGCACGTTAAACCACAGAATTCAATTCAGAACCAAGGTAACATGCGCCGTCGCTTGGAGATACTCGGCACCTAATTACATAATTAGTCTTAATAAACTCAAAAATTATAATTGAATGTGTCAATGATAAAATTGTAGGGCAACATGAAAAACTCCAGACGCAGCTTTCTGTTGCTCAATACGTGCTGCACAAAAGTGTTTTTCCGAGCGTGAAAGAAGCCCGCGAATACACGAAAAATTGCAGCGCGACTGGAAGGCTGTAGGGGGAGTTTTTCATGTTGCTCTACAATATTCTCATTGGTACTTTCCATCTATGATGTTTGAGAAGTTAGCTAATTAAGAATAATTATGTAACTAGGTGGAATGCAAAAAAAAAAAAACATAGTATCCCCAAGCGACGGCAAACAACATTACCTTGGTTCTGTCCAGCTATACATGGCATTTACGTATATTAAAGTTTGGCTGAATGAAGTTACGTGGGACGTCCTATATTTTTCTCGCGTCGTTCTTACGTGTTCTTGCGACGCCGATTGCGATAGACAAACATGCAAACTGCACCGGCGAAAGACGTGCGCTCGATATCAGATCGAAGACAATGAAGCACAGCACACACAGCACAGAGTCTGTCTTCCTTTAGGTGCATTGTTTTCGCTTTAAATGACCGTGAACGGGACAGAAAGCGTTTTTCTTAGGCGCGAGCTTTCCATATATATATATAGATGCTGCATATACAGGGTGATCGATTTTAAGTTCTTCGCAATTTTTAAAGATAGCCTGTTGCCAGATAGCGTGATTCTAGTCCCTCAGCTGGATTATTCAGAGAGGCGGACTTTATACTTGCGCGAGAATTCGAAACACCTATTCAACTATTTAACTAAAATTTACTAATTCTGAATTACTTTACGTACGGCACATGTTGCAATTTAACAGTTGTAGCGGACGAGCTTGCAAGGCGTATCCACTTGGAATGAATTTCCAGAATGACGCCAGTTTGGAGACATGCGCCATCAAACTCGCCGTAAAAATGCACTTTCGTTCCACTTGCTTTTATAAGAAAACGCCCTTTTATACAATGAAGCACAAAATTAAACCAGCTGGAACGCCCGTGTATATTGTACCGCACTTTGGGAAATATCTCGAAACTGGTGTCGCTCTGGAAATTCAGTTCAAGTGGATACGTCCTGCAAGCTCAACGGCTACAGTTCGTAAATTGTACTATGGGTTATTGCACTATGGGTAAATTAATCAAGAAGTTAATTGGTGATTTCTCGTTAATTTCTTGAATATGTGTTCCGATTTCTCGTGTTGGTAATGGCCGCCTCAGTTCAGCTCAATGACAAGCATTATGCTATCTGCCGCACGCGATTCCTGAAAATTCCGTAAAACTTAAGAATGATCACCCTGTATACGGTCCAGTGCATAGAACTCTATTAGTCCTCATTTCTATTAAAATAACCACACTCCTGTTTGGCTGGTCATCAAACTTTTCTTTTTTGGCCGTTTCTGCTTCGCTATCAAAGCTAGTTGTTGAAGCCAGGGAACATAGAGCACTACTAACACGAGTCTAAAGACCCATCGAAATTTGGACCAGGTCATTCGGGGGAAAAAAGAAAGTACATGCATGTCGGAATTATTTCGTGCATCCCCCCCCCCCTTTTTTTTTTTTTGCTCCCGAAAGCAATCCTACTTATAGATTTGCACATATCGTAAACTCCAGGTATGCGTACGTGCGGTCATTCTTGCAATTCGCCACTCACCTTGTTGCGGCCGCTGGGTGCCAGCTGCCTGAGAATCTCGCGGTAAAGTTCCTTCCGCGATATGCGCGCAACAGCGACCGAGGTAGCCGCCAAGGCGTGCAAGATCAGCGCCAGCCGCGAGGCGTGCATTATTCCAGGTATGTGTACCCGCACTGCACATACGCTGCCACGGTATGAGCACGCCGGCCTGGCGGGTTGCCGGACGCTGATGCCAAGGCCACCCGACGGATACTGCGCCGGAAGGGCAACGTATGTACGGATGTACGCCTGCTATATAGCGTCGGCGTGGCGCGTTTCCGAGGCCCGTGCTTCTTGAAGCGGTCTTTCTCCGGATGCGTCTTTGTGTGTCTGAGTGTTGGAGAACCCAGGTCGAGTCGTTTTAAAGACGGCCTGCTGCGTACCATATTTGAACGTATTTAGAGGAAACGTCGAGTCATGGAAAACTCTTGCTTCCACCAGCCGGTGGAATTCAGATTTCTGCCTTGAAATGCGACCAACTTTATTCAAATCGAATCGGTGGTCATTTCTGAATTTCACGTACGTCTGGGTGGCTAAATCTGACATAGCTGCATTTCGCCCCGAGCTGACAGAAAAAAAAAAAAAAGAAATATCTCAGCTCGTAAAACCTTTCGCAGGGATACTGCCGCTTATATGGGGGGCGGACAGCCCTGGTTGCAGAGCTAATCAAGGAAAGGAGGGGGGGGGGGGAAAGAACTATTCGTCAAGGGAGCGAAAAAGCGCCAGTCACCTTTCGCTGAATGGAACAGTGCATGCATGACACTGTTTGTTGACAAAACGGAAAGCAACAAAAAAAGAATGGACATTTGTAGGAGCTCAGGTGCCCTTAGAAACTAAGTGGTTTAGAACGTCGGGAGTTAGAATGAAATATACGTTATAGACGTTGCGCGCCCTTGAGGTACAAAAGACTTTTCGCAGATACATCCGAGTAGCGATCGTTGTAATTGCAGCTGTAGAAATATTTCCCTGCGCTAGCAGATAGTGCGAGATTATAGCATAAATTCGTGCTTTAATATTCTTACGAAAGCTCCTATTGAAATACCACGCGTTCTACTGAGACTGTATTCTTCTTCGCCCTGTCGCCTACTATCTTTGGCTAGTCTTCATTTTCCTCTCTTTTCGTGTTTCCTCCTTCCGCGGTTCTTTTTTTCGAACTTCGCTTAAAAATGCTGATAATCTGTTTCTTGTATATACCCACACGACTACATTTGCAATGGGCACCGCACGTGGTGTACAAACCAAAGATCTAGTAAGGTTGATGCATATACTGGTGCATACACATATTGCTACAGGTCTTACGAGTAACGTTGATGCATACGTTTTGCATATACTCATGCATGCACATATCGCTACAAGTCTTATTTTAACGTGATAGCGTTAAGGGCCCCGTGTCGCCGTAAATCCGGTGTCGGTGGAGTTGTCCGTGAGTGAAAATTTCCGTATGTATTTATAGCATATGTATATATGCCACGTCTTGCTGTATGACATGCGGTATATCCGGGTTATATTGCCATGCACACCATTCTGTCACTAAAGTTACTCATACCTTGTCTTACTTTCTTGACAAAGTTATTCCTCGGAATTTTGAGAATGACAGCCCACAAACGAATGTCGTGAAACAAAACACTGACAGTGCATGCATTTTATGTTAAATCTTCTCAGGCATAAATATTAAAAGTGCGAATTAACAACAGAAACCTGCAAATTGTATCATTTTTCTTGGCGCGGCTGCGCACTACCTCCCGGAACCGCCAACGCAAGAGGCCGCGTTTCTACCAGAAAGCTCGCCTTCGCGCGTAGCGTTCGCTGCCAAGTTTCCCGGTAACCATTGCGGTTACATAAGCTACAATTGCCGGGGAGCATGAGAGCCAGTCAAGGATCTTTGAATGTTATCGCGTTCCACTCTTAAAGGCGAAGCTTAAGCGTCGTCCAATTTTTTTCCCTACATGTTCAACGTTTGCATTTCTTGTGCTTTATGTGCACGCAGTGCATGCAATGCGTGCTAACGATCGTGTCGGCTGCGTATTACATGTCCACGCGCCGCGATAAGAGCTTAAATTTCAAACCGAGCTATAGTGAACAGGCTTTCCTCCTAGTTCACTATGACCGAACGCCGTATGCCCTTCTGCCCTACTCCTCGCGGGCGCCACATATATGTACACAGGTACAGTCAACCGCAAAAGTTTGCGGGACCCAGGATCTGCCAAGAAGCTGAATTCTCGCGAAGCGTGGTCACACAGCCACGAATTAAATGTTCCAGCGTGTGGTAGCCTTCGCCACCTACACAGTGATTCATTAAATACGAAGTGTCATGCCTTCACAATGCAGGAATTCACATTTGAAGGGGAACCGCATCCGGTAAACTTTTGCTGTTGACATGACAGTGCTGTGATGTGATATCGGGAATTAATCAAGGAAACATCAGTTATTCGCTTAAACTGTTGCTTCATTAGCAAATTAAAGTTTAGAGAAATAACAAAACATGCAAACCGAATGTCCGCGTGTTTTTTTTTTTTTTTTACTTCGTACCGTAGCAAGAGAAATGTACTTCCGTCTCGTCCGCTTGTTCCCACTTCGTGCTGTCGCACGCAGAGAACGAAACTATGTATTTTTTTTATCGTGTTCCGGCGCCGCGATCATGCTATTTCATCTTCTCGCGCCTGCTTCAGTACTCATGATTGTGGCGCTGACTTATACCTCTAATCAGTTGTTATCGTGCAGAGTGCGCAAAATTGGGCGCGAGGAGTTAACGGAGTCGCCATCTGTCGGAAGCGCCTCCCTTGCCTAGTATGAGGGATCACGCGGCACGCTCCTCATAGGTTTGGCTTACGGCGCTTGATAAAAACACCACGCGGTAGCCCTCCTGTACATTTCTGTAAATACTCTCAAAACGAGGGAACTTTATTACTGTCAAAATAATAATCTTGGGCAGACTGCAAGCACAGAATCGTTTACAGACGCTATCTCTTTACCGAATACGTAAAGTGAAAGGCACTGCGCGCGGTCGCCGCGATGGAGTCTCCCGAACCTGCTTGCGTGAAAGGTCGACAATCGCCGAGCGCAAACTATGTGAAATATGTTCTTATAGCGGGCGGTCTGTATAACCAAATGGCGCATAACAGAACGAAGCCTCAATGCATGGAGCGATCGCACGGGTTCGCGGTGACCGACTGCGCGTCTGCATGCATGTCCACGCACAATGTTTCGCTTTCACTGGGAGCGTTTTTGCACCGGGCTGTGAGCTTTAGGCCGCAGAATATGAGCATTTGGCAATCCACAAGCAACCATTGTTGCGTGGACGTTATCGGAGCTGTTCAAAAACAATTTCGTTTTAACAAGGGACTTTGACGCCTACTCGGCGACTGTGATATATCGTCGCGACGATTCAATAATTTCTTTTTCTAAATTTTTGGACGTTTCAATATTATTGCTAAAGTTGCGTCGCACTGTATGCACTCAGCGGGCGATTTCGCGCTGCCTCTTTTTCGTAATCCAGTGCGTTAATTCATAACACAAACATGACCATATGCCATGCCTTTGCATTCCAGTAAACTTGCCAGTGTCTAGCATCAACAAGTTCATAGTCCAAACCGTCGTGACATTAGCCGGGCAGCGAGCGCGGGCGAACGTCTCAGTGCGCGTTTTCTGCTACTCACCGAACATCGCAGTCCCGGCGCCGTAGCAGAAATATTCCTCGCGTCTGTGCTTGCTGCATACCCGAGTTGTAGCCTATGGCTGTCAGCCAGTTAGAAGTTTCGCGAGCCAAGCTTCACGCAGCTTCTTGTCCTGGGACTACGTATGAATAAGGCTGACACCAGGCTCCATTGCGTACGTCCGGCACTGCGGCACCGAGCAGTAGCCTACCATGTTGCACGCCTCCAAAGGCAGCCACTACCTATTATAGTGATTTCAAATGTTGTCAAGCAGACAACCAAGGCGGAAAATCCTCACCACTTAATCAGAACCGCAGCGCAGGTGAGACTTTAAACTTTCGTTTTCAGCTCGCTTCGGCGCTTCCCAAGCAGCCGACGGGGCCGCTGTGTCCACGTGATCCCTCATGCCACGTCACGCCGACGGTGGCGCCAACTTCTCCAGTAGTGGCGTTCGACCCCCATAGTCCATTGCGCGGAACGAGACAAACGCAACAGCTCGCGCGCGAGACCGTCACCGGAAGTGCGCCACTCAGCAAAAACATGACAGTGAAAGAAAAGAAGACGGGGCCCGTGACGTATCGTCACGCTATCCTTCGGCTCCGCAGGGAAGGAATTTTGCTTGCGGTGGCTAGATGGGGGCAAGTGAAGAGGCCTCTATGCTGGTGGTGACGCTCGCCTCCTTAAATCACGGGTTCTCGGCACTTCAAATATTTCTATCACGGCTGCTAATGAACCAATTCGAAAAATTCTCGCCGCAAACCACTCGTTAGCGGGAACGTAACAACTTCTAGGGTATAACCAAAATTTGCTATCTGGCCTGGTGAGGAGCCCTTTAAGAGGAAGCTTCAGCTCGAGCCCAATCAATTCCGATGCCGCCTATTCAAATACATGTAAAACGCAGAAACGCTTTTCTGAGATAACCATGGGCCGATTTTAGCGAAATTTGTTGCAATTGAAAGAGAAAGTTAAATTGTAGTGACTGTTGGAAGCGTAATATTGATTTAGGGCCTGACGTTCTCGACAAGAACTTTCGAAAATTGGCAAGGTTCAAAGAAATAGAAGCACGGAGTTTACAAATCTGTAGCTCTGTATCAAGAACAGATATCGCAGTTCTGTAAGCTGCATTCGTTAGAGAATCTAAAGCGGACAGCTCTATTGGAATATCTTGTACTACGTCCTGTACCAAAATCCTGTTAGTTCCTATAACTTTGTACTAATAAATCCACAAAAAGGAAGACGTTAAAGAATTGAAAAATTATAGGCCCATTAGCTTACTCCCAGTATTTTATAAAATATTCGCCAAAATAATCTCCCATAGAAGAAGGGAAACATTGGTCTTTAGTCAACCAAGGGAACAGGCTGGCTTCAGGAAGGGATACTCTACAATGGATCACATCCATGTCATTAATCAGGTAATCGAGAAATCAGCAGAGTACAACCAGCCCCTCTGTATGACTTTCATAGATTTCGAAAAGGCCTTTGATTCAGTAGAGATACCAGCAGTCATAGAGGCATCACGTAATGAAGGAGCACAGGCCGCTTGCGTAAATATCTTGGAAAATATTTACAGAGATTCCACAGCCACCTTAATTCTCCACAAGAAAAGTAAGAAGATACCTAAAAAGAAAGGGGACAGACAAGGAGACACAATCTCTCCAATGCCATTCAATGCATGCTTGGAAGAAGTATTCAAGCTATTAAACTGGGAAGGCTTAGGAGTAAGGATCAACGGCGAATATCTCAGTAACCTTCAGTTTGCAGACGACATTGTCCTGTTCAGCAACACCGGAGACGAGTTACAACAAATGATTGAGGACCTTAACAGAGAGACTGGTGGAGTGGGGTTGAAGATTAATATGCAAAAAAAAAGATAACGTTCAGTGGCCGGGCAAGGAACAAGAGTTCAGGATCACCAGCCGGCCTCTAAAGTCTGTGAAAGAGTACGTTTACCTATAGGTCAATTGATCACAGGGAACCATGATCATGAGAAGGAAATTCATAGAAGAATAAAAAGGGGTTGGATCGCATACGGCATACATTGTCAGCTCCTGACTGGAAGCTTACCATTATCATTGAAAAGGAAGGTGTACAATCAGTGCATTTTACCAGAGCTGACATATGGGGCAGAAACTTGGAGACTGGCAAAGAAGCGTAAGAACAAGTTAAGGACCGCGCAAAGAGCGATGGAACGAAGAATGCTAGGAATAAATTTAAGAGACAGAAAGAGAGCGGTGGTGGATCAGATAGCAAACTGGTATAGCTGATATTGTAATTGACATTAAATAGAAAAAAAATGGAGCTGGGCAAGTGATGTAATGCGTACATTAGGTAACCGGTGGATCATTAGTGTTACAGAATGACTACCATGAGAATGGAAACGCAATCGAAAACGGCAGAAGACTAGATGGAGTGATGGAATGATGAAATTCGCGGGCGCTAGTTGGAATCAGTTGGCGCAGGACAGGGTAATTGGAGATCGCACGGAGAGGCGTTCGTAATATATATATATATATATATATATATATATATATATATATATATATATACACACACATATTGTTACGCGAAGGACGAGTCAGTAAGACGAGCAACTATTTACAGGTTATATTTACAACAGCGGTTGCAGCGCATACCGGTTAGACTCACAGCGCGAGCCCAGTTCGTTCTTCCTTCTCTTTTCTCGAGTGATGGCGCCCACGCGCCTCGTTCAAACAATCAAATACCACATGCGTGTAGCATAATCCCCCGGCGGCAAAAGCGACGTCCCGGAGCGTCTAAATGGCATTACTGGGAGGATGATACTGCTTCAGTCGTGTAACGTGCATGATATCACTGGACTGGGAAGCAGATGGGGCGTCAGGGAGGATCTCGTAGGTGACGGGAGTTACGGCACGAAGCACTCGGTGTCGGCCTGTGTAACGAGACAGCAGAGCAGTTTTTCTGATTGGCCGACCTGACGCGATGGAGACTATGGAAGCACCAAAGAACCAGGGGAGAAGTGCACGTCTTGGTGTCGCCGGTCGTACAAACGCCTTTGACTCTCTTGGGATTTCAGAAGGCGGTCACGGGCAATTTCCCTTGCGTGGGCACAGCGGGCGATGGCGTCAAGTGCATATCCACTGGTCGGTGCCGCATGAACAGTGAGGGTTGTGTCGAGGGGCAGTGCTGGTTGTCGGCCGAGCAGAAGGAAAAATGGGGAATAACCGATTGTGTCGTGGCGCGAGGAATTGTAAGCAAATGTGACAAACGGTAGAGCGAGGTCCCAGTCAGTGTGGTCTGAAGAGACGTATTTCGCGAGCATGTCTGTGAGAGTGCGATTGAGACGCTCCGTGAGGCCATTTGTTTGCGGATGGCACGGTGTAAGGCGGATGGTATGACGTGGATAGCTTGTGCCTCGAGTCACACGACTGCAGGACGTCTGCGATAACTTTTGATAGGAATGTCCGGCCACGGTCTGTGAGAAGTTGTCGCGGAGCTCCATGTAATAAAATCACGTCGCGTAGAAGAAAATCGGCGACATCTGTGGCGCAGCTTGTAGGAAGCGCTCGGGTGATGGCGTAGCGCGTGGCGTAATCCGTGACCACAGCGATCCACCTGTTCTCAGAGGTAGAGGAAAAGGGCCAAGTAAGTCCGCCTCGTTCAAACAATCAAACACCACACGCGTGTAGCAATATATATAGGAACAAATACAATATGGTACGGGACATATAGGATTTTCCGATTGTAAAATTTTATATATCAATTTATATCTTACGTGAATTCGTTACATTGTTTAGAAGGGTATTACACTACATCAATTTTGTCCGCATTAGATTATTAATTTTTTATAAACAAATGACGGTCTAAGTAAAAAAAAATTCCTGGTAAATCACTAGATTTTTTCTTTTTCTTTTAAATGCAACAAACCTCATCAAATTTGGCGCATGGTTGCCGAGAAAAACGATTTGTCCCCGTGATTTCTCCTTTCCCATGTAGCCCCGAGCTAAAGCTTTCTCTTAAATTCTGCCGGATTTTTTTTTTTATTGATATGAAAATAAAAAAAAAAGCAGATCCAACAGCGCATTCTGGAATCTATTCGAAGCGCGAAGCTTTCGTGAAGCGGTTAATCAAATGCTATAAATTAGCCCATTTCATTTTTGCGCCTTGGGCGCGCGCACGTATGTACCTGTTTCCTTTGCCGGAGGAGGAAAAAAATTGGCGGGGAGGTCACGTGACGACTTCCTCTCGAAATGGCGGCTGCTTGGCTGAGGTCACGTGCTAACCTAAGTAACGTTTGAACAGAAATAACATACCTGCTCACGCGCGCCTGTTCTACACAATGTGACACGTGGAGTACGTGGCGATTATCTGGCACGATAAAAGCTTATATACGTGCGATCATAGAAACTATATGCTTGCGATCGTGGCCTAATTAATGGTTAGAGCATATGGGCCTGTTGTGCTCGGGCGACCGAAGTTCGATCAAATCCCCGTCAGGGGCGTAATTATTGTTCGGCAAGACTGCAGCACCTTGCAGCCACGGTCAGGAAAGTGCAGGAGGGCTCGCAAGGAAAGCTGCAAAAATACACCCAAACGAATGAATGTCTGCATGCATGCCGCTTTACACCGAAGAATGAGTGTTCGACCTGACAGACATCGCAAGGCGAGTTTGCGTTTAACAGCTGTACATGGCCGTACAAATTGCCTCTCGCCAAGTATGCTTTAATCGACTTGATTAAAAAATAAGAGAAAAAAATTTTTTCGAGCCTGCCAGGATTCGAACCTGGAATCTTCTGATCCGTAGTCAGACGCGTTATCCGTTGCGCCACAGGCCCACGAGGTACACGCATAGATTAAATGTTATACATTGGTAATAAAGCCACAATGTTCTAGTACATTAATAAAGTAGAATTTATTATTTTGTGGCAATATTCCGTGTGCGCAGCCACCAGAATACTGTGTATAAAATTGTGCTGCTAATAAGTGTGATGGCTCTTTTACACTGAAGCTCATCATGGCTCTGGCTGTACGTACGGTGACAAGTTTCGGCTGAAACATTTCCATGCCGGCAAATTTGTGTGTTGCGATAGTTGCGAGTAGTCGGCGTTTATTTCAAATGTAGAATCTTTCTTGCCGAATTTCATCTTAAAATGCAATGCCCTGGTTTATTAACGTTAAGAAATATGTAATGTAGCTGCGCGCAAATGTGGAGTCTAGATAGGCCTCCAACTTTCCGAAAGCACACCATTATCTATTCCTTTCCAGTCTGCGAATCGAAGTCAGCTGGCCGAGTCATCTTGCTCGCTTTTCCTCGGGGGTAATATTTCACCCTTTTTTGTTATTGTTTGCATTATACTAATGCTATCCGCGAAGTACGTTCCACACGCCATTCTTTATTGCCTGCTTTGATTGATCCAAACTGCAAAGCAGACTAGGGATCGTTTACCGTCGCGCATTCACTTTGAGAGATCATTTATTCTACGGCAGGCACGTTCGCGCAATACGACTCTGACCGAGTCCGTATAGCATTGAGATATTAATGCGATCGACAGAAACGCTCGGCTTGGCGATCAATCTCGCTGCTATCGCGAGTGTCTTCTTGAGTCGCTGTTGCCGGTTGGTTGCGACTCTGCTCCTAGCGGGCGTTTTAGTTTGTGGACACTATTGTCTAACCTGCACCGGCTGTGTAACGGCACTCTTGTTTAGTTGTAGCCTGGTTGCAAGTAGGCGGCACAGGTGAGAGAGAACGGGAAGCTGATCATTGACGCTGTTTGCATCATTGCCGCGGCAAGCAGGACAAATCGGCTTCTCAAAAGTGTAATGACCCCAAGTTCATTTGTGTCATCTGAGCCGTAGTTCTCTGACATCGGCCAATTTTGCCATACGCGAAGGTGAGAGACGCATCTGTTGCATTTGTCATTTGCGTAATACCGGTTTATGGCGGGTACGGTGTCCGCGTGCCGCGCCGTCTGCATCTGTCGTGAGAGCGTCGCGATACGCGTAGGCGATGCAATCGACCTTGGACTCGCAGTGCGCATCATCAAATGTGTGGTGCCGCTTCTTATCCAAAAGACGGCGCGGTCATATCTGCTTGCTTCTCGTCTTCCGGGGCAATGTCTGCGCCCGAGCTGTGCGCGGCTGGCGCGCACTGCCGTCACGTTTTCTCGATCGCAACTGTTCGCCGTTGCTACCTGAGCAGATGTAAAGACTAGCTTCGGCGTTCCTTTGCAGGACCATCGCTCGACTACGCGACAGTCTCGTACATCCGCCCTTGCCTAAACTTTATGAATAGATGTGAGTTAAAAAGTGCTCCACAGAATTTTCTGTTCCGGCATAGAATGTGGAAGGAGGTGATTGCTATAAAAAGTAAAGGTATGTGTACCCTACCAAAATATCAAAATGTCCTTGGCATTTACGCTTCTGTGCCAGCAGTCGCTGTGTTATTTGCAAACAGTGACAATTAGCTCAGTCAACAAGCCATCTGTAAGTTTATTAAAAATATTCGTGTATTAGTCTACGCGATCAAGTGGTAGTGTTGACGTAGTCCTTTGCAAAGGTTGACAAGCCGCATGCCAAACTGCTTGCGCGAAATAACAAAATATGCAGACGTAGGAACCACAGGCCACCACGAACTACACTTTGTTTTCAAGGGAAGAACTTCACGTGCTGCTGTGTTGGTTTATGCAGAATGTGTGTATTGTGCCTGAACTATGGTTCTAACATTTCGGTACTAATTCCTAGTCTATTCAACACTGCTCAGAATTTTGATGCTCTGCAAGAGTATAGAACCAGATAATCACTTTGTATTTTCACTAGAAGGTTGTGTTGGCAGCGCAATTAAACAGAACAGTATGATTGGTGGTGCTGCAGAATCTGTATGTAATTGTTTGTTTGCTTATACTTGCTCTATTCCATAATCTTTGCTGGTTTATGCCTTCTTCCCAAATTAAAGCCGCACTGATCTCTGGCACTTGCTTTTCCACTCTTCTATTTACAGTGAGCAGTGCCTTGTAACCTCCCTTGGATTTCTCAGGACCCAGAATGGTATTGTGACAATTCCAATGGAGACAACGAGTTCGCATGACTCAGCTTGTAAAGTGGCCAATGATGACGTGTCGGAGAGAACTAAAAGTGTGCCAAGCGACAAGGACTCGCAGCCAAATGCCACCAAGGTGCTGCCTATGGCAGCATTTCAAGTTCAGCCAACCGAAGAGTCTTCGACCGCAGGCCACACGCAAGATAGGGGCAAATGGGAAGGTCGGCTGGACTTCATCTTTGGCTGCATCAACTATGCTATCGGCCTTGGCAACGTCTGGCGCTTTCCCTACCTCTGCTATGAAAATGGAGGGGGTCTGTTACCGCTTACTAACACTGTCTTTATTATTTCGAAATGTCTTGTGCTCTGTTTGCTTTTAACTTTAGCATCAAAGCTGCAACCGACCATTGTCAAGAAGGCCTGTTAAGCTGTTGCTACCTATTGCGGCAGCTTAGTGGCTAGGGTGTTGTGCTGGTGAGCTCAAGGTCGTGAGCTCGATCTCCTCTATGGCGGGCACATTTCAGTAGGGATGAAATGCAAGAATGTTTGTGTACCTAGGTTTAAGTGCACATTAAGTAACCCCAGGTGACACAAATTAATTCAGAGTCCTCCAATATGGTGTGCCTCATAAAGAGATTGTGATTTTGGCATGTAAAACCCCAGAATTTTATTTTTAACTGTTGCTAATTGGTATGACCAGCATTTACTTTTGTGCAGCTTTGAATCCAGTTTTCTTGTGCCAGGCAGGACTATGTAAAAAAGATCACAGCAATTTATGCTTTTCAGCAAGTGACTTCTGCCGAATGAAAACCAGATAGTTTTAGCCCTGTACTTGCTGTTTCTTCATTGTTTGTGTTTGCAGGGAAAGCATTTATTTTGCAGGGAAAGCTACTGTCAAGTGGAAATTATCAAGGCCAATTTTTTTCTGATTACTCATCATAACCTTCTACTATAACAACGAAGTGTGCTGGATGACTTGTACTTTGCAATGTGATAGTTTGGACAGACATTTGAGATGTAAGCTAGTGGACAGTGAGAAAATATGTTTTAGAGTAACCTGATTGTCTACCTAAACAACTTTTTCATGGCACCTTGTGTTTCATAGTCCTTTGGTGGTGCTCAAAGTTTGCATGAAAATTCGTAATTTATAGCTACTTAGAGGAATGAGACATGTGGCATTGCCAATTATGCACTTTGTCTTGCAAGAACACAAAACTGCTACCATCTCTGCACTTGGCTGGCGAAGCATTCTCTGCAAGACAAGTGGACTGGGGTCACCATCAACTGGCAGAACTGTGCTGCTGCTTGTTTTTGTTTGGCAGCAACAGTTCATTTGTATTGCAGAGTTCCTTTTGCTGGTGGCCATGTGTGCACATAAGTTTTCATAGATTTTGTTGTACAAAGCAGGCAAGCTGATGAGGTGTGCATGCACGCGTGTGTTTGTATTTTTCTGGTTGATCCGTAAAATACAATCTTGGCGTGAAATCAGAACGAGACATAGGATTTGTTGTGTTTTCCTCATCACCACTTGTGTTTAACTCGAGGTTCAATGCTATGAATAGAGGGAGGCCAAGGACACCTCCATGATTTCCAAACTGGCACTGCCTTTATTGTCTCCTCTTGCCTTGAATTGCTGCTGGCTTTTGGGTTGTCTTGCCTTGACCCACTAATTGGACTGCCTTGCCTTGACCCACTAACGCTATAGGGTTCACAAGAACATGAGCGACTCAAAGTGATCAACACTGACTGGACAAGGGAAGCCTCAGCCTTGAGCCAACATTTTGGCAACAGGACTTTCTCTGTCAGGACAACAACTGCTTTTACTGGTAGCATTGATATAGCTTACTCTTCCCCCAGAGTGACAAGCGTAATCAGCTGCAAAAGATTATTGTGAGTGTAGTGTAACTGGCGTCGGTTAAAAGGAGGGTTTAGTTATGAAAGTGAAGAGAGGGGTTCGTGTGTTGCAAGTTCTTCTAAGAAGTAGAGGTGACAAAAGAAGTTAAATATAATAAAGCACAAAACATCTGCCACGCGCAACTTTGAGCACCACCAAAGCCACTGGTGAGCTCATGTCGACCTATGCGTCGTGGTCTCTGTGCGAGCATTTGTGCAGTGCCCTGACATGTGGGGCAATCTATTGCAGGTGCATTTCTGGTGCCTTACTTTGTATGCCTCGTGCTGACGGCCATTCCTTCGTTCCTTCTGGAGGTGGCCCTAGGCCAGTACGTTTGCCGCGGTGGCATCGGTGTCTGGAAGCTGGTGCCCATTTTCAAAGGTACCCTTCGAAAGCATTGAGATTTGAGCTTTTTAGCAAAGCACCTTAAGAAATGAAGAGCACGAGGCTGTGGTGCAAGCCAGCGCATTCTTGCCTTTGCTTACTATGAAATTGTCCTGCTCATTCCTTAAAGAATTACTGACACATACTTTACAAGTTGTAAGAACTCCACCACATGCTTTTCACATGTAAAATGTGACACCAAGCATTAAGGTTGGGAAGCACTTATAAGATGTTTTACTTCCATACTAAAGTTGGTCTCAAAACGCTGAACCTGGTGTCATTGACATTATCATGACGTAATGACACAGAGCAAAATATCCTGATGCCATGCAGAGATGAGGATAGGTATGATAATGTTTCTCATAGAAAGTTAACAAGAGTTGTATGTAGATTTTGGCTTGCACGTGACAGTAGCAGCGATCGCAGGAATGGATTGAATCAGTATGTGGTGGCTCATTCACTGCCTAGGTATTGAAACAAACTGATTTGTAGAAACAGGTACTCTAGTAAAATATTTAGAGCTGTCTAACGTTTGGCAGTAAGCTTCCTATGGTTTAGAAGTTTCGAGCTTTACTTAACATACGAAAATTGACTCTCATGTCAGTACTCCATTAAGCTGCTTTTTCCTGATGCACCTTGAACATGCTTGCCTCACATGCAGTATGTGTTTTCATGCTAAAATTGAAATAGTGCTATTTTTGCAATTTCCTTTTATAATACGCAGTACAATCTTTTGAAGTGTGCAGAAGGTTTTTCTGACTAGAGGCCATATACAATAACTTCTTTCCTTTATCGCCCACTGTGTGGAATATCTGATGCTTATAACAGTGATGCATCGGTGTGCGAAACAGCGCCAAAGGTTGAGAAAAATGGAATTTGATAAAGTTAGGTTGTCCTGGTCCAGAAGGTTTTTAGTTGATGCTGTTTTAGCAGTATATCCTTTTTAACAAGGCCTTTGAGGCAAGTCTCACCACAAGCACTGGTGGCTTTGGAAATCAGTGTCATCCAAGTTGGTTGTCAATTGCTGCCTTGTGCCCTTCCTGGGCATGAACTATATCTCGACATAAATATTTCACAACACGTATAAGTTCAACTACCATGCTTGCAAGCATGAGGCTCAAGCTTTGCAGTGCCAACCACACATGTAGCCAAATTGCCTACCCATTTTTCTCGAGCTGAAATATTCACCTACTTGTTTTGTGCATCGGCCAATGTCTATATTTAGAAGTTTTCACTGCCACACAGAAATCGTACACAGGGACAGCCATTATGAAAAATGGTTACAGCATTTAGGAAGACAAAATACGAACACGAAATGCACAAGATGGGGGCTGTAGATTAGCTGGCTTTGCTGCGGAAAGCATTATGTGCAGGAAAGGCTCAGGTTTGTAGTAAACTTTGAGAATACGTCAAGCTCGTGTTGCCTGTCGCATGCAGGTGCAATGCGTCCTCGTGTTCAAGTAATCAGTTTATTTATTCAAGTTCCAAATAGATTTGTACGTGAACAAGAGGATGCATGGCACGCATGTGACGGATGACGCAACCTATGTGTGATGTATTCACGAAATTTGCCATGAGTATGAGCCTTTTCTGCACGTAATCATTTGTTTAGTAAAACCAGGTAATGCCCAGTGCCTGTCTTGTGAATTTTGTGTTTGTGTTGCCTGTTCCTTACTGCTGCAACCACATTTAATAATGCCAGTAGACAACTTGCCCAGCTTTCAGTCATAGGGACAGCCATTATCAATGTGAACATGTTTGACTGTGGGCCATGAAACCATCTGTTTTTCTTTTTCCTTTTTAATACCGCAGGTGTTGGCATTGCTTCCATGGTGATGGTGTTCTTCTCGAATGTGTACTACATCATTTTGGTTGCGTGGATCATGTTCTACCTTTTCGCGTCCTTCACCAGCGAGCTTCCATGGCAGCATTGTGGCAACTACTGGAACACTGAACGCTGCAGGGAACTGAATGGGACCAGCCTTGTCAACAGCACCTTTACCACACCTGTTCAGGAGTACTGGGAGTGAGTGTTCATATTTTAATGTGGGAGTGATGCGACAATCAGCCCTGCAAACACGGTAGTACAGTCAAGCTCCGCTACAACAAACAAATGCATCTCTAACACAATGACCTGTATAATGAGAGAATAATTCTGTCCCAGTTCAACTGTTCTGTGCAGTGTGTGGCCTTACAACAAAGTGACCTGTATGACAAATAATTTCAGAGCACCCAAGCTCTTCGTTATAAAGCATTAGACTGTATGTGATTATTGCATTAGTTTTGCCGAAAAGAATGAACGAAAACCCACTGCAATGGTTCACTGGTTATAGCAATCTGCTGCTAGGTGCCAGGTTGCGGGATCAAATCTCAAATGTGACAGCTGCATTCTGATGCTCTTGGAATACAAAGATGCATGTGCAGTTAGCTTTCGTTTCATGTTAAAGAACCCTGTATGGTCAGGATTAGTCGAGAGCTCTCCACTGTGATGTCCCTTATAGCTCCTATACGGCTTTTACATGTTGGAGGTGATAAAACATTTTTAAAGCATTTACATGGTAAACGAAATGTCTTTATGATAATTCACTGGTCATTAGGTTGAGGTCATTGCAGACAGGTCCACGGTATTGCAAATTTTGTGATGGCAAGAGAAGTGTGGTGGGGGACAGCAGAAAGTTAGGCATACTGATGAGATTAGGAAATGCGTGGGCATGCATGGGTTCAGTTGGGGCAGAGAAGCATAGCTGTGACTGGTGGCAACCTAAGAATGCAGTGGCAAATATATCGGTGTCCAACTTAATGGTAATTTGTATGTAGATGTGCCAGCCAATCATATTTACTTGTTTCCATGATGTCACAATGAAGCCGAACTTCTTTCTTTATTGGTCCCACTCTGCCGGCAATGATTCTGTGGAGTGGAGGCTTAGAGAACATGCAATTTTGTGGGTGGGGCTTATGCTAAATTCTCAGCTTGTCGCTGAGCATAGTGATCTTGGGGCACTTCCAGCAGGGGGCTTAGATAGGCCGATGATAATTGCATTGAAGACGATATGTTGCAGCTGCTTGACCATAGTGCTTGCTCACCTGTGGTTTTTTGCATGTTTCGAGTCGTGTGAATGGTGACGAACTGCGACTTTATTACAGCAGCACACATGCTGCATCTGTGAATGTAGTAAGGCGCACCATGAATCAAGATAGAAGTCAGGTGCCCCTGAATGGACCAAGCCATCCATAGTACAAGCTCGTACTTTTAAATTGTGGTTCATATGTACTGTCCAAGGAATAGGCAACCAGTATTGCGACACTGACTGACTGTGTTGTTACTAGGGCTTCTTTAGGGCATGTCTATTATATGAGAAAGCTAGGAAACGTGTCGATGGCACGAACTGGATACTGGGATACAGATAATGAAACATCCACAAGAGCCTGTGCTTTGTGATGCCTGTTTTATCCTCTGTGCACACGGGTTCACTTTTTGGCATAAACATGTCTCCTAGCAATTGTGGTTGACTAGTTCCTCTTGGTACCTACATACATATAAGAAAGGCTGTTTCTTGGTGCAGGCAGCGTGTGCTCAACATTTCAACAGGGCTTGAAGATGTGGGCGGCGTGCGCTCTGAACTAGCATTGTGCCTGCTGCTTGCATGGACGATTGTCTTCCTGGTCACATGGAGGGGCATTCATCAGAGTGGCAAGGCATGTCTAATGACTTTCATTATTTCTCAGCTTTCTCATGAACCAGTGCTGCATTGCACAGCCAACAAGGGGTGGTGAAGTAGATTTTTTTTGTGCCAGTTGCCGTACCATTGTTGGTGGGCGTAGCGTAATAATTCAAGAGCATTGCAAAGAGACCAACATGTTATATGGGCTACATGCTTGAAGCTCTGATGTAGTTTAATATTGTGCAGTCAGAGGCAATCAGCTGTGATTTGCATTGTACAGTATCCACAAACCGCCAGGTGCATACATCATCTGCTTAAATGCGATTTAAAGGGGCGCTCAACTATCTATCTTTGAAGCCTCAAAAGCTCCTTGGAAAGATTGTGGTGCCTCCCAAGAATATATCAGCAAAATAATTTGTCAGGTATACCTAGTGCGAGCACAGACAGTATGAACGCAATATTTACCTCTCTCGTTCCCCCTAAACGTCCTTCGTTCCCAAGGAGCGGGGCACTGCCAGTGGTGGTACCCTGCCTACGGTATTGTGTGACTTGACTTCAACATTGTATTTATTCTTTTAGCAAGAATTGATGGGCGCTATTGGCAATCCACACTTCCGGTTTCTGTTACTATGTCAACATTCTTCTCATCACATTACCATGCTACAGTGTACAAGATAGCTGTACGCGGCTGTTTTCTCGTATTGAGATGCATGAGTAGCACATTTCCTTTCGCACATATTTCTGGTAATCACACCATTCCTGAGGCATGAATGAAACGTCTTTATGTTCATTTTTGTGAGCATGTCGGCAGTGCGCACATCAGCAGTGCTCTCATCGGCTCAGTGATGGATGCCGCACTCCAGACTTGTGTTGAAAGGATTCCTAATGTAACGAGCTTGGACCATAATCGGGGACACAACTCGAAAGTGTGCAACTCAGGAAGCAGACAACCTTTTCCGGCTACGTCGCCCACAGAGACCGTCGAAGCATGGTTTTCCAAGCATTTCGATGGCGAGAGGGCTAGTCGGTGGCCCCCTTCCATGGCCGCGGTATGTAACGAGTTTTTGCCCTCATGGGGATGCAACTTGAAGGTGTGCAACTCGGGAAGCGGACAACCTGCTCCAGTCAGATGTGGGCGTTCCAGTCAGATGTGGGCGCTTCACCCCCACCTGCCTGGAGCTGCATCACCCACAAAGACCATCAGAGCTCACAGTTTTCCAAGCATTTCGATGGTAAGAGGGCTAGTCAGTGGCCCTCTTTGGCGGCCGTGGTACCTATGCTACAGGCAGCTGCAGTGCATATAGCACAATGTTTGCTATCTGCACAGCAGGGCTGGAGTGCATCCTTGCGCTCATGTGCTCCAGATTTTGCATCTTGAAGTGTGCTATCAATAGTTGAGTATGAAGTGATGTCTGCTGAGGCAGCTAGTCAGGAGCAGTTAGGAGTGAGCGTGTCCTGTGACGCGTACGTGTGGTCTGGGCTTAAGCTTCATGTGGGTCAGGGCTAGTTCAGTGTTCAACACTAATTGAAATTGGCAAGACCCGATGGCCATGACACCAATAAGCAGTGGGACCAAAGGTTGATTCCTATGTGAGTGGGTGCAGCTGAGTGTGAGCACACGACAGTCGACTTCTTTCGGAAGTGCAGAATTCTTGTGGAAATTCCAGGCTCAGGTTTATGCTTACTTTGGCTTGTTTCATTCACTGCCTACAGTAACAGTAGGAAGAAGTGTGCCGATCCAAACACCCTTCTTGATAGATGTCATTTACCGTGTTTCTCTGTCAGTTACTGCACTAGTGACAGCAACAGTTTGAAATTGAATGTGCATGACTTGTGCTGCAGATAATTTGGTGTACAGCCCTGTTCCCATATGTGATATTGCTGGTGCTGTTGGTGCGAGGCGTGACCTTGCCTGGTGCCAGCGTGGGCCTCCTCTTCTATGTGACGCCCCAGTGGGAAAAGCTACTGGACCCACATGTAAGTAATTAGGCCTCCACTTGTTGCTTCCATCATGTTCTTAAATGACAAGCTCCTATTCTGACAGGTACAACTTTGTGAGCCAGTCGCACTCATCCTTTGAGAATGTAGCGCATGCAAAGAAGAGAGGACCTTATGTCAGCTGAATACATAAGCACTTGATTGAGGCTCTGGAATTCTTAGGCATGATGCATCCCATGGCCTTGCTAACCAAAGTCATGGCAAGCTCTCAGCTTATTTTCTCACATTGGTATGCTATGCTGTATTTTTGCATGTTTAATCTACTTACGATAAAAAAAAAAACCTTTCACTGCCACTCCCGGGATAACTCGAGCACCAATTCTATATCCCCCACCACTCCCATGTGTACTCATTTTGTGTTTTCAGCAAATTCCCTGCTTCTGCAGGAGCAACTTGTGCAAAACATAACATTGCATACCTGTTGTGCCATCTAAGGAAAGGTCGTTAGTTAAATTTCCAACAGCAAGTAGAGCAAATGTATAAGTGCTCTGTCATTCTGCTTCAGCAGGGCAGCAAAGGCTAAGCAGTGTGGCAGGTCCATTCACTTTCACAGACGAAGAGATTTGTGAACTGTTGATGAGTTCTGCATCTGGAGAAACACGTGGCATAGAATCAGTTTTTATTAAATGTTTTCTAAGCCAGAACGTGGGGGTTGAAAAAAATTAAAATATGCGGATCCCACACACTGTGGGAATCGATGTAAGCAAAGCTTTCTGGGCTGTTTGCGTTGATTGACGATAATTAGGGCTGAGGTTGACGGCAAATGTTTTATTTTTTCAATGTTTAGTCGTACACGAGAGTGGTGAGTTGACATGAAACATTACCTTGCATTTGCTACTGCTGTTTGTCTGCACAGAATACACAAAACACACAGGGGCAGGTGTTTGCTTGAGGCGTTGTTGTGCACCATAATTCATAACCTCTGATAGGGTTGAGCATTTTTATTGCCTCACGTGGCACATTGTATGGTGGCAAAAATATTAAACTTTCATTGAATTATGGGACTGTGCATGCCAAAACCAAAATTGGATTGTAGGGCATGCTGTAGTGCCAGACTCCGGATTAATTTTAAAACCGTTGTGTTCTTTAACCTGTCCCTAAATCTAGATGCACAAGTGCTTTGTTTATTTCCTCCCATCGAAATGTGGCTGCCGCGGTCGGGATAAAACCCGTGACCTCGAGCAATGTCATAACCACAAAGCTGTGGTTACAGGCACTGAAGTGTTCATTTGACTTGTGACCACTTCCATAGGCTTGACTCTACGGTGCGTTTTAACGTGGCTCTGCCTCTGCGTGCCCTGCATAAGTTGTCCGCTTAACAAATTTGCATGGCGTTTATTTTTTTTAAAATAGCAGAATGTACCGTCATTTACCTTGAAATTAAATTTATCCACTTTCCCGACAACCACTGTCATGTCCATAATAGTAGCGTTTCCTTGCTTTCTCATGTCAGCTTTTCCCTATCCCACCCCTCCTACCCCCTTGACATGGAAACTGTGAGCGAAGAGTGTTTAAGGCTGTTATTCACTTGTTTCGCGACTGCATCGGTTCTGTTAGGGGGGCTTTAGGTTCTACCCATTCTCTGCCTTCTCTCCCCCCTCATCTCTACCATTCTATCTAGCTTCTCTCAGGACTTGCACGTTAGTAGAAAGGTGAGTGCTGCAATTTCAGCAATGCTTTTGCAGAGGGTCACGGATAATAACAGCTGTCAAGAGGCTAATGTGACGACGCCCGGGGAGCTCCAGAGGGCATTGTGCACATTCGATGCGGTGCAAATGTCCAAACAAGTTTCTTGCATCGCCTTTCCCCTCTGCTGCACTCCAGTCATGTATACCCACACTCTGAACTACTCCCCCCCCCATAACGTGGTGCGCCAGACAGCAGCATCAGCAACAACAACAGCAGCAGCAGTGGTAAATTCGAAGGAAGAGACAAAGAAAGCTTCGCTTTAAAAATAAATATGGCAGCCATAGCTGTGGATTGTAAGGGCAGCCGTGGCCATAGCCAGTATGGCAGGTTCATCTATTTGGTCTATGGCAGGCGAAGGAATTTATGAACAGTTCACAAGTACTGAAATTGGAGAAAGTGACAACAACAAAAAAAAACACCTTCTAGTAGCATGAAATGTCCACAGAACAAATGCACAAAGAAAATAAAATGGCAGGGGCTGAGGAGAGTTTGGGGAAAAAAATAAAATGGCGATGAAAGGGTTAATGACTTGATAATGAAGAATGCTCAACCTCAACACTAATGCAGTCATTGCAGTGTGAACCTGCTTAGTACAACCCTTCATATGAATGTTTGGTGGAGGCAGGTGCAGATTGTATTTGCTGGTAATCTGTGGCAATTTGTGCAACCTGATTCCATTGTAAGGCTTTTACGTTCCAGGTGTGGATAGCTGCCGGCACCCAGGTGTTCTACACATTTGGCATTGGCTTTGGTTCTGTGATTGCCCTGGGCAGCTATAACAAGTTCAACCACAACTTCTTCAGGTTCGTGTTTCCTTCTGTCCACTGACATCATGAAGCATCGTTCAGAAAGTGAGGGACACTAGTGTGCACATTCTTGTAGCTTCTAGTATTTAGCTACAAGCTTTGTAGGCTGTTTAGCAGCTGAGAACACACAATTCTTGAGGAACATGCACGTGAAGCACTAAAGTGTTGTGTGTTTGTGTTAGATTTTAAACATGAGACAACGCTACTGTATCCCTGGAACATAATATTTCTCAAATGAACAAAAAGAGGGAGGGGGACACTTCGTGACTTCTTTATTGCCCATTCCCCCCCCACTCACTGATGGTGAAAACAGAAACTACTTTATCAGATGCAGACAACTACAAGTTGTGCAGAAATTTGGCAAGATAAGGGAAGTTTCATACTAGGAAACATTAGCGTTAAGACAAATGCAGCAGAGCACCACAGAGAAACCCGCTCCATTATCCTTGGAAAGCAAATTTTGAGGGTGAATAATAATTCGTGCTGGTCTAAGATGAACCAAACACGGGACTACTGCCTTCCTGTGGTGCTCTAGAAGCTGTGCAAAGAAGGAGCCCAGCAAATGGCAGTGGGAGGCTTCATCATCATCACCATCAGCCTGGTTACACCCACTGCAGGGCAAAGGCCTCTCCCATACTTCTCCAACTACCCCGGTCATGTACTAATTGTGGCCATGTCGTGCCTGCAAACTTCTTAATCTCATCCGCTCACCTAACTTTCTGCCGCCCCCTGCTACGCTTCCCTTCCCTTGGAATCCAGTCCATAACCCTTAATGACCATCGGTTATCTTCCCTCCTCATTACATGTCCTGCCCATGCCCATTTCTTTTTCTTGATTTCAACTAAGATGTCAACTAAGGTGCAGCGGTGGCATAGAGGGTAGAGCATCTGCCTCACGTGCAAGAGGACCGTGGTTCGAATCCCGGTTCCGCGCAATTTTCCACCGGATTAAAAAAAGAAAAAAAAATCCGCGTGTTGATAAAATTGCATTAACAGGCCTGGAGTGCGGCCTGATCCCAGTGACCAGAACCGGTAACGCACTCCCTCACCAGAGCAGGATTGGCCACCCTGGTGCAGTACTTGGCCACAACCTCCTATATGAATACAGCAATGCGGGAGGCTTAATTAATAATAAATTTGAGATGCTGGAAGCTTAATACAGTTACATTCGTTGTGTGCACAAACATAGCTAGGTGGCATCATGTTCATAACATTGGCAGGCAAAGAACAGATCACGTGACATGTCATGAGACCGAGGATTTTGGTGCAGACCGAGCCAGTGAAATGCCGTGCTATGTTATGATTATTGCAAAATTAAAAAATAAGTACTTAAGTGTCAAGCTTACAAATCCGTAACTCTGCAATAAAAAATGATATCAGCATTCTGTAAACTGCACCCAATAGTAATACATCTAATGTCGACAAATTTGAATGTATTATACACTGCTCTGAAATATACCTCTAATTTGATAGTAGGACATTTGCAAAAGCCTTGTAAACATTGTAAAAATTTCATGTAAGCTAGCTGTAAATTCATGTATCAGATTGTCCTCTTGAGATGCTCTAACAGGTGCAGTTTAGAGAACTGCGATACCTGTTTTTAGTGCAGAATTACGGACTTATAAACTTCATGTCTCTATCTTTTTAAAGCTTGCATGTTTTCGGGAATTGTTCTAAAAAATCCAGGCCCTAAATCAAAATCCTTCTTAGAGTCACTATAATTTAGCTTTCTGTCAAATCGGTCCAGCAGTTGTCTCACAAAAGCATTTCCGCATTTTATATATAGTATGCTGTTTGCTAGGGAAATTGGAGTTGACCTCGAGCTAAAACTTCCTCTTAAGGAGCTATTGCGATGCTTGCCTATGTTTGTGGCTACCTTGCTGTGTACCTATTCACTTACTTTTACAGTCCCATTAGCACACGTACGTTTGCTCATTCACCTGAGTCGATGTGCAGGGACTCAATGGTGCTGTGTGTGGTGAATCCGATGACAAGCATTGTGGCTGGCGTGGTGATATTCTCGGTGCTTGGCCACCTGGCGCACGTGACCGGCCGTGAAGTGGGTGATGTGTTTCGCTCAGGTGAGCGACAAAGTTTTCCATTCGCATGACTGAGAACACATGTCCGACTATTAGAGTGGAGCTCTTAGGTGCCTGTTCCTGCAATGAGCGTTGGCGTTGTCCCTCGGTGTAACCGAGTGAATGAGCACAGTGAAAGATGAAAGCAAACATGGAGCACAGCATGAGAAGAAAAGCGAAGTGCCATACAAGACTTGCGATGGCTGCTACAAGATGGTGCCAGAGGCACCATGGTTCTTTTACCGACGGTATGCGGTGAGCTCTTCGCACGATGCCATATATGGAAAGAATGTGGCGTATGAGCAGAGGTCTGCCTGTGGCGGCTGCTGTGAATCGCACCCATGCGTCACCTATGCGCAGCTGTCTGTCGTGATGTCCCGATTAGTGAGGCAGTCGCATCACGCTTGACTCCATTTGCAAAGTGCCGCACAGCACAGATTGTCCACGCCAGCCACTATATTGCAAAGTAAAAACATGTATAGAGCTGCTCTCAAATATCACATTAGGGAGTACTATAATCGTCGGTGAATTTTTTCATCATTTTGCATGTGTACTGATGTTTCTTCACTAAAAGCATCAAAATTCAATTGGGCCTTTCACTTTTGTTTACTATAATTGTAATTTGAGGAGATATTGGAGCAGCACTTTAGGTAACATGACGATATAAACGTGATTGAATACAGTTAAACCTCAATATAACAAAGTGTATAACTTTTCATAACCTCTTATACATGGAACACCATGTATTTAGAACCTCAATATAACAAAGTGTGTTTGTATGCGATTTCAATATAACGAAAGTTCACTGCCACCGCAGAGTAATGCGAAGACAATAAATGGAAACTTCCGCGGACGCAGATGGTCAAATGATTGAATCACAAGCGACTTCTTGCAAACGCACCTCCCAAATCATGCCCCATGTGACAAGAGCGACCGCCGAAGTGGAGCCGCATGATGTTCCATATAAACTATAGGTGGGATAAGATCCTATCGCGCCCTACATACTTTGTGCTGTAGGCGCAAGTGAAAGTGTGCGATGTTGAGACAAGAAAGACGGTGGCTTCACGTATGCCGCCTTCCCGCGCGAGCAAAGGGAAAGAGGGGGAGGGAAGTGAGCTTGCGGTAACGCAACGAAGCGCGCGTGAAGGTGCGGAAGGGTAAGTTGGCATGAGTATCGGCCGTGGCTACGCATGGCTGTAAGTACGGCTGAGCGCATACGCAGCCGTGCACCCTACTTTAGAGGTCATCTGCGGCATGTGCAAAGAGTAGTCATACTGACACGGCGTGGCACCATGTAAGTTGTCTCACCGCATGTTTAGTATTGGAAGTTCTGTAATCTCGAGTTTCGGTGAGCCGTTGGAGTGTGAGGCAGATGATGAATTTGCTCCCCGCTGCAGGTGCTTTTCCCGATAGCGTCGTTCCAGTGTGAGTGATGCTATCAGCCACGGAGGCATAATGCTCGCGAAAGCATCGCTGGCTTCGCTTAATTTGTAGCGCCGAAAAGATATTATCAACGTGCCTGGCATGAAACCCTATCATTCTTTGCCGATTCCCAAATTTATCAAAATGAATTGTTTTCTGATTGAAATTTACTTTTTTCGATTGCCCAATAATTCAGGAAATTCTGCAGCCACTATCTGTGTAAGAAAAATCGATTGGCATCTGTACTTATTTGCATAAAAGGTCGAATTTTAACATAACGAAGCAAATTGCTGATGTCACCAACTTTTTTATAGTGAGGTTTAACTGTATTAGCTCCTTGTAAATTCCCAGCTCACTGCTATGATTCAGTGGCAGTTGTTAATTTTTTTGGCTGCACATATATTAGAAGATATGAATACTATTTTCTGATGCCTTAAGTGATTTGCATCATCAAGGTTCTGCTGTATTTGCAACTCTTTGGAATATAAGTGAGCATAAGCCTGGTTTACTGTAGACAGTTTTGATGATGGAATACATTACAGCCGGACTCAGTGCAAAATGATAAACATTTCAGGGCCAGGCCTTGCATTCGTAGCGTACCCCGAGGTTGTGGCCAAAATGCCTGCGGCTCCTGTCTGGTCGGTGCTATTCTTTCTAATGCTGCTTGTGGTGGGCATCGACAGCCAGGTGAGTTCTGTGCTGTTTATGTGTGTGCTTTCTAAAATTTAAAGGGGCCCTGAACCACTTCTTATTGAAGTAAAGAAATGCATCTGAAGTTAAAAATAAGCTACTACAGAAATACTTTGCTGGAAAAAGTACTTCAATGCGATTAGCAGAAGCAGAGTTATATTGGCATTCAAACGCGCCTTTCGTGGTGCTTCCACTCCTTCAATGCCTTGCACTGTGAAGGCGATGGTGGAGTTGGGCATGCACGCAACGCTCCACCTGCCAAATGTCACCGTGGTACACAGTTGAAATTTCATTTTGGCTGTTCACGTACACGCCACTACTTTTGATTTTGGTGCTTACGACGCGCCAAACGTAAGCCAGACGCGGTTGTTCTTAGCGAGCCGCAGTGGACTGAGCCAGTGGACTCATCATGTGCCATGGTACGACGGCAACTGCGGTACCACGGTCTTTCAATACTTTTCATCTTCTGCGTAAATCACGGAATCAATCTTCCATGTAATGCTACGGGAGAGCTTCATATAGCACCTGCAGTGGATGCACCTCAGCACTGGCACAAGTACATAGGAGGTGGACTGGAACAGACGCCAAATGGACGCCACAGGTGTTCTGTGCATACGCTCGCTATTGAGCAAGAGTCTACTGCCCGTATTGGCGTGTGAATATTGTCAACACAACGTGCAAATTGCCACCCTGTTTCTGTACAGTGTTCAGAAACTTTGGAGCAACTGCAAGACCTGGTTTCCTTTCCAGGTTCAACTGCATTCGCTACAGCGGCTTAATTCATTATTCAAATTGTACACTTCGACTACTCCATCGTTAGAAATTGACTACAAAGAAAGTTCACGTCGCACTTTTATGTAATTGCGCACGTAAAAAACCTGCGTTTCAAACTAACAATGCTAACCAACTCATTAACTGAGTTATCTAACTGAAATAACAAAATTATTCACTAATAAACTACCTAACTATAATAATGAAGCCAATGTAATTAACTTAATAACTAATCAACTAAAAACTAACTCACTGAACTAGCTAACCAAATATAACTGACTTATCTAACTGGACAAAGTGCAAATGGAGACAGCTGAACTAAACAGTTTGTGCAAGGAATGCTACTAGGGCGGGGGGGGGGGGGGGGCAGGTGACGTGAATCATAAAACGGTGCTATGTATAATTTAAACAAAAACGCACCTCACATTAAATTATTTTGCCAAATGTTCCCATTGCATGTTCACTATATAAACATGCTGAAATAAATGTGAGAGAGGTGCCTTTCCTTGTGAAATATTTCCATGGTTGCACAGCCCGATCATCTGGTGTGGCAGATTGTTCACCTTCTACTTAAGCCAGTGCCTCTCATGCCACCTTCTGTCCCTATATGAAAGTTTTGGGGAAGTTTCATGAACAGATGAAAAGTATTGAAGCACCCTGTCGGTACCTATGCCCTTAAGCAGACCGCAGCTACATGTAACTGTAGTGCATATGTGCAGTGCTTGCTTTGTGCACGACAGGGCTTGAGTGCATGCTTGTGGTCCCATGCTCCAGTCTGGCTGTACTACATGGTGCGAAGTGGCTTTGTCCTGCACCAGCTTGACCGGCGGATAGTAGCCACACACCACTTGAGCAGTTTAAAGCTCTATAAATAGCTCAGTACGAAGCGAAGTGTGCCAAGGCTTCTAACCAGGTGGGCCAGGAGTTAGTGCGCTGACAAGTGTGTGTGTGGTCTTACCTTAAGTGTCACGTGGTTCAGGGCTAGTTGAGTGTTCAAAACTGATTGAAATTAGTGAGACCAATGGCCACGACACGAATTAGCAGCATGGTCAAAGTTTAATTCTTACGCGGGCAGCCACGGCCGAAGGTGAGCAGATGATAGTCGGCCTCTTCCAGAAGTATGTCATTCTTATCGAAATTCGAAATGCCGATTTTCACTTACTTGAGCCTGTTTTTAAACTGCATCAATAAATATACACAGTAACAGTCGGAAGAAGTGCACTGATCCAAACTCCCTTCTTGATTGATGTCAGCTATTATCCAGTAGAAGCCACGTATGGGAATCTGCTATATCACAAAATAAAGCGTCCAGGAAAGAGTGAGGAGCAGGCTTTTGTTGAAAAGAGAGTGTTTGAGAGAAAGATGACTTTTCATTCCGCTCCCGAGCTCCACGTGCTGTGCACGACTGCATAGCTTGGCTGAAATGTTCACAGCAGCGTATGCTATCCGCGGACTATGCTTTTCACTAAGCACGTGGGGTGGTTCAGGATGCCTTTAAGCATGCTTGTTTTTCTTTAGTAACATAATGCATGTAGCATTGCTTACACTGGAGCTATAAACAGCATCGCTAAAAGTGTATCTTAATCATTATGGCAGTTGTTGCTGGAAATATGAAGATGCTTGTTATTCGTTTGTTGTCGTTTTTATTGTGGCATGTCGATGGCATCCTTGTCATAGCTGTTGTCGTTGTTATTGCCAAAGTGTATTTGCGTGGCCTTGCAGTTTTCGCAGCCGAGGCCTTTATAGTGAACTTACAAAGAGTATCATGGCAGTTGTTGCTGGAGTTGAGAACACATATTCGATTTCGATTAATTTTATCCTGGTGGGACCGGCGAAACATATAGAATTCTCCGGCGGGTCAAATGAAAAAAGAAAGGCAGAAAAAATCATGAGCCATTCTACTCTGTGAAGGTGGATGAACAGCGAAGCTTTTTAGCACACAACACAGAGGTGACACAGAGTTTTGAACAAAGGTGCGAACTCATTTACCGTGATTATTGTATACATTCGTGTGGATGACGCACCGCTGCACTGAGGAGCCGGAGGAAACTAGACATGCATGATGTTTACACGGGACCTCCACCATGGAAGAGCGGAAGGAAAGTAGATGCCGCAAATGCTTGGAACGCCGACAAAGAGAGGGTGGTGTGAACGTAGTCATGGCCAACGCGGGTCAGAGTGCAGTATTTGTACTTATGAGCTTTGTAGTATCCACTGCCATGCCCGGCCAGACTACGCCATAGAGCCAGAGAACCGCGAAGTGAACAGCCCCAGCTCCGGTACACGAAAGCTGTTTATTATTAGTCTGCGATGGGTATATATGCAGATGCACGTGGCGGCTAATCCTGCTAAAGCGCGTGGTTAGTGCCATCTAGTTTTACACAAAACAACTATTAAATACGACAAGCTTAATATCTGATACACGTTCTATTTGGACCCAATATATTAAACTTATTTTTACAAGTTGGCGGAGTGATTGAAGCCTGCTTCACCTCTGCCGCGGGTCGGCCCAGTATTGCACTATCTCCAGGATCGGCCCATGGCTGTTGCACATGCAGAACAAGAATTCACGGAACCCTAGTCATAAACAGCTTCGCATTAAAACGCTAATACACACTGTCAATTTTGGGAGTATTGCTTTTAAAGTTAGCTTTGCCGCAATACAGTCATGTTATGCGGTGAAGCATACCAAGCAGATAAAGCTGTCGCTATGACAAGACGTAGCATGCGTTTCTTAATTAACACAAGCGCCATCTCTAGTTACAGTACAAGCACCAAGATGCCTAGTAAGTTTACTGGCAAGACTTCAGAGTATTATGTAGACCGCCGCTCATTTGTTCACTTTAAATGTCCCCTTGACTTTCCAAGTTCTAGCTTCCCAAAGCACGTATGGTTCTTCTCCACTTATTGATGCACAGCACATGTGCACACATATAATTAAGGAATGCCTACTCATATACGAGACAAGCATGCTCGAATTATTCAGCGAAGGCCAGTTTTGAGATCAATCTAACGGAAGTTTGGGCGCATAGAAATGTATGAGTGCTGGCCGGAACCTTTGGTCGGGATCGAATTACCCGGAGATGAATGAACGGAATTCTACTCTACTTATTATTCTTTGTTGTTGTTGTTGTTGTCAAAGTTTGCACGTGTGGTCTTGCAGTTCTGCACAGCTGAGGCCCTCATAGCTGGCCTCATTGATGTGTGGCCTGTGCTGCTGAGAAGCCGGAAGCATGTGACGTTTGCCTTTTGCACCATCCAGTTCCTCTTGGGGCTCAGCATGGTCACCAAGGTGAGATTCTGTCTTCTAGCATTACTCTTTTCTTCAATGTGCAATAGCAGTCACGTAAATCACCAGATTAATCTCATACTGCGTGAACTCGCACAAAGGCCTGTGCTTGTCACTGAGAATAAGTAAAAAAGCGACACAGTAAGCTTTTTGGCATTGAAAATGCTGCTTAGTGTGAAAGCATTTGAGGGCTCTTTTGCCTGTCTTGCTTACCTGTGACTGCTAGTGATCACTTAAGGTTTTGTTTTCTGTAATAGATGCTCTGAATATATTTAAGGAATTTAAATGTTTAACGAAGGCTTCGTGCTGTAGTTGCAGCATATCTGTTCAAGCAGTCAGGTAAAAAGGTTCAGAAACTGCATAAGTGCAGACCATCTCATGATAAATGTAAACAGCATAGCTACAGATGATAAGTCATAAACTCATAAGTCTATGTTGGCTGGATTATGTGTTTTAGTCTACTGGGAAGAGCCAGAACAACCAAAACCTGCTTGCTTCCTTTGTCAAGTGATAGTGATGTTGATTCACATTTTATGCACTATGCTGAGCAGGCATGCTTATCTGCACAAGATCATCTACACACCTCACCCCTAGTCTGTTGGGTCTATTGCATTAAATGTGTTATGAGCCATACTTAAACTGCCAAGCATTTAGTTCTGGTAAATGTGCACATCTGTCTAGACATTCTGCATGTGGCCTCTTAGATGCCTATTAGTGGCTCATAGGAGCTAATGGTACAAGTACAGCATGTACACATAACAAACACAGAGAAAGGTTGCCAAAGAACCCGGCACACTTTTAGCTTTCTTCAACTATCTAAAAAGAACATCAAGAGCTGCAAAACACCACAACCAATGCCGCGACACAGTGGCCGTAAACCCTGTCATAACAATATGGTTTGTTGTCTTACGACAACTGTGGAGTGTGGTCATAATCGACACAATGGGCAAGTGACTATAATACATACTTGGACATCCGGTCCTGTGGTCACTGCAAAAAAAGTACTAAGATGTTTGCAGAAATTGTACAATGACCTTGGCCCGTGGACTTTCAGTGTATGCTTCGTGCTACAAGAGCACAGGTGGTGATGAGTGAAAATAAAGTGGCCACTGCCAGACGAGTCTGTAGGGCTTCGAAGAGTTCAGCCATCAGGAGGTGCTCTCCAGTGCACTGGTATGAATCCTGTTGCATGAGTCCCCTCTGGCAAGTCCAGCAACTCTTGCTGGTAAATTTTGAGCTAGTATAGTACCTGCCTGCACCATGTTCTTTCTTTCCTTCCTTTTTTTTTTATTTGAGAGCGTAAGGATGTCATGCTTGTTCAAAGCCACTTACATTAACACTTTACAGGGCTGCTGATTTGCTGTGGCATGTTACCTGATTACCACTGTTTGATTTACCACTGATTCAGAGTAGCATGAATCTCCCCTGGTGTTTGCTGTTCTGGGGATGGCTGAGCATTGTAGGTTTGCTTAGGTGTGGTTCTATACCATGTGTACTGAATGACAGGCTTAACCATTCCATCGAAGTTATGATTCATTCAAACATATATCTGTAACATCACGCATGAAATTTTCTTCCCAGTGCAGAACCACTACTACAGGTGCAGTAGTAGTGGTTCTTTAAAGGAACCTCGAGAGACCAGGGAAATTGGTTCCATTTATCAGGAGTTCCATTTACTGAGAGACAAAGCTGAATACACTTGGATGAATACAAAACCAATAAACCATGAATATGGCATTCCGTTTAAGAGGCAGTTCTGTTTAAGTGATTTCCGTTTATCGAGATTACACTGTATATGTATTAGTTTTACCATGTTGAGGAGCACTTACCATAGGAGATAATGTTTCTTAGAAATTGCTTCTTCACATCCTGACGACAAAGGCCTTGCTGTTTCATTTGAAAGAATTGGCCTTTGAACAACCTCTTTATCTCTACTTCACGGATTAAATGATACTAATTCCTTACATTCTTTCCTGAAACATCTCGTATGTTGCTCAGCCTATCTAGTCGTTGAACTGTTAGTAGTAGTGTAAGTGTCATACTTTCCAGTCCTTGAGTGTTTGTATTTCATAATATAGTTGCTTCTGCTTTTTTCGTGCACCTTTAAGGAAGTCGTCGTCATTCTTGTTTTCAGGGTGGCATCTATCTATTCCAGCTTGTTGATAGCTATGCTGTGTCGGGCATGACACTACTTTTTATAGTGTTCTTCCAGAATGTGGCCATCTCCTGGTTTTATGGTGAGTCCTCTTTACGCTTACTAGTGAGCACGTCTAAACCCAACTAATACTTAGAGCTAAAATATGTGTGGTGGTAATCACAGACAATAGCAGCAACAATATTTCTTTACATACTTGAGTTTGGAATATTGCTACATGAATTGTGTTATTTTTCTTTCGTCCTTGTGACAAAGATGATGCCATCATGCATCATGCTTTTGTTATAATGCAATAAACATGCGTCTGAAGACATTGGTTTTCTTAATTGCTTACAGAATTTTGTGGAACTTTTCTAATCAGTGCTGAGCCAGCTATAATATACATTGTGCCTTCATCATCATCATGATGACCTTACTTTAAACACATGATCATGATTTAACTAGGAGCTTCTACAAAATTTTACAGCAAGTAGCTGCTAGGGCTGAGATTGGTGCTAAGAAGTTCTGCCTGGTTTCACCAGATACTATCTGCTTGCCCTCTAGGAGGACGCCCTCGGTCAGTGACTTGCTTTCACCGGTCCTCCCCACCAACGCCGCAAACCCTTGCCGCGCCTTCACAATGCGATTGTTCACTGTAGACAGTTTTGCTTCCGAGGAGTGGTCATGAGGCAGAAAATGTCTATCTCAGCCTCACATTCTGCTTTGAGCATTTCCTTGCAGCCTACGCAATTTAGACGTTGTTCTGAAGTGCAACTTTCTTTGCGAGCCGTCACGGACTTTCCTGACTGTGGCTGCCAGGTGCTGCTGCTGTTCTGCCATATAGCTCACACTTTAAAAAAAGATATGTGCCCGATGGTGGTATCGAACCTCGGTCCCTCAGCACAGCAGACCAGTGCTCTAATCAATGGGCCGCAATCGCGCAATTACATTTTTTGTACTTCTATCGTAACAAAGCCAACTTGCTCCTTGAAATGATCACTGTGTGTGTCACAATGCGTAGCACAGGTGGACAAGAGCACATGCATACACGGCAGTTTCCTTTACACCAAAGAGGCAGGACTGAAATGGACAAATTTACAGCATTTGTTTAACCACCTCCCGAAAGCTTCGCGTCACATAGATTCCAAGATGTCTGTTAGATCTGTATATCTTTTTTTATTATGTCTTTTGTCCTTGCAGTCATTCTGGCGACTAGCCAAAATGCACATGATGGACAATTTGGTTTGTTTTCATTGCAGGTTCTAACAGGTTCGCCAGCAACATAAAAGAGATGATTGGCTATTCACCCAACTGGTTTTTTCGTGCTGGCTGGATGGTGTTCGTGCCCTTCTTTTGCATTGTGAGTAGAGAGCGGTGTAGTGTAGCAGTCTAGTGGCTCCAACAGTTGGCAGAACTTTACATGAGCACACAGACCACGTAAAAGGAAACTTATTTTGAAATTTGTCCAGCAGCTGAGTTCAAATTGCCGACCTGGCTGCCTGCACTAGCGGAACATTCCAAACGTACCGTCTTACAACTGTGCCGTCACCTGAATGCTGTAATGGTTGTGCTTTACACATGATATTTAACCTGTGCTGTGTTACATGATTAACAGTGAACAGATTCCTGGAGCACAAGCACTTAAAATATGTGAACACATTATTTATTAACACTGGGGACACATTCATAAGTTGTGATTGCCTGAGTTTCAGATATTAAGAACTCGGCAGAAGGCAGTAAAGTGATGTGAGAACCACAGCTCGACCTCAATGCATTTAGGTTGGGCTCTGCACAAAGTGGCCTATTTAAAATTAGTGAGGATAACAGCTTAATGCCTGTAACGGTAGAAAACTGCAGTAAAACATCAGTTGGCCCAGCTAATGTCACGTTTCTGCTCAGTGATTCAAAGATTAATGTTTTTTCTTGTTTTTATATGTTGCTGTCTTTATTACCTTTTTCTGCACTGTGTCATTAATCAATTTGTAACTTATGTGTTAATAATTCTGACATTTAGGATAAGAAGTTACAAGCATAGGGCCAGCTGAGGGCCAAAGGCCAACTCTCACCCAATTTTGTTCTTTCTTAACAGTGGTTTTGCACTTATCCAATGCTCCATTATTTTATGTAATCGTCAATTATGTTAAAACTAAGAATTTGCAAAAACTTAGCACGCTTTAACTTCTTGCTTTCTTGTCATTGCAGACCATATTTTTATCGTCCGTCATTCAGTATCGGCCTCCTGTGTATGCCAAGACTTATTTCTATCCCTGGTGGGGTGAGCTAATTGGCTGGTTCATGGCATTAATATCCGTGATGATGATCCCCATCTATGCCATCTACTATCTAATCACTGCCAAGGGCTCTCTTTTCAAGGTGTGCCTTTGATAATGCACTTATGTCTCTCATTGCATTTTGTTAATTCAATAATAACAGGCAGCTTTACTATGGTATTTCAGCTGTTACCCTGGAGCCAACTGACTCATGACATGGATGTTGTTACTAGAAATCCAGTTAAGACAGAGGTTCACAAGAAAATGGAGGCATAAAATGAGCAACAGTGGCTGTTCGAGACTCGGCAACCTCAGCCTGGAGCCAACGCTCCAGGCTGAGGCCTTCTCTTGTTTGACCACTGTTGATGTCCTTGGAAGGGCTTTTAGTAGAGCATTCCACATAGCCGATCTATGGACAACACATAATGCAGTGGTGCTGTCTAGTAAAGAGGGCTGGAAACACTTCTACAGCAATTATGGCAATCTTTGCTTAGCCAACAGCATCAAAACAAAGGACTTAATTTCAAAGCAATCACAAATCCTGGCAAACACTTTTTCTGCAAAGTGAAGTTAGGCTGACTTTAATGTTTTAAATTCGGCAAATGCAGTGAATCACAAGTAGTGAGGGCAAATTCAGATTGAAGAGGGTGCACCAAGCACTGTTCTATTGTTGCACTAGCTACGAGTGTCATGAAAAGGCTTTGGCACTAAATCCAAGAAATAGCATGTTCTTGTAAGATGCAAAGCTCCCCACTGTATCCTGTGCACGCACGCTTTGGGCCTGCTATATTATAATGCAAGCAAGGACTTTGCATATGCCATACTAAAGCTGTCTTATGTCATACATGCTTGTTTTAGTTCCAATTTTCAAATGCCCATTTTGATGCTAATTGTTTTGCAACACAGTCTAGCCTGTGTGAAATTGCATGCAATATGGAGATCCTTTTGTTATATACGGTATTCGTTAAAGCATATAAGTAGAACCTCGTTGATACATTCCTGTTATGTACGTTTTCTCGGCGCCAACGCTCGCGATCGAGAACACAAAAAATTACACAACAGAGTTACGCTCATTTTTTTACCGGTTCATACATTCTCGGAAAACACAATTTTTTCGGCACCACCATTCAGCACATCACCAAACTGTGATCGCATGATACGTTTGCCAGCTGCTACATCCCATGTAAACAAGAAAATACACAAGGCGTGCGTTATTGAGAACAGTGTATAGCTGCCCACCGCGGCAGCTTCACTGCAATACTTGCCCGCCCGTCTCACATGGAAATGCAGGCGCGCGCTCAGTTTCTCATTTCGTTACCAGCAAATCTTCTCCGAGATCGTCCCACGCGACATTCATAGCTATCATTGCCAATCCTATTACGATAAGCATCTTTTGTTTCACAGCGCATGATGCTGTCGGAAGCATAGCACAAGCTTTTGATGGGCGATAACCGAAACGCACCGCCGTTCCCTGCTGCAGGCTGCGATGGTATACGTTTTCCGGCCGCTAGATCCCATGTGAACAAGAAAAGGCGCGAGGCATGCAGGATCGAGAACAGTATATATCCGCTTGTCTCATGTGAAAACGACGCGCAGTTTCTTATTCCTGTACCAGCATATGCTCGCCTGGGTCGTCTCATGCCATGTTCACAGCTATCGCAGCCAAACCTATTGCGATAAGCATCTTCACCCATCTGTTTTACAGTGCGTGGTGCATAGTGCCATTGGTAACGTACTTGTATATGCAATAATCCAAGTGCGTGGCCGTTCCTTGCTGCCGGGGGGCACGATGTGGGCACCACATTTAGCTTCGCCGGCATCCGGCGTCACTCACCAGCTCGATTTTGCTTCAGTTTGCTGTCACCCTCTTAAAACACCACGCAATAGCAAAACAACAAAACGCGTCTCGGGCCGCCGGAGCACAATCAGCTCGACACACGTCAGCGTCTCGTGTAGCAGTGCTCCATGCGATGCTTTGCATTACGTAGATGTCAACGACAGTTGAGTCTGTCAAATTTTTTTAGTTACTTCGGATCGCACGTTTTTCCGGTTAGTATGTTTTTTTCATGCGTTTTTTTCCCAACACGTATGAACGAGGTTCTACTGTATTTTATTTGCGGATATCGAGAAAGATGATTTCAGGCTTAATTTCTTATATCCAATAATTCATTATGTCCGTGTTCATTACAGTAAGGTTTGACCGTATTGTAGTCTACTCTGCTAGTCAGTAGGGCATCACTTTTATCTTTTATTTGCTGCGTTAGCCACCTACTCACATGCTGTTGCAACAAAGCGTTTATTGCTTCTTGGAAAAGAAGTAGAATCTTATTTTGATAGCAGGCCAACTGGCAAGTAGTCAAGGTGACAGAGCCAAAAATGGCTGCACTTAATCACATATGGCTTCTTGTAGTAGTTGATGCTCAAGTCATGTAATAAAGTACACCTCTGTTTGTTAGATGTTATTTGCTGCATACTAATCAGGCTGTTTTCTGTGCACTGATGCCTCATTCATTTTAGGACTGTCCTAAATGTTGACTCCATCTTGTTAAAGGTAGCTTCTATGAACATGCATTGCTTACGTGGCTTTGAGTTTAGAAAACACTCTTGCATGTCATGGATAGAGCACGTTGTGCAGTTTAACATCATCGTTATCATTGTCATATGCATTCTTCATGTGTCGCATGTATCGTGTGGTTTTGTAAGTTGTACGAGGGATGCCCAAAAGTAATGCCCCTTTTCTTTGTTTACGTCTTGAAATAAAGCTAGGGACTTCAATATTTATGCCTTGCAACAGTGACCTTGCACCTTACAGCGCTATTTGTGCAATCGCACCATCATTGGACACATAGTGGCATTATAGCAGCCCAAGAAGTTACCCTTATTTCTTTTTTACACCCATCTGGAACAATGCTGTGTGTGAATTTATGGCGACACCGAAGAAATTTGGGAAACGCACGAAAAATTCTTGGGGTTTCACAGGTTAAATGGTGCTACATCAAGGCCTTTGAAAAACTATTGCACTGTTACCAGCGCTCTTGATGCAACATAAATTCAAGAATTTTTGAAGCAACATGACGCTGGCAACCTTCACAAAAGTCTTTTGTGAATCAAGGGACAGTGCTCAGATTTGGTTGTACAGTATTTGCTCACACGTTGTGTATAGCAGTAGCCCTGATTGATGCTTTTGGGCTAGCATTGTTATAGCCAATAAGTCATGCACTCCGCTGAACATTCTTAGTTGTAAATGAGAGTTGAAACATACAACGAAAGACTGTATGTTCGTGTGGAAAGCTCGAGCTTATACTAAATTAAGATCATGCATGCCATAGTTTCATGCTGGAAAGGAGACAAAATTTGTCTCGGCAGGCAATAACATGTCCACGAATCAAGTTGTTATTCTCATAGCAAAGTTCATGCATTTTCAGTAAACGCACTTGAAGTAAGAAATTGTAGGGCATTACTTTTTAGGCAGCTCTCATACATCACAGCATCGTGGATGTTGCACTTGGTGTGGCAGGCACCTGTTGACTGTCATGAAATTTTGTAATCTATGGTCACAGGTGTGCAATGGTCACACGTGCACATTGTTATTGTGGAGTCCTACATATTTTCTTCAATTCTACAAGGCTTGCCACACTAAAAAATTGCACCCCTAAGTGTCTTGTCCTACAACACCTTAATCATTATCAATTTTATGTGCATTTCTTTTCTTTAAAGGAAACCTACTAACAGAAAGTTTGCCTTGCTTTTATTTCTTTACTGGATGGTTGCTGAGTGAGTGATTAGGCTATGGAGCCTCAATGCCTTGAGAGTGCAACAAATAATTAAATGCATTACCTTTTAATTCAGCTATTTCAAATTGTATGCCAAGTGGAGCATGGCTTCAGATGTGAAAAAGGAGACTATTCACGTCACTGAAACCAGTTGCGACGGTCTCGTTGTACCAGAGTGAAAGCCGAGCCCCTTCAGCACTCGACAGGACAAGAGGGGATTGCGGGTTCCCTTGTGCTTCTGAAAAAAAAAAAAAAGTGCTCGATTAGAAGGGCCAGTTTCGCAGCTCTTGGCAATATAATCACTGCACCAGGCTGACTGGCACACTTGTGAGTTGTTTGTGATACCATGTGACTGCCACCACTAGTTACGGTGAGTTTAATAATCTCCTTTTTCATGTCCAAAGTCATGCTATACTCAGTGTGCATTTTCAATGGTTCACATAAATGATGCTGTAATTAATTATTCATGGCACTCTCAAGGAATTTGAGTTCCTAATGTAATTGTGGAGTTGCCAGCTATTTAAGAAAAAAAAAAGCAAAAAAATGGTACACAATATTTTTGTGTCAGTATTCATTTAACTGATGCATGCCTCAACATTTTGTGATATTTTGAACAGGAAAATAGTGGGTGAACAGCATTGAATGAAAGAAATGGAAGTGCCCTTGATGGTGATTAGTATTATTGTGGGACAAAGACAAACGTAAAAGTTGTGAAGTGCTTTCTTTTTTTTTTAACAGCGCAATCATTGTTAGAAATTGTCCCCACAGTGTGTGATACTGTAGCGCACAGCTTCACCACACTCACAGCAGGGTTATGAATGCATCAGAACTGTGAACGGACCGTCACTTCATACCATCCAGTGTCACCATTAACTGACGTGCAATTTTGTCATCTGTGGCCACGGTAGCACACATTGCTTCCTCTGTTTCTGTGAGCATGAAATTTTTCTTTACTTCTCCCCCCTCCCTTTTTGTCTCTTTATTTTACTAACAGTGAACTGTATCCTTCACCTTTAATATTCACTTCCTGTTGAGAGTAACATTCTTCAGGTTGCAGTGACAGTAGCGGCCTTTGTATTTCCCAAGAAGTGCAGAAGCTTTGTAACCGTCACCCAGAGGCGTAGCCTTTTACAGTCTAGCTAATAACAGTGTTGCAGTCAAGCAGCTTTTCCTGCCGTGCATGTCTCACTGGTTTCCCAGCTGTATTCATTGTGTTTCTTTCTTTTTTACTGGGGCCGGGGCTATCACACAGTGCAACGCATAGCATGGAACCTTTGTCCTGTGCCATAAGTCAGTATGTGCTCAGATTTAAAACGAAGGTTTAGCTTAGGAGTTTCTGCCTAAATACACAGGAACGGAAAAATTGTTTTTCTCGGCAACCACTGCACAAAGTTTGATGAAGTTTGTTGCGTTTAAAAGAAGCTAAAATATAGTAACTATAGGAAGTGGATTTTCAATTTATGCCATGTATAGTTGAAGAAAATGATTATATAAAATTGCAGAATTGCAATAAAACTCTAGTAAGTAGTTTACAACTCTGTAACTCGGCAATAAAAAATGAGATCACAATTTCGCAAGCTGCACCTAATAACACATCTAAAGTGGGCAAAGTTATTAAATTATACAGTGCCCTGAATTGTACCACTAATTAGTCAGTAGGACATTTTTGGAACCCTTGTGAACATTGTAGCAATTTCACTTAAGCTTTAAATTCATGTATCACATGCATTTGCTTGAGATGCTCTAACGAATGCAGTTTGCAGAATTCTGATATCTGTTCTTGGTTCAAAGTTAGGGATTGGTAAACTTCGTGCTTCAACTTTTATTCGAATGTGTGAATTATTCGGAATTTAGGCCTTAAATAAAAATTCAGCTTCCTAGAGTTTTGAGAATTTAACTTTCTCTCTCAAATGCAACAAACCACATTTAAGTTTGTTGAGCAGTTGTCTCGCAGAGCACTTCTGTGTTTCCATTTTGTGCACTGAAATATCATTCGTTCTAGGACAGTTCTAAATGTTGATTTCATTTTGTTAAAGGTAGCTTTTATGAACACATATTGCTTACGTGGTTTTGAGTCCTGAAAGCAGCCTTGCATATCAAGGGTATCTCAATAGAGCACATTGTGCATTGTGCAGGTTGCATGTCTGCTGTGGCTTTTGTAAGTTGTACAGTGTACTTGAATAGGGTAATCGGGGTTGGCCCCGAACTAAAGCTTCCTCTTAAGTTCATACTGACTTCCCAAGAACATGGTCTCTCTCCTCTTTTTACCTTCCTGTGTACAAAGATGTAAGAATGAAATGGTGTGCTTTGGGGCAAAGATTGCTGAAGCAGCATTGCCACTTTTATTGCACTTTGTCCACCGCAGCGACTCCAGCAGGGTATATCGTCTACTCTAAAGCCGAAGCTCCGAGCTGAAACAGGGCCACTCCTGGATCCTCTGGTGAAAGCGACCCTCAATGCCGAGTGATGGGTTGCCTCGCCAGCTCACGTGATTGTTTGTGATGTCTGCAGCACCTGGTTGCAGGCGGGCGGCTTTGACCATGTTGTGAACAGGCCTTGTTCTTGTCGTTGAAGCGGCACCCATGCTGCTCAGAGGTCACCAAACTTGTTGTTGAAGAAAGTGTGATTTTGTTATTATTTCAACAGGTTTTGAAAGGCATACTCTACATTTTGATATATACTGTATTTTCCGTCCCTGTTGTACAACCAGATAATATTTTGTCTATAATATATATAGTCTGAAAATATTTTGATGTTGTTGTGTTATTTTCTTTCTCCCAAAAGTTGAAGTTCCTCTGTTGTGCATTGTCACTTATCTTTAGTTTTCGTGTGCATTTTTGCACACGCGTGGACATTGTCACTGGCAGGTCTTGTTCTATATAACACTGAAGTTAAGGTGACAATGCCCTGCTTTTACTGCCACGTGTCTCTTATATATATATATTGTGAGCACAATATTTGCACCTCATCTGTACACATCATCACCATTTCGAGCCGTAACTGCTTTGTCCAACCCACCTTGTTTGCACCGTTCACCATCTCCCCCCGTACACAGCCAATATGCCTCCCACCTACCATTCATCTCGTTGCCACTCACCTTACCCACGCCATTGCTTATTGTCCCCACTTCGGCCCGCCTTACAGGCCCCTGACCTCCACTTGGAAGATGCCCCGCTGAAGTTTTAGGAGGGGAAACTGCATCCATGGGACTGCCTATAATTCCTCCAGAGCGCCCGTCGAAATTATTGTTAGTGTTTGTGGAAGGTGTTTGCTTCGAAGCTCTTATGGACACTGGTGCCGCCATTTCTGTCATTCATGTTGATTTTTGCTCCCGTTTTTGAAAAATGACCGCGCCATACTGTGGCGCTCCATTGTGTGGAGCAAATGATGCCACAATTAACCTGATCACACAATGTACTCTATGTGTCTCTGTTGATTGCATCCATCATCACATAGTATTTGCGGTGCTGTACGAGTGCACTCACAAACTTAATTTGGATTGAGATTTCTTGTCGTCCGCCTTTGCGTTTAGCAGTTGCCACCAGTGCATCCGATCCCTGACCAGCGCAAGTCACCAATATCATTTCACAGATTATGTGCTTTGGCCATCTAGAGAACAAATCATCACTGTTCATTCCACCAATATTGTACATGGCAACGTGTTGATTCACTCTTATGGCCACATCTAATCTAGACGAATTGTGATTGCTCCCAGCCTTCTTCATTTCACTCGTGTGTGCAATGGTTGCTGCATTGAATACTACTCCCTATCCAGAATTGTTGCCCCGTGGATCAACTACCACACACGCTGTTGATACTCAACCCGTTGTCCCCATTCCTCTTACTGTTGCACCAACGTAGTCAACTTCGCCTCCTCTTGCTCTATTCTGACAAGTTCCATCAGCCCAGACCTTTCACCCGCTCAGATTTGATATCTGCTCAATTTGTTGAAAAAACATGGTGCTTTGTTCGACGTCCATTACCCATTCTCGTTAAGATGCCTGTCGCCGCTCATCGCATGCAGACCGATGGATCACGCATTGTTCACTGCTGTCCATATAGAATGCCTCTTACCGAGCACAAGGTTATCACAAAAAGTGTGTCCAACATGCTTGAATGGAATATATAATATGCCCTTCCTCAAGTCCCTGGTCTTCTCCAGTGGTTCTTGCACAGAAAAAGGACAGTTCAGTGCACTTTTCCGTCAACTACTGCACCCTCAACAAAATCACACGCAAAGACATTTATTCCCTGCCACAAATTGATGCCGTGTTGGACTCTCTGCAGAGTGCTGAGTACTTCTTCAGTCTTTATCTTCCATCTGGCTACTGGCAAATATCAATGTGCAAGTCTGACAGGGAGAAAATGGCATTTGCCATCCCAGGCAGGCTCCACAATTTCAGTGCGATACCTTTTGGACTCTGCAGCGTTCCTGCCACATTCAAGCGCATGATAGGCAAAATGGAAGACCTGCCTGTGCTGTCTTGAAAATATAGCTGTCTTTTCTACGACATTCTCACAACATCTCAAGTGCCTTGATGAAGTTTTAACCTGTATTGTTAAGGCTGGACTGAAGCTGAGCACAAGAAAATACCACTTCATAAGCAAGACCATCAAGGTTCTGGGACACTTAGTAAAGAAGGGCTTCGGCCGGACCCGGAGAAAATTGCCACAGTCCTCAACTTTCTCCGTCCAGAACGTCAAAGAGACTTCCACAGTTTTATCGGCCTCCTACTTCTGCCAATTTATATGTAATTTCGCATCGACAAAGACGTAAAACAATGACAAAGAAGTGGCGGCTCAGGGTGATGATATGTATAGATGAGGAAGATGAGATGGCAATATTGTGCTCACAATATACATATATGGATATTGCAAATGACTGGTTTGGATCACCGTCAGTTGCACTTCACTCCTCGAAGAGGCAGAACATGTGTCGAGTGAGCTCCTGAACAACACTTGGCAATATGGTGAACGGAGTTAAAGCCAAGGATTCGGGACCTTAAAGAGGTGCGACGTGATGCTAATGCATTTCTCTCGCATTTACCGCTGAATTGCCACTGCATTTTATTTTATCAATTCTCCTATTACCGCGAAATTCCTCATCTTGACCGCGAAATTAACGGAAACAGTGTTTCGAAACACTACTTTATCAGTCTGAAACGATTTATTTTTTATCATTAGTTGCTCTCGTAAATGAATCGCTCAATCTCGCATTCCACGCGCACGACACGTGACGCTTTTGTGTTATCGCAGCGAAATACAAAGCGAACTAAGGAGCGTGTGGCATATCGTATAAGTGCGGGGTGTAACTGAGGCCGCGATATTTGGCTCTTCCCGGCGATCGCTCTGCTTACCGGCGTTGCTTGAGCGCGCTTATCCTCTCTTCACTTCATTTATTAAGCACAATTTCCCCTATGTTGTTCTTGGTGTCAGTGTTTGTTGGCTTCTTATGATATGACTAATATATATATACATATACATATATATATATATATATATATATATATATATATATATATATATATATATATATATATATATATATACGCACACAAAAGATGCGCGTGCGTCGAAAACGGTGTGATCCGCCGCGGCGCCACCAGTCGAGGACTCTTGTCTGCGATCGGCATAGAAAATGCGTCAAGAAAGCGCTTGTAACTCCGCTAGCCACCCTCGTCGTCGCCCGTGGAAGCCGACGCGTCCTATCCCCGACAGCTAGCGCCGTTCGGCGGCAACTCTGCGGCTGTCGCGTTCGCTCCCATTACAGCCCGCCTGACGCGGTAGACCGCACTTTTTTTTTTCTTTCTATCCAGCGGCCATAGCAGTGCCTCCTGCCGGCATGCTCAATAAGGCGGTTTTAATGCCTCAGGAAGCTCAGTTGTTTTTTTTTAATGCGAAAACGTATGCCCCAATGTCCGTCGACGTGACCGAAAGATGGTGCCGAAAATGGCCGACGGCGCAACGAGTAAAAACACATCAAAGTGCTCGGATTGATGTCGATTGCTCAGGGAGGTGTTCCTGTAAACAAAGTAATGGTTTTGAAAAGAAAATTTGGCAAATTTCGGTCTTGGTGGGCATCGAGTCCGGGCCTCCGGGCTGCGAAACGAGCACGCTTCCCCGACACCACAGCGGCTCTTTTTTTTTTCTTTATTTCCAGCTTGGCTACAAGCCGAAAGGTGTTTGTGATCACAGATCAGGCTCGTTTTGTATGTGTTAATGCATCCAACACCGACAACGCATCTTCATCGCAGTCAATCGTCTTGTACACATCACGTAATATCACAACCATTTCCACAAAATATTCATACACAGATCGACCTTTAACATCAGTGTTATAGCAGACTACGCCAGACTGCGTGCAGTCCGAGTAAAAATATAACGTCCATCTGCAAAATCGCCTTCTTCCACGATGCTTCACGGTGAAGTGCTGGAGGACCAACTCAGGGCTGTCCAGAGGGCCCGTGTGACGGCAGAGGGGCTCGGCCTGTCTGTCCCGACGTGGGAGCGGCCCGCATCAGTCCCAGACTGATCCCTCAGGACCTAAATAAAGTTATTCATACCATACCATACGGTTCTGGGTGGCTAAAGGTGTGCCTAGAACGTGCGTCATTGCGCACGTCAAGTCGCAGCCATCTGGCTGACAGGAGGCGTGGCCTAGTGCGTGCGTCATTGGGCACGTGAAGGCGCAGCCAATGGGGAGGAGGTGGCGCCACGTCACGAGTGCGTAACATGAGCATGGTATTCCGATGTATGCTTTCGAAGTATCGGTGTCGGCTTATCCGGTGGTAACTATACGCCACTATGTTGGACCGTATATTGTGACGATGCACTTCCGTTTCCGTTTTTCTTGCCCTTCGTCGCTGCAGTTCGGACGGCGAGATCGGCCGCTCAGCGCGGAGGATAAGAAGAGTGAAAAAACGAACTTGGTCGTTACAAAATAAGGCCCCTGCTTTGTTTGCTGCTGTTGGCGCGTTTCATTCCAGCTTGATATACATCTCACATTAAAGGGACATCGCGGTCCAGTGATTTCCAACACTGTCACATTTCGCGTGCTTCTATATATGGATGGGACAATTTGGGCAGCAGAGTTCTGGACGAGGCGCGGTTGCGGCTTGCAACTTGAGATTCTATCAGTATTGTCTAGCGAGCGCTAAGGGCGCTTGCGCGAATCCCCGGGCAGGGTCGCGCGGATAGGCACACATGAAAAAACTTTCATCACCTTTGATTTCGCTTAACTAAATTGCGGCGAGCAGCCGTTATGATCAATCTTCTCGCAGCTCTTTTCCTGCTGTACCATTTTATGTCTGGTTCTCTCAAAGACCACGTATCTGCACCTGGGCTGCTCGTTTTCGCGCTTCTGCATTTTTTGTTTTGGCCACCGTCATTGTTCACTGATAGCCAAAACCACAACGAAGGCACCTTTCTCCTTTTTCCTCTTCGTTCTTTTCAATACTAATTTATTTATTTATCACAATACCCACAGCGCCCGTAGGCATTACAGCGGGGGGGGGGGGAAGGAAACAAAGAACCAATAAATAAAGCAGGCAAAACAAAACATATACCCGGAATGCCTTCATACTCGCACATACACACCAAAACACAAAAACACTATCTTGCTTCAGTGAGCGTATAGCGTTTAAAAATACATCATTTGATAGAATCATTGCGACATCGGATGGTAGCTTGTTCCATCGGCTTATGGTTGTGGGGAAAAATGACATTTTAAACGCTTCAGTTTTGCAGGCTATTTCTTTAAACTTATTTTCATGGTCCAGCCGTTGAGAAACGTAATCGGGCTTGGAAAAATATTTCCCGGGAATAATACCTGTTCGGAGAGCGGAATATGTTATGAAAGAGTTTCAGTCTGAGATATTTCCTGCGTTGCTGCAGTGGCTCCCAACTGAGGCTTTCTTTTGCTCTTGAAACACTGAAATTCCTAGTGTAATTTGAATAAACAAAACGAACGGCTATGCTTTGAATTCTTTCTAAACTGTTCACGTAACGTGCCGTCCACGTATCCCACACTGCACACGCATAATCCATAACAGATCGTACATTTTATTTGTACAATGATACCTTTGTCTCCAGTGGCAACTTTTTTGCCACTGGAGACAAAGGTATGCAGACAGGTATCAGGAGACAAAGGCATCAAGTTCTGGCCTCTAACCCAGCCGCTGGGCCTGAGTTCTTTCCTCCCTGCTTCTCATCGTTCCGTGCAGCCAAGGGTTCTCTGCTCAGCCGAGGACGTACTTGAGTCACATGAGCACCAGGTACCATGCTGTGCTACCTCACTGCCTCGTGGGTCTCGAATCTTCGATGGTGCTTCCAGGGTTTCAGCGCTCTCTCGCTGCCTTTGTCGTAGCCGCTTCCTTGTGGCCTGGCAAAACAAAACATTTTCTTTTTCGCGTGCCAAGCTATGTAATAAGTGTAAGTTAGACTTGGGCTATGTGCAACAAAAGTGCAGCTATTAATAATCTGAGAACGAGTACCTGTGCGCATCCGATCAACAGACAAATAGAAAAGCATTCATACGCCTGCTCAAGGTCATTCTTATTTCATAATGCACATTTACGAAGGAAATAGAAGTTGTGCTGATGCATCGAGCGCTTTAGAGTTAAGTGTCGTTAAAGGGAAAACTCTAGTCCGCTTGCTAAAGTATCCACATGCGTTCAGACGCATGCACAGACACAGATTAGTTTGATGGGTTTGATAAGCGACCCGTTCAAAGTACTACTATAATTCGGCGCATAAATGCTGTTCGCGCATGGTTCGGTTGGCCGTCTTGCAAAAGTTAAGATAGCATATATTAACCTAATTTGATACCAGTAATTTCAAGAAGCAACGCTAATGGAATCAAACCTATAGATTAAGAATACAGTGAAGCCAACTGATAGCAACGATAGATGTGCGCCTGTGGCATTTTGCTGATGATACCAAGCGGAAACTGCCTTTGCCGACCGGAAAACACCAATTTGATAGCAATGGTTGGTCGAATTCACACTGTTTAACGTCCCAAAGCAACACTGGAGCTCTGAGAGACGTGCCTAATTTGATACTAGCAATCTGAAGAAGCAAGGCTAATGGAATCAAACCTGTAGACATAAGAACATCCAGTCAAACCAACTGCAAGCCTCGGTAGATGTGCGCATATGACATTGTGCTGATGAGCACTAACTGGCGGGATTTTCTCCGGCAGCGGCAGCTCTATTCTGATGAGGGTAGAATGAAAAAGCGTTTTATTGCAATATGAATTGTATGGACACCCCAAGCGAATTTTCGCCGTCGCCGTGGGGATTCACAAATATTTAGGTATATGTATGCTATATACTTATCCACGCCGTATGTGACCGTTATAGTGCTACACCATTCAATCAATATAAAGCTTCTGATATACCAGATCTCACGTTATTGACTGAATTATCCTCAGAATTTTGAGAATGGCATCCCACAAACAAATGCCATGAAACATAACATTCACAACGCATACATTTCATCATAGCTCTTCTGAGACTATTAAATATAAAAAGTGCAAAACAGTGCCAGTGCTCAAACCTGAAAGTGATGCAAGTTTACTGGCGCGCTCTGGCGCCTGTTCATATTCTTTGGGAGTGGTGCCACGCGAATACGCGTCCGAATTTCCCAGTCTACAAGTAGCATACGGCGATTTGTCCAATGTATTGGACACTAATTAAAGAGACTACATAACATTTGTGGTTTTACGTGCCAAAACCACTTTCTGATTATGAGGCACGCCGTAGTGGAGGACTCCGAAAATTTTGACCACCTGGGGTTCTTTAACGTGCACCTAAATCTAAGCACACGGGTGTTTTCGCATTTCGCCCCCATCGAAATGCGGCCGCCGTAGCCGGGATTCGATCCCGCGACCTCGTGCTCAGCAGCCGAAACTAATTAAAGAGAGTACTCGATCCTATGCCAAGGCATTCATCCTCATAAAACCCCGCTGTCCATTGTATTGGACACCTGCTGTCGCCATCTATGCCGCATTGACGAAAGTACATCGTTCAAATTCCCGTCAAGGCGCAGTTGCAGAATGGCGGCATTCAGCGGCGCGGCCTTTAATGGCACCTGCCGCAGAAGTAAACACTGTTTCTCGTATTTCTATACCTACTTTCAGGGCATATATCTGATTTTGTATTCAAGTTAATACAACAGCGAACGCGAAGAGTACGAACTTTAAACTGTTCACGCGCTTACTTTTATCTACGCTTCCTTTGGTTTCTCTTGTCCATTACGTTGGACGCTGGGACTAAACCCGGTTATTCAGACCGCGCTTTTGCGATGGGTTTGTTATTAACAGCAGACTAGTACTGTTGGTATTTAACGGCTTGTGAACAAAATCGTCTCTCTCTCTCTGTTTTTTTTTTACGTGATATTGCGAAGAATTGCCGAAAAGAACATGTCGGACAATGAGCTTTCCGGTATGGACGACGACGAAGAAGAGAGCACTGGCCACTTCCCAAGGTTGGCTGACGACGCCAACGCTGCCCATTGCAGACTATAGGGCTGCAACATGAAAACAAAGTTGTTTTGCACCAAATGTCTGCTCTTCTTCTGCGTAACCAAGGGCAGAACATGTTTTGAAATTGCCTACAAAGGATGAACACAAGAGCAATATTTTTTTATTGAGCAGAGGAAGGCTCCTTTCCTTTTCAGGCTCCTATTTACTCCTTCATTACATTACCTTTCGATTTGTTAAAACAACTTTATACACGAGTTTGAGGGCAATATATATATGATACACGTCATTACATGCGCGCTAGGTGAAATAGACCGGTTGGAATCCCTATATCCAATATATCGGACATCACGCTGAGCTGAAGCTATCGGGGCTATTGAAAATATATTTAACGCTTTTCATCTTCACAACTCCACTGCCTTATTCTAAAAATTAAATAAAAATCTGTAGCAGTCACCAGGTCAACGTCTACGGCAGTACACGGCAGTACACACACGCACGCACACGCACACACACGCACGCACACGCACGCGCACACACACGCACACACACACACACGCACGCACGCACATCGCATGCATGCACGCTCACGCGCATACAAATCAAATCGTAATCACTACTTTTTTCCATGCCACTGTCGCGCCTTCATCTGAGACAAGTTATTTTCACGTGTAACGATCGTCCAGCAGTTGTGCGTCACGCAAGTTGAGGTCATGCGGAAATGTATAAATAACTGTCTTGTAAACTCTAAAGGCGCGTTGTGCATGCGCTATTTGTTTTGTATCGTATAACGGCTAATGGCTGAAAACCTGCGCAAACTACCAAAGTGCGGGAATAGAAAGGGCACACCGCGGTAACTTAATTCACCACAAACGCACGAGCTGGACACAAACTGCGTACCGTATTTACTCGAAAATAGATCGAACACTATATATTGAACTCGCCGAGAAATGAAAATATATAATTCGAATATAGGTCGCTCATATCTTTAGGAAACGAGAAACTTTGAACATGATGCACCTTCATTTAGCGTAATCTCGGCTACTAAATATCTCTAGTCGATGCCACATGTTGCATCCTCATTCTGGGTTTTGGGTTCTGGGTTTTGGGTAGCGTCATGAAAAGAAAGAGAGGTCGACCAATGTCCGAATAAATACGGTACCTTTTTCTTCCCACAAGCTTCGCTGCTTTGAATCGAATTTTGGGGTTTCACATGCCAAAACCACGATCTGATTATGAAGCACGCCGTAATGGGGGACTCCGGATTAATTTTGACCACCAGGAGACCTTTAACGTGCTCCCAATGCGCGGGACACAGGCGTTTTTGCATATCGCCCCCATCGAAATGCGGCCGCAAGCGGTCGGGATTTGATCCCGCGATGTCGTGCTTGTAAGCATGCAGCCCGACACCATAGCCGCTAAGCCACCGCGGCGGGTGAGCTGCTTTCCGTTCATGAACCTCGAGCAACAAGCCTAAACTGATATCATGGTAGTTATAAGCTTCCTCACCGACCCCAAGGAAAGGGCTTGTCCTTAAGGTTTTGCGGCACGTGTAACGTATGTGCGGCGATTAATTTTTAGGTAACTAACCGTCATAGCTTCGTATATAGTGTCTGCATTAATCGGCACTTTGGGAGGTTCCCGCAGTGACGTTTAGTGCACCGATTACTGGTATAGGCTTACATCGAATTCCACTACAAGACCTTCCTCATCAAGCTCCATTTATTTCCTCGTGTAAAAGTCGTTTATCAGTATGCATGAACTCTGATGTGATTACCTTACAAAGCGAAGCTTTCTATAGGTGAAGCATCCCGGACATTGCTGACCATGGCTGCTGCTGCTGCTGTCTTGCCGAATAGCCCAGACAGATAAAATAAAAGAATGAAATACTATACGCGCCCCAAGATTGGATCGAACCTCTGCCTTCCTGCGCAAGAGCCTCGTGCTCTAACCATGCTGAATGCGCCGGTTCTCGTTCGACCACGCACCTGCCGTGCCAACGCCGAGCATACGCCTCTCTGCGTGCGTCGCGACGCGCGAGATGCACGTTCGCGCAAATGCGCATGCGCGCGCCAGTTTCCATTTAGCCACCAACAACGGAACAACACAGGCGAAAATAATAGTCAAGCTTACTTTCTTTCGCGTCGAACTTCCATCTGCGCCCACCTCACCGTCCTCCCCTTGACAAACAGTAAACATCACCTTCGTCCTCTTGCAACCATTCCCTCGACGTCTCACAGTGTACGCATTCGCATCAGGCTGCTGTCAGCATTTCGAGATTGTACCATTGTGAACGGTGTATCCGCAAACATAAACGTTGCAGGATGACAATAAAAGCACTTTTATGTATCGTAGGTATTTGTATAACATTTAATTACCCGCTTCAGGAAGCCTTCGCATCTCATCGATTCCAACATGTGCGCATTGGATCTGCGTTATAAAAAAAGAAAAAAAATACCACTGACCACTGCCGTTAAAGTATTTGTCAATGTTTAAACGATACCCGCCGCGCTGTCTTAGTGGCTATGACGTTCTGCTTCTGGGCACGAGGTCCTGGGCTCGATTAGCCCGGCCGCGGAGGCCATATTTAATTTGATGGCGGTGAAATGCTGAAACATTCGCGGTACTTAGATTTAAGTGGCCGTCAATGAATCCAGGCGATCGAAACTAATCGAGAGCCCCCCGCTACGTCGTCCCTCGTAAACCGTGCTTTCATTTAGAACGCTGTCAGGATTGGGGGCTCAATCCCATCGCTCGTGATCCGTTGTCAATATTGGAGTCCGGCATGAATGAGAAGGTAGCTGGCCCATGCCGTCGTCCAACTTATCCATGCTGAGGACGTTGATGAAGGGAAGGATTGCTCCTCATCGAGAACGAGGAATAAGGGTTTATTTACAGTATTTACATGCAGTTCATCAGTCTAGCATGACTTCGAGAGAAAGTACGTCAAACACGACTGCTTGAGACAGTGTCTCAGTCCAACAGGACTGCTTAAGAAAAGTGTGTTGAGCATCCGCAGAACAGCGGCTTATAAACACTCGGTCCCCCCCTTGATTCCAAGAAGACGGAAACGTTCATCCAGTCATTGTAAACACGCCGCCTTTCCCCGGGAAGGCTTACACACACGCACACACACAGGTGCACGGTCCGGAGCCGACGTCAGAGGGGCTTCATAGAACTCGGAGTTGACCCGGGTAGCGCGCCCGAGTAGTCATTGTCCTGCGTCTTGGTCGGCGCGTGGGAAAGGGTCCCCGACGACTTTCACGCGGCAGCTCCCCCGCTCGCGGCCGATCCGGTTGGCGGTGTCGTGTTGCGGCACAAAGCCTGCTTCGTCGAACTCATTCGGTCCCAATCACGACGAAGCCGTTTAGTTACAATGGCGACGAGGTGACGCCGTGGCTAGAGGTTTGCGGCGGCGCTCCAGGAAAAGAGGACGCCCGTTGGCGCAACTGGCAGGCAAAACTTGAACGTCATCGGGCCGTTCTTAACAACGCTTAGTCACGTAATTTCATTTGATATTATATTAAGTCTGCACGATTCAATTAAAGGGTAAAGCCAACGAAATTATGCTTAACGTAAGAGCAACAGCTTTTGTCGAGCGTGTCCCTTTTGGTTCATCATTGAAGTTACGCAAGTAGTCGGCTTTTGAAAAGCTGGACCGTCATTTACCTCGTATTCGATTCACGCTACGAAATTTCGCGTTTCATAGCTGCGCACTGCCAGACGCGCACTGCCAAATAAAGAATAAAGGAAAAAGAAAGAAGGCTTTGTAAAGAATGCGACTAAAACTCAAGAAGGAAGTTTTGGCCGGCCACAACGTCAACCTTCGAGAGGTCGACGTTGCTGTAAGTGCTGCTGCACGTCTAGTTCAGGTTCAGCCTTCAGGTCCGCCGAGAAAAACATAGGTCCAGACTTTGCACGTCACTTGATGCTTCCGAACGCAGCTGTTTTCAAGAGTTCGTGGTAACATATTTAACGACAGTCTTGTTTGCTCGCTACCAGTACCCGTTCAGAGCTTCCTCTCGTTTCCTCTCAAGTGGCCAGATATGGCGGAAGGGTGGCCACGTGCGTTCGTGGCGCCTTTCTTGTTATCACCGTGGTCCGAGTCGGTTCATGTGCCATGTCGCCGCCGCAGTATATGGTCCCCCATGTTGCGCCTTTGAATGCATTCTATATTTTCTACTTTTCGTCAGATAAATTTCCACGAAGGAAACGACGACGACAGATAAGGGACCTCCGTTGTTATCTTCCACTATGCTGGTCTCAAAGAGTATATGCGTCACCCACTTGATCAGCGATTCGTCCAGTCACCGGTGACAGTATCGCAGATTCGTCTTGTGGCCCACCCCTTAAAAGGCGTCGACTTGCAGCGGTTTTCTGCCTTTCTTCGTCAGACCGTCTCTCGTGGTGCCCCAACATGATCGGTGAGTTGGCCAGCGCGTTTCCTTACGGTTTCCAGTGCATGTTAGTTGCGAAATATTTACTTTCTGAAATTGGGTGTCGTTAATATGTCAATAAACATTTTTTTACGCCATTCTGGGAAACTGTGTAAGGCTACAGGATTGTACTATACCCGGAAGCCTCGTGACTAAGCGTGGGGTAGACCAGTGAGTGCTACAAATTAATGATGACAGCCCCTGTAAAAGAGCTCATTTTAGTTGTAGCTATGGGTTTCGTTCTACAGACTGCGCTAATACGAAAGGATGCGCCTGTTTTGCGTTGCAGACAGTTGTATGTAGCTGCCCCTGTTCTCTGCTCGAAACTGCTCGAAAAAAAATACGCACGACGAACAAATTTGTGAATTCCTTCTTAGTTCTGGCGCTGCAGAACCTTCGAAGGGGTTTACGAATGTGATTTTTCTTCTGCGAGGAACAGTATAGTTCCATTATGCGAGCAGCTTTCGCGCTGCTCCGTCATAAACTTGGTTAATTCGCGACGCCCAATAAATTGCAGATTGGCCATATTTTCTATTTTTTTTATTACTTCCACTCGGACGCTTGCAATGCAAGCGCTTGAGACATGGCATTACAGCAGGGTGGTTGTGTTTGCTGTAATCCGTTCCTCTTGCTTCTTGAATGACTTTACATTTTACTGCGGCTACTACCAACACGGCTTGTATAATTACAGTTGTAAGTTAGCGCTCACGTTGGCATTTGTTTCCGCCCCGTGCGTTTCGATGTAGTTTAAAGGGACACTAAAGTGAAAAATGATTTCTTCTGCATCGGTAAATTACCATTCTGCAACACCAAAAACACCACTCTTATAACGCTAAGGCGTTTGGTAAGCCAGAAAAAAGCGGAAGAACGAAATACGGGTGGCGACGCCTACCCAAGTTCCTGCACCTGGGGGCTGTGACGTCTTGGATTTTGATGGCATCTTCTAGGGCCTACTAATTATCTGTTGCGGTACAGATTGACTACATTGTGTTCTAAAGGAACCAAATACTAAACATGGCAAGTTTTGGGCACCTTTATTTAGCCAACGCGGCCCAAATGCGAAAACATACTTTGGAATCCCTGACATCACGCTGACGTACCGGCGCTGGGGTTCTGGCGCGAAATTCAAATACTGTTACTTGGACCTTCATTTTCTCATCTAATAATCAAACTATTTTTTTTTTCATGACTGCAGGGTTCTCAAACGATGCTTCATGAGTCGAAACTGATTTATTGTTTCGCTTTAGTGTCCCAACTGGCCCACATCATCCGCGCGTGCGTGTTCGACCAATGGATTGCACTGACAGCATTTCATGTTGCGCGGCTGTGCCATAGGACATTTCAGTTTTGCTGGTGCCGTGGTCTGTAACCTTTGCTCCCGAGGTATACTATAACAGCAGTGACAATCGGATGGGACGTGTTCAACACTGTTCTAATTCCAATAGTTCTTTTTTTTTTTCTTGCGTTGCTACACGCAAACCTGGTTGATACGATGAGAGATACAGAACTCGTAGCATTCGAGCAGAAGTTTGCGCAAATACTGGTTGGTCTGTCCTAGACGCCGCATTCTCGGTCGATCGCCCTTTAGGGGATACTTTCTGATTCGAGGAGCGACGTCTGGCACGGCGTCCCACTGAAGCAATGTGCGTTCTTCCCGCTGAGATATGGCCGATCGGTGAGAGCAGAAAGGGATATCGCCGGAGTTGGTCAACCGAGAGTGCCGCTGCAATTTCGCATATGGTTAAAACGATAGATTCTGCGCTTCATGATATCGCTAGTGTATCCATAAAACGTGCTGATATTTTCTTCGAATGCCACGTTAATGAGGAATTGTCTGTACAGCTTTAATATCTGCAGCACGGCTTTACGCCTTGGTAGCCATTTCCTGTTCATTCCTGAGAAAAGTGCTGCCAAAACATTTACGTTCTTTGTGACGGTTCGGCCTTCTATGAGGGCGACCATCTGTTGTAGTGTTTTGTCCTGATCGCCGGACAAAACGCAGGTGCGCGGCGTAGCCCCTTTATTGTTTCCGCTGCGGGACGCTAGACATGTGCGCTGGCTGCGGTTGGCGGCCCGTAGACCTTATGGGCCTCTTCAATTCAGTATTTCATGGTAGCTCTTGTCCGACTGCGTTAGTAACGTTAGGTCAGCTAGCGCCCAGCTCGTTCTGCCGCATTATATATGTGTGTATGATGTCATGATGGCTCGTGAACACTTATACAGGTCCAACTGACAGCACCCCACTACTACGGTCACAGCACCTTACCTCGATACTTCCTTCAACTGCGCTAATTGGGAAGCTTGCACATGTGCGCAGGCGCAAAAGCCTTCAGCTCCGACACATTAGAAGCTGCGCTACTTATTCACCAAAGCCTCGATTGTCATCGCATGCGTTCTCCAATGTCTTCGCAGGTTCCTGCCTGTTCGTCCTGGTTCTGTGCGTGAGCGCATGGGCACAGCACGTGCCCTCTCATCCTGATGACCATATCGACATCTACGGCAACTTCGGCAAGGCCTGGGACAAGTTCCGCAAGGTTTACAGTGAGTGGGAACTCGCTGTCTTGCGTCTCGCGAGGCTCTCTTCACTGGTGGGCCGTGCCGAGACTTTTTCAGTGTAGTCGCTCGGCGACGGAACACGTGCACGTCAAGTGTTTAGGGAGCAAAAAAAAAATTTTGTATCGTGTAGCTCACCGCTCCGAAACTGCAGTTGATTGCAGTTGAGGGACTCGGATTACTTTTAACCGCTTTGAGGGTTCTTCAACCTGCGCATAAGGCCTTTCTGCATTTCGCCTACATCACGAGACTCGAACCCGTGGCCTCGTGCTCGACAACAGAACGCCGTAGACGTTGAACCACCGTGGTGGGGTTTTCAAACCCGCCTTCAGAGCTCACCCGTTGACGTCAAGTTCAGTTCCTACCGACAAAGCTACCGACTCGTACAGTCTGTGAACTATAGAGGCCGTTACCGTCAAGTTCAGTTCCTACCGACAAAGCTTTTCAACTCGTACAGTCTGTGACCTATAGAGGGGAAAATAAGGTACATTTCTTCACTCATTTAGCGCCCTTCTGAGCAATATTTCGTAAGAAAAGTGTCCCTTCTGTCTGAAAGTTCGTTGATATCCTGAAATATAAAATGAAGCGAACAGACGGGACTTGGCGCATGGTAACTTCGACGTTCCCAGGAATCTACATCTAGAACTTCGACGTTCAGTGATGTGTCGCACTAGATTTGCCTAAGACCGTGCAAGCATCGCCGAAAATGATCGATGACGACCTTACCTGTGTCATGAGAATTCAGTTCTGCAGCGAAACTAAAGGTGAGCCTTTGTGAAAGTAGCTTTCGGCAGTCTGTATGCATAAGCAGAGATTTGCTGACACAACGTAGGCAAGCGTCGATGTTCTAGCTGTAGGGTGGAAATTTTTCTTTTTTTTTTTCTGTATGCATTACACTGACCACGAACTTTTCCGCGCGCACTCGCAGACAAGACTTACAGCACGAGCCAAGAGACGGTGTATCGAGAGCAGGTGTTCCGCAGTACCTTCCATTTTCTCAGGACCGTCGACGAGCAGTTCAAGAACGGCACACGCCTCTTCAGTGTCGGAGTCAACCACTTCGCCGACATGGTATGTGCTCGTTTCGCGAGATCCGTTTCGAGGTAATCTCTGACTTATTGTGTGTCTGGCTGAATAAGGTTCTCCAGGCAAAGAATTTTCTCCAATGTTGCTGTGCATTTGGAATAAGCAGCCGCTGCTACACACAGCTATGGAATGGCGTATCGAATAATGGCCAGTGTAATCAAGGGTAAAACGAACGCCGACCAAAAAAAAAAAACATTAAAAGAAAAGAAACCAAGACGTTTCTGCTCCCGTACGGGCGCCTCGATGAGCAATCCAGACGAGTTTTCGTCGAACTTTTGATTTCAGCGGCCAAAGTATTTCGTGATCGCTCGCTCGATCGTGACCGATCGCTCCGAGTGCATTTTACCATTGCACAATATAAGGTGCGGGCAAGCTCCAGTTTGAAGCGCACGGTGCGACCACAGTCGCCTGTAGCGCGACTTCCAAGAGCATGCGTCTCTTACGTGACTTCAACTTTAGAAATTAAATAGCGTCAGTGGATGGAGAGTTTGCAGCCTTATTCTGCATTTCAGGCGGCCTCCGATAGACGCTCGATAGCCATTCTGTACAGACTCCAGAGGAGAAAAAAAAATCCACCGATGAGCTTGCATTCAATCTTTGTAAGAAACGATTGAATTTTAATGCGCATTCTTGGAAGTATACCGCGACGCCAGCGCAACTTCCGACGCTTGGCGTGTCCGCCACGCCTCTGGGCAGCTGTCGCAACCGTACAGCAGCAACGGCCGCGCAGTGATTCCGGTCGGCGGCGACGTCCTGCCGGTGCTCGATAAAAGAACTGCGCGCAGTCCAGGCGCCCCGTGGCGTCATGCGCCATCCCAATTTCCGCTATAGATGGGTGCAGTCGTGTCACGCCGTGCGCTGTTTCACAATGGTGAGTGAAACGCGGAAGGTCGTTGACAGGAAGATACGGTTTCTGCTCGGCGATGATGGCGCTGGCCGACTTGTGCAAGGCTGAGAGCTAGATGCGGGAAGAATGGGGAAACGGGTGTTCGACGGGCCTACAGAATGTCGGTCTAGACCCGGCTGCTGCTACCACCGCACCCCCCCCCCCTTTTTTTTTGTTTCAGTTATATGCTATGCACAGCTCGCCGTCATCTTTGATCTCCTTTTCATTATTTTCATGCACATCTGCATGAAAATAATCGTTTTATTCTGCCAGTATGCTGGCCTGCGGGGCCGAAAGTTGAAGAATGACAATCTTGAAAGGAGCGCTGCGGACAGCGCAGTTAACGACGGAAAATGATCTAGTCGCAGAGTTACTGGATGGCAAAACTCGTCGGCGGATTTTCAGAGGAAATAACTTTTTAACATAACCAGAGCGGCTGTTCATACACCGGTCTGCCTGTCGCTGTTATTATTGTCAGTGTTTGCCCTGTTTGCTGCCATGTACGATCAATCTCGTCCAGCTGTCGCTTCTACAGGCTGAATTCGACGGGTAACGTATTGCGCAGAGCTGCTAGCCGGGGCTCTGACAGTGTACACGATTGGATCCCGAAAGAAAGGGGGAAGCTACAGTCGACTGCGAAGGTGCAATGAAAGTAGCGATGAGCCTGAAATTTACAGGCGCAGCATCGGATCAGCTGACGCTTGACTGGGTATCTGTTAGAGGCCTTCGTCCTTTGGTGGGCCCAGTTGTGTAGGTGATGACTATTGTTGTCCTTCTTGTGCGAGATGTACTCCGACTCGAACTCTTTGTTGCTTCCTTTCCTTCTCTGCGACACGCGCCGCAGACGCCGGACGAAGTTGTGGCCAACTACACGGGCTACAAGCCTCCCACCCCTCAGCAGCTGGCCGATGTCCCGCTGTACGCACCGCTGTTCGGTGACACGCCTGACTCGGTCGACTGGAGGGCCAACGGATTCGTCACACCCGTCAAGAATCAGGGCCAGTGCGGCGCCTGCTGGGCATTCAGCGCAGTGAGTACAACATGCGATACACTCGCGTTTACGTGAATGAATCCGACTGGTTTCGGGTTTCGCCAGCTGGTTGGGCAGGCGCGACTTTCCCAACTCGCTACCCTTCACATTTACGAGGCGCCGTTCAGGTCACCCTAACCGATGGTCCCCAATCTCTGGTCACACACCTGCTGTTCGCTCCCCTCGAATCGCCGACGTTCACGCGAACCAGACAGCCGGATTATGATCCCACTGTATGTCATGTAACAGCCGCGCAAATATGAGAACCGCAAATCCTTTTGGCGCGATTAGGCATCAGAGAAAAAAAAATACTTTTTTTTTTTTTGTGGCTAGTGCATCAGTCTTCCACTCAAAAGGTGCAGCGCATACTTTCTCCTACGACCACGACGTTGTTCACATAAACTTCATGCTATATATGTGGCGCATTCGCTAGGCAATTTAGCTCTTTCACGAATTTCCTGCTTCAAAATCTTTTGCAGTCGGCTGTGGTGTCTTCACCAACGCGCCGACGATTACGAAATGCCGCGAATCAGACATGCAGTAGTCACAACGCCGATGGAGTCGATTACGATAACGTCTGATTGTGGCTCATCGGGCTTCTACATTGTTGGGGCGGCTCGGATTACTTGCGGATATTTAAATCCATGCTTCCTTATACCGTAGCTTGCGCAGTGCCATGCGCCTCAAGGTGCAGTACACTCTTGACGCGTGATGCATCCCCCGTATCGCCAGTGGCGCACGGGGAACGAACCGGGGCTCTCGACTTCGTTGTCCGGGCACCGCATGCAACCCACCCAGCCCTTCCATAAGATACCGAGGAAGCAGTTGAAATCTTCAGGTACCTGAAGGTGCCTAAGCTTTAGTCCTCTCCGATCCCTTTCGCCACGTCTGTGGAAATTAAACGTACGAGAGCGCAGTCCGAGGAACACGTGCGGTCCGATAATTAGTCGAGTGCGCGATCCCTCCATATATCCTAACTTTAAGCATCTCACATTAGTCTTACCGCGTGTCCAGGACACCGATGTACGGTGAAGACTGTTTCTGCGCTATTTCCTTTCCTGGGGAAAACCTCGGCAATTAACTGGCGCTGTATTTCTTCTATCGAGTCCTTTCTTTTTTTTTCTTTTTAGTATTTCCCTAGCAGTAACATGGTGCCAGGCGGATCCATTCGTCACATGCCATATTTCTCGCTTGAGGACGTCAATGCGACAAATGACATGGCTTATCACTTTATTTGTTCACTTACTCAATCTCGCCTGCAGACCGGTGCACTGGAAGGTCAGCTGTTCAAAAGGACCCGCCGGCTGGTGAGCCTCAGCGAGCAGAACCTTATGGACTGCACGGGACCTCGGTATGGCACCAACGGCTGCAACGGCGGCCAAATGGTCGGAGCCTTCCAGTACGTGCAAGACGCCGGAGGATTGGACACCGAGGCCCGCTATCCGTACCGGCAGGGAGTCAGTCTTCGTTGTTTTCTCCGCCGCCGCACACCGAAGTGCTTGCATGGTGCCGCGAACAAATGTTTATGCTTGCATATGCAGCTGCGTGTTGCGTAACTCGCATATGCTAATCGTGCGACATGTGGCCTTTCATATTCGTCGACTCTCATATTCGACGTCGAGAAGTGAATAAAAACATAATTGACGGCAATCCAGTTTCCAACTAGCCGTGCACGTCGTCACCGCAGAGGGTTGGTAAGCTACGCAGAGCGAGGTAGCACAGTAAGCATGCCAAAATTGTCGTTCAGCATTTGTGATGACGGAGCAATACATGAAGGAGTTACTGGCGTCTCATTAAGAAAAAAGGTGGGCTCCTTCTATACTCATTCCGCATGATCGTGGACTGCAAGCTGGGATGCGCACAGATGTCAATTGTCCTGTTCGTATTTCCATTGTGTGTAACGAAAAATTGAGAGCGGGATACATACTCCATGGCGGCAGTATTGTATCCTTGAGCATTTATTTGTGCCAGTTTTTTTTTTCTGGCTTTTGTGAGCAAAGCCCACTAACATCGCGCTTCGCGGTTTTTCCTCCCCCCCCCCCCTGCCATCAGACCAACTTCCAGTGCCAGTTCTCCAACTCTTTCGAGGCCCGGCGAGTGACCGTCACGGGCTACACTCGGGTGCCACCGAGGAACGAGCGCGTGCTCCAGGACGCCTTGAGCAGGATTGGCCCCATCTCGATTGCCATCAACGCCAGCCCGCAGACCTTCATGTTCTACAGGAACGGTGAGATACCCCGCCTGTCCGTACTAGCGTTTCCTCTAGGGAGCCTATGCGTGCGAACGCTGTTTCAAGGGCTTGCATGCGAGAAGGCGTTGTTAACCGCTTTCTTACGGAAGCCACTTTTCCGTAGAAAAGCGGCATCCGTGAGTTGGGACATGTCCTGAGTGGGCGTCGATGAACTTGACGTTGACCTTACAGCTGGAGACGGCGTCGCTGGAGGCCTAGATCATGCGACAACCTACAGAGTTCGAACTTGAAAGCCAACCTACCTTTAATAGGAATTTGACTTGTATAGTGGCATCATCTGAATAAGTTGAAAGCTCGACTTAACCAGACGTGTGTATGTTTAGAATGACAGCGGCCTTCCTAGTCTGACTGTGAGACCACAAATGTGTTAGGTTGGTCTTGATGGCTAATCGTGACGACTTCGAGCTAACCGATGGCTTCGTCTACGCAGGTGTCTACACCGAACCGAACTGCGATCCTCGTGGTCTTAATCACGCCGTGCTGCTGGTCGGATACGGGCAGGACAGGGGTGTGCCGTACTGGATTGTCAAGAACAGGTGAGCTCCTTCACTCGGAACTTCTCTTCATTCAGTGCACCACTACACAATCATACATTGGCAATATAAGTTTCAGACGCACACCTGCGAGCAAATGTATACGGACCACAGAGTCAGCGAAAACACAGAATTTATTCGTCATTAACATGCTTAAACTGATATTGACGACTGTACTGGACAATTGGAGTCATAGCGCAATCCCTGGTCAGTTTACCTTTGCTCAAGGAGGTACTACATGTTGCGTCTGTGGGGCATGTTGTTGGGCAATTTTTGAAAACGAAAATCGTGGGAAACTACTATGGGCATATATTTGAAAGCTGGTATGGCTTTTCAATACAAGCATGATCCACGTCCTTGTTGTTGCAATTGGAGGTTTGCAGATCATACATAATACGCCAGGAATTAGGTTGTCAATGCCACGCACTCTGCGCACGAACGCAAACTGTACTTGAATGTTTATTAAGCAGATACATGAGTGTGGGAAATGTGGCAGTTCTTGTGACATTTCATCCTACATTGGTGCAGTTCTTACAAAAGCGTGGAATGCGTAAGATAAAATGCCGTACTTATTTCATTTATTCAACCAGCTTCAAGAGCGACGTCACCTTACCTCCCGCAGTTCGATGAAATCATTTGTTTATAAAGCGATACGCTGCCGCAAAGTCAAGTCAGATAACGGCTATATTGGTGCAGCAACTACCTCTTACTCCACAGCAAACTTGGTCCAATTCGGTCCATGCATTTCGTAAATTTTTCCTTTCCCCCAGCGTAGGGTAGCCAACCGGACTCTTGAACTGCTCTTTTTTTTTTTTTCTACCTGTGTAGCTGGGGCCCCGGATGGGGCGAAGCAGGCTACATCAAGATCCTGAGGAACCGGAACATTTGCGGCATGTCCGAAGACGCTTCTTTTCCATCCATTTAATCAAGTCCTGTTCTCCGAAGTGTAACGTGACAATGACTGGCTCTGCAATAAAAACACTGACATGACCATTATCTAGCTTTTTATTTGTTTCAGCGTTAATAGAGAGTTTTAGAATAGGGGCCGCAAACGCTCTGGGGCCCCAAAGAAATAGAGTCGAAGCCACTGCGCATGCGCCAGACGCAAATTGCGTTTGGGTTTTGCGTTGGGAACGCTATTTCACAGATTTAGCGAGAGCCCAAATTGCGGCCCAAAAGCTTTGCGTAAACAAACATGGCAGCACCCATCGAAGCGACGGCTCTAACCTAGCACCAAACTGGGTTCGATTCGTGGTAACGCGTGAAGTTCGCAAGCTAGGAGAAGTGACTGCGATTGTCGCTTTCTCTCAACTAGCGTGTGTTATGAAGATTGAATGATTAGACGCCGCTGGCTCCGAATTCGATTGTGGTTTTTATGGCTCGTAGGCCTAACGCGGCTAAGCTTGGCTGGTGAAGGCACGTAAAGTTGGTTTGCTCAAAACAAAGCGCAACTAATTGTTTGCTGCTGACAGAATAACCTCTAAATTGTAATTAATCGCGAATACACGCAAGTCAAAATTACTATTCCTATCATAAAGTTGTATATTTTGTTTTATTTCTAATAGCTTTTCTTTAACACCGTAGTGGTGCTGTCAGCGCAAGACGCTATCCGCTGTTGCGTTTCGCCTGCGACACGTGGTTTTGCCGGCGCGACTGCGGCGGGGCGGCAGACATTTTGGCCCGATCGTCGTCGCCGCAACACTCATCGGCAGGTGTTTCCAGGCGCGACTGCGGCGATGCGACCGCAAGGGATCACCCTCGCATTCCAGTCATTGTGCCCGAAACAGGCGATGCCAAAGCAGGGATCATCCTCTCATTCCAGTCATTGTGCCCGAAACAGGCGATGCCAAAGCAGGGACCATCCTCTCATTAGTCATTGTGCCCGACCGGCAGCGCTACAACAGGGTGCTACGAGATCGTGCTCGACAGGGTGCTACGAGATCGTGCTCGACAGGGTGCTACGAGATCGTGCTCGACAGGGTGCTACGAGATCGTGCTCGACATGGTGCTACGGCAGCGCTTCGACAGTGTGCGTCACCATTAGCCCATTGTACATTCACGTGCTCGTCTTTTGAGGGGTTCCTTCTTGCCCTCAACTGCGAGAGTATAAAAACAGCTGCCCCCGGACGCCAAAAAGAGGGCTCCGATTTCTTCTGTTGAGTGAAGTGCTCTCCCGTCTCTCTACTTCGGTCAACCTGACCGCCAACTCTTTGCGATGTTAAAATAAACCGGTTGTTTTGTTGTTACCAGTCGACTCATGCTTTGCCGGGACCTTCGGATGCTTCCAGTTGTACCCCAGGCCGCCAGGCCAACGCTACCCTTGGGGCTTGCGACCCAGGTACAACCACGGGCGTCAGCGCCGAGTTCCCAACAGATCGTACCAGCGGTGCGATCCAAAACATCTGGTGGCAGCGGTGGGATCGCCTCCGACTTCAAACAACTGTCTGCCAGCGGTGAGATCGCGACAACGGAGGCCAGCAGCGAAGAGATGCAGTTGACTGTATGCTGAGCAGCTCATCGACGATCCGGGAGCAGTGCAACGAGCCCTGTGTGATGACTGGTTGCCTGCAGCGGAACGACTGCGCTGGACTCTTGGCTGCGAGGTTTGGTGAGTGCGGGACTTTCTTCTTCTGAGCTTTGCCAGGCTTTTTGTTAGTGTCAGAAACAGAGCTGGTAATTGTGGTTGTCGTTGCTGCCGGGTTAGTTTGCGGCAAGACAATAGTAAGCAGTAGAGAAAGCAGCATTCAGAGCAGCCATGGATTTGAAGTCGTTGCGCAAACCGAAATTGTTGGAGCTTGCAAGAGAGTTGGGTCTGGATGTCTCAGACAAACTAAGAAAACCTGAACTGCTAAGGACTATTCTTGAGTTAGAGGCTGAGGATGACGAGCTGTCGGAATGCCTTGAGACTATTGAGGAGAGGTCAAAAAGACAGGAGCGCGAACTTAAAGAGCAAAAAGAGAAACAGGAGCGCGAACTTAAAGAGCAAAAAGAGAAACAGGAGCGCGAACTTAAAGAGCAGAAAGAAAAAGAAGAGCGTGACCGTCAACACGCTTTGGAAATGAAGCGTCTTGAGGTAGAGATGGAACGCGCTCGTAATGGAAGTCAGGCACACGGTGCAGGAGAACGCGTATTGTTCAAAATGACTGACCTGATGCGGCCGTTTAAGCTTGGAGAGGACATTGGTTTGTTCCTGGTTAACTTTGAGCGAACGTGCGAGAAGCAGGGGTTCTCTCGGGAAACGTGGCCACAGCGCTTGCTCACTTTGTTACCCGGCGAGGCGGCCGACGTAGTCGCTCGCTTGGATAGAGAGGAGGCAGAGGATTTCGACCAAGTAAAATCGAGTCTGCTAAAAAAGTACCGGCTGTCTGCGGAGGCGTTCCGTCGGAAGTTTCGGGAAAATGAGAAAGGCAGAAGTGAGTCATATACAGAGTTTGCGTATAGGCTTATGTCGAACATGCAGGAGTGGCTCAAAGAAGAGAAAGCGTTTGGTGACCACGATAAAGTTCTGCAGTGTTTCGGGCTAGAACAGTTTTATAGTCGGTTACCGGAGAACGTGCGATACTGGGTCTTGGATAGGCCAGACGTTTGTACGGTGGCTAAAGCCGCTGAGCTAGCCGAGGAGTTTGTGACGCGTCGGGCTCGCGGAGCTAAGGACGGTCAAAAGGGTGAATTTGGCTCGAAGTTTGAGAGGCCGAAGTTCACGCCCATGAGATTAAAGGGGGACACGCGTAGTGCGGATGCGAGTGAAAGCAGTCCGACCAGACGTAAAGAGACGGCGGCAGCCAAACGCAGAAAGCGGTTCGAGATGAGGCGAGCGGGCGTTTGTTATACGTGCCAGAAGCCGGGTCACTTTTCGGCGCAGTGTCCGGAAACAACACCAAAAGTTGTGTTTTTTTCAATAGGCAGCACTGACGAGAACATGAAGCTTCTCGAGCCTTACATGCGAGACCTCCTCGTGAACGGGAAAGAGTGCCGAGTGCTTCGCGATTCCGCAGCTACGATGGATGTAGTTCACCCGTCTTACGTAGAACCCCATATGTTCACGGGCGAGTGCGCATGGATCAAGCAAGCCGTGGAAGCTCATAGCGTGTGTCTGCCGGTAGCAAAAGTGCTTATTGAAGGACCTTTTGGAGCGCTTGAGACGGAGGCGGCAGTGTCATCTATGCTGCCCCCCCAGTACCCGTACCTATTTTCAAACAGGTCCGATCACCTCCTGCGCGAGAAGGGGCTTTTGTTTGGTGAAGCTAGTGTTCAGGCCTTAACCAGATCGAAGGTTCGGGAGCTCGCTGCAAAGGCGGTAGTTGCGGGGCCGACGTTATCAAACAACGAAAAAGGGTCAGAGGCGCAGCAAGCTGATATTCAGAGCACGCCCGAACAGAATAAAATTGAGTCTGTAGCGTTGAAGGCGCCAGATACTGGAGAGGAAAATCCCGATTCGGGAAAGTTAGAAGAGCTATCTACTGATTTGCTCATCGCGCCTACGTCAGACGGACTTGATAGGTTGCTAAAAGTCAGCCGGTCGGCTTTGATAGCCGAGCAAAAAAAGGATGGCAGCCTGGAAAACGTGCGCTGCAATGTCAAAGAAGGTATCGCCAGGAAAACTGCGCGTTTTGTGGAAAGGGGTGGAGTCCTGTACCGGAAGTATCTAGACCGCAGAGGAGTGGAGTTCGATCAGCTGGTCGTGCCTCAATGCTATCGTCAGGATCTGTTGCGCTTGTCACACGGGGGTTCGTGGTCCGGACACCTAGGAGTTAAGAAAACTAAGGACCGTCTCTTGCAAGAGTACTATTGGCCAGGGTGTTTTCGGGACGCAGACCATTTCGTGAGGACATGTGACACTTGTCCGCGGGTGGGCAAACCAGGGGACAAATCAAGGGCGCCGTTGAAATTGGTACCTATCATTACGGAGCCTTTTAGACGGCTCGTTATTGATACAGTGGGACCTCTGCCGGTAACAGCCACGGGGTACAGACACATTTTGACTGTGATCTGCCCAGCGACAAAGTTCCCTGAAGCAGTGCCGCTTAAAGAACTCAGCTCAGTTGAGATAGTTAATGCACTACTGTCCATATTTGCGCGAGTTGGTTTCCCTGCGGAAATCCAATCAGATCAGGGCACAGTGTTTACTAGCGCTTTGACGACAACTTTTCTCGAAAGGTGTGGGGTAAAGCTGTTACACAGCTCAGTGTACCACCCACAGTCGAATTCCGTTGAGAAGCTCCACTCCGTCATGAAGCGAGTGTTGAGAGCGTTGTGTTTTGAACATCGAACTGACTGGGAGCTGTGTCTGCCTGGGGTGATGTTTGCTTTAAGAACCGCGCCGCATGCGGCTACGGGGTTTTCGCCAGCTGAACTGGTGTACGGTCGCTCGCTTCGATCTCCGCTTCGCATGCTTCGAGAATCGTGGGAAGGTAGGGGCGACGACCCAGTCGTGGTGGAGTACGTGCTTAAGCTCCTCGAACGCTTAAGAAGGGCACAGGAGTTGTCAGGTGAAGCAATGACAAAGGCCCAGCAGAGGGCCAAGGTTTATTATGATCGGACAGCCAGGGCCCGTCGTTTTGAGGTTGGCGATGAGGTCATGATATTGCGCACATCGCTAAACAACAAACTAGACGTGCAGTGGGAGGGCCCAGCACGAATTGTTCAGAAACTGTCGGACGTTAACTACGTGGTAAGTCTGCCAGGAAAGCGGAAAGCACAGCAAGTTTACCACTGTAATCTGCTCAAACCTTATAGACAAAGGGAAGCAGTGGTGTGCATGATGGTAAACGTTCCTGAAGAGCTTCCGGTCGAGCTTCCGGGACTAGGCTCAGTGACGAACAGGGAAGACACCGGTCAAGTCATTAGTGACCTTATCAGTAAAGCACCGCTGTCGCCCGAGCAGAAAACCGAACTACACCGGCTATTACAAGAGTTTCAAGGTCTGTTCTCTGAGAGGCCTGGTAGGACTTCTGTACTTACTCATGATATAGAACTTACCTCCACAGAGCCAGTACGATCCAAGGCGTATCGGGTGTCACCCCGCCAGAGCGATATTATGGAGGCTGAGGTAAAGAAAATGCTACAGCTCGGTGTTATTGAGGCAGGTGAGAGTGATTATACCTCCCCTTTGATTTTAGTTGAGGTACCGGGCAAGGAACCTCGTCCTTGCGTCGACTACCGCAGGCTTAATTCCATCACTAAGGATCAAATTTATCCGATCCCTAACATCGAGGAGCGCCTTGAGAAAGTTAGTAGCGCTCAGTTTATTTCCACCCTAGATCTTGTCAGGGGTTATTGGCAGGTTCCACTTACAGAAGAGGCTAGTAGGTATGCGGCGTTCATTTCACCAATGGGAACATTCCGTCCTAAAGTGTTGAGTTTTGGTTTGAAGAACGCGCCATACTGTTTTTCAAGTCTCATGGATAAAGTGTTGCGGGGACAGCAAGAATTCGCTTTACCGTATCTAGACGACGTAGCGATATTCTCCGCATCCTGGTCTGAGCATATGACACACTTGCGGGCAGTGCTAACCCGCCTGCGCGAAGCAGGCTTGACAGTAAAGGCTCCTAAGTGCCAGTTAGCACAGGCCGAGGTTGTCTACCTCGGTCACGTGATTGGTCAGGGTCGTCGCCGCCCCTCTGAAATAAAAGTGGCCGCTGTGCGAGACTTTCCGCAACCGCGCACCAAGACCGATATTCGGTCGTTCTTGGGTGTCGCCGGCTACTATCAGAGGTACATCCCTAGGTACTCTGATATCGCGGCTCCCCTGACGGATGCTCTAAGAAAGACAGAGCCTCAAACAGTCGTCTGGGACGAGACCAAGGAAAGAGCTTTTAGCGCCCTAAAGAGTGCCCTAACAAGCCAGCCTGTGCTACGATCGCCAGACTATACAAAAGGGTTCATTGTTCAGTGCGATGCTAGTGAGCGAGGCATGGGCGTTGTACTGTGCCAACGGGAAAATGGAGAAGTAGAACACCCCGTCCTGTATGCTAGTCGTAAGCTGTCCAGTCGTGAGCAGGCGTATAGCGCCACCGAGAAAGAGTGTGCGTGTCTCGTGTGGGCCGTTCAGAAATTGTCATGCTATCTAGCCGGCTCGAGGTTTATCATTGAGACGGATCACTGCCCTCTCCAATGGCTGCAGACCATCTCTCCCAAAAATGGCCGCCTCCTGCGCTGGAGCCTCGCTTTACAACAATATTCCTTTGAGGTGCGTTACAAAAAGGGGAGTCTCAACGGTAACGCCGATGGCTTAAGTCGAAGCCCCTAACGTAGGAATCAGCCTCAAAATTGTTTGTTACTGATGTTTTTCTTCCTGAGGCAGGATTTTTTTTTAACATATTGCTTTTGTTTAGTGTTTCAAAGTGATGATATGCTTTCTAGTGCAATTTTTCAATTTGTGGACGCGTTCTGAGTGATGCTAGACTACTGTAAGGAACTAGGCAGTGGTATAAAAAGGGGAAAGAGCCTGGCAGGGCTTAGTGAGGGTTGTGCCGTGCTTGCTGACTGAGCGGTTGAGTTTCAGCATAGTTCTAACGCTTGCCGGGAACGAGAACAAAAATGTGAACTCTCCCGAAGTCACTTTGCAGTGTCCCGTGCGAACCTGAACGAGAGAACGAGGCCTTCTCTGTGCGCTGCGCTCAAGAAACGTCGAGGGACGCCCGACTTCGGTTATGAGCATCATCGAGCGACATCCCTCCGGACAGCGGATGCAGTCCCCTGTCCATCGGGATCTCCTTCCCCCGGCGGGGCGGTCTGTTGCGTTTCGCCTGCGACACGTGGTTTTGCCGGCGCGACTGCGGCGGGGCGGCAGACATTTTGGCCCGATCGTCGTCGCCGCAACACTCATCGGCAGGTGTTTCCAGGCGCGACTGCGGCGATGCGACCGCAAGGGATCACCCTCGCATTCCAGTCATTGTGCCCGAAACAGGCGATGCCAAAGCAGGGATCATCCTCTCATTCCAGTCATTGTGCCCGAAACAGGCGATGCCAAAGCAGGGACCATCCTCTCATTACAGTCATTGTGCCCGACCGGCAGCGCTACAACAGGGTGCTACGAGATCGTGCTCGACAGGGTGCTACGAGATCGTGCTCGACATGGTGCTACGGCAGCGCTTCGACAGTGTGCGTCACCATTATCCCATTGTACATTCACGTGCTCGTCTTTTGAGGGGTTCCTTCTTGCCCTCAACTGCGAGAGTATAAAAACAGCTGCCCCCGGACGCCAAAAAGAGGGCTCCGATTTCTTCTGTTGAGTGAAGTGCTCTCCCGTCTCTCTACTTCGGTCAACCTGACCGCCAACTCTTTGCGATGTTAAAATAAACCAGTTGTTTTGTTGTTACCAGTCGACTCATGCTTTGCCGGGACCTTCGGATGCTTCCAGTTGTACCCCAGGCCGCCAGGCCAACGCTACCCTTGGGGCTTGCGACCCAGGTACAACCACGGGCGTCAGCGCCGAGTTCCCAACAGATCGTACCAGCGGTGCGATCCAAAACACCGCAAACGTCAAACCCTATTCTAAAGCTCTTCACTCCTGCGTGCCCCAACGTTAACACCCGCAAAGCTTTTTGGGGCCGCAAACTATTGGGTCCCTTATTCTAAAACTCTCTAATGTGACCGCATATATTGAAAGTGGGGGTGGGGGGGGGGTGGACACAAAATTTGCAGTTCCGCCCGAAAGGCGAAGCACCGCTTGCGATAGCAAATTAGTAGATAGCTGTACGATGTAAGAATAGTAGTTTTATGAGCCGTATAAACTTATAAACATTCGCGTACTAACTAAATTAACAATGATAGAACATGTAAGCGTGACTCGATCAATGAGGATGTAGAAACACACACAGACTGCGCTGTCTTTGTGTCTGCTTCTTTCTACGTCCTTATTCAGTCGCGCTTACACATTCTAGTATGGATTAAAACAAACTAACCCGCCAACGTGATTTAACTAAATTAACCAGCACAGTGTTACGCGCGCACAGGTAAACAACCCATCTCGCTCGATGAGCGCGGACGCTCGCTGTCAAAATTGTGGACTGAGGAATCGCGGCAGCTTGCATATCTCGCTTCAACGAGAACTACGCACACTCTGCAAACATCGCAGATCGCTATGAAGATGAGGCCCGCGCGGGCTTGCACTTTGACCACGTCGCAGATCGCTTTCAAGGCACACGAGCGCCGGCAACGCGTCCCTATGGCGCCACCAAAGGAGTCTACTACGGCGTCTGCCATTCGCGCGCCCAACGCCGTAGTAGACGCCGCGGTTGTCTCCACTCTCTACGGAGCGGCGGGCGAAAGGGCCATCGAGGCACCTTCGCAGCGGCTGGAGAAGAACGACCCCCCCCCCTCCTTCTTACATCCGAGCCTCGCGCGCGACAAAACAGGGCACGCATCCGGGCCGCGTTCCTCGCTCGCGCACGCGAGATTGAACCGCGTTCGCCGGCTCACCCTTACACGCTTTCACTCATACGGAACCTCACGGCGACGCCGACGGCAGAAATGCGCCTGGACTATTCATATCATTGCTGTCGCAATAAAATAATGGGAGGAAGGGATCATGGTGAAGTTTCTGCCGCTCAATTCTACTGCACGAAATCGCCGAGGGTTCATACCGTAGTTGAACAAAGATAGTAGATAATAAGTATATCATCTGTGTGTGATAAGTTCTATTAACGTACTTGAACGTTTTCGTATGTACATATACATCATCTCTGATATATATTATATAATGTACAATATTATATCATATAGCATTATGTGTACGTGTGTGCACGCTTATTAGTCCAGCGGCTGACTCTTGGAACGGGAATCAATGTTCTCGGTCACAGTCGAGGAATTCGAAATGGGTAAACAGACACACGTGGCATAGATTTATTACTCCATGTTTACATGCGATCTCGTCAGGTGCAAAATGGCAACTTCGTACATGCGAGCTGCGTGCACTGCGCATGTGTCGGCGTTTCACCTTTCAGCACACACCGTGGTCGCGTGGCTTGTACCCCATTTCCTGCCGAAAAAATAAATAAAAAAAACGTAGTCTGTCTGCTGCCTGAAAACGCTGTCTCTCCTCAGTCCTGCAGTGTGCAACACGTATGACGAGACAGGCTGTCATACATTGTGCTGCCGCCAGCGGCCGCTCGCTTGCAGCTTAATAAACTAAAGCCGCTGAAGCCTTAACTTGTACGACGGCGACCACAACTCTTTCGTTTCTTTCGTCGATTGCCTGAGACGACACTGAGCGTGTTGCGATCGAGGAGCTTCCCTATACGCCGCCTTCTCACAGCATAGCCTATAGCTGCGCGCTTATGTACAGTGCTCAAGTACTTCGTTCGCTTTCCCGCTCAGCACACCAACGCGGCGCCAGGCGTCGCCTCGTTGTACAGCCTGCGCAGTGTCGCGTCGAGCACCTTGCGCCCTTCGCCGGTGAGAAAAGAGCGCAGCGCGGCTTGGCTCGCGTACGTCAGCCGCCGTGACATGTGACCCACGAGGCGCGTGAAGCCCTTGAGCGAGGACAGGCCGAATGACGAGGCCTTGACAGCGCCCACGCGGTACGAGCCCGCGGGCATACCGTCGACGTCCAGGGGCACCTGCGACGTGGCCGGCAGCAGGTACACCGTGGCCACGCCGAGAACGCGGACGCCGTTCACCGAAGCCTTGAACTTGAACGTGGCCGTCACGCGAGGCCACAGCAGCTGCAACTTGCGGTGGCCGCAACTCTTCGCCGACCTCGAGACGGCTGCGAGGCCGTGGAGGTGTCCCTTCTGGACGGACACGTGACCCTGGTACGCCGTGCCGCGCACAGTCTCGTTGATGGAGAACAGACCACCGCTGCCGGTGATGGTCCGGGTCGGGGGCAGTTGCTCCCGCAGCAACTCCACCAGGGGGTCTCGCGGCTGCCGATACTTGGCCGAAGGTGCCAAGTAAGCCGCTTCTTCTGCGTACATATAAAGATGACTGTACTTTAGTATCGTAGCTACTCGGTCATGCATCTTAATTACACATGGGTATAGCTTCGGTAACCGAAGTAACAAGGACTGACAGACCTGTGAAAGTATCTTGTCCTTTCTATTGCTCATGTTTACAGGCTCGCAATACTCGACCAACTCGTCCAACAGTTTGCAGACAAAAAAAAAATAAAAATAATGTATTTTAATTTTCTTTTGCACCAGGCTAAAGGAGACGCTCACATTGAGTTCACACAGTACCTCTCGTTGTTTATTTACTACACATTCAGGACGCTCTGGTTTACAGCGAAGTTGTAGGTGCTCTATAAAATTACTCTTCGCTCCCATAAAAAAAAAAGAAAAAAAAAAGCACCAGTTCCAAGAGGACCGGGATGAAACTTTGGAGGGATACGGGGATCTCTGCATATATCATCGACAAGGAAAATTATGATATGGTATTTGTGGGCCTGTCACAAAAGATGATCAGTCTCGCTGACTGTAAATAACACCAACTAGGCTCTAGGATGTTTGCACAGGAAAGGTAAAAGTCGCAACGGAACGAAACATAGCGTGTACTTTTCAGCACGCGCTATGAAATTCCATTTACGTTTAGTAAATGGCGAAGGCATGAACTAATTAAAGTAGGCACACAAATCACGGTGAGACAAAAACAATATATCTGCATGACAACTAAGCGATGGAGGGTAACGAACTTTTGCAGCAAGGTGGATGACACTGCACAACATGTATGGTAAAGGCTTCAGGAATGTGCGTCAATTCATGGGCCCAAATATTAAGCTTTACGACGGGGTGCACATAAATGTCTGACAAATGTGTTTAAATAACATAAATATTGTCTTTTCAAGCAGAGAAACAATAAACTTCGAACTAAACTTTTGCGCTAGTATAGTTGAATGCCTCTACAAACCACTGTAGCCATTTGCGAAATCAGGAACACTGAATTAGTCTCGTCAGACATCGCATTTGGCGATGGCAGAGGAGAATGTTACATCTGTTTTATCTCTTACAGAGTGTAAAGAGCACTGACGATATTACTGTTACACTGTTTCCGTAAAATCTTGAATTTGTTTTCTTGTATTGTTCAGCTTAATTATTCATTAATTATCGCCACAGTCCAGAGCAGCGTACGTACCAATTTTCTCAGAGCTAAACATATGCAGTTTACGGAAAATGACATACGTTTCCATTGCGGAGTGACGCGTATCTGTCTTTTATCGAGTCTTTTGGTTTGTGGTATAATTTTTCTTAAAATATAGGGAACATAGATAAAAACTTGCTCTCTATAATGTCACCAGACTTTAGATTGTTTTGCAAGCTATATTCTATTTAACATGACAATAACCACCGGTCAACACGGATATTCCAGGAAATCTGGCCAGTTTGATTGTTCGACAACGACTATTTGTGGTCTGTCCGTTGACAATTCCAACACACAATCAGTTTATGAAGAGCCTGCGGATTTCTAATTTCGGACCTTTTATGAAACGCTGTTCACAGCGTGACCATTAAGGTTATGACAGACAAAAAAAAAAAAAAAGAGAGCGAGAACATCTATACAAGGTGTCCTGTAGACTGCCCAAGCAGACTTTTCTAAGAGAGCTAACTGATTTACTATTTGAACAAACCACCCGTGCTTTACATTGACCAGGGAACACACAAACAAGGCTAGTTGGCCGTTTCACGTACACATGTAAATTCAGTGGTTCAGTGATCAAATGCGCCACGAATGTCTCACCATCGGACAGTATTCCCTGTGACAGGACGGGCATCCAGTGGCTGGAGAGCTGTGCCAAGAGCAGCAGCAGCGTCGCGCCGGCTGTGTTGAGGCGCTCCACGCGTTGGCTCATGTCGGCGTCTCGCGTGCTTCTAACCTCGCGCACTTCTCGGGCGTCGGGATGTTGGCTCACGATTCCGCCTCTCGTTTATATATCTCCTTCGCGTTGCACGCCGCCGGTGCCGACGCAACACCGCCGCGTGGGTGTGTGCATGTGCCGCTTTGGCGCATCCGCTTCGGAGGTCGTCTTGACGCTCGCTCGAGTGCGCACGTTGATCGGGCTTTCGGAAGTCCGCGGTCCTGGACGCTGCGTCAGCGGGCGTCTTTGACGCGGCCGGCAGCGGCATGGAGGAGGAGCATGCGTGCTTGCAGGCGCTGGCGCGGTAGGCTTAACTGATTGGCGCGCGTCGCTGTACGCGCGAGCGTGGTGTATAGGCGAGCGAGAGATTGTACACGTGTGAGCACCGCCCGCCGCCGCTTTGGTTGCGTGCTGCTGAAGCGCGATTCCGTACGTTGCTCATCCTGTGAACCGGCATTTGTTGTGGAAATGCTGCGGGCGGATTTTGCCCTGTAAGAAAAGTACTGCCGGAATTCACTCCGCGCCATAGATGGCTCCCGCTGCTGCTATCACTGGCTGAGGAGGAGGAGGAGGTCAATGTCGCCTGTAAACGTCAAGACGTGCCTGCATACGCTTGACTCCTTCCAAGGCCACATCCTGCTATTGCGGTTTCCGCACCTAACTTTAGCGTTGTTCTTACAACAAATGTACTAGTGCTCTTTATTGCCCTTGGTATGTTTGAATGCGATTGATTGATTGATTGATTGATTGATTGATTGATTGATTGATTGATTTATTTATTTATTGATTGATTGATTGATTGATAAGCTGGTCCTCGCACTCAAGTACAATACTTCTGTCCGTGAACTGGTTTATATTACATCGTGATGTCCTTATCAGCCATCATGTGACTTTTCGGGATAGAGGGCGTGATCGTCTTCCCACTTAAGATGACAATATTATAACGACTGTGAGACAGAACGAGTGTAGTTAAGGTAATAATAATAATAATAATAATAATAATAATAATAATAATAATAATAATAATAATAATAATAATAATAATAATCAGCATCATTCTTGAGGCCGGAAGACCGGCGGGGAGGTTTCGGGCATCGCAAAGGCTCCTTTCACGTCGTCCTCGCCTAGCTTGGTGAAGTTAGGGTGAAGTTTGTGTTTGTCGGCACGGATGGTCTTCTGTTTAGCGGATTCGCCCAAGGACGACGCATCGACGAGAACCGCTGGGGCGGCGGGGGGTATATTGATCAACGCTATATGGTAAGTGCTTCCGTCGCCCAAATGCTCCAAGAAGGCAAGAATACACTGCCTGCAGCAGCAGCATATACGCCGTGGCACTCAAGGCGCGCCTCTCCAGCATTCCGGATCGACGATATACGCAATCGACACTATACGCTATACGCAGTGAGAAATGAGTTTTAAAAGTTCATTTTTTTTTTACAAGAAGCTTGCGCTGAAGCCCCGGCGCCAGTACATCAGTGTGACGTCATGGATTTCAACATCATTTATCGCGTGGGGGCCCTCGTTGTGGCTCAATAACAGTTCTGGAAACTTTCTACGTTCGGTTGTGGACTTTTTAGAATGAAGATGTAATTCACATTTACCTATTAAAAAGTTAACCAGGCCCGCGTATAGGCGCCGTCAGAATACATGACGTCACAATGAGATGGTGCAGGAGCGTCAAAGTGGCGTCGCACCCGCGTCTTCTGCTATTGCGCTTTTTCTCATTTATACCAAGCCTCGTCTCGCAACAAGAGTAGCCCTTTTGGTATTGTGCACGGGTACTTTACTAATGCAGCTGAATTTATTTTTCTCTTTAGTGTCCCTTTTAATATATGGGAAGCGAAACTTTCGTGAAGCGGCTGGTTAAATGCCGTATGAAACTAAATGTGATGCGTACAATTTTTTATTTAGTTTCATCGTACAGAACGTGTAATGTAAGGTTGCCACCATAAAGCGGCAAGCCTACAGCCACTTCCCCTCGCGGGAGAAGCCCAGCCGGTGTTTCGACCCTCGCACGGACACGCCACTTGTTGGTCTTCATATCATCCCTAAATCGGCACATGTATCGCAAGTGCTCTGTCGGGTGTTCCTATATAACAATCAGCCGAATAGTCGTAAGCGGATTCATTCCTAATTCCTTAAGCTGTTCAGAGTCGTGAAACTGTCATGCTTTCCGAAGTCGCGTTACTGAGCAGCCCACCCTGTTACTTTTTTTTTTCTGCTGACCCTTCTCTCTTGAGTCCAAGCACAACTTTTGCTTCTCCCCGATACAAATCTCTGCAGCCATTCATTTATAACGGTGCTTCTCGCCGTCTCGTATTATATCGTATACCTTACTTTATTTTGTTTTCATTTTCTTTCTGTTGTTGCATGAAATACTGATTCAAAAAAAAAAAAAAACGCTTCCTTGTCCTACACCCTCCTTGTCACGCTCTCTCCTCATCGCTCGCGCCGTTCTTTTCAAATGCGTCAGCTTTTCTTAGCTATTTGCTCATTTCACGCCGTTGGTGCAGTCCAGAGCAAGGATTCCTCTAGGAACCTCATACAGTAACTCTACCAGAGAGGCGAACGAGAGAGGTCCAAAAGACAGAGACATTATATATATATATATATATATATATATATATATATATATATATATATATATATATATATATATATGTTCGTAACACTTGCAAGATTTCACAAACAGACCGGGCGTCAGCATGTGGTTCCATTGATGGAAGCCTCCCCCAACTGCCTCCTCCTCCAAGAAAATGGGGACGCTACACCGCTGCGCGGATTCTCGTATACCATCACCTCCGCTCATCACGGGCGGCGAAACCCACCGATTGGGCGCGCAGTGTCGTGGATGTTTTGCCGTGTCACGGTTACGCCTCGCCTTTCCCTTCGTGCGTCGGGAGCGGCGCGGGTATATTGGCGGACACGTCGCGTTAATCAGACGGTGTTTAAAACATTATGGCGTCGGGAGCGCCGTGGTGGCAGTGCCTGGCCCCGCGCCATTGTATGTACTTAGAAAGCCGGCGCGAGCCCCCGCATAAAAAAGAAGAGCGAGGCAGTTTAAACGAGAGCGCTATGTAAAACATCCTTTAAAATGAACTGGACATGGCGTAAGCGGGGCCTTCAAGTTCTCAAGTGCTTCGGCGAGCTCGAGATTGGGAGCAAGAACGCCTAGCCCGCCCCGAAGCTAACGCTTAAACATTCGCGTTACAAGTACACACGTACACACTCGCAACCATCTTGTGAGTTTTTCGTTTCTAGACACGGGTGCCAACCCACCTGCAATATTTGTGTCAGCCAACGTCGTCTTTGTCCTCGTGACATCGCTACGCCGACGAGGACGAAGACGATGTTTGGTGTTTGTCGGGGAATATAGAGTGGTGAGGAGAAGTGTAGGCAGAACACGGAGCAAGGAAATAATATCGGAGGTTGCGTCATCGCACAAAAAATTAAGCCAGAAAAAGTCGGCGCAGCACGTGTGCATGCTACGGCATATGTAGGTTTCAATTTCTTCCACCACCGGCATTCAGAGCACGCTCTTTCGTACAAAGACAACGTGCGGCCGCGCCGCACTCGCACGTTGCAACCAAGGCGATAAATGTACACGTTGCTACAAACTATATACCAAAGTTTCACAAGCATATCGGGAGAAAGTGGGCACAAAGCGCGATTGGCAAAGCGCCCGAGCAAGTGTGCAACGATTAAGCCGATATCGGGGACCTAGCACGTACACTACAGGCCGAGTCCACCGAGCACAGGGTCATATGTTGCACCGGATTATTTGAGCGATAAGAAGCGAAGGTATCCACTCAAGTAGGAATGAAAGTAGGCAGAGCTTGAAAGCGGCCTACATAGTCGCTTCACTTGTTATGTGTTCCTTGTTTTCCATTACCTTCGTGTGTCACGTACCGTGCCTGCCACAGCGAAACACAACGATTAAACTCAAGGAGGAAGCTGGCTTGCGAAGGCAAGGTGCATGACGTAATTGCTCCCTCCTAGCTTTTTCCTTTTTTGTTGCGGTAGCAACTATATGGACATTCCAGGCGCATTGCTGCCGTCGGCGTCGCCATGAGGTTCCATGTGAGTGAAAGCGTGTAGGGGTGAGCCGGCGAATGCGGTTGAATATCGCATGCACGAGCGAGGAACGCGGCCCGCATGCGTGCCCTCTTTTGTCGTGCACGAGGCACAGAGGTCAGGAGAAGGAGTGCGTGGGGGGGGGGAGGGGGTCGTTCTCCGGCCGCTGCTAAGGCGCCTCGATGGCCTTTTCGCCCGCCGCTCCGTATAGAGAGTGGAGACAACCGCGGCATCTACGGCGTTGGGCGCGCGAATGGCAGACGGCGTAGTAGACGCCTTTGCTGGCGCCGTAGGGACGCGTTGCCGGCGCTCGTGTGCCTTGAAAGCGATCTGCGACGTGGCCAAACTGCGAGCCCACGCGGGCCTCATCTTCATAGCGATCTGCGATGTTTGCAGAGTGCGCGTAGTGCCGGAAGCTTCGTATGCGCTGTGCTTTCGGCGTCTCGTTCGCCTTGAAGCGAGAGACGTACGAAGGTCAGTTCGCTTGTTGCTGCCGAGATTCCTAACTCCAGCATTTTGACAGCGAGTTTCTGCGCTCATCGAGCGAGATGTGTTCATGTTTACCTGTGCTCGTGTGACATCGTTCTTGTTAATTTAGATAAAACACGTTGGTGGGTTAGTTCGTTTGAATTCATGATAGAACGTGTAAGCGCGACTGAATAAGGACGTAGAAAGGAGACACGCAAAGACAGCGCTGCCTCTGTGTGTCTCTTTCTGTCTACGTCCTCGTTCAGTCACGCGTGCACATTCCATTATAGCTAATTCAGTTATTAAGCGAATGTTTACAAGTTTATACGGCTGATAAAACTACTATCCTTAATCCGTACAGCTATATACTAATTTGCTATCGCAATCGGTGCGTCGCCTTTTCGGCAGAACTGCAATTTATTTTTCTTTTACAGCGAAGCTGTATATGGGGGGGGGGGGGTTTGTTTCCAGCAGATCGATCTCCATGGACCAAAAAACACGGGCTAATCCCATCTTGGGTCCATATACAACCCGTATCAGATACTAAGCTGATAAGGACAGCTGAAGTTCAAAATAACTCCGTTAGGTTTATTCTGTGTAACTACAGTAGAACCGCTAGTATTACTGCCATGAAGTCTGATCTTGCCCTCCCATCCCTGTCTGCGCGCCGCGAAATTTCCCGACTAACTCTTTTTCATAAGTTGTATTATCATCCTGTACTGCGCGATCAATTTATCTCTAGGCCCCATTACCGATCCCATGGCATCGACCACAGCCACAAAGTTGGAATTGACATTTGCAACACCAAGCATTTCTTTCACTCCTTTTTGCCCAGGACTAGTCGAGATAACCTGACGAGTTCTGATAACCAACACTTCCGAACTTTTCTACCTAACAGTGCATAAAGAGGGTCTTTGCAATGTAGGTTTTTCATATTACTGTGCTAATATTTTGTGTAATCTTTCCCATGATATAGCTGACATTGTATTATGAGCAAAGATTGTATTTTTCTTTTACGTTTTGCTTGTATATTAACACCACTCCCCTCTGTATCGCATTTGGCCCTGAGGGTATCATAAATAAATAAAATAATTAAACTACACTTTGACCCCCTTCGGCTATGTCAACGTTCGCACCGCCCTCTCTTTGTCGGCGTTCCAAGCGCTTGCGTATCTCCTTTCATTTCTTTCCGCTCTCCCGTGGTGGCGGTCCCGTCAAAACGTCACGCATTCGCCGAGGCTGTAGGCCTCGCCGACCGCCTTTAGCTCCATCACATTTCCGCGGCGTGCTGCTGTTTCTGGTGCTCTTTCTCTCCCCCTACTTTCATTCCCTACCCCCTGTGCAGCGCGGTTGAGGTGTCCTCTGCTGAGAGACAGTTACTGCGCTGCACTTTACCCCAATCTTTCCTTCCCATATTCAAGAATCTCCTTCTCACGCGCGTCTGTATGTCTATATATATAGTTTCTCCGGCTCCTCAGGGCGACGGTCCCGTCGTCCACGCGAATGTATAAAAAATATCACGGTTAATGAGTTAGTACCTTTGTTCGAAATTCTGCGTCACATCTGTGTCGTGTGCTAAACAGCTTCGCTGGTCGCCGACCTTCACAGAGTGGAATGCCTCATGATTTTTTTCCTTACTCCATGAAGCAAAGAGAAGTGCGACAGATAGCGGCCGTTCCAACCAAATTTCGCCAAGAATTAAAACATAACATAGGTCTTTACGCGAACGGCGGTCATTGTATGTTGATGGGTGTCCTTTATGACAGTTGTGGATGTATGCGTTTTTCTTCATACGCCAAAAAGAGATCTATTTGCGTGTAATGGAGCCAACTTTCGATCAACTTCCCTAATATATAAGGTGTCAATGCAAAAGCTGAGCATATAGAGAAATTGCCGATAACTATACGTATACAGCAGCCTACAGAGGATATCTATAAGTGTTGTGGGGTTGTTTTCTCTGGCGATAAAATAAACTCTGCTAAAATTTCGAAAATTGACACGTGACAACGCGCACGTCCGCCAGCGATATAGAAGCGGTCTCAAACGTCAACCATGAAGCCTAGTACAATGTGCGCTTCTTTCACACGTTAAAAGCCAGGACTTCGCGTCTGATGAATGCCGAAGACGCGTGCAAGCTGCTGAAAGCTGCTGCGCACAAACACAACTGCTGCGCATTTAGCACAAGAAATAATTGCGCTTGGATATAGGTCCAATTATTTCTCTGGAAAGTCTTGTTTCGGCGCATACATCAAACCCCTAGCCAACGCGCGTGATTAGACGATTTACTCGATGAATAAGCAGATATGTGTAGATTAGCTTTCGAGACAAACAAAGGTAAGTCCATAGCTGGCAGAATGGCAGCCCAGCCAGTTCCAATCAACACGCTGGAAAGCGCTGGTTCAGCGCATACATCGCTTTCCGTGCTAATGCTCATGCTTACGTCGATTTACGCGATGAATAAACGGATATGTGTAGATCGGCTTTCGAGGGAAAAGAGGTAAGCCTATAGCCTATATGTCAGCAAACCCAGTTCCAGTCACTTATCTAGAAAGCGCTTGTTTGGCGCATGCAAATACACGTGCTTACGCCGATTTACGCGATGAATACGGGATATGCATAGATCGGCTTTCGAGAAGAAAAAAAGGTAAGCCTCTGTGTCAGCAAAGTCAATTCTATTGACTTCCCTACAAACGCGCCGCGGTTGCTTAGTGGCTATGGTGTTGGGCTGCTGAGCAAGAAGTCGCAGGATCGAATCCTGGCCACGGCGGCCGCATTTCGATGGCGGCGAAATGCTAAAACACGCGTGTACATAGATTAAGGAACCCCAGTTGGTACAAATTTCCGGATTTCCTCAACAACGGCGTGCCTCACAATCAGATAGTGATTTTGGCAAGTAAAACTCATAATTCTATTTTTAGTTCCCCGAAAAGCGTTCATTCGGTGCGTACGTACATCACTTCCCCTGCAATTACACATGCTTAGGCCGTTTTACGCCATAATAAACAAATATCTTTCACGAAAAAAAGGCAAGCCCATATGTCTGCAAAACCAGCTCCGATTATTTCTCCGGAAAGCGCTGAGAGCATGCCCGTCCTTTTGCCGATTTCCGCCATGAATAAGCCAACACGCGTCGATCGGCTTTAGAGGAAGAAAAGCTAAACCTATAGCTGTCAGCAAAGCCATGGAGTTTCAATAACATCGCTAGAAAGCACTCGACGCTAACATCCCTCCATGCCAATGCTAATGCCCATGCTTCCACCAATTTCAGCGATGAATAAACGGATACGCTCGGCTTTCGAGGAAAAAGAGGTAAGTCTATAGCCCATATGTCACCTAGCAAAGCCAGTTCCAATCACTTCTCCGGAAAGCGCTGGTTCGGGGCATACATCACTCCCCCCATGCAATTACACGTGCTTACGCCGATTGACGCAATGAATAAACGGATACGCGTAGATGAGCTTTCGTGGAAAAAGAGGTAAGCCTGTAGCTCATATGGCACCTGGTAAAGCCAGTTCCAATTACTTCTCCGGAAAGCGCTGGTTCGGGGCATACATTACTCCCCCCATGCAATTACACTAGATTACGCTGATTTACGCGATGAATAAACGGATACGCGTAAATCGACTTTCGTGGAAAAAGAGGTAAGCCTATAGCCCACATGGCACCTGGCAAAACCAGTTCCAATCACTTCTCCGGAAAGCGCTGGTTCGGGGCATACATTACTCCCCCCATGCAATTACACAAGATTACGCTGATTTACGCGATCAATAAACGGATACGCGTAAATCGGATTTCGGGGGAAAAGGCGTAAGACTATAGCCCATATGTCACTAGCAAAGCCAGTTCCAATCACTTCTCCGGAAAGTGCTAGTTTGGGGCATACATTACTTCCAATGCAATTACGCGTGCTTACGCCGATTTCCGCGATGAATAAACGGATACGCGTAGATCGGCTTTCGAGGAAAAAGAAGTAAGTCTATAGCCCATATGTCACCTAGCAAAGCCAGTTCCAATGACTTCTTCGGAAAGCGCTGGTTCGGGGCCTACATTACACCCCATGCAATTACACGTGCATACGCCGCTTTACGCGATGAATAAACGGATACGCGTAAATCAACTTTCGAGGAAAAAGAGGTAAGCCTATAGCCCATATGTCACCTAGCAAAGCCAGTTCCCATGACTTCTCCGGAAAGCGCTGGTTCATGGCATACATTATTCCCATGCAATTACACGTGCTTACGCTGATTTAGGCGATGAATAAACGTATACGCGTAAATTGGCTTTCGAGGAAAAAGAGGTAAGCCTATAGCCCATATGTCGCCTAGCAAAGCCAGTTCCAATGACTTCTCCGGATAGGGCTGGTTCGGGGCATACATTACTCCCCATGCAATTACACGTGCTTACGCGGATTTACGCGGTGAATAAACGGATACGCGTACACCGGCTTTCGAGGAAAAAGGGGTAAGCTTATAGCCCATATGTCACGTAGCAAAGCCAGTTCCAATCACTTCTCCGAAAGCGCTGGTTCGGGGCATACATTACTCCCCCCATTCAATTACACTAGATTACGCTGATTTACGCGATGAATAAACGGATACGCGTAAATCGGCTTTCGTGGAAAAAGAGGTAAGCCTATATAGCCCATATGGCACCTGGCAAAACCAGTTCCAATTAATTCTCCGGAAAGCGCTGGTTCGGGGCATACATTACTCCCCCCATGCAATTACACTAGATTACGCTGATTTACGCGATGAATAAACGGATACGCGTAAATCGACTTTCGTGGAAAAAGAGGTAAGCCTATAGCCCACATGGCACCTGGCAAAACCAGTTCCAATCACTTCTCCGGAAAGCGCTGGTTCGGGGCATACATTACTCCCCCCATGCAATTACACAAGATTACGCTGATTTACGCGATCAATAAACGGATACGCGTAAATCGGATTTCGGGGGAAAAGGCGTAAGACTATAGCCCATATGTCACAAGCAAAGCCAGTTCCAATCACTTCTCCGGAAAGTGCTAGTTTGGGGCATACATTACTTCCAATGCAATTACGCGTGCTTACGCCGATTTCCGCGATGAATAAACGGATACGCGTAGATCGGCTTTCGAGGAAAAAGAAGTAGGTCTATAGCCCATATGTCACCTAGCAAAGCCAGTTCCAATGACTTCTTCGGAAAGCGCTGGTTCGGGGCCTACATTACACCCCATGCAATTACACGTGCATACGCCGCTTTACGCGATGAATAAACGGATACGCGTAAATCAACTTTCGAGGAAAAAGAGGTAAGCCTATAGCCCATATGTCACCTAGCAAAGCCAGTTCCCATGACTTCTCCGGAAAGCGCTGGTTCATGGCATACATTATTCCCATGCAATTACACGTGCTTACGCTGATTTAGGCGATGAATAAACGTATACGCGTAAATTGGCTTTCGAGGAAAAAGAGGTAAGCCTATAGCCCATATGTCGCCTAGCAAAGCCAGTTCCAATGACTTCTCCGGATAGGGCTGGTTCGGGGCATACATTACTCCCCATGCAATTACACGTGCTTACGCGGATTTACGCGGTGAATAAACGGATACGCGTACACCGGCTTTCGAGGGAAAAGGGGTAAGCTTATAGCCCATATGTCACGTAGCAAAGCCAGTTCCAATCACTTCTCCGAAAGCGCTGGTTCGGGGCATACATTACTCCCCATGGAATTACACGTGCTTACGCCGATTTACGCGATGAATAAACGGATACGCGTAAAGCGGCTTTCGAGGAAAAAGAAGTAAGCCTATAGCCCATATAGCGAAGCCAGTTCCCATGACTTCTCCGGATAGGGCTGGTTCGGGGCATACATTACTCCCCATGGAATTACACGTGCTTACGCCGATTTACGCGGTGAATAAACGGATACGTGTAAATCGGCTTTCGAGGAAAAAGACGTAAGCCTATAGCCCATGTGTCACCTAGCAAAGCCAGTTCCAGTAATTTCCCAGGAAAGCGCTGATCCGGGGCATACATTACTCCCCATGCAACTACACGTGCTTACGCCAATTTACGCGATGATTAAATGGATACGCGTAAATTGGCTGTCGAGGAAAAAGAGGTAAGCCTATAGCCCATATGTCACCTAGCAAAGCCAGTTCCAATCACTTCTCCGGAAAGTGCTAGTTTGGGGCATACATTACTTCCAATGCAATTACGCGTGCTTACGCCGATTTCCGCGATGAATAAACGGATACGCGTAGATCGGCTTTCGAGGAAAAAGAAGTAAGTCTATAGCCCATATGTCACCTAGCAAAGCCAGTTCCAATGACTTCTCCGGAAAGCGCTGGTTCGGGGCCTACATTACGCCCCATGCAATTACACGTGCATACGCCGCTTTACGCGATGAATAAACGGATACGCGTAAATCAACTTTCGAGGAAAAAGAGGTAAGCCTATAGCCCATATGTCACCTAGCAAAGCCAGTTCCCATGACTTCTCCGGAAAGCGCTGGTTCATGGCATACATTATTCCCATGCAATCACAAGTGCTTACGCTGATTTAGGCGACGAATAAACGTATACGCGTAAATTGCCTTTCGAGGAAAAAGAGGTAAGCCTATAGCCCATATGTCGCCTAGCAAAGCCAGTTCCAATGACTTCTCCGGATAGGGCTGGTTCGGGGCATACATTACTCCCCATGCAACTACACGTGCTTACGCCAATTTACGCGATGATTAAATGGATACGCGTAAATTGGCTGTCGAGGAAAAAGAGGTAAGCCTATAGCCCATATGTCACCTAGCAAAGTCACTTCCAATGACTTCTCCGGAAAGCGCTGGTTCGGGGCATACATTACTCCCCATGCAATTACACATGCTTACGCCGATTTACGCGATTAAAAAATATTAAATTATGTGGTTTTACGTGTGAAAACCACTTTCTGATCCACGCCGTAGTGGGGGACTCCGAAAATTTAGACCACCTGGGGTTCTTTAACGTGCACGTAAATTTAAGTACACGGGTGTTTTCGTATTTCGGCCACAACGAAATGCGGCCGCCGTGGCTAGGATTCGATCCCTCGTCCTCGTGGTTAGCAGCCCGACACCATAGCCGCTAAGCAACGACGTCGGGTGGTTTACGCGATGAATAAACGGTAGATCGGCTTTCGGGGAAAAAGAGGTAAGCCTATACCCCATATGTCACCTAGGAAAGCCAGTTCCAATCACTTGTATAAGGAAAGCACTGGTTCGGCGCATACATTACTCCCCATGCAATTACACGTTCTTACGCCGATTTGCGCTATGAATAAACTGATACGCGTAAATCGGCTTTCGAGGAAAAAAGAGGTAAGCCTATAGCCCATATGTCACCCAGCTAAGCCAGTTCCAATGACTTCTCCGGATAGGGCTGGTTCGGTGCATACATTACTCGCCATGCAATTGCACGTGCTTGCGCCGATTTACGCGATGAATAAACGGATACACGAAAATCGGCTTTCGAGGAAAAAGAGGTAAGCCTATAGCCCATGTGTCACCTAGCAAAGCCAGTTCCAATGACTTCTCCGCATAGGGCAGGTTCGGGCCATACATTACTCCCCATGCAATTACACGTGCTTACGCTGATTACGCGATCAATAAACGTATACGCGCAAATTGGCTTTCGAGGAAAAAGAGGTAAGCCTATAGCCCGTATGTCACCTAGCAAAGTCACTTCCAATGACTTCTCCGGAAAGCGATGGTTCGGGGCATACATTACTCCCCATGCAATTACACGTGCTTACGCTGATTTAGGCGATGAATAAACGTATACGCGAAAATTGCCTTTCGAGGAAAAAGGGGTAAGCCTATAGCCCATATGTCACCTAGCAAAGCCAGTTCCAATTACTTCTCCGGAAAGCGCTGGTTCGGGGCATACATTACTCCCCCCATGCAATTACACTAGATTACGCTGATTTACGCGATGAATAAACGGATACGCGTAAATCGACTTTCGTGGAAAAAGAGGTAAGCCTATAGCCCACATGGTACCTGGCAAAACCAGTTCCAATCACTTCTCCGGAAAGCGCTGGTTCGGGGCATACATTACTCCCCCCATGCAATTACACTAGATTACGCTGATTTACGCGATCAATAAACGGATACGCGTAAATCGGATTTCGGGGGAAATGGCGTAAGCCTATAGCCCATATGTCACTAGCAAAGCCAGTTCCAATCACTTCTCCGGAAAGTGCTAGTTTGGGGCATACATTACTTCCAATGCAATTACGCGTGCTTACGCCGATTTCCGCGATGAATAAACGGATACGCGTAGATCGGCTTTCGAGGAAAAAGAAGTAAGTCTATAGCCCATATGTAACCTAGCAAAGCCAGTTCCCATGACTTCTCCGGAAAGCGCTGGCTCATGGCATACATTATTCCCATGCAATTACACGTGCTTACGCTGATTTAGGCGATGAATAAACGTATACGCGTAAATTGGCTTTCGAGGAAAAAGAGGCAAGCCTATAGCCCATATGTCACCTAGCAAAGTCAGTTCCAATTACTTCTCCGGAAAGCGCTGGTTCATGGCATACATTATTCCCATGCAATCACACGTGCTTACGCTGATTTAGGCGACGAATAAACGTATACGCGTAAATTGCCTTTCGAGGAAAAAGAGATAAGCCTATAGCCCATATGTCGCCTAGCAAAGCCAGTTCCAATGACTTCTCCGGATAAGGCTGGTTCGGGGCATACATTACTCCCCATGAAATTACACGTGCTTACGCGGATTTACGCGGTGAATAAACGGATACGCGTACATCGGCTTTCGAGGAAAAAGGGGTAAGCTTATAGCCCATATGTCACGTAGCAAAGCCAGTTCCAATCACTTCTCCGAAAGCGCTGGTTCGGGGCATACATTACTCCCCATGGAATTACACGTGCTTACGCCGATTTACGCGATGAATAAACGGATACGCGTAAATCAACTTTCGAGGAAAAAGAGGTAAGCCTATAGCCCATATGTCACCTAGCAAAGCCAGTTCCCATGACTTCTCCGGAAAGCGCTGGTTCATGGCATACATTATTCCCATGCAATTACACGTGCTTACGCTGATTTAGGCGATGAATAAACGTATACGCGTAAATTGGCTTTCGAGGAAAAAGAGGTAAGCCTATAGCCCATATGTCACCTAGCAAAGTCAGTTCCAATTACTTCTCCGGAAAGCGCTGGTTCATGGCATACATTATTCCCATGCAATCACAAGTGCTTACGCTGATTTAGGCGACGAATAAACGTATACGCGTAAATTGCCTTTCGAGGAAAAAGAGGTAAGCCTATAGCCCATATGTCGCCTAGCAAAGCCAGTTCCAATGACTTCTCCGGATAGGGCTGGTTCGGGGCATACATTACTCCCCATGCAATTACACGTGCTTACGCGGATTTACGCGGTGAATAAACGGATACGCGTACATCTGCTTTCGAGGAAAAAGGGGTAAGCCTATAGCCCATATGTCACGTAGCAAAGCCAGTTCCAATCACTTCTCCGAAAGTGCTGGTTCGGGGCATACATTACTCCCCATGGAATTACACGTGCTTACGCCGATTTACGCGATGATTAAATGGATACGCGTAAATTGGCTGTCGAGGAAAAAGAGGTAAGCCTATAGCCCATATGTCACCTAGCAAAGCCAGTTCCAGTAATTTCCCAGGAAAGCGCTGATCCGGGGCATACATTACTCCCCATGCAACTACACGTGCTTACGCCAATTTACGCGATGATTAAATGGATACGCGTAAATTGGCTGTCGAGGAAAAAGAGGTAAGCCTATAGCCCATATGTCACCTAGCAAAGTCACTTCCAATGACTTCTCCGGAAAGCGCTGGTTCGGGGCATACATTACTCCCCATGCAATTACACATGCTTACGCCGATTTACGGAATTAAAAAAATTTTAAATTATGTGGTTTTACGTGCGAAAACCACTTTCTGATCCACGCCGTAGTGGGGGACTCCGAAAATTAAGACCACCTGGGGTTCTTTAACGTGCACGTAAATGTAAGTACACGGGTGTTTTCGTATTTCGGCCACAACGAAATGCGGCCGCCGTGGCTAGGATTCGATCCCGCGTCCTCGTGGTTAGCAGCCCGACACCATAGCCGCTAAGCAACTACGTCGGGTGGTTTACGCGATGAATAAACGGTAGATCGGCTTTCGGGGAAAAAGAGGTAAGCCTATACCCCATATGTCACCTAGGAAAGCCAGTTCCAATCACTTGTATAAGGAAAGCACTGGTTCGGCGCATACATTACTCCCCATGCAATTACACGTTCTTACGCCGATTTGCGCTACGAATAAACTGATACGCGTAAATCTGCTTTCGAGGAAAAAAGAGGTAAGCCTATAGCCCATATGTCACCCAGCTAAGCCAGTTCCAATGACTTCTCCGGATAGGGCTGGTTCGGTGCATACATTACTCGCCATGCAATTGCACGTGCTTGCGCCGATTTACGCGATGAATAAACGGATACACGAAAATCGGCTTTCGAGGAAAAAGAGCTAAGCCTATAGCCCATGTGTCACCTAGCAAAGCCAGTTCCAATGACTTCTCCGCATAGGGCAGGTTCGGGCCATACATTACTCCCCATGCAATTACACGTGCTTACGCTGATTACGCGATCAATAAACGTATACGCGTAAATTCGCTTTCGAGGAAAAAGAGGTAAGCCTATAGCCCGTATGTCACCTAGCAAGGTCAGTTCCAAATACTTTTCCGGAAAGCGCTGGTTCGGGGCATACATTACTCCCCATGCAATTACACATGCTTACGCTGATTTAGGCGACGAATAAACGTATACGCGTAAATTGGCTTTTGAGGAAAAAGAGGTAAGCCTATAGCCCATATGTCACCTAGCAAAGCCAGTTCCAATTACTTCTCCGGAAAGCGCTGGTTCGCGGCCCACATTACTCCCCGTGCAATTACACGTGCATACGCCGATTTACGTGATGAATAAACGGATACGCGTAAATCGGCTTTCGAGGAAAAAGAGGTAAGCCCATATGTCACCTAGCAAAGCCAGTTCCATTTACTTCTCCGGAAAGCGCTGGTTCGGGGCATACATTACTCTCCACGCAATTACACGTGCTTACGCCGATTTACGCGATTAAAAAAATATTAAATTATGTGGTTTTACGTGTGAAAACCACTTTCTGATCCACGCCGTAGTGGGGGACTCCGAAAATTTAGACCACCTGGGGTTCTTTAACGTGCACGTAAATTTAAGTAGACGGGTGTTTTCGTACTTCGGCCACATCGAAATGCGGCCGCCGTGGCTAGGATTCGATCCCGCGTCCTCGTGGTTAGCAGCCCGACACCATAGCCGCTAAGCAACTACGTCGGGTGGTTTACGCGATGAATAAACGGTAGATCGGCTTTCGGGGAAAAAGAGGTAAGGCTATAGCCCACATGTCACCTAGCAAAGCCAGTTCCAATTACTTCTCCGGAAATCGCTGGTTCGGGGCATATATTACTCCCAATGCAATTACACGTTCTTACGCTGATTTACGCGATGAATAAATGGATACACGTAAATCGACTTTCGAGGAAAAGACGTAAGCCTATAGCCCATGTGTCACCTAGCAAAGCCGGTTCCAGTAATTTCCCAGGAAAGCGCTGATCCGGGGCAGACATTACTCCCCATGCAACTACACGTGCTTACGCCGATTTACGCGATGATTAAATGGATACGCGCAAATTGGCTTTCGAGGAAAAAGAGGTAAGCCTATAGCCCGTATGTCACCTAGCAAAGTCACTTCCAATGACTTCTCCGGAAAGCGCTGGTTCGGGGCATACATTACTCCCCATGCAATTACACGTGCTTACGCTGATTTAGGCGATGAATAAACGTATACGCGAAAATTGCCTTTCGAGGAAAAAGGGGTAAGCCTATAGCCCATATGTCACCTAGCAAAGCCAGTTCCAATTACTTCTCCGGAAATCGCTGGTTCGGGGCATATATTACTCCCAATGCAATTACACGTTCTTACACTGATTTACGCGATGAATAAATGGATACGCGTAAATTGGCTTTCGAGGAAAAAGAAGTAAGCCTATAGCCCATATGGCACCTCGCAAAGCCAGTTCCAATGACTTCTCCGCAAAGGGCAGGTTTGGGCCATACATTACTCTCCATGCAACTACACTTGCTTACGCCGATTTACGCGGTGAATAAACGGATACGCGTAAGTCGGCTTTCGAAGAAAAAGAGGTAAGCCTATAGCCCATATGTCACCTAGCAAAGCCAGTTCCAATGACGTTTCCGAAAAGCACTGGTTCGGCGCATACATTACGCCCCATGCAATTACACGTGCTTACGCTAATTTACGCGATGAATAAACGGATACGCGTAGATCGGCTTTCGAGGAAAAAGAGGTAAGCCTATAGCCCATAAGTCACCTAGCAAAGCCAGTTCCAATTACTTCTCAGGAAAGCGCTGGTTCGGGGCATACATTACTCCCCCCATGCAATTACACTAGATTACGCTGATTTACGCGATGAATAAACGGATACGCGTAAATCGACTTTCGTGGAAAAAGAGGTAAGCCTATAGCCCACATGGCACCTGGCAAAACCAGTTCCAATCACTTCTCCGGAAAGCGCTGGTTCGGGGCATACATTACTCCCCCCATGCAATTACACTAGATTACGCTGATTTACGCGATCAATAAACGGATACGCGTAAATCGGATTTCGGGGGAAATGGCGTAAGCCTATAGCCCATATGTCACTAGCAAAGCCAGTTCCAATCACTTCTCCGGAAAGTGCTAGTTTGGGGCATACATTACTTCCAATGCAATTACGCGTGCTTACGCCGATTTCCGCGATGAATAAACGGATACGCGTAGATCGGCTTTCGAGGAAAAAGAAGTAAGTCTATAGCCCATATGTAACCTAGCAAAGCCAGTTCCCATGACTTCTCCGGAAAGCGCTGGCTCATGGCATACATTATTCCCATGCAATTACACGTGCTTACGCTGATTTAGGCGATGAATAAACGTATACGCGTAAATTGGCTTTCGAGGAAAAAGAGGCAAGCCTATAGCCCATATGTCACCTAGCAAAGTCAGTTCCAATTACTTCTCCGGAAAGCGCTGGTTCATGGCATACATTATTCCCATGCAATCACACGTGCTTACGCTGATTTAGGCGACGAATAAACGTATACGCGTAAATTGCCTTTCGAGGAAAAAGAGATAAGCCTATAGCCCATATGTCGCCTAGCAAAGCCAGTTCCAATGACTTCTCCGGATAAGGCTGGTTCGGGGCATACATTACTCCCCATGAAATTACACGTGCTTACGCGGATTTACGCGGTGAATAAACGGATACGCGTACATCGGCTTTCGAGGAAAAAGGGGTAAGCTTATAGCTCATATGTCACGTAGCAAAGCCAGTTCCAATCACTTCTCCGAAAGCGCTGGTTCGGGGCATACATTACTCCCCATGGAATTACACGTGCTTACGCCGATTTACGCGATGAATAAACGGATAGGCGTAAAGCGGCTTTCGAGGAAAAAGAAGTAAGCCTATAGCCCATATGACACCTAGCGAAGCCAGTTCCCATGACTTCTCCGGATAGGGCTGGTTCGGGGCATACATTACCCCCCATGCAACTACACGTGCTTACGCCAATTTACGCGATGATTAAATGGATACGCGTAAACTGGCTGTCGAGGAAAAAGAGGTAAGCCTATAGCCCATATGTCACCTAGCAAAGTCACTTCCAATGACTTCTCCGGAAAGCGCTGGTTCGGGGCATACATTACTCCCCCCATGCAATTACACTAGATTACGCTGATTTACGCGATGAATAAACGGATACGCGTAAATCGACTTTCGTGGAAAAAGAGGTAAGCCTATAGCCCACATGGCACCTGGCAAAACCAGTTCCAATCACTTCTCCGGAAAGCGCTGGTTCGGGGCATACATTACTCCCCCCATGCAATTACCCTAGATTACGCTGATTTAAGCGATCAATAAACGGATACGCGTAAATCGGATTTCGGGGGAAAAGGCGTAATCCTATAGCCCATATGTCACTAGCAAAGCCAGTTCCAATCACTTCTCCGGAAAGTGCTAGTTTGGGGCATACATTACTTCCAATGCAATTACGCGTGCTTACGCCGATTTCCGCGATGAATAAACGGATACGCGTAGATCGGCTTTCGAGGAAAAAGAAGTAAGTCTATAGCCCGTATGTCACCTAGCAAAGTCACTTCCAATGACTTCTCCGGAAAGCGCTGGTTCGGGGCATACATTACTCCCCATGCAATTACACGTGCTTACGCTGATTTAGGCGATGAATAAACGTATACGCGAAAATTGCCTTTCGAGGAAAAAGGGGTAAGCCTATAGCCCATATGTCACCTAGCAAAGCCAGTCCCAATTACTTCTCCGGAAATCGCTGGTTCGGGGCATATATTACTCCCAATGCAATTACACGTTCTTACACTGATTTACGCGATGAATAAATGGATACGCGTAAATTGGCTTTCGAGGAAAAAGAAGTAAGCCTATAGCCCATATGTCACCTCGCAAAGCCAGTTCCAATGACTTCTCCGCAAAGGGCAGGTTCGGGCCATACATTACTCTCCATGCAACTACACTTGCTTACGCCGATTTACGCGGTGAATAAACGGATACGCGTAAATCGGCTTTCGAAGAAAAAGAGGTAAGCCTATAGCCCATATGTCACCTAGCAAAGCCAGTTCCAATGACGTTTCCGAAAAGCACTGGTTCGGCGCATACATTACGCCCCATGCAATTACACGTGCTTACGCTAATTTACGCGATGAATAAACGGATACGCGTAGATCGGCTTTCGAGGAAAAAGAGGTAAGCCTATAGCCCATATGACACCTAGCGAAGCCAGTTCCCATGACTTCTCCGGATAGGGCTGGTTCGGGGCATACATTACTCCCCATGGAATTACACGTGCTTACGCCGATTTACGCGGTGAATAAACGGATACGCGTAAATCGGCTTTCGAGGAAAAAGACGTAAGCCTATAGCCCATGTGTCACCTAGCAAAGCCAGTTCCAGTAATTTCCCAGGAAAGCGCTGATCCGGGGCATACATTACTCCCCATGCAACTACACGTGCTTACGCCAATTTACGCGATGATTAAATGGATACGCGTAAACGGGCTGTCGAGGAAAAAGAGGTAAGCCTATAGCCCATATGTCACCTAGCAAAGTCACTTCCAATGACTTCTCCGGAAAGCGCTGGTTCGGGGCATACATTACTCCCCCCATGCAATTACACTAGATTGCGCTGATTTACGCGATGAATAAACGGATACGCGTAAATCGACTTTCGTGGAAAAAGAGGTAAGCCTATAGCCCACAAGGCACCTGGCAAAACCAGTTCCAATCACTTCTCCGGAAAGCGCTGGTTCGGGGCATACATTACTCCCCCCATGCAATTACCCTAGATTACGCTGATTTAAGCGATCAATAAACGGATACGCGTAAATCGGATTTCGGGGGAAAAGGCGTAAGCCTATAGCCCATATGTCACTAGCAAAGCCAGTTCCAATCACTTCTCCGGAAAGTGCTAGTTTGGGGCATACATTACTTCCAATGCAATTACGCGTGCTTACGCCGATTTCCGCGATGAATAAACGGATACGCGTAGATCGGCTTTCGAGGAAAAAGAAGTAAGTCTATAGCCCATATGTCACCTAGCAAAGCCAGTTCCAATGACTTCTCCGGAAAGCGCTGGTTCGGGGCCTACATTACGCCCCATGCAATTACACGTGCATACGCCGCTTTACGCGATGAATAAACGGATACGCGTAAATCAACTTTCGAGGAAAAAGAGGTAAGCCTATAGCCCATATGTCACCAAGCAAAGCCAGTTCCCATGACTTCTCCGGAAAGCGCTGGCTCATGGCATACATTATTCCCATGCAATTACACGTGCTTACGCTGATTTAGGCGATGAATAAACGTATACGCGTAAATTGGCTTTCGAGGAAAAAGAGGTAAGCCTATAGCCCATATGTCACCTAGCAAAGTCAGTTCCAATTACTTCTCCCGAAAGTGCTGGTTCATGGCATACATTATTCCCATGCAATCACACGTGCTTACGCTGATTTAGGCGACGAATAAACGTCTACGCGTAAATTGCCTTTCGAGGAAAAAGAGATAAGCCTATAGCCCATATGTCGCCTAGCAAAGCCAGTTCCAATGACTTCTGCGGATAGGGCTGGTTCGGGGCATACATTACTCCCCATGCAATTACACGTGCTTACGCGGATTTACGCGGTGAATAAACGGATACGCGTACATCGGCTTTCGAGGAAAAAGGGGTAAGCTTATAGCCCATATGTCACGTAGCAAAGCCAGTTCCAATCACTTCTCCGAAAGCGCTGGTTCGGGGCATACATTACTCCCCATGGAATTACACGTGCTTACGCCGGTTTACGCGATGAATAAACGGATACGCGTAAATGGGCTGTCGAGGAAAAAGAGGTAAGCCTATAGCCCATATGTCACCTAGCAAAGTCACTTCCAATGACTTCTCCGGAAAGCGCAGGTTCGGGGCATACATTACTCCCCATGAAATTACACGTGCTTACGCTGATTTAGGCGGTGAATAAACGTATACGCGTAAATTGCCTGTCGAGGAAAAAGGGGTAAGCCTACAGCCCATATGTCACCTAGCACAGCCAGTTCCAATTACTTCTCCGGAAAGCGCTGGTTTGGGGCATGTCTTACTCCCAATGCAATTACACGTTCTTACGCTGATTTACGCGATGAATAAATGGATACGCGTAAATCGGCTTTCGAGGAAAAAGAAGCAAGCCTATAGCCTATATGTCACCTAGCAAAGCCAGTTCCAGTAATTTCCCAGGAAAGCGCTGGTTCGGGGCATACATTACTCCCAATGCAATTACACGTGCTTATGCCGATATACGCGATGAATATAAACGGATACGCGTAAATCGGCTTTCGAGAAAAAAGAGGTAAGTCTATAGCCCATATGTCACCTAGCAAAGCCAGTTTCAATGACTTTTCCGGATAGGGCTGGTTCGGGCCATACATTACTCCTCATGCAAAAACACGTGCTTACGCTGATTACGCGATGAATAAACGGATACGCGCAAATCGGCTCTCGAGGTAAAAGAAGTATGCCTATAGCCCATATGTCACCTTGCGAAGCCAGTTCCAATGACTTCTCCGGAAAGCGCTGGTTCGGTGCATACATTACTCCCCATGCAATTACACATGCTTACGCCGATTTACGGAATTAAAAAAAATTTAAATTATGTGGTTTTACGTGCGAAAACCACTTTCTGATCCACGCCGTAGTGGGGGACTCCGAAAATTTAGACCACCTGGGGTTCTTTAACGTGCACGTAAATTTAAGTACACGGGTGTTTTCGTATTTCGGCCACATCGAAATGCGGCCGCCGTGCCTAGGATTCGATCCCGCGTCCTCGTGGTTAGCAGCCCGACACCATAGCCGCTAAGCAACTACGTCGGGTGGTTTACGCGATGAATAAACGGTAGATCGGCTTTCGGGGAAAAAGAAGTAAGCCTATACCCCATATGTCACTTAGGAAAGCCAGTTCCAATCACTTGTATAAGGAAAGCGCTGATCCGGGGCATACAGTACTCCCCATGCAATTACACGTGCTTACGCTGATTTAGGCGGTGAATAAACGTATACGCGTAAATTGCCTGTCGAGGAAAAAGGGGTAAGCCTACAGCCCATATGTCACCTAGCACAGCCAGTTCCAATTACTTCTCCGGAAAGCGCTGGTTCGGGGCATACATTACTCCCCATACAATTACACATGCTTACGCTGATTTAGGCGACGAATAAACGTATATGCGTAAATTGGCTTTTGAGGAAAAAGAGGTAAGCCTATAGTCCATATGTCACCTAGCAAAGCCAGTTCCAATTACTTCTCCGGAAAGCGCTGGTTCGCGGCCCACATTACTCCCCGTGCAATTACACGTGCATACGCCGATTTACGTGATGAATAAACGGATACTCGTAAATCGGCTTTCGAGGAAAAAGAGGTAAGCCCATATGTCACCTAGCAAAGCCAGTTCCATTTACTTCTCCGGAAAGCGCTGGTTCGGGGCATACATTACTCTCTATGCAATTACACGTGCTTACGCCGATTTACGCGGTGAATAAACGGATACGCCTAAATCGGCTTTCAAGGAAAAAGAGGTAAGTCTATAGCCCATGTGTCACCTAGCAAAGCCAGTTCCAGTAATTTTCCACGAAAGCGCTGGTTCGGGCCATACATTACTCCCAATGCAATTACACGTGCTTGCGCCGATATACGCGATGAATATAAACGGATACGCGTAAATCGACTTTCGAGAAAAAAGAGGTAAGTCTATAGCCCATATGTCACCTAGCAAAGCCAGTTTCAATGACTTTTCCGTATAGGGCTGGTTCCGGCCATACATTACTCCTCATCCAAAAACACGTGCTTACGCTGATTACGCGATGAATAAACGGATACGCGCAAATTGCCTTTCGAGGAAAAAGGGGTAAGCCTATAGCCCATATGTCACCCAGCAAAGCCAGTTCTAATGACTTCTCCGGAAAGCGCTGGTTCGGTGCATACATTACTCCCCATGCAATTACACATGCTTACGCCGATTTACGCGATTAAAAAATATTAAATTATGTGGTTTTACGTGTGAAAACCACTTTCTGATCCACGCCGTAGTGGGGGACTCCGAAAATTTAGACCACCTGGTGTTCTTTAACGTGCAAGTATATTTAAGTACACGGGTGTTTTCGTATTTCGGCCACATCGAAATACGGCCGCCGTGGCTAGGATTCGATCCCGCGTCCTCGTGGTTAGCAGCCCGACACCATAGCCGCTAAGCAACTACGTCGGGTGGTTTACGCGATGAATAAACGGTAGATCGGCTTTCGGGGAAAAAGAGGTAAGCCTATACCCCATATGTCACCTAGGAAAGCCAGTTCCAATCACTTGTATAAGGAAAGCACTGGTTCGGCGCATACATTACTCCCGATGCAATTACACGTTCTTACGCCGATTTACGCTATGAATAAACTGATACGCGTAAATCGGCTTTCGAGGAAAGAAGAGGTAAGCCTATAGCCCATATGTCACCCAGCTAAGCCAGTTCCAATGACTTCTCCGGATAGGGCTGGTTCGGTGCATACATTACTCGCCATGCAATTGCACGTGCTTGCGCCGATTTACGCGATGAATAAAGGGTTACACGAAAATAGGCTTTCGAGGAAAAAGAGGTAAGCCTATAGCCCATGTGTCACATAGCAAAGCCAGTTCCAATGACTTCTCCGCATAGGGCAGGTTTGGGCCATACATTACTCCCCATGCAATTACACGTGCTTACGCTGATTACGCGATCAATAAACGTATACGCGTAAATTGGCTTTCGAGGAAAAAGAGGTAAGCCTATAGCCCGTATGTCACCTAGCAAGGTCAGTTCCAAATACTTCTCCGGAAAGCGCTGGTTCGGGGCATACATTACTCCCCATGCAATTACACATGCTTACGCTGATTTAGGCGACGAATAAACGTATTTGCGTAAATTGGCTGTCGAGGAAAAAGAGGTAAGCCTATAGCCCATATGTCACCTAGCAAAGCCAGTTCCAGTAATTTCCCAGGAAAGCGCTGATCCGGGGCATACATTACTCCCCATGCAACTACACGTGCTTACGCCAATTTACGCGATGATTAAATGGATACGCGTAAATTGGCTGTCGAGGAAAAAGAGGTAAGCCTATAGCCCATATGTCACCTAGCAAAGCCAGTTCCATTTACTTCTCCGGAAAGCGCTGGTTCGGGGCATACATTACTCTCCATGCAATTACACGTGCTTACGCCGATTTACGCGGTGAATAAACGGATACGCCTAAATCGGCTTTCAAGGAAAAAGAGGTAAGTCTATAGCCCATGTGTCACCTAGCAAAGCCAGTTCCAGTAATTTTCCACGAAAGCGCTGGTTCGGGCCATACATTACTCCCAATGCAATTACACGTGCTTACGCCGATATACGCGATGAATATAAACGGATACGCGTAAATCGACTTTCGAGAAAAAAGAGGTAAGTCTATAGCCCATATGTCACCTAGCAAAGCCAGTTTCAATGACTTTTCCGTATAGGGCTGGTTCCGGCCATACATTACTCCTCATGCAAAAACACGTGCTTACGCTGATTACGCGATGAATAAACGGATACGCGCAAATTGCCTTTCGAGGAAAAAGGGGTAAGCCTATAGCACATATGTCAGCTAGCAAAGCCAGTTCTAATGACTTCTCCGGAAAGCGCTGGTTCGGTGCATACATTACTCCCCATGCAATTACACATGCTTACGCCGATTTACGCGATTAAAAAATATTAAATTATGTGGTTTTACGTGTGAAAACCACTTTCTGATCCACGCCGTAGTGGGGGACTCCGAAAATTTAGACCACCTGGGGTTCTTTAACGTGCACGTAAATTTAAGTACACGGGTGTTTTCGTATTTCGGCCACATCGAAATGCGGCCGCCGTGGCTAGGATTTGATCCCGCGTCCTCGTGGTTAGCAGCCCGACACCATAGCCGCTAAGCAACTACGTCGGGCGGTTTACGCGATGAATAAACGGTAGATCGGCTTTCCGGGAAAAAGAGGTAAGGCAATAGCGCATATGTCACCTAGCAAAGCCAGTTCCAATTACTTCTCCGGAAATCGCTGGTTCGGGGCACATATTACTCCCAATGCAATTACACGTTCTTACGCTGATTTACGCGATGAATAAGTGGATACACGTAAATCGACTTTCGAGGAAAAAGACGTAAGCCTATAGCCCATGTGTCACCTAGCAAAGCCGGTTCCAGTAATTTCCCAGGAAAGCGCTGATCCGGGGCAGACATTACTCCCCATGCAATTACACGTTCTTACACTGATTTAGGCGATAAATAAACGTATACGCGTAAATTGCCTTTCGAGGAAAAAGGGGTAAGCCTATAGCCCATATGTCACCTAGCAAAGCCAGTTCCAATTACTTCTCCGGAAATCGCTGGTTCGGGGCATATATTACTCCCAATGCAATTACACGTTCTTACACTGATTTACGCGATGAATAAATGGATACGCGTAAATTGGCTTTCGAGGAAAAAGAAGTAAGCCTATAGCCCATATGTCACCTCGCAAAGCCAGTTCCAATGACTTCTCCGCAAAGGGCAGGTTCGGGCCATACATTACTCTCCATGCAATTACACTTGCTTACGCCGATTTACGCGGTGAATAAACGGATACGCGTAAATCGGCTTTCGTGGAAAAAGAGGTGAGCCTATAGCCCATGTGTCACATAGCAAAGCCAGTTCCAATGACTTCTCCGCATAGGGCAGGTTTGGGCCATACATTACTCCCCATGCAATTACACGTGCTTACGCTGATTACGCGATCAATAAACGTATACGCGTAAATTGGCTTTCGAGGAAAAAGAGGTAAGCCTATAGCCCGTATGTCACCTAGCAAGGTCAGTTCCAAATACTTCTCCGGAAAGCGCTGGTTCGGGGCATACATTACTCCCCATGCAATTACACATGCTTACGCTGATTTAGGCGACGAATAAACGTATTTGCGTAAATTGGCTGTCGAGGAAAAAGAGGTAAGCCTATAGCCCATATGTCACCTAGCAAAGCCAGTTCCAGTAATTTCCCAGGAAAGCGCTGATCCGGGGCATACATTACTCCCCATGCAACTACACGTGCTTACGCCAATTTACGCGATGATTAAATGGATACGCGTAAATTGGCTGTCGAGGAAAAAGAGGTAAGCCTATAGCCCATATGTCACCTAGCAAAGCCAGTTCCATTTACTTCTCCGGAAAGCGCTGGTTCGGGGCATACATTACTCTCCATGCAATTACACGTGCTTACGCCGATTTACGCGGTGAATAAACGGATACGCCTAAATCGGCTTTCAAGGAAAAAGAGGTAAGTCTATAGCCCATGTGTCACCTAGCAAAGCCAGTTCCAGTAATTTTCCACGAAAGCGCTGGTTCGGGCCATACATTACTCCCAATGCAATTACACGTGCTTACGCCGATATACGCGATGAATATAAACGGATACGCGTAAATCGACTTTCGAGAAAAAAGAGGTAAGTCTATAGCCCATATGTCACCTAGCAAAGCCAGTTTCAATGACTTTTCCGTATAGGGCTGGTTCCGGCCATACATTACTCCTCATGCAAAAACACGTGCTTACGCTGATTACGCGATGAATAAACGGATACGCGCAAATTGCCTTTCGAGGAAAAAGGGGTAAGCCTATAGCACATATGTCACCTCGCAAAGCCAGTTCTAATGACTTCTCCGGAAAGCGCTGGTTCGGTGCATACATTACTCCCCATGCAATTACACATGCTTACGCCGATTTACGCGATTAAAAAATATTAAATTATGTGGTTTTACGTGTGAAAACCACTTTCTGATCCACGCCGTAGTGGGGGACTCCGAAAATTTAGACCACCTGGGGTTCTTTAACGTGCACGTAAATTTAAGTACACGGGTGTTTTCGTATTTCGGCCACATCGAAATGCGGCCGCCGTGGCTAGGATTTGATCCCGCGTCCTCGTGGTTAGCAGCCCGACACCATAGCCGCTAAGCAACTACGTCGGGCGGTTTACGCGATGAATAAACGGTAGATCGGCTTTCCGGGAAAAAGAGGTAAGGCAATAGCGCATATGTCACCTAGCAAAGCCAGTTCCAATTACTTCTCCGGAAATCGCTGGTTCGGGGCACATATTACTCCCAATGCAATTACACGTTCTTACGCTGATTTACGCGATGAATAAGTGGATACACGTAAATCGACTTTCGAGGAAAAAGACGTAAGCCTATAGCCCATGTGTCACCTAGCAAAGCCGGTTCCAGTAATTTCCCAGGAAAGCGCTGATCCGGGGCAGACATTACTCCCCATGCAATTACACGTTCTTACACTGATTTAGGCGATAAATAAACGTATACGCGTAAATTGCCTTTCGAGGAAAAAGGGGTAAGCCTATAGCCCATATGTCACCTAGCAAAGCCAGTTCCAATTACTTCTCCGGAAATCGCTGGTTCGGGGCATATATTACTCCCAATGCAATTACACGTTCTTACACTGATTTACGCGATGAATAAATGGATACGCGTAAATTGGCTTTCGAGGAAAAAGAAGTAAGCCTATAGCCCATATGTCACCTCGCAAAGCCAGTTCCAATGACTTCTCCGCAAAGGGCAGGTTCGGGCCATACATTACTCTCCATGCAATTACACTTGCTTACGCCGATTTACGCGGTGAATAAACGGATACGCGTAAATCGGCTTTCGTGGAAAAAGAGGTGAGCCTATAGCCCTTATGTCACCTAGCAAAGCCAGTTCCAATGACTTCTCCGGAAAGCGCTGGTTCGGGCCATACATTACTCCCCATGCAATTACACGTTCGTATGCTGATTTACGCGATGAATAAACGGATACGCGTAAATCGGCTTTCGAAGAAAAAGAGGTAAGCCTATAGCCCATATGTCACCTAGCAACGCCAGTTCCAATGACGTTTCCGGAAAGCACTGGTTCGGCGCATACATTACGCCCCATGCAATTACACGTGCTTACGCTGATTTACGCGATGAAAAACGGATACGCGTAGATCGGCTTTCGAGGAAAAAGAGGTAAGCCTATAGCCCATAAGTCACCTAGCAAAGCCAGTTCCAATGACTTCTCCGGAAAGCGCTGGTTGGGGGCATACATTACTCCCCATGCAATTACATGTGCTTACGCTGATTTACGCGATTAATGAAGCGATACCTGTAGATCGGCGTTCGAAGAAAAAGACGTAAGCCTATAGCCCATATGTCACCTAGCAAAGCCAGTTCCAATGACGTTTCCGGAAAGCGCTGGTTCGGCGCATACATTACTCCCCATGCAATAACACGTGCTTACGCTGATTTACTCGATGAATAAACGGATACGCGTAAATCGGCTTTCGAAGAAAAAGAGGTAAGCTTATAGCCCATATGTCACCTAGCAAAGCCAGTTCCAATGACGTTTCCGGAAAGCGCTGGTTCGGCGCATACATTACTCCCCATGCAATTACACGTGCTTACGCTGATTTACGCGATGAATAAACGGATACGCGTAGATCGGCGTTCGAAGAAAAAGACGTAAGCCTATAGCCCATATGTCACCTAGCAAAGCCAGTTCCAATCCCTTCCACGGAAAGGGCTGGTTCGGTGCATACATTACTCACCATGCAATTACACATACTTACGCCGATTTACGCGATTAAAAAAATTTAAATTATGTTGTTTTACGTGCGAAAAGCACTTTCTGATTATGAGGGACGCCGTAGTGGGGGACTCTGGAAATTTAGACCACCTGGGGTTCTTTAACGTGCACGTAAATTTAAGTACACGGGTGTTTTCGTATTTCGGCCACATCGAAATGCGGCCGCCGTGGCTGGGATTCGATCCCGCGTCCTCGTGGTTAGCAGCCCGCCACCATAGCCGCTAAGCAACTACAGCGGGTGTTTTACGCGTATAATAAACGGATACGCGAAGATCGGCTTTCGAGGAAAAAGAGGTAAGCCTATACCCGATATGTCACCTAGGAAAGCCAGTTCCAATCACTTGTATAAGGAAAGCACTGGTTCGGCGCATACATTACTCCCCATGCAATTACACGTTTTTACGCCGATTTACGCGATGAATAAACGGATACGCGTAAATCGGCTTTCGAGAAAAAAGAGGCAATTCTATAGCCCATATGTCACCTAGCAAAGCCTGTTCCAATTACTTCTCCTGAAAGCGATGGTTCGGGGCATACATTACTCCCCATGCAATTACACGTGCTTACGCTGATTTACGCGACGAATAAACGGATACACGAAGATCGGCTTCCTAGGAAAAAGAGGTAAGGCTATAGCCCATATGTCATCTAGCATAGCCAGCTCCAATCACTTCTACGGAAAGCGCTGGTTCGGCGCATGCATTACTGCCCCCCCCCCTTCTTGCAATTACACGCGCTTACGCCTACACTCCCGGGGAAAAATCCCGGGGAAAACGGGAGTAACTGGGCCGTTAGTCCTAAGAAGGGCGCTTTCGTCCCTCAAAAGACCTAACTGCATGAATGCGCCTGCCGTGTGCAAATTTCGGAGAGTAAGTGCTTAGTCGCTGGTCAGGAAGAGAGCAAACGGGAGGACGAACGACAACAGTTACTCCCCATGCACTTCGCTGTTTTCGTCCGTGTCATGGAGCGATGCGGCGAAAACAGTATTGTCTTCAAATCGTGAATAGTTTGAAGGTCATGCACTGTCTTTTGAACTGCATGGAAAGCAGCACCTTGCCCTTCATGAGAAAATTGCGTGAAACATAAAATCTGGAATGTGAAGAGCCATGCCCTTCGTGCGCACACCGCCTCTATCAAACGCGCAAGTCATTGATAGACGGCAAGATTTTCTTGGCCAATAGTACCTAAGTTCATTTCGTTCCATAGAGGTTACGAACTTAACTGAAGCGATGTGTAGCTCACATGGGACACGCTAAGCCATAGAGAACTTGCCCTTCTGTGTCGTCATGGGTGCCCCGTTTGAGCTCGCTACACGTATACATCGCGTAATGCCTCAGTTTAGATCACCTTAAGAATACTCGGGCTGATTTCTTTTCGCAGTCACTTATGGTTGTAAGTACACTCAATGTTAGGCACTCACTGCACAGCATGCACAAAGTGCCGAGTCACTTTTACATTGCCGCACTGGCATTTCGATGCTTAACCTTGTCTCAATATCTGGTCCTGTCTAGCGACCACCGTGGCGGAGTGGTTCCTGCTTGTTCTTTCATATTCAGACTGTCACACAAACACAGCAAATGCACTGTGGAATTTCTTAAAATGGAATCGGGAACAGCTCAGGACTTGGATGAGATACCACAACTTGCTCACCAAGAAGATCGCGAATATGGTGTTGGAACCTCAGCGCTGACGCCCGTTGTTGCACCTGGGTCGCAAGCCCCAAGGGTAGCGTTGGCCTGGCGGCCTGGGGCACAACTGGAAGCATCCGAAGGTCCCGGCAAAGCATGAGTCGACTGGTAACAGAACAACTTGTTTATTCTAGCATCGCAAAAGAGCGGGCGGTCAGGTCGACCGAAGTGGAGAGACTGGAGAGCACGTTACTCAACAGAAGAAATCGGAGCCTCTCCCTTGGCGTCCGGGGGCAGCTGCTTTTATACTCTCGCAGTTGAGGGCAAGAAGGAACGCCTCTATAGACGCGCACGTGACTTCGCCGCTCGGGTACGTTGGGACGAGTAGGTGACGCATCCGCCGGGCCGGCGCCGCTCGGGAACGTTGGGACGCGTAGGTGACGCATCCGCCGGGCCGGCGCCGGTCAGACCTCCTCGCTTCACAGTTGGGGGAGCTCCTCTCCCCGGCTGCCGCGCTTCGACAAGCGTGGGCACCAACATGCACACACACACACACACGCACACGAAGACACGTGGCATTGGAACATGCCTGGACGCGCTTGGCGGGGAGGCGTAGCGGCGGCGCCGAACGGGCCAAAATGTCTGCCGCTTTGAACGAAGCCCCGGCGTCCGTTGCATCCGCGCCGGCTATACCGCGCGTCGTAGGCGAAACGTAACAGACCGCCCCGCCGGGGGAAGGAGATCCCGATGGTCAGGGGACTGCATCCGCTGTCCGGAGGGATGTCGCTCGATGATGCTCATAACCGAAGTCGGGCGTCCCTCGACGTTTCTTGAGCGCAGCGCACAGAGAAGGCCTCGTTCTCTCGTTCAGGTTCACACAGGACACTGCAAAGTGACTTCGGGAGAGTTGACATTTTTGTTCTCGTTCCCGGCAAGCGGTAGAACTAAGCCGAAACTCAACCGCTCAGTCAGCAAGCACGAAACAACCCTCACTAAGCCCTGCCAGGCTCTTTCCCCTTTTATACCACTGCCTAGTTCCTTACAGTAGTCTAGCAGCACTCAGAACGCGTCCACAAATTGGAAAATTGCACTAGAAAGCAGCTCATCACTTTGAAACACCACACAAAAGCAATATGTTAAAAATCCTGCCTCAGGAAGAAAACATCAGTAACAAACAATTTTGAGGCTGATTCCTACGTTAGGGGCTTCGACTTAAGCCATCGGCGTTACCGTTGAGACTCCCCTTTTTGTAACGCACCTCAAAGGAATATTGTTGCAAAGCGAGGCTCCAGCGCAGGAGGCGGCCATTTTTGGGAGAGATGGTCTGCAGCCATTGGAGAGGGCAGTGATCCGTCTCAATGATAAACCTCGAGCCGACTAGATAGCATGACAATTTCTGAACGGCCCACACGAGACACGCACACTCTTTCTCGGTGGCGCTGTACGCCTGCTCACGACTGGTCAGCTTACGACTAGCATACAGGACGGGGTGTTCCACTTCTCCATTTTCCCGTTGGCACAGTACAACGCCCATGCCTCGCTCACTAGCATCGCACTGAACAACGAACCCTTTTGTGTAGTCGGGCGATCGTAGCACAGGCTGGCTTGTTAGGGCGCTCTTTAGGGCGCTAAAAGCTCTTTCCTTTGTCTCGTCCCAGACGACTGTTTGCGGCTCTGTTTTTCTTAGAGCATCCGTCAGGGGAGCCGCGATATCAGAGTACCTGGGGATGTACCTCTGATAGTAGCCGGCGACACCTAAGAACGACCGAATATCGGTCTTCGTGCGCGGTTGCGGGAAGTCTCGCACAGCGGCCACCTTTATTTCAGAGGGGCGGCGACGACCCCGACCAATCACGTGACCGAGGTAGACAACCTCGGCCTGTGCTAACTGGCACTTGGGAGCCTTGACTGTCAAGCCCGCTTCGCGCAGGCGGGTTAGCACTGCCCGCAAGTGTGCCATATGCTCAGACCAGGATGCGGAGAATATCGCTACGTCGTCTAGATACGGTAAAGCGAATTCTTGCTGTCCCCGCAACACTTTATCCATGAGGCTTGAAAAGCAGTATGGCGCGTTCTTCAAACCAAAACTCAACACTTTAGGACGGAATGTTCCCATTGGTGAAATGAACGCCGCATACCTACTAGCCTCTTCTGTAAGTGGAACCTGCCAATAACCCCTGACAAGATCTAGGGTGGAAATAAACTGAGCGCTACTAACTTTCTCAAGGCGCTCCTCGATCTTAGGGATCGGATAAATTTGATCCTTAGTGATGGAATTAAGCCTGCGGTAGTCGACGCAAGGACGAGGTTCCTTGCCCGGTACCTCAACTAAAATCAAAGGGGAGGTATAATCACTCTCACCAGCCTCAATAACTCCGAGCTGTAGCATTTTCTTTACCTCAGCCTCCATAATATCGTGCTGGCGGGGTGACACCCGGTACGCCTTGGATCGTACTGGCTCTGGGGAGGTAAGTTCTATATCATGAGTAAGGACAGAAGTCCTACCAGGCCTCTCAGAGAACAGACCTTGAAACTCTTGTAAGAGTTGGTGTAGTTCGATTTTCTGCTCAGGCGACAGCGATGCTCTACTGATTAAGTCACTAATGACTTGATCGGTGTCTTTCCTGTTCGTCACTGAGCCTAGTCCCGGAAGCTCGACCGGAAGCTCTTCAGGAACGTTTACCATCATGCCCACCACTGCTTCCCGTTGTTTATAGGGTTTGAGCAGATTACAGTGGTAAACTTGCTGTGCTTTCCGCTTTCCTGGCAGACTCACCACGTAGTTGACGTCCGACAGTTTTTGAACAATTCGTGCTGGGGCCTCCCACTGCACGTCTAGTTTGTTTTTTAGCGATGTGCGCAATATCATGACCTCATCGCCCACCTCAAAACGACGGGCCCTGGCTGTCCGATCATAATAAACCTTGGCCCTCTGCTGGGCCTTTGCCATTGCTTCACCTGACAACTCCTGTGCCCTTCTTAAGCGTTCGAGGAGCTTAAGCACGTACTCCACCACGACTGGGTCGTCGCCCCTGCCTTCCCACGATTCTCGAAGCATGCGAAGCGGAGATCGCAGCGAGCGACCGTACACCAGCTCAGCTGGCGAAAACCCCGTAGCCGCATGCGGCGCGGTCCTTAATACAAACATCACCCCAGGCAGACACAGCTCCCAGTCAGTTTGATGTACAAAACACAATGCTCTCAACACGCGCTTCATGACGGAGTGGAGCTTCTCAACGGAATTCGATTGTGGGTGGTACACTGAGCTGTGTAACAGCTTTACCCCACACCTTTCGAGAAAAGTCGTCGTCAAAGCGCTAGTAAACACTGTGCCCTGATCTGATTGGATTTCCGCAGGAAAACCAACTCGCGCAAATATGGACAGTAGTGCATTGACTATCTCAACTGAGCTGAGTTCTTTAAGCGGCACTGCTTCAGGGAACTTTGTCGCTGGGCAGATCACAGTCAAAATGTGTCTGTACCCCGTGGCTGTTACCGGCAGAGGTCCCACTGTATCAATAACGAGCCGTCTAAAAGGCTCCGTAATGATAGGTACCAATCTCAACGGCGCCCTCGATTTGTCCCCTGGTTTGCCCACCCGCTGACAGGTGTCACATGTCCTCACGAAATGGTCTGCGTCCCGAAAACACCCTGGCCAATAGTACTCTTGCAAGAGACGGTCCTTAGTTTTCTTAACTCCTAGGTGTCCGGACCATGAACCCCCGTGCGACAAGCGCAACAGATCCTGACGGTAGCACTGAGGCACGATCAGCTGATCGAACTCCACTCCCCTGCGGTCTAGATACTTCCGGTACAGGACCCCACCTCTTTCCACAAAGCGAGCATTTTTCTTGGCGATACCTTCCTTGACAATGCAGCGTATGTTTTCTAGGTTGCCATCCTTCTTTTGCTCGGCTATCAAAGCCGACCGGCTGACTTTTAGCAACCTATTAAGTCCGTCTGACGTAGGCGCGATGAGCAAATCTGTAGATAGCTCTTCTAACTTTCCCGCATCGGTAATTTCCTCTCCAGTATCTGGTGCCTTTAACGTTACAGACTCAATTTTATTCAGTTCGGGCGTGCTCTGAATATCAGCTTGCTGCGCCTCTGACCCTTTTTCATTGTTTGATAACGTCGGCCTCGCAACTACCGCCTTTGCAGCGAGCTCCCGAACCTTCGATCTGGTTAAGGCCTGAACGCTAGCCTCACCAAACAAAAGCCCCTTCTCGCGCAGGAGGTGATCGGACCTGTTCGAAAATAGGTACGGGTACTGGGGGGGCAGCATAGATGACACTGCGGCCTCCGTCTCAAGCGCTCCGAAAGGTCCTTCAATAAGCACTTTTGCTACGGGCAGACACACGCTATGAGCTTCCACGGCTTGCTTGATCCATGCGCACTCGCCCGTGAACATATCGGGTTCTACGTAAGACGGGTGAACTACATCCATCGTAGCTGCGGAATCGCGAAGCACTCGGCACTCTTTCCCGTTCACGAGGGCTCGCATGTAAGGCTCGAGAAGCTTCATGTTCTCGTCAGTGCTGCATAATGACAAAAACACGACTTTTGTTTTTGTTTCCGGACACTGCGCCGAAAAGTGACCCGGCTTCTGGCACGTATAACACACGCGCGCTTGCCTCATCTCGAACCGCTTTCTGCGTTCGGCTTCGGCTGCCGCCGTCTCCTTACGTTCTGTCGGACTGCTTTCACTCGCATCCGCACTACGTGTGTCCCCCTTTAATCTCATGGGCGTGAACTTCGGCCTCTCAAACTTCGAGCCAAATTCACCCTTTTGACCGTCCTTAGCTCCGCGAGCCCGACGCGTCACAAACTCCTCGGCTAGCTCAGCGGCTTTAGCCACTGTACTAACGTCTGACCTATCCAAGACCCAGTACCGCACGTTCTCAGGTAACCGACTATAAAACTGTTCTAGCCCGAAACACTGCAGAACTTTCTCGTGGTCACCAAACGCTTTCTCTTCTTTGAGCCACTCCTGCATGTTTGACATTAACCTGTAGGCAAACTCTGTATATGACTCACTTCTGCCTTTCTCATTTTCCCGAAACTTCCGACGGAACGCCTCCGCTGACAGCCTGTATTTTTTTAGCAGACTCGATTTCACTTTGTCGAAATCCTCTGCCTCCTCTCTATTCAAGCGAGCGACTACGTCGGCCGCCTCGCCGGGTAACAAAGTGAGCAAGCGCTGTGGCCACGTTTCCCGAGGGAACCCCTGCTTCTCGCAAGTTCGCTCAAAGTTAACCAGGAACAAACCAATGTCCTCTCCAAGCTTAAACGGCCGCATCAGGTCAGTCATTTTGAACAATACTCGTTCTCCTGCACCGTGTGCCTGACTTCCATTACGAGCGCGTTCCATCTCTACCTCGAGACGCTTCATTTCCAAAGCGTGGTCGCGCTCTTCTTTTTCTTTCTCTTTTTGTTCTTTAAGTTCGCGCTCCTGTCTTTTTGCAGTCTCCCTCTCCTCAATGGTCTCAAGGCATTCCGACAGCTCGTCATCCTCAGCTTCTAACTCAAGAATAGCCCTTAGCAGTTCTGGTTTTCTGAGTTTGTCCGAGACATCCAGACCCAACTCTCTTGCAAGCTCCAGCAATTTCGGTTTGCGCAACGACTTCAAATCCATGGCTGCTCTGAATGCTGCTTTCTCTACTGCCTATTATTGTCTTGCCGCAAACTAACCCGGCAGCAACGACAACCACAATTACCAGCTCTGTTTCTGACACTAACAAAAGCCTGGCAAAGCTCAGAAGAAGAAAGTCCCGCACTCACCAAACCTCGCAGCCAAGAATTCAGCGCAGTCGTTCCGCTGCAGGCAACCAGTCATCACACAGGGCTCGTTGCACTGCTCCCGGATGGTCGTTGTGCTGCTCAGCATACAGTCAACTGCATATCTTCGCTGCTGGCCTCCGTTGTCGCGATCTCACCGCTGGCAGACAGTTGTTGGAACCTCAGCGCTGACGCCCGTTGTTGCACCTGGGTCGCAAGCCCCAAGGGTAGCGTTGGCCTGGCGGCCTGGGGCACAACTGGAAGCATCCGAAGGTCCCGGCAAAGCATGAGTCGACTGGTAACAGAACAACTTGTTTATTCTAGCATCGCAAAAGAGCGGGCGGTCAGGTCGACCGAAGTGGAGAGACTGGAGAGCACGTTACTCAACAGAAGAAATCGGAGCCTCTCCCTTGGCGTCCGGGGGCAGCTGCTTTTATACTCTCGCAGTTGAGGGCAAGAAGGAACGCCTCTATAGACGCGCACGTGACTTCGCCGCTCGGGTACGTTGGGACGAGTAGGTGACGCATCCGCCGGGCCGGCGCCGCTCGGGCACGTTGGGACGCGTAGGTGACGCATCCGCCGGGCCGGCGCCGCTCGGGAACGTTGGGACGCGTAGGTGACGCATCCGCCGGGCCGGCGCCGGTCAGACCTCCTCGCTTCACAGTTGGGGGAGCTCCTCTCCCCGGCTGCCGCGCTTCGACAAGCGTGGGCACCAACATGCACACACACACACACACGCACACGAAGACACGTGGCATTGGAACATGCCTGGACGCGCTTGGCGGGGAGGCGTAGCGGCGGCGCCGAACGGGCCAAAATGTCTGCCGCTTTGAACGAAGCCCCGGCGTCCGTTGCATCCGCGCCGGCTATACCGCGCGTCGTAGGCGAAACGTAACAATGGGGAGGTCACGCCCGGCCCACTTATCACTTTGAGCTTTTAGTTCCTGCACTTTGACATTCCATAAATCTTTGATGTCTCGATGTGTGCCTAACGGTACACCGAGATAAATCTCAGGCGTGAGCTTCCTCTGCATGCCTTCAAAAACACGCGGCGTTGTTTGCCACCGGCCATGCCACAAGCCGACACACTTATTCAGGTTTATATTGCTGCCCGTCATGTCACAGAACTCACGCATAATTGTCATGTACTGCGAAGGCCAGGGCAAAGATGTGCTAAAACGTGTGAAATTAATGATTGTACCAGGGGGAGTGAAAACATTCTTTTTGAAACTACATAATAATACCTTGCCTGTGAAAACATGGCTAGAAGAAAGAAGGGACTTTTTACCATAGGGGGGCTAACTGTTTGATTTGCAAGAAATCAGACTATAGAACACGTTTTTCTAGACAGTTGGAGTGCGGCCTTCTTTTGGGATATTATGCAAAGAACAATTAAAAAAGAATTGCCGGTAACACCGCATGGTATATTTGTTACCTAGCCACAGTGCAAGACAGTATACCTTATGACATGTTCTTTCTTCTCGGCCTTCACAGTACCTGGAGAAACCGCATGGCTGTAAGGAATCATGACATAAATGTGAGAACAATAAACTCCTACTTTGCTGAAAATACGAGTAAACTGCGGGAAGTGTTTCAGAAATTAGCGTATGACGATGAACTGTTGTTATTGATGGATGCCCTTGCCAAAACGAAAGTTTTGTAATCTCAACCGCAAACGCCAAGCACAGCGATGGGAAAGTGAATATTGTCAGATGGTGGCAGCAGTGTGTATTGATGTATTTGCCGATTGTCTCGAAATAAATAAATAAAAAAGACCACCGTGGTGAAGTGGAAAGAGTACCTGACTTGTGAGCAAGAGGATTTGAGTTCGAATCCTACTTTCGGGTACGTTTCTTTTTTTCAGCTCAGTAATTTTTTATTAGGGTATAAATGCCTAATTTCATTCATTCCACTTTGTGGCGCGCCGGAAATAATTACCGTTACTCCCTTGAGGAGCATCGGAAAAGGGCAACTGTTAGTCCTCGGAGTAGGCGCATGGGGAGTAACAGTTCATCTCATGTCAGTTAGTCCCAAAAAGGACTAACCTCCTTACCCCTTTTAGTCCTTTTTTTTTCTTAGAGTGTATTTCCGCAATGAATAAACGAGTACGCGTGAATGGGCTTACGAGGAAAGAAAAGGTAAGCCTATAAACGACCGGGGCGCCGTTACGCTTTCCGTATTACGGGCAGTCTTGTAGGGATGCAATGAAGCCGCTTCTATATGACGTATATGGCGGTTCCGAGCGCTTGATGGCTGACACGCGGCAGGCGTCCAGGAGAGGAGGCAGATAGGGTTACTGTACGAATTCTTGAGCTAGGTTTAAAGGGTCGATACTCCTTTGTGCAGCGATGACACAGTTGAAGAACTGATAACTTTTCATATACATACTTTGGATTGCTCATAAAACACAGGGACGAAGGAAAGGACTATAGACACTACGAGCGCAAAATAGAGGACATTTGGCGCTTCTTACGTCCTTTATTTCGTCCATGTGTTTCAGGAGCAACCCAAAGTGTGAATATGATTACAGAGTTGGCCTGGTGGATACTGGGTCTTTCCTACGTAAGGATAACAGAACGTGAAGGTTGGAAAAAGGGAGTGCTGAGCCTCCCCCTCACCCCCCCCCCCCCCAGTTCTAGAGAACCTAGTACACTGAAACCACTCGATACTACCCTCTCTCCCCCATCCAACACCAGAATACACCAGAATACCTCCTTTCGTGACTCGCCAATTTCATCAGCTATAACCTCGTATGTCATACCCAGGTATTAAATATTAAATTTTCTGCTCTTGTTTGGTCGTACAACGTAACCATGGTAATTTCCAGCGAAGCTAACTGCGTTCTTGGCTACCTTTGCCGCAACTTACGCCTATGGGTGCAACTTCTGTAATATAATTAGCCAATAACACGCTACTCGGGCCAAAACCAAAATACGCATGTGTGACATATGGGACCCTAAACAATTTAATCTGGCAAAAATACTAGAATCTGTTCAAAACCGTGCTACCAGGTTTAACCTCTCCGACTACTCGCATAATAACAGCATCAGAGAACTAAAGTCCTGTCCCAGTGAGAACAATGACTTCCTTTGGATACTGTATGGAAATCCACTGCCAGGACATGGATATTCTGGGCATGTGTCGAATACGTCCTGCAGACGTTCCTCACCTGACCGTTTTTGGCCGCCGTGCCCTGCTGACATTCAAGCTTGCATGACCGCGAGGGACATCATAGGACCATGCTGCGTACGTTTTACGGGCTTATGCCAGATACCTTTGCTCACTGTTGACCATAATGTCCGTTACGGTTGCTACACACGCTGTGTGACAGATGCGACGGGCACAGCGCCCACGCCTCGAGAAGAGATACAGTTTGTTCACGCGTTGCGCGCGCATATACGTGTGCGGAAGTGCACCATACTCCTAATTCTTCTAGGCCTTCGGCGAAGCGAAAGTAGCTTATTGAACTAACATAAATTTTCGAAGTGAATTGAGCCAGAAAATTCGCGACGTACGACGTATGCACGAGCTGCAGACATAACTTCGGATTGTAAGTCGAATATGCGAGAAATAGTTCTGTTACGAGGAAACTCAGACAAAGCCTCATTGAAGGACACATTTCAAGCGTATGTCGAAAAAGGTCCATATGGGATAACCTCGAGACATCCGTGGTAGGATATCCAAAACTGGACATGCGGCGGATGTCCTACTTGTCTCCGAAATGGTGCACGGACATTGGGGCACGATTTGATGTCCTATGCGCAAAGTGTTTCTTGCCTTTCGTCGCAAAGTTGCTCGACTGCATTTTTCATAAATTTTATCACGCATTCCCCTCGTACAACTGCAATTACCCCAGCTCCACGTCATTATAGCTTACTCAACCATGCTAAAGCCGTACCCCCTCCCCCTCGGACCGCAGCTACTATATATATATATATTGCTACGGGATAGTATTTCCAATGACTAAGAGCCGAGCAGTAAGAAGACGACGACGACGATTAGAAGCTAGCGCGGGCTGTTGCATCTTGGCCAAGCGCAGCGTATTTTCTTGTGAATATACTTGTACATAGCTTTTCGTCTGCGTCTTCCTACGTAACAATATTTTTTGTGCGCACCTTGAAATACTGGCATTGTTTTCTTGCCGACGACGCCGTAGAAATAAATTAATTCAAACGCTTTCACAAATTGCTTCTTCTAACTTCGATTCCACCAAATTGCGTTATATCTGCCTCCTCCGTTTCATTTCTTTCTCTTTCTTTCTTTCCTCATTTTTTTTATCTGCACGCTTATTGAACTAGATTGAATCAAGGCGCACCAACAGCTTTGGCAAAGTACGGACAATGCCTCCTTTACTAGATGCCTGCCGCGTTGCCCGGTGAACTCGGTTCCGTGCCCTTTTCCTTTTCTCGTCTCCGCGAAAAGGCAACGAGCGCCTCTCATGGCAAACGCGCCAGCGAGCGCGAGGAGAGGAGGGGAACAAGCTAACCCCAAGGAATGAGCTCATAGCCAATGATAAGCATAACCTGGAAGTTAGGAGGGAGTGAAAGAATGCCCTAGTACTTATCGGTGGTGATTCAAATATGAGGAGGCGCAAAAGAGCTCTAATGGAGCGCGCAAAGGGTGATAAGCAGGTAGCAGTCGGGACGTTCCCAGACAGGACAATGGACGCAGTACTGAGAGAAACAAAAAGCGAGCTTTCTGAGAATGTTGCAGAGCGCAATTTGGTAGTGGTAGCGGCAGGGCTAAATGATGTCCTGAATGGTGAAGCCGCAAAAGTAGTGGAAATATTAGCGGAGGGGAGTTGACGATTTAAGGGCGATAGCACAGCAAGTCCAGATCGTGGTATGCACAGTGCCGGAGGTGCAAGGAAGGAACGGAGCAATTGCCAAGGACGTTGTGGCTGTTAATCGTGATATAAGAAAACTAAGCCAGGAGAAAGGATTTGAAGTGGCAGACATAAACAGAGAAGTGAATAGAGCAGGCTTTGGCGGAGGCTTTACACGAGATGGCATCCACTTTAATGGAAGGCTAGGAGCCGAGATCGGCTGGCGCCTGGCAGGTCGGGCAGTAGCTTTTTTAGGAGGTCCACTGCGCCTCAGGGTGTAGGGGTAGGTAGAAACAGTGTAGAAAGTGCAACAATAGAGGCTGACGCCAATAAAATGTGCACTAGGAGGTCCAGGAAGAAAACTACAAAGAAATTTAACACCAGGATCAGGTACATAAACATGCAAGGCGGTAGAAAGAGAGCGAGGTGGTTAGAAATAGAACAGCAGTTAAAGGACGAAGAAGTAGGTGTATACGCGCAATGCGAAACACATCTCAGGGATCTAGAAGACCCACCGTTTATTGAAGGCTACGTCTGGGAAGGGAGCAATAGAACAACAACGGAGAGGAAGGGAGGAGGAGTAGGTATGCTGATACATCAAGGAACAAATTGGCAAAGAATAAAGTTAACTTGCAAAGAACATGTCTAGGTATCAGGTACAATTGCCGGTAAAAAGACATGGCTAGGAGTAGTTTATTTAGGGACAGGGGACAAATGCAGGCAAGAGAACAAAGATCTAGTTAAGTGTCTGAGAAGGTGTCGATATTTGTCTGCTTGGTGACATGAATGGCCACATCAAGGACCTGGATGGATACACAGATTGTAATGGGAAGTTGATGCTAGACTTCTGTGAGCGACGCAACCTAGTTATAGTAAATAGAGAAACTAAGTGTGAGAGACAAATCACGTGGGAGCCCCGTAACAGACAAACGACCATTGACTACTGCTTAATGTCGCAGGGGTGGTATAGCAAGCTCGCAATAATGGAAATAGACGAAGAGGCGAAGTACAGCCTCGGAAGTGATCATAAGCGTATAAGTCTACAGTTGGGAGCCCTACTCAAAAGAGAAATGCAGGGAAGTAAAAAAAAGTACGCAAAATTAAATGACGGACAAATAGCGCAAATAGCGGCTGGCATAGAGGAAGCAATAGAGAAACATCCCATGGAAAGGTGGGATTATAATCAGTTAGAACTACTCATTAGTACAAAAATAAAAGAAGTAAAAGGAGTAAACCGCTGGAGAGGAAAGAGGAAGCCACAAAGTTGGTGGAATAAGGAAATTAGAGAGGCCATCGAACAACGACGGTGGGCATCTCGGGAACACAGAGAAGCAAAAAGGGCGCAGTTATCTAAAGAGGAAATAGGCCAAAAATGGGAATATTATCGACAAAAGAAACAACAAGTGCAGGTCCTCGTCCAGGCTAAAATAAAGCAGTCCTCTGACCGCTGGCTGGCTGAAGTTCGCGATGCAACTAAAGGGGGGTCAAGAAAATTCTGGAACCATATAAGCTGGCTGGGTAAAGCTAATCACAGAAAACAGGAACAGATTCACGATGCCGAAGGAAATTGTTTAGAGGGAGATGACGCTGTGAACTACATTGGTTCAGTTATAGCAGAGTCATTTAGGAAAGACAATAGGTTAATCGCCCCAAATGAGGGAGCAACACAGAATAGCATAATAGAAAACAGCTTAGAACTGACCAATCTTGACTGGAAAAAGGCGGAAGCAAATGTTCCAAAATGCCCGTCCGCGGGTATAGACGAAATTCCAATCAAGATAATTAATGAACTTGGCCCAAGAAGCAAGGAAACGCTGATAAAAGCATTGGAGGCAGTCATAACAAATAAGCAAATTCCGCACAGCTGGAAACAGAGTAAAATGAATACGATTTATAAAGGGAAGGGTGATAAGAAGAACATAAAATCATTCCGACCAATTACGATAACATCAGTTATATATAGGCTCGCGATGCAGGCGGTGAAATTAAAAGTGCAGTCATGGGTAGAAAGTAACAGAATACTCGGAGAACTTCAGAACGGGTTCAGAAGTGGTAGGCGCTTAGATGATAGCCTGTTCGTGCTTACCCAGTGTATAGAAATAGCTAAGGCGGAAAATAGACCTCTGTATTTAGCCTTCCTGGACATAAGTGGTGCATACGACAACGTGAACAGAGAACTCCTGTGGTACATATTAAAAGCTGAAGGTATCGGTCATGAGCTAATTGATTTTCTAGAGGAACTATATCGAGAAAATAATGTTGAGATAACATGGGAAGGAATTAAGAGTACGACAACTGTTGAGGTTCACAAAGGATTAAGGCAAGGTTGTCCTCTATCACCGCTGCTGTTCATGCTTTATATGATAAGCGTGGAAAGAAGGTTACAACGAAGCAATCTAGGGTATAATCTGTCGTACAGATTAGTCGAAAAGGTTGTTGAGCAACGACTACCGTGTTTAATGTATGCGGACGATATTGTACTGTTAGCAGATAGCCAGGAAGATTTGCAAACTCTGGTTAATTACTGTGGAGACGAAGGAAACAGTTTAGGTTTCAGTTTTAATGCAGCTAAGTCCGGTGGGATGTTTTTCAACGATAGCACTGATCAGGAGCTTACAATACAAGGCCATGAATACCCCGAGTGGCCGAATACAAATATCTCAGGATATGGATAAACAAAGGGCAGATGTACACGGAAAAGCACGAACAGTCTCTCATAGCAAAAGGGCGAAGAGATGCCGGGATAATGAAACATAGGGCATTGTGGGGGTACAACAGGTATGAGGTACTGAGAGATATTTGGAAGGGAGTAATGGCGCCGGGGCTTACTTTAGGGAATGCGCTCCTGTGTTTAAGGGCAGAGGTTCAGTCGAGACTAGAAGTAAATCAGAGATCTGTGGGAAGGTTAGCACTAGGTGCCCACGGGAAAACCACAAACGAAGCAGTACAGGGGGACATGGGCTGGGCATCGTTCGAAGCATGGGAAGCTCACAGTAAAATCCTATACGAAAAACATCTGAGGAAATTGGACGATAACAGGTGGGCAGCTAAGGTGTTCAAATACCTATACAGAAAGAGCGTTGAATCACAATGGCGGAAAAGAACTAGGAAGCTAACCAGTATGTATGCCAGACACGAGGACGAAGAAAGACAGAGCATTAAACGACAGGTTAAAAACGCGGAAGGTAAAAATTGGATAAATTCAATGGAAAAGAAGCATAGTGTGGAACTGTATCGATACTGGAAACAGCAGATCAGGAAGGAAGCGTTTTATGATAACTCAAGAGGCAGTGCCCTACTCTTTGAAGCTAGATCAGGATGCCTTAGAACGCGGAGCTATAAAAAAATTTAACGAATGTTTAATGTACTGTGTGTGGTAAATATGTAGAAACAATGGAACGCCTCATACTAAAATGTGATGGTATCAAGCCCGATGTCGATGCGGCCTCAGTCACCCTTCCTGAGGGCCTAGGGTTCAGAGATAATAATAGTCATGTAAATAAATATGTGGTGGAAATTAGCAAAAGGCGATTGGTGGATTGGTGGCACAAAAGCAGAGAGGTGACATAAGGTTAAAAGGGTAGGAAGACGTATTTAAAGAAAATCGAGAAATTCAATAACACACAACACAGATAAAAATAAAAGGCAAAATAAAAATCGGAGCATGGTGGCAACATTCATCGCCCCGTTTCAAAGGGGACGCTCCTACCTTCTATCCATCCATCCAGCCTGCAACTTGGATCACGTGCTGTGGCCTCTGAGATTACCATGGCATCTGTCACCGTCTCGGAGGCCCGCACTAACGCTCGCTAACAGACGCCCGCGCATATAACGCGCCGGCGGAAGCATTCAGCTGTCGCTGCCACATCCGCCAGAAGTTGAAAAGGCAACAAGCGCCGCCTCACGGAATTTATGCTGAACTAAGGGAACCGCCGCTACAATGGGAAAGCGAGCAACGCGGCGGGCATATATAATTGTAATAAAGGAGGCATTGGTACGGAGTATGGAAAAGGAGAGGGATGTGGAGGCATCGCAGTTCGCTGCGTCGCTTGTGACAGTGGCGCTTCAATACTAGCGGTTCACTAGCGCCACTGGCGCCCCACTGAAGTAGTGGCTTTACGCCATAGAGTTTGTCAAACTCTATGCTTTACGCCAACCTACTGGCTTTCGCCTGCTTCGGATCTCGAAGGCTGTATTTTAGCTGAACAACCGTGAAACAACTGCCAGTCAACACACGCAACCATGCACGAAACCCGACTCGTATTTCGTGATGTCTCGACCGCGGTGCACGCAGATGTTGGCGGTAACTCCAGTTGATTCAGCAGGTGTGCTCCAATCGTGTGGGCCGGATGAACGTGTAGCTGAGTGTGTAGCGGCTGTGGTCTCGGAACCGCAGTGCGTCGTGTTATCTCCGGGCTATTTTACTCAGTGACTGTTCTTGTGGCGTGCGTGTTGTGTGCTCGGAAGGTGAATGGAATTGTTCTGAAATCTCTGCACTTATGCGAAGGATCATGAGTGAAGTGGACATTCCCAAAGCATTGCATCTCGTGCGCGAGAAAATAGCGGCGGCCTCTGCGGGCTTAGGTGGCCCAGCACCACGCCTTGTAGCCGTGAGCAAAACGAAGCCCAAGGAGCTCGTGATTGCTGCTTACAACGAAGGCCAAAGACATTTTGGTGAAAACTACATGCAAGAGCTATTAGAAAAAGCAAACAGTGCCGAAATACTGCGCGACTGTCCGGAAATCAAATGGCATTTCATCGGCCGCCTGCAGAGCAACAAGGTGCCAAAACTCCCAAAGATACCAAACTTGTTCATGGTGGAGACTTTGGAATCGCAGAAAACTGCTCATGCCCTTAACGCGGCTTGGGCTGCGAGCGGTCATTCTCCCCTGAACGTCTTGGTTCAGGTGAACACAAGTGGCGAGGAGCAGAAAAACGGCATCGAACCGAAAGACGCGAGCCAACTTGTCAAGTTTATTGTTGGAGAATGCCCGAGTCTAAAGTTCGCTGGTCTAATGACAATTGGCATGGCCGAGTACGACAAGAGCAGTGGTCCAAATCCAGACTTCGTGTGCTTAGCCAAATGTAAAGAGGAACTCTGCAAAGAGTTTGAATTCAGTGCATCAGATGTTGAGCTTAGCATGGGTATGTCTGCCGACTTTGAGGAGGCCATTCGGATGGGAAGCACGAATGTTCGTGTAGGCAGCACCATCTTCGGGCACCGAGAATATGCTCCTAAAACGTAGACGCCAAAAACAGAACAATAGCGGGAAGAATTGTGCCTCTGGTCCCTTCTTGTGGCTGTGACAAGTATCACTTTGGTTGTTACCCCTTCAACAATAAATGATGCGCTTCGTGCACGGTATTGCCTTCTCTTGAATTTCTCCGTCTTTAGGATTTTATCCTGAAGCTGGCATGTAAGTACATGAGCAACATTCCAAGAGAGGGAAAAAAATATGGCAGTTTCCTTTACTAACGCAAGCACACAGACCAAATAATTTCGCCCTTATTTCGAGTCCTCTTCCACGAGGCAAGGCTGTTACCCCAGTTATGTGTAAAATTGTTTGGTTTGCAACTGCAAAAGGGGCCACACACGTGAAAGGTTGTATGCGAAATATCTAGACTGGATCTTTTTTAAAGACATGCATCTTTTAAAACGTAATCCCCTGCTACTGTAGCATACATTTCTCATCGATATACAAGCATCTTTATTCCATTGCCACAGCACTCTTGTTTCCCGATTTGTGAGCCATCAAGAAAGTGCTTAAAATATATATATATATATATATATATATATATATATATATATATATATATATATATATATATATATATATTATATATGCACACAAATTTCCCACACTGCTCTCGCAATTCAAATACTAATAATAAAGATGTTTTACTCTCTCTTTCCTCAAAAATGCAGCTTCAAAGAACCAAAAAGTTTGAACTCAGTAGGGAGTCAAGAGCATAAGTGGGGCAATTGAACTATCCAATAACTGTTCAATGTAGACTGCTACATGAAGTAATACTGTACCATGTTGTTGCCTCCGACGAATGATGTGGAATGAAACGTGAATTAAGCATGAAAAAAAATTTGTAGAAGTGCTTTGCATTTCCTTTTTCCAAGAACTTGTACACATCCCTGCAGCCCCAAAGCTCTGCTAGTAAAACGCACATTACCTTTGCAGTCACATCCTTCACCAGTGAGGATGCAGCAATCTTTTAAGAAAGCGTTTACACCAGCAAATCATGCAAATTCTATAAACTGTTCTCTAATAACACAAAAGTGGACAATGACTCAATGAGATTTCAATCTTTCTTCACCAAAAGTTTGATTGCCGAGCGCAGTGTTTGTTCCCTGGAGTCGACTAGTCTGATGCCACCTTGAATAATGCAGCACTTCAAAACAGTTGGACCCAGAAACATCCACACCGACAGTCCAGAGATATACAATTAACTTCAGAATAAGTATCAAACTTGTTACTTTCCTATATTACATAAATTTATAGAACTTATTAGCTACCTATATAACTCATTCTGTTTGAGATAATGGAACAAAAATCTATTTACTGAAGCAATGTGGTGATGTGCACCTCTCCTGTGCAGGTTCCTGCGTGCACGCATGCTGGTGAGTGAAGCAGTCACTGTTCAAGCCAAATAATAAAATGTTCCAGAGAAAAAAAAAAGAACTGACCCAGCCTTTAATGACTTGCATTTGAGAGAGAACAGTAAACGCACAGCTGTTTTTCATACACTGTTTTAATGAAAGAAATCACTTGAGCAAGATAGTGAATTCTCTAAACCAATACCATAATAAAAATATGTATGCTATAAATATGTTACAAAGTGAGTTTCTTGTACAAAAGTCTGGTTGCTTTGTTTTCACACCTTAGCCTTAGCACACAAGTCCATCCTTCGTTTTTTTTTTGTGTACAAGTGCGACTGATCGCTCACATCACACAATGGGTACACATTCTCGCACACGCATGCACACTCACATGAAACGTGGTAGGAGAGAGAAAGAGAGAGAGCAACATAACTTCTTGTCATATATTCTTGGCGGCTGAAAACAGTATCTCCAGAGGTCCGCAGAACATACATACACACATCACATAGATTCAAAAACGACACAGTCGGAAATGGGTGCAAGTGGCTATGTACAAAAAGCGGGGCTCGCAAAACGCAGCCGCTCCGTGCCCTGTTGGCTCCACAGTAAGTGCCTGCCTAGGTAGTGCAGCAGCATCAAGACAATTATTGGATAGAGGGATTTGGGGGGGGGGGGTGGGGGGGATTGCTTTGGAAGATGGAGAAACACCGTTGTGACAAAGTTACAGGGTGTGACTTACCGTAGAAAAACAAAGCAGCGAAAAAAACAAAGAAAGAAAGCAAGGCATGTACAAGTTACTGTCGCGAACAGAAAGGCTGCCTGACCTCTCTGAATGAAGAGGGCTTCGGTCAAGAATGCCTTCGGTGACAGTCATTTAAGCGTTACATCTTGGCACATGGCTAAGTTGATGTCTTTTTGATTGAACAATGGATACTGGTGCCACCTGTGCTGATGGGGAATGAAAGCGTTATGACTGTGAACACAAAAAGGAGTAGACTGCCGCCGTTATTACGCTTAGTCTAGCTCATCAAAGGGCAATCTCTTTATGCCACATACGCAGAGCAGCCATCTGGCAAGCTGCCGGCATTATGCATTTATGGCCGAAGTCTTTTGGAACAAAGCTTTTGTGTAGCAAGAGCTCCTTAAAAAAACACTTGTTAAGATTTGCTTCGCATGCAGGAAATAGAATACTACACAGGGCCTTGGTGCTAAGAAATGAGGCATCTACTAGGTCCGCAACAGGGCCTGTTTTTCTAACATCATAAACTGAAGGCATCCTCACCAGACCAGAAAGGAACAAAATGCAGACTCCATTGTAAAATAGGAAACAAGAAAACTCCCTGAACACTTTATCAGGCATGACAACCCTTGAGTGATTACTAATTGACTGACATTGCAAGAGTCCGATAAACTAAAATTAAAAGATTAAAAAAGAAAATAAATGAACGACCGGATGTTTCAACACTTTTACATCCGGAAATCAAGATTACCTTAAAATACTCATGAGTGGAACATCCCCTGTTAATCTTTTACTGTCTGCGTAAGTGAGTAAATGCCAGTTATGAGAGCTCTATAGGTTAACCAAATGGTAAACACTGGTAGTGGGGATATTTTTTTTTTTAAATACTTCAGTAAGCAGCTCTCCAACACAGCTAACCTCGCCACTAACTGCACTCGTGACTTAAAATGAGTGCGGATGAGAAAGTATGTATCTTATGCTTTATGCCCATCCCTGGCTATTTTCCTTTTGCCAATGAGCAGGCAAAAGGAGCTTTTTCAACAGCACCTTTGCAGTTCTTTTTGTTTGTTTGTTAGCCTAGTGAGCAGAGCACACAGAGAAGTCCAGCTTTCATCATCTCAACTTCACTCATACACGCGCGCGCACACACACACGCACACACACACGCACACACGCACACACACACATAACACTCAAGTTTTTTGTTTTGTTTTTTGTCTCGCGAGAGCGCGCAGCACTAGTTGACACAGTTTTCCAGAACAGTCTTGTAGCAGTTCTCTCCTCTTCCAAAGAGTGTCTTCTGGCTTCCGAGAACCAGACGACGATGCTGTCAATTCCGTGGCATTCTTCGGCAAGGTGAGCATGCATCACACACACGCACACAACACACGCTCAGTCGAGTGGCCTTGTAAGGCAAGGTCCGCACACAATGAGAAGTTGGCTGAGCCTTGCAGGTGCTGATATGTAGGTCTAACAGACGTCATATCCACAGTAGTGTTGAGGGGCAATTGACACACACTCAACACGCACAAGTCTTGAGACAAGATATTTCTTCCCAACAGAGATTCACAGCGTGTTTTTGAGTCACAAGGCTACTCGGATGCAACAATGTTAAGTATTCCTCAATTACAATCTGAAAACTGAAGGCCACATTGTAAGACGCAAGAAAAAAAGATATTACAATATGTCCTTCCACAATGTACTAGGCACAAAATCAGCTTTAAAGAACTAAAATGAAACAAAATTAAGATCACGTGTACCTTAATATTAAAGTAGGTCAGAGGCCACAATGTTTGGCAGTATTGTTAATTAACCTAAAACAACCCTGCTCATGCAATCACAGCTTGCATTACTTGGGTGAATTATTTTTTGATGATTGTTGAAGGAAAATGGTAAAGATAATGAAAATTATGATAAAGAAATTAACTTGGCCTGTGAACGTCACTTGTCTTCTATGGTGTTAGAACGCAGACACTCACAATACAGCACTCGAAAGAGCACCATATTCTTTCTAAAAGACATGCAAAGTGAACTTAAGTAATAAGAAATCTAAGTGGCACAATGACGACAATTAAAAGCAATAACAAAAAATAAAATTTAACACTGCTGTTTCTATAGGCAGCCTTTCACCTTGTGTCACTCAAAAAATTCAGAGCACTGTGTATTGCCGCGTCAAAGCAATATTAGAAAAACGAGTTCCTTTTTCTCTGACGAGACAGGTAGGACCGAGAGAAAAACGCAGTTCTGACGACATAGCTCACTTTGGTCAATACTATTGTCACTACACCAACTTCAGCACATGGTACAGAATCATTATGCAACCAGCATGGGCAGTCAAGACAGTCAGCAGCTGTTCCACAAAAGTTACAGGCTACTAAATCAGCACTGTGCTCAATGTGGACATCTGGTAAAGAAAGATGGCAGGTATATGCAAAGAAAGCACTCATTGCATCTTCCTAAACCAAGAAGCCTTGAAATGGCTTTAGAACTCGCGTAATCTTTGTCCTGTCAATAGAATACTTTGTGGAAATTGCAGCTGAGCACTAAGCTGCTTAATGCCAAATGTAAGGCCCATAATTCGTGGTAAAGATCACAGGCCCTTACAACTTCGACACGAGTGCATTATCAAATGCAGCAAAATGTAACACATGTGACACATGTAACACATTAGGCCTTCTCCTTGCCACTCGGACAGAGCATGATTTGCTTAAGTGTAAGAAAAGCCAACTGCCAGAGGGCACTGATGACAAGAAGGCAAGTAGAGGTTCAGGGTACCATCTCAATTTTGTGATGTATGGCTCTGACCTGCTAATTTGTGTCTCAATCATTGCACAACATTGCAATCATGCACAATCATTGCATAAGAGTGTGGCTGAATAAACGTACACTCGCCAACTGAAAAAATTCAAAACCACGGATTGATGTTTCGGCGCCCAATACGGGTGCCTTGTTCCCAATGAACGAATGCATGATGGTCTTTATTATATATGCGTCGGAAGACGTAATGCGCTTGCGTACAACCAAGGGTGGGGTCCCCATGTCCGGTTTATTGTGTTCGTAGTAGATTGTATGCATAATGATTCAAGGAGCTATCAGAATGATAATTTTTTCTCTCTTTTGATGATAGAAGCCGAATGCTAGTTAATACTGTGTCCAGTCTTTTCGTGATGCTCTGCCAGGGCGCTGGAAACCATGTGTCCTTTGGCTACATCACTGCTGCGCTACTGTAGCCTTCTTTTAAAGTTCCCTGTCTCGCCTACATAGCACGTCTGGCAGTCCTGGCACGGAATTTTGTAGATGACGCCCGGAAATTTTCCTTTTTCGAGGCGGCCTTTGACTCAGAGAGGTTGTTGTTCTAGCTTGCTTGTTTTAGCTTGCCAGGACTGCCAGGCGTGCTACATAGGTGAGACGGGGAACTTTAAAAGACGGCTACAGCAGCACTGCAGTGATGTAGCCAAAGGATACATGGTTTCCAGCGCCTTAGCAGAGCATCTCGAAAAGACTGGACACAGTATTAACTGGCATTCGGCTTCTATCATCGAAAGAGAGAAAAAATTATCATCCCTATTGCTCCTTGAATCATTCTGCATACAATCTACTACTAACGCGATAAACCGGACACGGGACCCCTTCCCTGCGTTGTACGCAAGCGCATTACGTCTTATTGTTTCAGCCATGTTCTTTCCTCGCCAGACGAGTTTTTGTCAAACCCTAGACTTCATTGCATAAGAGTGCGCAAGCACTCTTATCAAGGTAATGTTTATAAAGATGTGAGTTTTCACATTTAAAAGTAACAATCATGCTAGTTTTGATTGCACAGTTCTGGCTAGCCACTTTGGAAGGTAGGATTGATCAGAGTATAAAATTTATGGGAGGAACTTACAGGCAACTGCAGCACCACACGTCATATTAAACATGTTGTGACACAATGCCCTGTACTGCAGTTCCCGTGAGGTTAACTCCTATTGATACTACCTGAAGACCTAATCAAAAGGAACAAAAAATATCAATACCAGCACAACCGCTACCTCTAGAAGTGAAAATAGGCACTTTATAAGGGCCCCTGCAGTAAGCCTGTAGGCAGAATACAGCCGGCGTGGAGAGCTGCAACCACACAAAGTATAATACATACAGTAAGACAATACAGTGACCTTCAGAACATTCACTGTTACTTATATGCCAAGTTGCACCACATCGTCAAGACTGCAGTTTACTCTCGCTCCCATGTTGGGGCTAGCCAGTGTCACTTGATACCCCCGGCCATGGCATGGCTCACACACATCATCTGGCACGGGAACCACAACACAAGGAATGGATGATGTCATTGGAGGAGGCGAGAGAACCACTCTGTGCCTTGTGGCCCTTGTGTAGAGAAGGTTGAGACGAGAGGGGCGAGAGTGACCTAAGGGAGGGCTCAGGGGAACGCACAAAGTAGAACGTGAGGGGCGGGGGAAGTGGTGGGGGCGATGTTGCGTGGCATTCAGTGGAGGGTTGACACACACCGTCTCCAGACGCTTGCCGGAGGAGGGACCGGGAGAAACCAAAAAGCGCCGCCGCAGCGGGAACGCAGGTTGCCTGTCGAACACCAAGTCGCAAGCACACGCGCAGGCGCGTGCGCCGTGGAGAGAGGAGGTGCTTGATGAGGTCCTTGCTCGCGTCACACGTCCACCGAGTGCCAGTGCAACCGTCATGCTTCCGACTCCCCGTTCATTATGGCATTCACCTGGCTCAGCTTCCGAGCCAGCTTGTTCTTCTGGGAGAATTCGTCTTCCTCTAAGGTCTGCAACAACTGCGCGGCAAACATGCAAATTTGACAGGTTAAATCCAAGGTGTACCACTTTCTGTTCAGAGCAAAGTGAACGCAAATGCACAGTGATAATTTGCAAAAGTGAACAGAGAGGTTTAGCAGAGCCTTGGTATTTTATGGACCTGACCGTTCAATATAACACTCGGCACTGTTCCTCGCCCTGGCTTGCCAAGAAAAAAATTTGATGCTGCCTTTGTCTGAGCCGTTCACCATAAGTGATATCTGACAAAACATGGCAGCTGTAACGTGACCTGGTCGCTTCCGGTGGTGCCTGCAGCATGGCAAAGCATGGTGTTGATTTCCATCTCTTGCTGACAGGTGCAATGTGGACACCACAAGGGGCACAGACAAAGGCAAATTCAAAAATGTTTTCCTTGATAAACCAGGCAAGTAACAGTTCCGAGTGACATACTAAATGATCAGGACCATAGAAGTAATCTTGCTGTGAAATCTGAGCAAACACAAAACAGTGGTAAGAGCGAAATATTTAAACAAGATCACTTACTTGATCTGTGTACTTGTAGGCATACTTGTACAACTCGTGCAGAGCCACATTTGTGTTGAACTCATGAGCGTGAAGCTGCAAAGAAAGCAAGAAACAAAGGAAGCATTACAATTAGAGCTGCCCTATTGTCAATAAAGTTCTTTGTCTGTCTGTCTATATACAAATGCTAAAAAAGTAGGCAGGATGGGTGTAAATGTGACATTCAACGTACCCTAGATTCTTCTGCCAGCATGGCATTCATGTCTTGATCGCTGATGGCTGGCATCATTTTGATGTCTTGATAATACCTGTAACATATTAAGAAAAGCCACATTAAAGACAAGTAACATAAATCCAAGAGGAAAGCAAATTTGTGATGGACCACAAAGCAGGCTCTATACTTTAGTTAAAAAAGGAAGCATTAGCTCAAAGCCAACTTGGCTTCCCTGTCCTATTCAAGTGCACCTGGAACACTGAAATGCTTGCCCTGGGTAAACTATTTGATTAATTTAGATTAAATTAACTGCATTAAAGAAAAGTTGTGAAATTATACTTACTGCTGAAAGCAAAATTTTGACTTAGGAAGTGAATTCTTTCGCAAAGGTTGTCAAAAAAAGAAAATTGAAGCTCTAAGTTAGCACAACTTAAAAAAAAAGCAAGCAAGGAAAAAGAAAACGGATATGTTTATGTAAACTAAATTGGAGCATCTGAAGCATTTCACTAGTTTACAGTTCACGTGAAACAGTTAAATTAATTACTGCATTTCAAAAGTCCTATAATATTACCCATATTATGCAGAGCAGTGTGAATAATATAAAATTTGCCTGCCCTTAGACATCTCAATTCATTAATTTCACAATATTGCTATACCTGTTTTCACTGGAGTCCCAGACTTCATACTTTTTCTTATTGTTTGTTAGCTTTTATTAATGTATGAAAAAAAAAATTGGTCCAAATAAAAAATTTGGTTTGAGCTTTGTCTTTTAAACACAACAAACCTCATCATAATCAGCTCAGAGAATGCTGATCAAAGAAAATTCTATGTTTCGATGTGTTTTGACAGAAATTTTCTAGGCAAAGCTTCCCTCTAAGCAACACCACCTTAGAAAGCCAATACATATACCGTGCCACTCCAAAAATTTTCACTAATGCAGGCATGTTCAGCAAACAAAGCTTGTGCACGCGTCTACTAAATGATTAAGTCAGAACAGCCCGACCGGTTCAACAATGAAAATGTGCGAGCATGTGCAAATACCTCTCAACCCAGTCCTTGTATATGGGAATGTCCTTGGCATACAGCAGCTTGCTGCTAGGGGAGTCCTTGCCCAGCCGGTGGTCAGATGTTGAGCAGGCATCCATGAAAGTCTGTGCCACCACTGACAGGCATGAGTCCACTATGTTGGACTTGACTATGTCAAACACAAAGTTGGGGTTCTTGATCAAGTTCACCCAGAACCGCAGGGGAAGGCTGCAAAGTGAAAGAAGAAGTGGACTCAATGGCTGCGCTTATCTTCAAAACCAAGCAGGTAATACTAACATTTGGAAGCTCACATAACTCTGGGTTGCCATACTATATACCAAATTCTAATACTTACACATTAAAAGCAGGTGTGCGCGCAAGAACTGCCTGTGCGATACGACTGATACAATTAAATATGCATTTATAGCCCAAGTGGTATCTTAAGCGGTAGCTATGATGGGAAGAAACTACAACTTTGGGCCTGCAATGCATACTACCATTGTGGACTGCACAAATGCTGCTGATTTTGACATGACACAAAACTCTTTGGACTGTCCCCCTCTCTTTAAGTGTTCCAGGCTGCAATGCACTGGTTGCCACATAAAGATGCCGCTACACTTAATGCTTAACTATGCTCAGGAGTTCATTGTAACACAGTGTGTTTCTGTGTGTCATGCTCCTGTCACAAAAATCACTCCGGCTTCTTACACACCAAGTGGCAACCTTCGTTTATTACAAATATTCACCCACTAGTGATCCATGAAATGTAATGTGTCAAAATTTATAGAACCTGTATAACTACAGCCAAAGACATGCCTGTTTCAAATTTAAAGAACTATAAACTGTATCTCGGCATTCTTTGCATGCCCGACTACAGGCAGGTCGTGACAACAGACGGACCTGTTGGACTTCCACGTGTGAACCACCTCGGGGTCGGTAATGCCGTGCTGCAGCGCCTGGTCATCCAGGAAGTCAAACATGTACTTGATCGCCAGTGGCAAGGCACTGCCGCGGTGGGCCGTGCTGAAGATCGTCTCAAACAAGTCATCCACAAACTTCTGCAGGGTGCCCTAGAAGAGAGAAAAAAAAAAGTATTCACACATGTGAACATCAGCATCAATCGCTGCTGAGTATAGATTCAAACCAGTTTGCTTCCTTTATCTCTTCTTTAAAGTCATGAAAGCTATTTTAACACTTTTAATATTTATGGATTAGCCTAGCTTGTCCATGATGCGTTTCCCTTATAAGCTGTGAGCTTGTCTGGACTCGCTAGTAGGCAGCTTGCATGCTTCTGTCCTGCCTTCTGGTGAAAGCATTTTAGGTAAAAAGTATCTTAATACAATGAAATGGACAAGGGCTTAAAGTAGTTAAAAAGTGCAGCTGCTGAATGCTGCACAGAAATAACAAGACCTGTCCCTCAGAGAGAATAAAAAACATGAAAAGAGCTTAGTTTAAGTAGACATTAGAAAAAAAGAAAGAAAATGTTTCAGCGAGGTTGGCAGACAACTCCTCAGGAATTATATAAAGGTAGTCCTGTTGTAAGCAGAAGTATCACATGCAAGAAAGGACGCAAAAGAAAAAGACAACTTAAAATTGTCCCACCAGATACTTGTTTGCTACAGGCTAGTCAATCGCTTTCTGGAACGAAAACAATTACATCATATTTGAAATTAAACAAAGGCTCATGCTGGGCTCATGTCTTGTAACATCCCCATTAAATTTTCCATTCTTTTGTTACCCATCTCTTCCAAGTAGCCAATCCCAGTGATATAGGCGGCGTGATGACAAACGATAAAAAGAATGGAAAATGAAATGCATTCTACCTACCCACTCTACAATGCCCAATGGGCCCTGAGAGTACAACAACAACAACAACAACAACAACAACAACAACAACAACAACAACAACAACAATAATAATAATAATAATAATAATAATAATAATGCTGATGCTGATGAATAAATTGAGAAAATACTGCCCCTGCAAGTTTCTGTGAACTTTCTGTCTTGCAGAGAGGCACCCAAATGTACATGAAAATATATTGAAATCTGTAATGTGACAGTAATGTTTTCAAACCTGTAACTGGTATACACAATACTACAAAAAGAAGGAGTTTAGTCTTCACTTTCTTTTGTGAAAGCAATTCTTTGTTTTCCACAGAGAAAATTAAATGAGAGCTTTGTAAGTGTACTCTACCATATAAATGCCTTTCTTTTGGTGTTCTGTTTTATTACTTCTTACCCCAGAAGCGTACATTCAGAACTTACACCAAAACTAAAAGAGAACCTAGCTACTATACCACCATACCTTTGTGGCCAGTAGCCTGGTGAGGTAGATCTCAGAGACCATCTTGTTTCCACGCTCCCCTTCCTTGTTCTCACTGTCATGATGCTTCACCTGCATTGTGTGATGGGGGAGAAAATTAGTGTCATGTGACTACATGTGTTGGCAAAGTAACGTGAACTTTCCGAGTGATGCAATACGCAGAAGGAAGGGTAAGAAAGGTGCTCACCAAGTGCCAGTACTTGTAACCGGTCTCCGGATCATGGTTCAGTGGAGAAGTTGCCCGGCTAAGTGGCGGGCTCGTCTTCAGAGAGAAGTTCAGGGTCTCTGTTTCAAGCGGGAAAAAAATGTTGTCAGCTTGCTGGCCAAGGAATTCACAAAGTTTTCTTGCGCCATGTTGATACACCACACCAATTCCGCAGGAATTTTCCGCAGCCTATCGCTGCCAGTTGTGGTAGTCCTTACGAGGAAGCTTTTGCTCGAGCCTAACTCCGATGCTGCCTATTCAAATATACACATAAATGGCAGAAACACTTTTCCAAGATTACCCCTGAGTTGATTTCAATGAAATTTGTTGCACTTGAGAGAGAAAGCTACATTCTAGCGACTGCGTGAAGTGAAATTTTGATTTAGAGCCATAAATTCCTTATGAGAATTGCCAAAAATCTGTCTCTAAGAAAAAAAATAAAAATAAAATAGAAGTTTATAAATAGAAGAATAAATATAAATAGAAGAATAAATAAAAGTTTACAAATCCATAACTTTGCACCAAGAACAAATATTGCAGATCTGTAAACTTCATCCGGTATGACATCCAAAGCAGACACATTTGAAATATTAATTTATATCTTACGTGAATTTGTTACAATGTTTAAGGGTGTTGCAAAAGTCATACTCACATATTAGTGGTGGATTTAAGAGCCATGTATAACATCAATTTTGTCTGCTTTATGTGTACTATTAGATGAAATTTACAGAATTGTGATATCATTTTTGATTGCCGAGTTACGGAGTTCTAAACTCTATAGTTTTGATTTCTGAAGATTTGCAATTTTTTACTATTCTTAAAGGGACCCTTACCAGGTCCGGCCATTTTGAGCTGACAAGCACAGAGCATACAATGGGTGATAACGGCCTTGTCTGCAAAGTATTACATCACTGCGTGCCGCAGAAAGATCTGAAATTTCAAACCGAATGCCATTTTCCCTTCTCCTTGCGGCTGCTGCACTCCAAGCCGGAGGATGACATACACGTGCTAGTGCGCTTAAGTATACGTATTTGCTGTGACATCACTCGTGGTGACACGCGACTTCGAGAATTATTCTAGGCATCTGTTATTTGTGAAATATGTTGCTTGAATAGACAAATTAAAGCTTAGAGAAATATTAAAACACACAAACCGAATGCCTGCATGTTTTTATTTTACTTTGCACCGCATCAAGAGAGATGTACTTCTGTTTCGTCTGCTTGTTCCCACGTCGTGCAGTCGCGCGCACAGACATCGAAACTATGTCATTTTCTACTGTGTTCGAGCACGAGATCATGCTCTATGAACCGCTTGTGTCTGCTTCAGTATTCGTGCAGCACTGACTTATACTGCTAGTCAGGTGTTCTCGTGCACAGCATGCAAAATCGTGCGTTGCGCGAAACGAGACAAATGCAACAGCTCGTGTGAGAGACCATCAGCTGAAGTGCGCTGCACGGCAAAAATGCAAGGAGAAAAAACTACATGAAGGCAGGGACCGTGACTTATGCACCCCGTGATCGTCGAGGTCCGGTATGGGAGAAAGCAGGGAAGGAATTTCGCTTGTGGCGGCTAGGCGGGGCAAGTGGAGAGAGTGTCTCACTTGGCAGTGGAGCTTGCCTGCTGAAATCATGGGTTTGCAGCCCTGAAATATTTCTATCTTGGCTATTAATGAGTTGATTTGAAAAAGTTTTGTGCCAGAACGCTCCCTAGAGGGCAGGTAGCAACTTCCAGCGTATAACCAAAATTTGCTATGGGGCCTGGTGAGGGGCCCTTTAATGGAAAACATTGACTGCCTGAATAAGAAATAAATGCTTGCAACAGTCACTAGATTTGAACTTTTCCTTATAAATGAAACAAACCTCATCAAATATGGTTCAGTGGTTGGCGAGAAAATGATTTCTCCTTGCCCATGTATTTAGATAAAAGGCCCCGAGATAAAGCTTTCACTTAACAGGAAGAATAGCAAGTATTGTTGGACAATAGCGGGTGTGGTTGGACACCTCAGTTTTGTTTATATTTATGTTTATGACAAATCGGCTTAAGCTGTGCAAAGGAAGGGGTATTAGAGAACGGTAAGACATTGGGTGCAATACATGCTAGGGAGATACAATACTGTCAAATCTCCCACATAACATAATCCCTATAAGCTACTATAAATATGCAGACCTATGGCTTCAGAAACATGCTTGTCTTCCTGAAGATTGGTTCTTGCAGTATTTTGATACTTGTGTGCAAGCCTCAAAATACAGCAAATATACTTTCCTACCTTCCCATGCTTCTACAGCTAAACAAAATAAATAATAATAAGAATCACCAAGAAACTCATGATGTGACCAGCCTTGTAACTTTGCTCATGGAGGCCTTAAGCCTAAGCCAAGTGGCAAGGACTAGTAGAATCATGGTGACTAGTGGAATCATAGAACAAGAGCTCTTCTAAGTACAAGATCACTTATTCAAACAATGCCTTTTTTGACTTTACCAGCAAAAGCATGATCAAAGCTTTGGTGTACATGGCCTTGTCCATGCTTCTTTATGTAGAAAAAAAAAAGAAGAAAAAACCTAATGAACACAAAAAAGAAAAAAAAAAATATATGGGGCTTCATATCGGAGAGGTACACACAAAAATAATAATATTATATCTGCCTCAAAATGAGAAGATGAACTGAAATGGAGAGTGATAACAGCCACAGTATAGACTGACCATATTTGTGAGACTTCTCCATCTTCTCGGACATGATGGAAAGGTTGTACATGGATGACTGCTTGGGAACCAGGGTCAGGTTCGCCCCATCATTCACCTGTTAAGAAAACAAATGCAAAGCCATCAGCCATAACTGCACAACAACAATGTCGCGAACACAACTGGCAATGGGAAGCTTTGTAAATGACCTGCATACAAAAGATGTTGCTTAACACAGAATACTATCGTGGACAAATGAAACAGATTAAAAAAAGTACAAAGTGGAACACTTTTTGTGAGAAATAACTCCAAAACTTAATTTTGCACTACTACTGTATTTTTGGGCATATAACGGTGCCAAAAATTTTAAAAGTTTAACAGTAAAATCAGGTGCGAGATATACGCAAATTTCGCCTTAGGGTGTGGCTTCATGGCAGTGTCATGCCTTTATATCACCAGATGAATTCTAGTTAGCCATGTCTTATTCGTGTTTGCTTTGCCCTGCCTGAGCACTAACCCCTACTCACTAGTCATTGTAGATACTTTGATAGTGAGAGCATACAAACTCTTTCATGTACAAACAAATCTAATTATCATAGTTTGTACAGCTTTAATTATAAAGAACAATTTGCTAACCCTGTAGTGGGCCAAGGTGTTCATCCTCTTCCATTCTCCTTCAGTCTTGGTGGTTGGGTCTTCATCCGATAAGATCAGGCGCCCCGAATTGCCCGTTCTCCATTCTGCAAACAGAAAGCACCACAAGCATGACTTTGTGTTATGCCTAAATGTTAAACTGCCAAAATCAATGTGCTCATGAAAAAGAATGTGCTAACGCACGGCCAGCAGTTCCCAGTTGTACACACATCTGCTGATTTTTTTGCAAATGGGCCAAATGAACCGCATGAACGGCTCACTGCATGGCGAAGGAGCAACGTAAGAAACAAAGTGAACAGAACATACGACTGTCAGCAGCATTGGTGAACCGGCAATTTGCATCTTTTTTCATGTGGGCCTGCATTGGCAGAAGCGCAGACACCAGAAATTCTCACAGAAAACTGCCAGCACAGTGACTATGGTTCCAAGGTCTAGTGCTTTGGTTAGAAAGCCCACAAGAGGAAGGAATTGACATCTCTAGAGCGAACAGCTGAGTTGGTGGAACTTGGTGCTGATGCTGTCTGCTTCCTGTCCATGCCTTGAAAGCACCCGCCACAACAGCCACCACAGTGATGTGCGAGGTTCTCACCTTCACTAAACAATAAAGGTAGTACAGCTCTGACCCCTTGCCATGTCATGCTATGGTGCACATAATCGTTGTAAACCAGAAATGAGGAGGAATAAGCGAAACTAGTAGCTGTTTGCTGTTTATAATGATTACCCTAATGATGTCAAATGTTTGGAAGCAAACAAGATAAAAGGAGGAATAAGTGATACTCATTCCTTCTGAATGCGGACAGCAATGTTATAAGTTCACTGTCTATAATAAACAGCTGCCAAAAGCTGGGGTCTCCCCAAATTTGTCATTTACTTTCAAACATTTGGGATCATAATGATAACATTCAATGACAGAAATGGTCACCCAGAGGGGCACGCACCCAAGTCCAGGTCATCCTTGCTTGGTCGCTGGGAGGAAGGCATGTTCTTGTATATGGCGTCCAGTCCTTTGTCCTTGACCTGGGACACAGTGTCACAGTCGAGGACCTTCACAGGCGTCTCGTTGTTCTCCCCAAGCTCGTAGCTCAGCTGTGCTATCGAGACGTAGGCTGTCATGCTTTTGTAGTCGATAGACTGCCGGATGAGCTTCTCTTCCGAGAGGGAGTAACGTGCTTCGCTTGTGATGGCGTCCACTGGGCCCTTGTCCACCTGTTGCTTGATGGCGCGGTAGAGCACAAACAGCGGCTCTCCAGCGCACTCCTGCATTGAGGAAAGGAAGCACGGTACTCGCAGTGCCATGCAGTTGATGCATTTCTACACAAAAATATGTGAAATTGTGAATGGAGAACGATTTCGCAATTTCCCGGGAATGTGTGGCGTGGACTGGCATAATAATAATGTTCAGTTTGCATAAGCCAAAAGCCAAAGCAAATGTAATATGTAAGAAAATACACAGAAAAGTTGGCAGCTTTGCACACAGCGATAGCAAGGTTTAGCATTGTGCTTGAATTCTTTAAAGGGTGTTCTAGGCGCAGTTTCGACTATATGCACATGCGACTTCAACACAAACTTCAACATACTGTGCAGGGCCTGTCATGAAATTTCACAGGCACCACTACACCACTGCACCACTGCAAGAGCGATGCCAGCGAATTTACATCCTTTCCAGATTGTGAGCACTAACATTTTTTTGCACTTCTTAATAGTCAGGAGATTGGAGTCATGATGGCTGCGGGGTGAACAAACTAACAAAACAAAATGGTGGCATGGCTTGGTCACTTGACCCAGCTTTGTCTAGCTCCATGATGGCAATTATGACAGGCCTGTCATTGTAGTAGCTGTGGGTAGTTGTGGGTCATTGGTAGTTGTGGACATACCATATTTGACATATGGGCATGGGTACTGCCATACCAATAGGCAGTACCCATGACATAGCCCCGATGCAGAGTTTGTTATTCTGAATGTTCAAAAGTTGCCCTCAACCGTAAGTTTTCAATGAATTCAAGGAGCACATCAATTTTCAATTTATTTTCAAGGAGTTATGAGGGCCCTTGAATGTGCATTTCCAAATTCAAAGGTTTTTCGAGAATTTCAAAGGGGTGTAGGAACCCTGACTGTAGGTATTCGATGTGGCAAGACCACCATATCAAATATTTAAGAAAGTATGACATGGGGGTGGTGGTCACATGTAAACGTTTACCTCCAGGTATGGTTTCACAGCAATGCAGAGTGCAATGCCGCAAAGCCATACTTGGAGGTGAAATTCGCAATGGCATGGAGCTGCACCATACTTCAACAGACCTCCAGTGAAAGCAGCGATAACTATCAAAACAACACGATTGTTTCTGGATCTTTCTCATATGCCAGTAACCGTAACAAGTTAATTTGATGCTGATTTGAATATTTTTGCAGGCAGTTATTTGCTTGGGTATATGAGCAGCATTTTTTCTTTAATGTGGCAGTGTGAGTTGTATGTGTTGGCCAGTTATTCACTTGAAAATGTGGTAAATGATGACGCAGTGAATCTAAGAATGTTCCCTTCATAATAGACCAAAGGGGGTTGGCGAAGGTTAGGCAAAAGTAATGAAGTTAGAATTAGGGGGGAAAAATTTTAAAGTTTGAATTACCAGTAGGTTGCCATGCGCTAGTAATCTATAAGTGTGAAATGTCTTCAATGAAAGAATTAACTCTGCTTACCCGTAGGAACTTGTAGAGCAAAAATGTGAACCACGCTGAAAGCATTTTTTCCGCTACAGACTCAGTCCTGCAAACAAAACAATAAAGGCATTATGCCTCGCTATTCACAGCTCCTCATTTACAACATTTTAGAAATGTTGTCCCCGTGTGAATGCTTACCTTCGTAGAAGTAGCTTTGGATGACTCTTGCCTTCTATACACTTTTCAATGAGTTCTGCTAACAGTGTCTTGAGAATGCTGTTAAAAAATAAAAGAAAGAGAAAGAGAGACATGAGAGAGAGAGATGTTAGCTTAAGTTTTCAAGTAGCTATTTGAGACAGCAGTCACTAAATCTGTCAGAACTGTTGGTTCTGAAGTGACGAGAAGAAAATCGACTCACTCTGTACAATACTCCATCTTGCCCTGCAGTGTCACCATGATTAACGATGCAACGCTCACCCTGAAAGAAACAAACGATGGCACGAAACGTCAAATACAGGGTGACCAAATGAATCAGGGACAACGGGCAGATGGTGCTCCCCGAGCAGGCCAAATAAATCGCTTGTCTAGTCTATAAATATCCAAAAACAAGTGGACGTTTTCATCAAAGAGCCTCTCCACAAAAATCTGACTGCATATAGTTTACAAGAAGTCAGCTTTGCAATGAAGTTAGTTAATAATCATGTGAATCATGAGAAATACATGAACTGTTCTTTAACTGCACCACTGGATTCATTGGGCATGCACTTTGTGATTTTTTTAAATTGTTCATTAGAATATATTGCTGTATGTTTACCTCTCACATTGCCTTCACAGTGAATGGAAAGGTGAATAAAACCGTTGTTTTCCTAACAGAAAACTTCCCCGAAACACTGTGCCCAGGCAATATTATCATGGTATCTCAGTATCACCAGACCGACAATGTCAATATTTTTTCTTTTGAACTAACTTGATTCAGTGGCTTTTCAATCATGACAGCACTGTACATGACACTATGTGCAAAACAGCCTTCACAATATAGCGCCAGTCTACACAGCCTACACAAAAGCGACGGCTGGAAGGGGCACCCTCTGACAAGAAATCAGCAAGCAAGCACCCATTCGTAAGACTGTGTGCAAGAATTGAGTGAGAAAGGTGCTCACCTGTCACGCATTGAGAAGTACCGGTTGGACTCCAGAGTTCTGATGAACAGAAGAAGAAAAGTCTTGTTCATGACGAGCTGGCCAAAATACCAAAGTCCCTTCTCCATGCACTGCTTTTTCACTGCGTCGATCTGGAATGGAAAGGGGCATCACATGCCATTATCACTACTTGGACATGACTAACACGCTGAACACTCAAGATGCTTATGATCTCTCTGTATGCAGTAGTCATGTAAATTAAAGATTAACTTAGCAGCTTTGTTAATTATCAGTTCAATGACCATTAGTTTCTTATATGATGGTGGTAAGATGTTCCCACCAAAGCTTATAGCATCGGCAATGCTTTGGCAGTGACTTTTGCTTTCTTTTTTACTATGCATTGACAAGTGGAGCCTCAAATGAGCTTTTTAAGGTGTTCATAATCACTCTTCAAGAAGCAGGTGTCATATATTTGACAACAGTAATTATTTTTTTTCTAATAACAAAGTTAAACAAGGAAGTGTGATGTTACACGTTACATTTTTCCATCATTTAGTTTAACCTCTGCCCTAGTTGGCTTAGCATAATTTTTTTTTGTACTATTACACATTGCCAAATAATGTGACACCTTTATTGCGTGCCCCTTGTCCCCAACCTGGATTGATGAACAAATGAAAAGAATGAGAATCTAACAACCAAATAATAATGAGCAGTTACCTCATTCAACAGTTACACAACAAGGTTATACTACTTGCAAGCAAGCGTTTGGGTAACTACAAGAGCCGTGTACTCCAAAGGAACATCCTAGACAAGCAGGCGGGCTGAGCTGACCTGCATGTCTCTGAGCACTGGGTGATCCTCCACATTGGGGAACAGAACTTTCATCGTGTATGCCCTGTAGTCGAGGAATGGAATGCCCCCTGCTGTCAGGTCACTTGTGAGGTCGGTCATCTCAGTCTGAAGCTCGGCAAAGGCTGAAAAATAAGATGAGACAGGTTGGCACAGTGTAAAATCAGTTAGGGTAAACACTTGCGTAGCTTGAGGATTAAATGCAAGCAAGAACCGACAAGCTACTGCTGCTGAATGAAACTTAACCGGAGGTCATTTGCACGCTGTTATCATACTGCAGTTATGTATCCATTATTTGGAAATGGTTAACCCAACCTGCTCTTCAATTCAATCACATTTAAAAATCCCGAAAGGTGGCTCTGCATGTTAAATATTCTTTTAATTTATGCAGTATGATCCACTGTTATAGGGAAGATGTAATTTGCATTCTGCCATCAATAACAGCTGATATGCAATGAAGGCTTGTTGATAACATTTTATGCATGAACGTTTGCTTATAGCTTTGTGTCAGTCAATTTTTCGTGACATAGTTGATGAAGTATTGTAGTTACAATGCATTTATTATTAGTTAGAGTGGACCTTTAAAGTTTAAAGTTAGAGTGGACCCTTAAATAGTGGACCGTACTGTATGACAGATGATCTGACCTAATTATGCATGTCCCATTTTGGTGAAATCAACAAAACTTGACTGCACTAAATCACCCACATTGTGCATGTTGTGCTGTGGTGGGGAGGGCCAATATGTTGCGTTTTTTCCAGCACCAGGCCTGTCTGCCTGCCTACACTATTCTCAAGGTAAGTGAGCTGAAGAGCTGCCACCTTATGAGCCCCCCAGCAAGCAGCCTCACCTTCTTTGCACTCGCTGGCCACACGCAGCTCAAGCACATCCATCTGCTCTTGCATGGTCTTGAGCACGCGGCTGCTTTCGGTAGACTTGCGGCGGTACGCGATGAGGATGACAAACACAATGACCACGAGTACGCCGACGCCCACGCTGACCCCAATGATGGCCGGCACAGGTACTGCACTCTCGGGCCCCACGGGGATGTCATAGCTCAGCCGGCCAATCATGAACTTGAGCTTGTCACCGACCTCCACCTGTGTCACATGATGGTACACTTGGTGAGGCTTGAGTCACATGACAAAGGGTAGAACAAAAGTGCAACAGCGAAACGTTGAAAGCAAACTTGCAATGGAGAGAGCACGACTGCTTCACACAGCCCAAACTGGTGACTGCGCACAATGAAATCTGTGAGGGCTGTCATGAAAGGTAGAAACCAAGCTGGGTAAGCTTCTCACAACTATAACTTAGTGGCCATCCTTCAGAACTATACCATTCTGCCTGCATGAATACAGGTGTCATAGCTTCTTTTGCTTCAAGACCAACTATGTGTCAATGTGTTGAAATGAAATGTGGAAAGGCCACATGAAAAATGAACACATGCAAGCATGTACTACATGCACACAGACATGCACACTTAGAATGTTGCTTGAGAGATTGTGCTTGCCACTGAGCTTACTTCACTCACAGCAATATACTCTGCAAATTTTCTGAAGTTCTAAATATTACACAAAGCATGCTGAATCTTGTGAAATGCTATGAACAAATGTTCAATGTCTTAAAAAGCCACCCAATCGAAGAGAAGAAAAAAAAAAAGAGAAAGAAAAGGTACTGAAAGAACAGCAGTAACATCAGTACATGTCTTCAGCTATAGTGGTTCAAACTCCTGAAGCAATTTTGAGTCTGCTCAAATAGAAATTTATAGTAATAATATACAGTGGAGGTCGAGCATTCCAAATAATGGTGTTTATATGCCAGACACGTTTCTCTGTGTAGCTATAAAAAAAGAAAGCTTGAATCAGAGCCAAGAGGAAAGAGGGGAGACCATAAAGAAAGATTGTGATGACCCTGACACACGCTGAAGTGCTTGTTTGTCACTAAAACCTGCTCGGCTCACAGACGCAACTCAGGAGCTGCTCTTGAGGTTTATCGAGCGACTTGTACGTTGTCGACAAAAGTTGGCTAGGCTGTGGCACTCGAAAACAACTTGCATTATCGGCTGAACATGAGAGCTGTCTCTGATATGAACATCAGTAATTCAGGCCAGCAGACCTAGTGCAGCTGCCAAGAGGAGAGGCTTCGTTGATGGTTCGAGGTGAGCAGCGACGAGCTTTCTTTGAGACGCCACAGCTCTGTATGTGATCACCTTGTGCAAGTCGCTGAAGAGGCAAGACAACTTAACTTTCCACATCTGTTTTTGCAGGCATAACGGCATCTCATGAAGTCAATTATCAGGTTATGTCAACATCAGAGGGTGAGTCTACATTCCAAACGCTTTTCTTGCATAGCTGATCTAAAACATTGCCAGCCTTTAAGCACCTAGACATAAATTGACAACTTCAACAGCCTATTATTAACATTCACTCTAATTTTGAGTGATCACAGAATATTTACACAATGTAATGCTGGTAGCCAAAGTTACTATCGGAATAAGATGCTCCTAAGCTTCATTGGTGCATCATCATACATTGTGCGCATGTTTAAGAGACAAGCGCTGCATGGATGCTATTTTTCTAATAGTATGCAAGCAGGTTTGCATGCTTTTGCCACACATGCGCTCATTGCCCAGGAAATGCATTAGATGTCTGTCCTAAGGAATGTCTTGTATATTTATCGGCTAGCTTGATATGTCCTTGCATTCCACATTGTTACATAACACTTTGATGCTAAATTCTGTCACCCGTGGTACCATCTGGTTGAAATGAAGTACAACCACGCTTAAGGTTCGATTATTCAAGTTTGATGAAATGTTGATGCTTAAGTACTCGCTAAATGTGCAATGGGCACAGCATTTCTTTATTTAAATGTTCATTGTTGTCCGTGGTGAATATAATGTGAATGCACGCGTGCTTTGGTTTAAGCTGTGTGTGTTTAATTCCTGTCTAAAAGCATATAGTTCCACCAGCAACATACAGGTCTTGATGTGCATTGCTAAACAATGGACTGATTTAAAGCAGAAAACCAAGTTTCACGTACGAAAAGTGACCTAGCTATACTTTCAGGAAGTGTTTCAAGAAGCCAGTACTGCATGAATGTATGCCAATGAATACCAGATACATGTTTACACATGTTTACTGTGAAAATGAGATGATACACATAAAGAAGAGGTGATACAACCAAGTGCTGTTTGTGTGACCCCTTTTTTTCTCTGTACTGTCTGAACCAACTAGCCCATCTGAACTGCTATAAACTATCATCTGAATTACTGTAACTACGAAGTACCACACAATTAATCAATTTACAACATGAAATACACTAACGTAATACCAAGCAGTTTTGCATTTTTATTTTTGACAGCTAGCTACCAAGGCTATTTTTTTAGAGTGCCCATGTTATCAGTCTGCTGAACCCTTTGTGTACCTTCAAAAATATTACAGGGGAAAAAAAAAGTTTGGGAAAATTCGGGAATTCCTAAGCTAGTAAGCATGTCTAAACATGCCGATAAAATACTTGATAGCATTGTGACATTAGAAACTGCACCTTGCACTTCGCATACACACATGGCTTTGTTGAACTTGTAATGCACCACTTTGTAACAACATTTAAGTATTCTGCGCTAGTTTAGACTTAGTTTTTACTGGCAGTACTATCAATTAGAGGTGCTTTGACCCCAGCCACATACTATGTAAATCGCAACAGATGTGTGTGTCAGACACAATGCAATGGCAGTGATATTTAAAGCATTGCTACTTCACTCATCAGCAGAGAGATTGTTTTTACTTCAGCTATACTCCTTTTTCTTTACAGTTCATTAAATTTTTAATATCTTTTGTTTTTGTTTGTGATATTTGAAATACATAATTGGCAGTTGCGATTTCTAGCAAGATTGAACTTACGTGTATTGTGCGTGAGAAACCTTGCAAATTTTAGCCAGCATGAGCCCCGAGTTTTTGCATCTTATTGAACCTGCCTTAGTCATGCTGCCCTTATGCATACACTTACACAGAGACTTTACTTTATTGATAGATATAGACTTCACGCAAAGAACCTTCCTATTCACTGAAGAAACCTGCATCTATGATCCAATAAGTCACATTTCCTGCTATGGTCAGGTCAGTGGAGAAATTTCACTAGTTATCGAAGCAGGGCCCAATAGCTACTACCTGTATTGCCAGATAAGAAATATCCTCTCTTGCCCATACCCTACATGCATCCAAAAATTTTGAACCAAGCTGTGGATTAGTTTTCCTTCAGACTGCAAAACTTGCAGTGATAAGAAATGAGCACTGGGAGTATGACTGGCAACAAATTTTGCGGTAAGAATACGTTAGCGCTTACTCAAAATATGGATGCTTTGTAGCAATGCACACAGAATCTGTCAAAAACCTACAGGCACTGCTTTCACAACCAAGGCTGTCGACAGGCTGTGTTGCGCAGCTACTGATGCCTTAACTATATGCAACCACTTCCACATGCTGCCACTTTCTTTATGTGATGCATCCAGTGTAGAAGATATTGCAGTCTATTTTAAAAGTTCCGACACTCATGTTAACTGTTCTTCGCTTCTACCAACACTAGCATGCACTCCGCTGCTCAGTTATTTGTTCATTTCCACACCATGCCACCTTCGGCAGACACACGGTGATGTGCAGTGTGTGTGTCATTATGTGACAATTCTACAACGTTGAATCTCTTGCACCTGGCATAAACTGCATTACTTCAGCCTCTTCTCAATCCTTTAGTTCCAGGGGTGCTACAGAAGCTCACTATGCGGTCCGGAAAGCTCGCATGTTTACAAATGCAATGGTCAGTGCACCTGTAACAGAGGTTGCACTTGTATGCGAATATTTATGTACGAATAAAATCCTTTATTTTGAAGTGTTTGTGCTGCTTTCTGCATTTATTCTGGCCAGCACAGACTGCCAAGAACAAGTCTGTGCTGGCCGGCTGTATCTGTATTTGTACTCGAAGTTTTTTAAAACAAATAACAGTGTGACAGCAAGCAAACTACAGAGTCCAAAGCAGTGCAAATTCTGTTCCCTTACTTGACATATTGAAAAAGTTTACCTCAGCGATGTTTCTCAATCACTAAGCATTGACACTACCAGTCTGCACTAGTGTTATTGTGTTGGAAATATACTCTAAAGTGCAGTTGACTAGAATAAAAATTGAAGACCTAGACAAGCACGTGCCTCATGTAATAGTTGAGGCACTCTCTCTGCTACAAGACCCTGCACTACGCTGGTGTGAAAAAAATTGCACAGGTTGGTTCAAAAGCCGACTAAACATTTGTTTATTTCAATAGCATTCTCGTGCCTACAAGAGGAGCCATTGCACTATGAATATGAGTAAGCAATTCAAAAACTATATTAATTTTCTACTGGCTGTAGGTGTGCTCTTCTGAAAGCGTTAGGAACTGACCAGGGGTAACTAGTACTTCCAATGGGCAATTACGCAGGTGAATAAGGAAAGAAAGAACTAGACAACAAAAAAGGATCAAGATGGGAAATCATCAAATGCTGATGTAGAAGCTTTCTTGTCTGTTGTTTTCATTCCATCAAAAGACATCACTCCTGCTGCAGGTTACTGCAAAGTCTAATTTACACGTGCAAGTAGGTATGATGAAGCAAGCACTTGCAAATTATTTCAGACCCACTGGAGCTTATCTTTGTGTACTGAAGTGACAATTCTCGTCTGCACTGTGCGCTGGAGTTTGTAGCAGCTGGGCCACATACCTACAGCCTCGCACTTAGAAACAAGTGCCTTAATCGTCTCCTGTATGGTAGTACAGTCTGATTAAAAAGACTATTACTGGTAACTAAGCCACCAATTATGGGCATTCCAATTCAATGTTATGCACCAACTGTACGAAAACCTAACATTTTCAGGTAACTTCAGTTTCAAGGCTTGACTTCGCTTCCTGTAATCTGACATGCTCAAGGATACCACAGGTGTGCTAAGTCCTTCGCCAAATACTATAAAGGTGTTCTAAAGTTGAGTGCCTGGTACTATCTGTCACTGCTGATACATTACGTTCTTGACATGTGGAAATGAAGTAAACTTTTTATTCACTGGCTCATCATTACTTCAACTTCTCTATGTTGTGCTGTGTTTCTCACAAAACTGACAATGGTCACAAAGCCATGAGTGCATGCATTCATTCCATGCAGGTTCAAGGAGTGTGTTTGCAGACTAAAACCAACATCATTTTTTTGTACTTTATTGAATATAAAAGAGCAAAAAACAAGACAAAAAACATGCACACAGGTATATAGGAGAACGTAATTAATGCAGACAAAGAACTGGGACACCACCTCTGAGACACGGTCACATCGTGTTGTAGAGTTCAGATACCAAAATCCGTTGCGCCGTACTATGTCTTTGCATGTTCTGATAAATGTGCCACAAAATGTTGGAACTTGATGGCCTTTATCAGGTGACCCGAGCCTAGATCGTGTGGTTGCGTAGACGCCAGCTGCAGGAGCCTCTTCGCTGAGGATGCTACCACCTCATTGCCAAGACGATGTCCTTACCTGTTTTACAATCCTTTTATAGAATTATCCTACAGTGACTCAAATAATTGCCAAACCTACTTTTCTTGTGACCAATCTCTTGGCAAATCACTGGACTTGTGTCTTGTCACAGAAGCACTGCCCATACAGGCCAGAAAGTATTTGAGTGATTACCACAATTGTACAATAACGTACCAGACTGCTACACATCTAACAAATTTGCTATAGGGCAATGTCAGGTGTCACAATGAGTAACAATTGTGAGCAACAGAATAATGCTTTCAAAGCTGCACAACAAAAATCTTGCTAGATCTACTGCACAAAGCAATGGGACAGGAAACGTTCATTACTTGGTCAAAAGCTAAAATTTGTTCTAAATTTTGTGCTTAACAGAATTGACAGGACCAGGTGCACTAACAATAACTATCACGTCAGGAACTCATAAGTGCCAGCTAATCATTGTTTCTTTACAAACAACGTTAACAGTATTAGTATACTATTAGTATTATAGTAGTACTATAGTATGCAGCACATGGTTTACATTCTGTGCCGAGTAAGACTGGCGGCACGCATCACTACCGCCCACATTTAGTGCAGCGCCTTCATCTCTAATCAGTTGTGCTGACGGGCGTGGTTGAAGGGATCGTGCTGTTGTAGTGGAGCCAACCAATCATGAAGTCGAGATTGCCACATGTGACCTGGAACAACATTCACCATCCTTTCACTCAAGTCACCGGCCCAGCAAATCTGCCAAGGCTGCATAAGCCGAGGCAAGCATCAACCACAGTTCCCAAGGAGCTACTGCAGAGAGAGCAAGGTTTCCAGCTTCAATAAAGTCAAAACAACATGTGGTGTAACACGTGATTTACAAAATTAAATGAAACAGCAAATGTCATGAGTCAACAGAGGAGAAGAATGACGCAAAAGAATGAAACTAATAATGGTGCCACAGGGGCACTTCCGATCAGGATTGAGCCCGATCGGCATTACCGTATTTTCACGATTCTTAGCACCCCCTTCTATTTTCGCGAAAAAATTGGGAAAAAAAGTTTGCGTGCAAATCTAAGCACCCCCTATTTGTTAGGAAGAGCGCGTAGCCAAGACCGCCAAGCGCGCTTGCTCGCTCTGTGAACGAGCCGGAGCCGTCGGGAGTCCCGAGGTGGAACGGCATCCGCGGCGCGATCTTGCTGCACAGCCAGACTGCAGAGCCGCGCGGACTCGTGAGTGGCAGTGATAGTGACTAATCACCCGACACAAGCGGTGGGCTCACTGTCTGCACCGATTTTTCTTTTGGATGTTTGCAAAATAAAATGTTATTTCTCGCACCCGTCTCGTTGTGATGTCGCAGCGAAAAGGGAGAAGGGGGGGGGGGTCATTCTAGATTTTTCGAATCTAAGCACCCCCCCTTACTTTAGACATCGCGATCATGAAAAAAAGGGGTGCTTAGAATTGAGTAAATACGGTAAATTTCTCAACTGTGATTGGCTCCTTTCCACAAGCTGTGTAAGGGGACCAATGGCAATAGAGTAATTCAGTCTCAAAACGGCTTGCTCCCGACTGAAAATGTCACGTGTGTTTGGAGTATAAGGGAGCATGTGCCTGAAATGAGGAGCAAAAATAGCTGAGGAAGACGCGAATTGAATGCCTTGGTAGAGGTTACTGTTGGTCTGGAAAAGGCTGACACGTGACAGTCTGAAGAAAGCTGAGTTTAGGTGCCCGCTGCTAACACAATGTTCAGTCATTGTGTCTGAAAACAGGCACTGCAAATCTTGCAACACATTAAAAGTGAAAGTCATACTGTACATTAGTATGTCTATGCAAATCCTGATTCCATATCTGATGTGAAAAGGAAGAAGAAAAAAGGAAAGGAAGAAAGAGAAAAGAAAAGGGGTTAAGGCTGGTAAAAAGAGCCTTCTGGTGCACATCTGTGAAAATCTCAGGTGCCTGCTCAAAATGCCGGGCAACAACTGTTGTCTGAACTTTGCAAAGGCTTATTACTCTTCCTGCAGCAAATTGACTACTTTTGGTTAGCGTGTGCACAGTTTTACTGTACCACAGGCAGAAAACACCTTAAAGCCTTTACGCAATTCCAAAGTCGTTACTTCCATATCTATTTTTCCTTTTTCCCCACACATTTCAAGTAATTTTCTGTCCTACACTCACTAGACAATCAAATAAATATTCAGATGAAATCAAAATTAAAAGTAAGCTTTGCAAACAATGTATTTATAACCTTTCATGCTACAGTAATGTGCTGTGGTTTAGTAACAGACACAGAACCTTTTTAAACAGGGTGTCTACCAAGTTGACATTTCCAAGTTCCCCGAGTTCTCCAGGTTTTGACAAGCGCTTTTGCAAAGTTTCCTGAGTGTCAAAGAACTTTGTTTTATGTCAAGATTGGTGACACAATGTTGCCCAATGCTGTCACTCTCTAGTAAGCACGTTAAAAATTAAAAAAGAAACCGACTTAATCCAGTTTGAATAGTAAGGAGTAGTGTTTATTGTATTCAAAAAGAAAACAGAAGAAGGGGTTCATAAAATGCACAGCGAAGGAAATAGGTTAAAAAAATATGGTAAAGCCCATTGCAAATTGAGTCGAACATTTTCAAGTACAAATAAAAAGAGATGCATGCAGAAGCTAAATATTTTAGAATGTGAGCCATTTCTATCAACTGACAGCAAGCTCATTGGTATGAGGCCCGAACTTTGTCACAAGTGAGATTCTCTCTCAGCAGCTGGAAAGTCAACCTCAACTGTCCTGACATACTCTCAGCCCGCACAGAAAGCCTCAGTGTGGACTTTCACTGCTTTAAAGAGTTTATTTTGATTTGGATGAAGGACACCTGCATCTCGGCATCAGCCAACATTTTGTGAGCTCAAGCTCCTTCAAAGAAGCGGCGGCACATTTACTTTCTCGTTCCCTCTTCAAAGTGTCAGTTCTGTTCTTATCCTCCTTCTGCTCCGCGTTCGTCCCACGGACCATTTGAAGCATCCCCTTGGTCAGTAGTACAATCAACTTTCGGTATTTCGGACTCCCTAGGGGCCGTGAAAACATTAGAAAAATAGGGCAAATAGAAAAAATGCATGTCTTTTATTGCCCTTAACTGCTTAAATCGCCACAGGCACATCAGAAAAAGCTCAGAAGGCTTGCCAGTACACTTACTAAGCATATCGATCTTTGTACTGGGACAAGAGATGGCGGGAGCATGCATGTATAATTAAGGAATACATGCTGGGTTCCGTGACAATTGCCCCTTCTCACACTTGTTAAGCTTCACCGAAATACTTCGTGTATGCTTCACCGCGTAACATTGCTGTATTGAGGCGACGCTTACTTTCGGAAACCGGCATAATTCAACGCGTTATGCTTTCCGAGTTTCGAAACCACTGGCGAGGATTACAAAGCCTGAGTCAGCGCCATTGCTACTAGCGGTGAATTGCTAACAGTAGCGAATGTCGAAGTAGCTAGGCCTGGCGTTGCAGTGATGGTCGCTACGGCTGCCAGTGGATCTGCGTGCAAGAGCGCCAGTTCGATGCGGCGAGATAGTCAAAATGGCGGCGGTGGTGGCTTTACTAATGCCGTTTCGGACCTGCGGTCACGGCAAAAATTCCGGAAAATAAGACGGTGAATGGTTCTTTCATCCGAAATTTCATACGTTCTTATGCATCGACTCTACAGGGCACGCGGTGGTGCCTCGAAGCCATCCGAATTATCGGGCATGTCCAAAAAATCGGGCGTCTGGAAAATCGGTTGTTGACTCTACAATGAGAACTCCTCCATCCGATGAGAAGGCGTCAAAGACGGTTCGTTACGATTCCTCTCTGCTATTCAAGCAAACATTTGCGTGACTTTCGTCCCCTTTCAATAAAGTTACAGCTAGTCTTCCCTGATACAAGCACGAATTCCCCGAGTTTTCCCTGAATATTTCCAGACTATTTAAATTCGCTAAGAATTCCCCGTTTTCCCAGTTGATAGATACCCTGTTTAAAGCACAGAAGCACAGTACACATTTAAGCTGAAAATAACAAGGGGGCGGAAAAAGAAAAAGGAGGAATACAAACTGTGTCTATGTAGCCAACGAAATGGTAAAAAGAAGAGCAGGAAGAAGAATGGAAAGAAGTGAGAAGAGAAAGGATGAGAGACCGACTAAAAAGAGAAGTACGTACCACGACTTGTGGGATCTGGTTGCGGTCAGGGTTCCCATTCCTGTCCTGGGCTGGCGGTTGGTCCGTCGGCGGACGGCAGGTGAGCTGCACCCGCGACAGCGAAGTCACATTACAGATGCTGGTCCCAATGCGCACAATCACATCAGACTCCTGGCATGCCCTGTCCAGGTTGTTACCCTGAAATGACAGGAAGTGAAAGAGAAGGGACTGTCAGAGATGCAGAATGAGAGAAAAAGAAAGACTGGAATTATACTAAAGAATGATAAGAAAATCCAGGGACACCTAAACACTTATTATGAGTTGTGAATGTGAAACCATTAATATCCAATTGAACCCCGCTGAGCTGCCCTTCGAGTCTTGCGCTCCGAGTAATGTTTTCCGAGTTTTGCTATCCAATTGGCTTGGCTTATTTTTTATCTACAGTCTCTACATTAGCCTGTTGGATGTAGACCAGAAGCATTTGGACAATATTGCGGAAAAATCAAAGACGCTGCATTCCATCGACATCCTGTGCGACAGGAGACTGAGGAAACAGCAGCACCACCAAGGCTGGCAGGTGCGCGCAGCAGCTAAGCTCAGTGGAGGCGAGCAAGAGCAGTATGGACCAGCACCGGCTTCTGAGAGCGAGACGGCAGCACCAGTATGCACGCGTCATGTGACTGCCCCATCGACAACAACCTGTCTTGCACCCTGATGTCGCGTTGCCCATCTGCTCTGTCGAGGTGCGCTGGAGATGTGGCGATGTTCTCATCCCTTGTGCAACACCTGACATGCTAGTGTGGCAGCAAGTGTTCCATTTCGCCAGCTCTGCATCGCCCAAGCATGCACATGACATGGCATCGCAACTAATCGGAATTTAAGTGCTGTTTCACTGCTACAGATGCTGGCTTTTTTGCTCAATGGGCCATTTGATGTTTTTGCATGAAAATAAAACTGACACCACAGTGTTAGCTAAAATACACAAAGCGTTAGCTAAACTACACAAATTATGAAAAGTGATCATAGTAGCCACTAACTGGTAATGATATGATGAGCAACTATAGCTTAAGTGAAAACATTAGCCTCTAAGGAAACCGAGTTGACGATTCAGTGCAACTATGTCTTAGCGTGGTTCTATTGCATGCTGCACCCTTTCCCTGACTATGTCAAAAGTTAGGGGTGCTCTGACCTATAAATACGGTTAAAACAAGGCTCACATTTATTTATTATTAAGGTCCAGCTTGTACCTGTGACGGAACACAACTTTGCCTCAAATTTCAGCAAATATCTGGTAGGTCATTGCTAACTTTATTACCTCACCTCCTTCTCTACAGTGGAGGCTGCAAGTGATCACAGGTTGACGATGATCAGTAGTCAGGTTTAGGTGAAGATACTGCCTATACGATTAGGCTATAATTTTCCATAAATACACAGACGAAAAAATGGTTTGTCAACTCCAAATATCCTTCCATCTTTTTATAAATACAGGAGCCTGCAAATTTTGAAGAACCTGTTTCCAATTTCATAATAGTACTTTTGTACATAGAGGTTTTACTTGCATAAGCTGCTGATCTATGGTTATGGCACGCTCCATGTTGCATTCCACTCACATTGATGGTAAGGTAGTCACTCTTGTAGTACTTGATCTGGTCCTTCTCCGTGAAGGGGAAATACTCAGGGTCTGGGAACATCTGGAAAGGTGGGAAGCCCTTGGTGGACCACAGATTTCGCACTTGCTCGACGGCGTCCATGCGGAAGCCGTACTCAAGCTCCACGGGGACGTCTGGGTTGCCTCCGAACGAGAGCTTGTCCTTTGGAACCGCCGGGCTCTTGCATTTCATCTGCTGGGCTGAGTCTGGGATGCATCTCTGCGTATTCATTAACATGACAGTCAGGCAGGCTGACAAAGCAGAAATAATGGTGAAACAAGTTGTGAGTTTAGAGGATCTTAAAGCAAGTTCCCTTCTGTCTTAGAAATTGTGTTCTTCTTCACCCACATTTTATAAAGCGGCCTTTTAACCTTCATTTCTTATCTTTTTTTATCTGTGTAGCATGATTTTCAACTGCGTACATGTTTTAAACACTGTGACTTTTTCTTAAACACTAGGGAACTTTCATTTTTGCTAAAAAGATTAAATGCACACTTTACTTGTCTGCACATCATGCTTACAAGGCCATCAGAAGCGCCTAACCAGAAGCAGCTGCTGTATTGAAAAGTCAGGGAAAACAAGGTACCATGTCATTCCTGTTTGCTGTTAGGATCATGAAAGCTGGAGGATTACTGTAGGAACACCATCGTCACTGCAATGCTGATACTGCACACTTTGCCACATCTCCAAGCTTTTATTATCTGCCCCTACCTTTTAAAAGTCCCAAGCAGCACTGTCTATATTCAATTGTGCTTTCCTATCTCTAACAAGCTGTAAGTTGTGACTACCCCTGCTTTTGCGTTAGCACATATTTCATGCACCACAAATGCAATTAGGGCCAATAATCACTCGCAAAGCCAGAAGAACGAGAGAGGAAGAGGGGGTAAAGGTGTGGCCACTCACACTGTAGTGTTCCTCGCCGTCGAGAGTGATGTACATCATCGGCTCCTGAACTGCGTTTAAGTTTCGCCCCTTGACAGTCACCGTGATGCCGCCACTGCAAACAAAACAATTCTGTAGTCCTCACCTCCAGACCAGGTTATTGCAGGACAAATCTGAGACCATGGTTGGATGTCTGCACATGGCAGGCTACATTCACACAAGTCAATTTGTACCTAGGCTACCTTCAGCCAACATCATCTGTGCAATATAACAATGAGCCCGCATTTTTTTTTCTTTATGTCTTTCACAATAACACAGCCTAAAGGAACGCACCACAGCAAGTGGCTATTACAAATATCATAACCAGTAAACACTGAACCAGACTCAGCGTTTCTGTCATCAGTTGGTGCTGCCTTAATCATTATGAACATGGTGTGTGGCAACAAACCAAGCAGCCGAATGCTGAAATTTGAACATGCCAGTACTGGGCGGTGCCATTTCATTCAACCTCAACCAGTGCCGGTAGAAATACTAAATGTGGGTAGGCTTCTGACCCTTCAACATGATTACAACTAGAATGTGCAGCTGCAACTTGAAAATTTCCTTTCCAGCACACATCTGTTGAGTTTTGCCCTCCTTGCAAGTCTGTAACCTAATGAGCTTGTGCCTACAGGAGTAAGCCTGTGGCCCATAGGAGTTCTCACCTTGGAATTCCTCGTGGGACGCTGGAGTGCCTGGCAGAGCCAGACTCCACCTTCTCAATCTCGGGATCCTCAACGTAGAGGTAGATGTAGTCCTCAAAGAGACGCAAGCCCTTGTCAAACTTGACCCGCACCTTGCCCTCATTGAACGTCGTCGATGCACTGGTGTTACAGCTCACCACGTTTGGCTCCCGCCTGCCAAGGGATGAGAAAAATCTTTCATTACTGGCGACAACACTCTGTGCTTGGCGAAATCTTCAGGGCATAGTGCACCGTTAATAATATATGAATGCAATACCTCGAATAATATGCTGTATATCAGAAGAAAATAAAAGTGTGCACAAACAAATATTGCAGCGCAAGATAAATTATAAACCCTCATAACAACGACAGGCACCAGGAAACACATCTCCCTGCAAAGTCATGACTTACGTGATGATCTGACAGGGCATTCCCCCAACAAATGCTTCAGCATGACTGCCAGCGTCCATGTGTAGACCCCAGATGAGCAACCTTGTGCCTCCAGACTTCGGCCCCTTGCTTGGGTTTATTGAGGTAATTCGTGGGTTCTGCGAGGACAGTTGAAGCAAGCGTGCATAGATGTGAGGTGACCTCTGCAGGCTGATGGCGCACAGACACTTGTGAAAGGGATTTTTCGAAATATCTTTAATGCAACGCAGCTAACCACAAATACGGTCCCTTCTAGGCATGCTAAAAAAGCAGAAAAAGGCACTGACCACGAAAGAGTAATTCTGCTTCGACTTGGCCGTGTAGTCGTTGAGGACCTTGACAATGACGGGTCCCGAGATGGTGCCACTCGGGGGGCTCGTCGTCAGGTTTCGAGGGCTCTCGATCTCACACACAATTCTGCGAGGAATGAGCACAGTAAACTGTTAAGTCTCTTTGTCATGATAACTACATGAGATTAAGCACCGAAAGGCCACCTACAGACTTGCCACTCTAAAACTGGTAGGATTTGTAACTTAAATTCTTTATATGCATATCAATTAACCTAGCCATATATCAGAAAGAAAAATAAACCGTTCTATTAATTCATGGTCGATGCAAATCAACACAGTAGCAATGAACAAAGATGAGATTTCTTGTGACTCTTTGCATAAGCAAAACTTTCATTGTGACGAATGCTACAGCGCTTGCCTTGTGCCAGTCAAGTGAGATGATGCGAGTGTTCAGAGATGCTATTCTGTTTAAATACATGTTGACTAACCTAGTAGTCTTGACATACAAGTCCTTGTGGGGGACGCAGGGAATTTGGGCAAGGGAGACTCCGTTGACCTCCTTGGACACGTGAATTCCGTTCTGGATATCCTGGAAGACTCGGCCAAGGTTGTAGCCCTCGATGGTGATGTTGGTGCCCCCTTCCCAGGGTCCAGATGTTGGGTAGATCTGAGGTGCAAGAAGTGCATCAGTGAAGATTGATCAATGAGATTCTGGGGTTCTACGAGCGAAAACCACAATATGATTATGAGGCACGCATCAGTAAAGAATAGCAGGTCAACAGAAGAATGCGTGATGTGCCTTATTAAGCATAATCTGTTTTGTGTAATATGCACACATTTGTATAAGCCTTACAGCTGATTAGAAGCAAATGCCAGTAAACAACTGGCACCTAGACTTTTAGGTATCGTAGTGAGTATCATGAAATTTGTGAACCATGTATTGGTGAGACTAAAAACCTCACATAGTGTTTGCAACAATGCAAAGCAATTTGACAAAAAGAACAAATGCCTATTTATTATCAAATGCACATTACAAAACGCATCCAGTCTTACAGGTTCAGAATGCCTATAATTGCACTGATGCTGAGAAACATTCACAGATCTCATAAGCACAACACACCCAAACCTGCCACAAAACGATGCCATTACCCATGCTTCTACTCTCTCATGTGGGATGATGCTACTATTGGTTTGAAGAGCGTAGAAATTATAAACAGCAAGTACTTCATTATTTTTTTTTTTGCTTTATAACTTCTAAGCTGGTCACGACTTTTCCCAACGAAATCAAAATTCGCTGTTTCTATACATGGAGGTGCTGCAGATGAAGAGAATCGCTACCGCCGATACTCATGGAATGACACTGTAAGAGAGGGAATCAGGGACTCCTGTGGTAAACTTACCCTGGTGATTTGCGGATCGGGGCAAGTCTGTGTGCGCTCAAGCCACTTGGTGGCGTGACCGTCGCACTGCTCCTGCACCTTGCACGAGTTGCTCTGCTGGCACCAACCGCACGCGTACTTCTCGGGAAGTTCCAGGCAAAGGCCGCAGTTCTCCGACATGTTCTCACACCGGTACACGAGAACTGCGCATTACACATACACATCCACCACCTTTAGCCCACCTGCAATCTGCATTGTTCCTTCAAACACCCTCACAAATACATGCAGTGCCTGTGAAATGTCCCATAACCAGCTGAGCGCAACCTCACCCAAGGGATGACGATCAGCTATCAGACATTGCAGCCAATGTTCAAGAGAATGGATTGAGATTGTTTGGCCACATGAACATTGTCATGAGACCCGACTTCTATGTGACCTATGTGACTGTGGTAATATGGGAGGAAAACTACACCAGGGGAGGTATTCTGTAAGAATCCACCTAGTGGACATGTCCACTTCGTCTGCTGTTGAAGTTCTGAGTGGTTGGGCTGGGCTGCGCATACACAGCAGCAAGGCGCCACAGCCAATCAGCACTTCAGCAGCAGACGAAATGGACATGTCCACCAGGTGGACTCCTACAGAATACTTCCCCAGCAATAAGGAAATCGGAAATAAGGAAAATAAGTACAGAACGGCAAGGAAATGTCGTAAGAGTTGGCAACTTAACACTGGGAGTTATTTTAAAACCAAGTAGCTCAGAACAGAATGTAAAAGCATCATAGGGGACGATCAAAAAATATATGACAGGAACAGAAAAAGTGTGAGGAAAGAAAAATGTGCCAATCAACCAACTTGCACTAGAGGCAATTGATGTTCCTGTAAAAAACAAAGACACACACCACACACACAAGAAACATACCATGGATATTCTCAGGGTTGTCCAAGGGCTTGCTACCTTCCCAGATGACTGCAAATGCAGCAGTGATGTTAGGAGCCTGTGTGCCGTAGTTAAACTGCAAAAAAAAACAGGAAAGAAAGCAATGTTCCTGGATCCGAGTGTTTTGTATCATTTCCGGAAAAGCAGCAGGAAGTTGAATGCTTTAAAAAAGAGGAGGCAATTGGATGCAATAGTTAACTTACTTGCATGTTCTCGCAATATATTGTGTCTCCTAGAAGTTGAGCATTCACTTGCTTCACTCTGCCTTCAATGTTGAACTGGCACACAAATCTTGTAGAGGCAATAAAAGGCTGGAAAGAGAAAAAGAGACAGAGAGAGGGTGAGATGGTGAAATTAGTTCAAGAGTGCTTTACTCTGAAAAGCAACCACAGCAAGGAAAACCGTGCAAAACATAGAAAATGATTAGAGAACGGCTTACCTGAATATTTTCAACCTTGACTTGAATGCGCTTGTTGATGCCCATTGGCACAAGAATCTCGGTGGAAATGCCAGTGGTAGCATTGATACGAGGGCAGAACCCTGGCCCTGACCGAATGCTTGGCCCCACACTCTGCAAGAAACGAAACAAAATGAATTTTTTTTTTAAATGAGAAAAATCAGGAAAGGCAAGGTGGTATGAGAAACTACGAAGTGAATGCAAGTATGTGTCGCTGCTGAGAAGCTGCCATGCGACCTTCCCACCTAGTGTCGCCGAAACTTCAGTTGAAGAAATCATTTTCACAGATTCACTGAATCACTAAAACAACACTGTTGTGCTAGTTCCCAAAGATAACTTCTGGTGAAATTATCACTGATTTTGAGGGCACAGCTTTGTGCAATAGCAAGGTAACTTTGTTCTACATGAGAACATGAGAGTTTTCTTAAGTATGAATCTGCATATTATGGACAGCTGATTTTTGCTAACTTTACATTGGCAAATTGTGCAAAACAGGTTAGGGCAATCAAACACTTCATCTAAAATATGTATGCAAACTTGCATAACAAGCATTGAACATATAGGCTTACAAGAGTTCATGCATAAGAAGGTTATGAGAGACGGAGCATTCGCAGTGACAGTGTAAGAAAAGGTAAAACCAGAAGTGTTCATCCGCAGATGCTTAACTGATTTTCACGTGTAATGAGAGAGCGAGTGAAAATATTCTCACCGATACACCCGTGACGAGGATGTCGTTGCGGCAATTTTCGCCCGTGTCGTGAGTGCAGCGGTGCCCACCGACACACCAGTCGCAAGGGAAGGGACTGGAGACACACTGGGTGCATCTGCATACATCACAAACACACAGAGGCTGTAGCTCGCATGCCAAGAACATAAAGATCAAATGCTTCTGTTCATTCTTTCTGAAAGTTAGAAGCAGGTTGTCTAAGCACTGTACACAGCAGCCTTCTATAAGGCTGGTTGGAAATATGCATTATGACTGGCCCCATCACTTTTTGATGATCAATAGTTTTCTGATGTAATTATCGAGAGATCCTAGCCAGGCCCTTCTTGGAGGTTACCAATTCTAAAAGCTGTTGCAGAACCGTTGCACGATAGTAGACTGGGTTTGAGATTCTAAGGAGAGTTCTAGTTCTACGCTTTTGCCTTATCCCATCAGCACCACTTTCACCTATGCTTTTAATCACCTTTCTCCTTCCCCAATGCTGATTAAATGGTTGCAGCTTCATGATGTTTGCCTTTGGATATGTATTGCTTTTTCCCCTCTCTCATATGTTTGCTCTGTTTCAACTTGTGCCTTGGATACATGTGCATTAGCGTCAACAGGCCATTTACCTTGCAATGGGCATGCCTTTGCAGATTATGCATCCGAAGCAATGCACTGTAGAGCTGGGCAACAACCTGCCAAGACTCTTACAGCTAGCATCCTGCCATGAAAATGAAGGCTGCTTTCAACCAGTTTCACCATCTCTGGATATGTAAAATTGTTTTCTCTTGCACTAGTTGCTTTCTTCAAGTCTTCCTTGAGAGAACTGTCCTTGGGAAAGGATAAAAATGCAAGTCTGCAAATGAGTGTTTTTGATTAGAAAATCACTCTGGTGGAAAAAAAGCCAACTTGCACAATTTGGCACGAACTGTGGTTTGAAAGGCTTTAAAAACCTATCACCTAGCCGATGAGAAAGCTTTCAACATAGTACATTCTGCTACGCAAGGAGAAAAACAGAAGCCCAATAATAAGCCAGCTTACGTGTTAAAATGTTGCTGAAAAGGAAGACAGAAAGAATTTGCGTCACTGCTTTTGCAACAGCCAAAGATTGTTTCATGTGAAAGGTTTCATCGGGTGAAAAATATGAGCAAGAGGGAGCACTCACGAAGTGTAGGTACTGCAGTCATAGAAGGTGAAGTTGGTGGCTACGAAGTCCGGGTTGCTCTTCATCCTCACAGACAACTTGGCAGTGAAATGATCTGCAGTGAAACGATAACATTCAGTGAGAGAGTACAGATCTCTAATCCCAAAGATAAAGCACAAATTAAACAAAACACAGATCGATAGATGGAGCATTTGACAAGCCTGTACACATTTAAAAGAAAATTTGTAACACCGTTCAAAATATTAGAGTGCTGAGAAATGCAAGAGGTGCACAAGATGAGACTCTATGCTGGCTTAGGCCAAAAGAGGTTATTACAACTGGAAATGAATTGTCATTGCATCGATATGTATTCTGTCTTGGAAAAACTGTTAGTCACAATGGCTGCATATTGACAGCTTAGGCCAAAAGAGGTTATTAGAACTGGAAATGAATTGTCATTGCATCGATATGTATTCTGTCTTGGAAAAACTGTTAGTCACAACGGCTGCATATTGACAGTTAACCCTATGCTTAGCAGTGGAACGATCTCACATAGCATGTGTCAACATACCCAAAGTATATTACAAAATATTTAAAGATGCAGCACTTTAAGCAACATATAAAAACCAGCTTGTATACAAGTTACAGAAGTATGCAATAACAAACTACAAAGACACAAGCGAGAGGAATTTGTCAACAATGCTGCGAGGAAAAGAAATCTGATCTCATGGCACCATGTGGCTGTATCCATACCATATTCTAAGAAGCATTTGCCACTGTGGTAATTTTATGAGGACACTAGCACCTAGCACAAGTGAGTTGCAGCAAAGATAAGCTGTTGGTAAACTATAAGTTATTGGTAACGTTTGTTTTGCATTCAAACATGCACACTTGAATGCAGTAGTTTTCAGAGCGTAAAAAAGGCAGTTTTTTTTTTCTTGCTTTGCTAATCAGCCTGCACAGAAACATATCTTTAGACTGCTTGTCAAAATAGCTTTTAGAGCTTGCCATATCTTTTTGTTTCAAAGGTAAAAGTTAATCAATTTGAGTTCATTGATTTGATTCTACAGAGGTTGCACTAATGCAAGATAATTTTGTTCTTCCTAGGCTCCAGTAGTCTGGAAACTTCTGCAGTTGGGTTCACATATAATGTTTCTACAAAATTAACTTGCAGCAGTGACTGTTCTCAAGCATATAAAGACCCAGCGTATCTTTTACTATTTAAGTTAGTTGTGCGCTGCATTAGTAAGCCTCACACTCTGTTGTTCACTCCTTGTTACTTGTTTCATTGCCTCTGGCGCAGCTAGTCTAAAACGCACTGTGGACACTGCAACTGCATCTTCTTGAAAACGAGCGAAAGCAATGAGTTGCTCACGTTCGCCCGGAGGGATTGGTGGCAGGGAGTCCGTGTGCGGGGTGGGGCAGCTGACACCGTTGGTCAAGCGGGTGGCATTGGTCTCCAGAGTTTTGGAGAAGGCCGTGAAAGCGCAGAAGAACTGGCCATCCAGCACAGGAAGGTTGCCAATCACCAGGCTCAGCTGCAAAGTGACATGGCAACTGGGTGAGCACAATCAGTTGATGTCTAAAGAGGACTCAGCCATGCTGTTTTTTACTGGCAGTAACAATTGGCAGTAGCATTGTTATGTAGGGCAACAAAGTTAAAGGTGCCAAATTAAAAGCTTGCATGGGTTTTCAAACTACATAAGGCAGGGTATTATACCATTCAACAAAACATTTGTTGGTCACATATTACATAGAAAGACAGCATACAGTGCACAGAAGTACAGTGGTAAGGTAACCCGTACACACAAGACTCAGGTTACCACCAACAAGCATTACATTGTAAAACAGCTTTACGTCCAGTCTAGCCATCAATGAGTAGGTCTAAGAACTTTTACAATGAGTGGGAAAATATGCTAGAGTGAATAAAGATATAAAGTTTCGGTACCGGATGACACTACAGATGCAATTCAAGACTAATGTTTGGAGCCTTCCCTAAAGGTACCTAAAGAACAATTATGAAAATAAGTATAAAGCCAGCAGTGCTCTTCAGTGGCAGAGCTGTCCTGGCACAATGACACCAGTTCTCCAGTTCCAGTAAACATAGCACATAGGCTTGAAATGCTGCAACAAGCACAAGCTCCTCCCATTGCAGCAACTCCAATACCATGAAGTATGGAATACTACTTGTGCATATAAACCCCGTGCACAATATGCACAGGGTTACACAACATGATACTTCCACAGAACTTTGGGATAATGGGCATTGCTTTACCTTGGCCTGATTACAAGGCGACTACTCACACTAGATTCCCTTAAAAGTTTTGCACCGAAGAACAGAAGCAATAACTAAAAGAAAATATTCCGGGACATGAAGGCCAGCAGTGCCTTGACAGATGCATTCTGTTTCCACAGGGCTCTCGTCTTACCCGCTGCACTCTGTGTATAAGCAAGTTCAGATCACACAAAGAACAGAAAATGGTATTCACAATGCGAGCTGTGGTTCGCTGGATCTGCGCTGGCTGCACACTGGTGATCGTGGTACACTTGCCACTCTTGTACGAAAGCCAGTACAGTGGGTCCTGGGCAGCCTCGGCACAGTTGCTCCTAAGGCTGCACCTATGGGAATCACATCACAGAAATGAACAAAGTTCATGACCAGAAAGAGGATTCATTAGAGTATCATGCACATGGTCCCAAGACTTTCGTGCTTAATGCCATTTCACATGATAATGCTATCCCATATTTTTGCCACACAGTATGCGATGAGCCTAGAGAATAATTAACATATTAGTTAGGTTTTGCTCATGTCTGCAATGAATGAGGAAAATTGCACCACGAAGTGTGCAGGACATTTTTTGCATATATCTACTAGCAACAAGCAACCTTATGGATGGATGGATGGATGGATGGATGGATGGATGGATGGATGGATGCAAAACTTTAATAAGGTCCTGAGGTAAGCGACTCAGCGCACTGCGGGCCACTCCCACGTTGGGACAGCAAACTTATAATCAGTGGTAATAATAATCAGCAACACAACAATTGCATGCTGCAATTGCTGACTTAATGCTAATGCTCTAATGTCTCAATCTTTGTGTTAGCTGCCATTCACAGTTTGCACAAACAATAAAATCACAAACTGTAAGATAGAGAAAAAGAGGAGACAATATAGATGAGCAAGCTTCAAATGTAGCAAGGACATATGCTATATTTGTTAAACTATGGTTAATGCATAAAAGAATCAGCAAGATCTCAAGGCATTGAAGTTCAGATGTGCCTAGAGCAGTCAGATGTGCCTAGAGCAGTCAGATGTGCTTAGAGCAAAGGTGCAACAACTTCAGCACAAACAGCCCTTGATTAACACACAGGGTAAGGTCTACCTCCTGAGATTGTTCAAATCTTTTGTGGAATGGAGGGCGCTTGGTAACTTTGGTGAAGAGGAACAATAAACACGATAACGTTCAAGAGAATGTTGCACTTGTGAAAAGTGCCCCAAAGTATGTTATATACAATCAAGTACTGTTCACATACTTGTTTTCCAGTGAACACCAGCCGCAGTAAGGGTCTTGAGCACCAAGGCAGTCTATGCAAGTCTTATACTGGTGGCACTCTTGGACTTTCACCCTTGTCACCTGCAAAAGGCCACATGACCAGTCAAGCTAAACAGGCCTGGTAATATCATACATGATTCTAGTAAAGAATTATTCCTTATTGTTCACAGTAAAAACATAACAGGAGAAGATGTTGAAGCTTCTAATGGTCTCTGCCTGCACGCAAATAAACATTTTGACCAAACTGACTTCCAAAATATCAGCCTCAATTGAACACAGTCAGGTGACAGTCATTAAAAATGGCTGGGGTCAAAATTGTGTTTGAACACAAGCAAAATTCATTTCCTCCGTAAGAAAATAAGATGTAACAGCTTCCTCTAAGATAAACATGAATAAATTGGCAGGTCCAGAAAAAAAAGGGCAGGGGGAAGCAAAAGAAAAGAGCAAAAAAAGAAAAGAACTTACGAGGAACCTAGCACCACAACTGTACTCATTCAGTCATATATTGGTGGCCCAGTGCTTATAAAGCTATTGAATTTCTGGAGCAGCTTCCTTGAATAAACTTTAAGTGACAATATTTCATCCATGCTCAAAAACAGACTAGTCAATGGGAAATGAAAACGGGCATAGGCTTCCATTTAGCGGGACCAATGCACACAGATATGCAAATTGAATTTATTTTTTGACTTCAAAAATATGGAAAGCATAATTAACAGAACAAATATCTTGAATGCCTTTGATTTGCTTCCATTTGCGTCTATTTTAAACTTAGTAAACGTAGTCTTGATCCTAACCTGTTTGCATGGTTATACATTTTCTCCTTAATAGGTCACAGTATGTTGTGTAAAATAACGATATGTCCCCATTTAATCCCATAGACTCTAATGTGCCCCAAGGATCAGTTATAGGCCCTCTTCTTTTCTTAATTTACATTAACAATTTACCAAAGGATGTTTTTTCTAATACTGTATTTACCTTTTTGCAGATGACTGTGTGATATCCGTGAAATCTCAGACAAATCTGATAATAAATTCTTACAGGACAATATGAACGCTATCTCTAACTGGTGTGATGTATGGTTAATGCAACTTAACGTAACTAAATGTAAATGTATGCGTGTAACTCGCAGCAATATTCCTTCGCCTAACTACTGCCTGAATGATACTCCCCTAGAAGTCATAATCTCCTATACATACCTAGGCGTCGACGTAACATCGTCACTTTCCTGGTTGTTGCACATCGATAAGGTAATTAACAATAATAACCGCTTGTTAAGTTTTCTTCACCGAAATTTTTCTTCTGCTCCTATATCATCAAAATTTATCTTATACAAAAGGCTTATTAGGAGTAAAATGGAGTACGCCTCATCCACCTGGACCCGCACCTTGATACCCTTATTCAATCATTTGAACTAATCCAAAATAATGCCGTGCATTTCATTTATAGCAATTACAGCTGCACATCAAGTACAACTGCCACGAAAAACTCTTTACTGCTTGCTCCTTTCTCAGCCTGATGTAAGTGCTTTTGCCTTGCTTTATTTAATAAGCCATATTTCCACAATTCCTACCTATGCGATAATCTTGCATCATCTCCTACCTGTCACGAATAATTTATTCCTAGGGCCTCCCAAGAATGGAACCACCTACCTGGTGCGGTTGTCGCAATCAAGGAAAACTCAAAGTTTCGTTCGGCCATATGAGACATCATCACTCCCGGATAAATTAACTAATCAATTTTGCCGTAATAACTAACCACCTTTTGCTGCTTTGTTATTCACTTATGTATATCTTTTTTACCTACTCCGCTCTCTAATGCTGAGGGTACAATAAAGGTCTTGAGGGTACAATAAAATAAAATAAAAAACAGAATTATGGCCAGCCGAGAAAAACAAGCACTTGTAACAGTATAGATGCATATCCGTCCACCAGCACAAGCTACAGAAAAGGTTTGTATTCTCACGCAGACAACCAGAGTGCAAAAGTGCTACACCAGAAGTATGCACCCCAACGAGTCACTGAGTGCCCTTTCATTTTAACCTGGCTTGCCAAGGACTGATTAGCAAGGTCAGCTCAATTTTGCAAGGAGAAAGTCAAACCTCGGAAGTAAAAGCACGCTACATTAAGATGTGGCTGTTCACATTACATACGGACGGCTTGACACAGTTACCACAACAGAGGCGCCACACGTTTTAGGTTTCATCAGAGCGGGGCTTCGATCTCCAAGTTCGAAATAGAACAGCGCCCGAAATCTGGCAATGATCCGGAAAAACAGTGCACGTGTGGTAGCGTTCAAGCGAGAGAAAATAAAAAGGGGGGGGGGGAGTGAAAGAGAGAAGAAAATGGAGGGGAAAACCTGCGGGCAGAAAGAAGTCTGTTACCAAGGCAACCCCGTAGCTTCGAAAACAACGGGATTATATAAAATCAAAGACAATGAGAGTCGGCGCGGACAAACCATTGAAATGGATAGAGCAAACTCGCCGCCGACGTCCGCGCTGTTGCCATGGGAACGCATCACGCTCACTAAGAAGGGAGAGGGGGCACCTGTGGCCCTTGTGGCCATGCACGGGGTGGAAAACTGACTCGTGCCTGAAGCAGCGCACTTAGCACTGCCTTTTTTTTTTTGTTTTTCGTAAAATGAGAATATAACGTATTTTCTTGTCTGTATTCCGCGTTATTCGCACTGTCAGGACAGGAGTGCTGCGAAGGAGAATTTTTCTTTAGGTAGCTCGCACACGGTACGAACCCCACAGGAAATGAAGTTCAGCTCATGAGGACCGAACTGCGCAGTTGACTGTTGTTAATATGGTTTCGTAAAAGCCGCATCTATTTTCCAGCTTTGCTTTTATCAAGCCTGGCCACAGCATAAAAAAAAAAAATGTTTATGATAGTTCCGCGTGGTTGCTTTTCTGGCAAAGAGGATAGGCACTGCATACAAAAACTGAGCCTGATTATTTCTAGACGGCGGACTCCGTAAAAAAAAAAAAGTAAAAAAATAAAAAAAAAACGGGACAACAAAGAAGGTGGTGGGGCGGTGGATGCTATTCAAAAGCAGTGGCGCCAAGCGATTGAGAATAATGCCTCACAAAACTGGGGAGTAGAGCCAAGCTCTAAGAAAGCGAGCACTGCGGCGCGGTTGCGAGCATAAAACGGAGCGCAAATGAGATACGCTCACCAGAACAAAGACAGCAGCAGCAGCAGCACTGCAGGGAAGAGACGGGAAATAAGGAGAGAGAGAGAAAAAAAAGAAAGAAACAGAGGGAACGCGAAAGAACGGAAGCGGTCGCTACAAATCTACGCCGCGCCGTTCGCGAAACCGAGGAGCGCGAGCGGCGGCGGGTAATTGATATGCCACACGCTCCCCGTTCGCTGCAGCTTCCCTGCCGTTTAGCCCGCGGAGGGATGCGCGGAGCCGCGCCCCGTTCCACGACGCCTATATGCGGGTTTGTGTGTGTGTGCGCGCGCGCGTGTGTGTAGCAATACACAAGCACGCAAGCAAAATGTACAGCGCCGGGAAAAATATGAAAAAAAAAAAACAATTGAGACTGCGCAAAAATTTGATCGCGGCGGTAGCAACCAAGCCTACTCCCCGTGGCATTTTCCCTGAATGCCGCGAGAACGCGTGGATGAGGGCGGCGGGCTGCCGAAGGCTGTCGGCTACGGCGAAGCCGTTGCCACCCGGGCGCGCGCTCTCGCTCGCCCTTTCACTGACGGCGAGAAAAAGTGAATTTCACGCACGAAGGAGCTCGAGCCACAAGACGAGTGCAGCGACGACGGTGCGGAACGACTTATTCTTTTTTTTTTTTTTCCGCCGCCCCCGCAGGGTGCGCGGTCGTCGCGGTGAGAGCGTGTAATGGGCGACATGCGGGTTGACCTCCAACGTGCGCTCGTCAAACGAGGCCCGACAGCTGCGTGTGTGCGTTCACGTTTGAACGCGAATCTCGATCATCCGCATCACGCCTATCGTTCGCGAGCTCCTTTTGCGCCTCGACGCGTCATTTGCACGTTTTGAGCGTACCTGTACACGTGCGACGTGGCCTCGTAGTAATTCTCAGAAACGGCCCCGAAACGGGAAAGCTAACAAACAAGGTCATTAGCAGCGGTAAATTTTTAAGCCTTCGACGAAGTATGCACACAACGGTATAAACTGTGCAACTCGGGCAAACCGGCAGGGCGGATACTTTCGTTTTCGTCCTCGCGCCCTCACTTTTCTTTTTTTTTTGCTCAAGTCATTCTTAAACACAGGACAATAACTCGGCCGCCTGTATTCGTTAACATAATTCAACTTCATTTTTTTTCTCTGTAATTGCTTATCTCTCTCAAAAAGAAAGTTTCGGGTCATAAGCGCCACACCATAACCGGGATGATTTTTCCAACGGAAGCTGAAACGCAATGAAACGTATGCACGGTGATTCGTTCGCGAATTGAAACACGAATGTGGGCCGGAACCCGTTTCTATACGAGCCCGCCGCTGAGCTTCAGTGGCTGCAGCGTTCTGCTACTGAAGAGGTAGCGGGTTCGACCCTCGGTCTCGGCGACCGCATTCCACTATGAGGACGGAATGGGGGAAAAAGAAAAACGTTAGATTACCGAGCTTAATGTGCACGCTTAAGAATTTACCACGCACAGGATGTCACTCTACTATATGCAGCATCTCCCATAATCCTTGCCTTGCTTTAGAACTCAAGAACTTCTAACTAACTAACTAGCTAACTAACTAACTAACTAACTAACTAACTAACTAACTAACTAACTAACTAACTAACTAACTAACTAACTAACTAACTAACTAAAACCAACCGCCTATTTCTCCCATTTCCACTAAACGTGCCGCAAGCGTTGAATAAATAGAAAGAGTACTTGCAGGCGTAATGTCCCATCTCCCAATAAACTAAACAAACGAGTCTACCATTACGCCGATGAGGTGAGGATGACAAATGCGATGAAACTCGGGGGGAAAAAATCTAATATTAAAAGTTAAACTTCAACACGGCTTTATGTCGGCGACAAAGGAGAAAGCCGCCCAGCAAGCCCTCCTATACGGATGTCATCAAGCCGCGGCACGCATAGGGCGAAAACAACTAGATAGAGAGATGCGCCGAGCACTGCGACGTCCTAATGACTTCTTCGGAGCGGGGGGCCTCAACGAGCAGACAGCATCCCGACGACTCAGTTTCCGTTCTCTCGACGCATTTCGCTGGGCCCGTTTACTCATTCTGCGATAATAATAATACAAAAAAAAGAGGGCTCGCGCTTTCAACGCAGCTGTAGAGCGCAAGAAAATAGGAAGGAAAAGACATACGCGCAAAGCAAAGCGACTCCACGTGCCCGTCAATCCGCCTACAGCGCAGAAAAAAAAAAAAAAAAGACAATACAGCAACGGGTAAAAGCGAGGACTCAGAGAGCCGAGGAGGAAACACGTGCATAATAAATGCTTCCGCGCGGGCAACGACGCACTTGGCGCGTATGGGAGCACTCGTGAAACCCCGATTCTATCCATCATCAATCGATGGACGCAAACGCTTCCCCCGGGTAACGCCTCCGCTTTCTTTCTCTTTTTTTTAAGAAAAAAAAAAAAGAGAGGCAGGAGAACGCCATAAAAAACTAGCGATACGCGCAACGAACACCTTCCTACCAATCAATTCATTCATCCCGCTTGTTTCGAAAAGAAGAATGAAAGAAGGAGAACTGACACCATGCCCACACGCTGTTGTGGCGGCACAGACAATGAACCGAACGACCCGTTCGCATCGCCCTGTACGGATGCTGCACTACAAGACTGAGAAAGAGAGACCTAAATGAACGGGTTCGGAAGAAGAGGAGTGAAACTAAGCTGGGGGAGGTGCGGGGAGATGACAGGAAAGAAAAAAAATAGGGGGTGAGGGATTGGGTCGTTTGGCGGTGCCTCTAGAGAGTGCAAAGGAAGCACATTTGTACACCAAAAGGCAGAGCGCAACCCTACGCATTCTGATCATATGAGTCGTAAAGGTCACGCATGTGTGACCTACGTTGCGCACCCTTCAATTCCACAGACCGGCTGGCCTGTATATTGGACTGCGGCGAAATTAGGCAGTTCGCGTGGCTGCAGTGCGGCGGGAAAGTTGCCCAGACACCATGCTCGTGTACAGCCTGTGTCAAAATAAACGAGGCCACTGAGAAAGGAAAGCGTCCCGCAGAAACCCGCCCCGCGTCGTTCGTGAACCGTGTCACTTCTGCGCTAAATATTCCTGCAGTGAGAACTAATGTTCACGAATCCACCTCCAGAGCTTCTGAACAGATGTGGATGGCACTACAGCAGGCATCTATACCGTCACCTACGAAATGCACGGCACCAAACAGAAAAATAAATAAATAAATAAATAAATAAATAAATAAATAAATAAAGAAGGAAAGAAAGAAAGAACAAGGAGTTTTCCTCAGAACGATAGCGGCGCACCCATTCGCTGACATTGGCCATGCCTGCCTTGGTCATTTTCTAGTCTATCCTTTCAAGAAATAGCGGGGAACAACATGAGAACGCGTACGTCCTCAACTTTTCCACGACTACAGCAAGAGGTGGGGAAAGAAGTTCGTGTACAAACCAACGGGGGAAAAAAAAACCAAAGAACTACAACAGCGAGAACAACCCGGAAGTCTGCTCACTGTTATGTCCAAAGGCCGCCCGCGTCAAGCCGCCAAATGCAGCAACGCGAGCCAGAGGGCGGTCGCCAAGAGGGACGAAGAAGCGCCGCTTCTTCATCTCTCAAATTCGCCCAAACAGCGGCATTATACGACCGCAGGCGGTGCGCATTCGACTGGGGCGCTCGCTCGCGCTTCTGCTCCTCGAGGCTGCATGTGCGCGACGCGTAAACATGGGCAAAAGCGAGAAGAAAACGGGCAGTCCCCGTCCAACACGCAAAGAACACGAAGCCCCCAAAAAGAAGGACTTCAAGAAAAATAATGAAAAAGATGGACGCCTAGCCAATCGCACGACCTACCTCCAGCGCCGGCAAACGCGAGGAAATAGCGGACAGGTTGAGCACCGCCGAAATGCCGGCACCTTTTCGGAAGGCACAGATAGAGCCGGCATAAGTCAATCGGCGGATAAATGGGCAAATCTGGTTGCAAGGACGCGGCGTGATTGCCACGCGCCAGGTCGGGTATATAGCCACTCGCAACGGTGAGATATGCGCATATGCGAGGGGGCAAAGGCGTCTTCCAATCACGAAATGGGCCGCAAAGTATACGGCGCCCGATTGACTGACGCCCGCTCTGCACCTTCCGCAACGCTGCACCGATTTATTATCGAGACGGGCAATAATGCGCTCGAAGCGGAGCGCCCGGACGGCCAGTTCACGAAACGCAGCAGCACAGCACAGGCGAGCATCGCAAGCGTGATCGCCAACCGCCGGCGGGTTGGAAAGGCCGCGGCGAGCGCGGTAAATGTCCGTACCCTCTGCCATCCTCGTACCCGCCCTGCCTCACTAAATACTGTGCAGCGCTGAAACGGGTGTCGGATAATCAGGGGAGGAGTTTGCAAGGCTTGGTTGGTTAACTCGGAGTGTTTAACGTTCGGATAGAAGACTTCTGAAACGAAACAGAGCGTAGTGGGGGGGATGGCTCCGGTTTGATTTTCCCCGCCAGAGATCTTGACGTGCAAAAACTAAGCAGATTGGTGTTTCTTTTTTTTTCGCATTTCGCGCGTTCATATATGGGCGCGGTCGCGGCAATAGAACCCTAGACACCGTTGTCGGGAAACCAAAACGCGCCACATATCGGCCAAGTTGCCGTGGCCGGCAGATAAGTTCGCGAGCATGTTTATTTGTAACGTACAAGAGCTTCACACCTGAACTAGAGGGTAATTTAGCAGCAACTGTTAAGCCGTCTACTAAATTGGACGCAGAACGATGCAGTAGTGACACGGCAAATGTCTTAAATGCGTTATTTTTCTTTCCGAAGGTTTTCATCACAGCAACGGTTGCACTTAGCGATTTCCATACAGAAAGCGAGAACGATTCGTCGCTGGCCGCGGCGGCAATTATATCCATTAGCCATGACTAGGTCCGCCAAGCGGTCGGCGCGTAAAGTCCAACAGTTTATCGTGTTATTCCCACGAACCACCGCAGGATCAGTAAACAGACAACGTTTTTACCGGTCGGACTCCGACCAGAAACGATTCATGGTGGCCAAACGCCGACCTATAACGAACAATTAAGTTGTTCGCGGAGAGTCGAGCGAATTCGACTCTCCCGATTAGCCGAGGCCACAGTTGCAGCGTCCGTAGCACTGCACACATTTCACGAGACAAAAGAGCTCCCCCCCTCTCCTTTTCTTTTTCACTGCCCTCCGGGCAGCGGCCGCGTCGCCACTTCAATCTTCCGAGCGGCCCCCGCCGGCTGTTCCTCGCCGACAACAACGACAGCAAGACGACGGGGAGAGAAATTCAGGAAGCAGCGCTCGCTCGCAAAGGCAGAAAGGAACGAAGACAACGAGGAAAAAGCGCAAAGACGGGCACAGCTAGAGAGAGGCCCCGAAGACGTCTTGAACACATGAAGGCCACCGGTGCACGAGCGCGGAAAAATGGACATCCAACAACCGACAGAGCGGTCGAATATTGTAAAACGGACCCCCTTGACAACATGCGCCTTTTTTTCTTTTTCCCCGCGTTTGCCGGGGACGCTTTCCTCCAGACTTATTTTTCGAACGGGAAGAGGAGAAATAATAAATAAACGAACGAAAGCACACACATAAAAAAGGAGGGGGAGAAGGCTCAACGACGGCTTTCGAAGAATTGCCCGTCTTTGGTGAAGGAAACCGAATGCGGTAAATGTCACGTGGAGAATGTCTCTGTGATTACACAGCCGGTTCGTGAAGTGATAGAGATTCTAAGACAGGTAAACTATCGGGATAACTTAGGCCTAACTAAGCCTATATATAGCGTCGGGAAACAGGACACGAGGTGCTGCAGTACAAGTCCGCGTCCTTCAGCCTGCGCGTTACCTTGACAGTTCTTTCTGCACATGCTCAACGAAAAATAGAAGTAAGAAAATGAATGTATGAATAATAATAATAACAAAAGTAAAGCGCACGAGCTGGTCCGCTGGTGTCACCAACCCTACCACCTTTCCTCTGGCATGCTCTCTAAGTTACCCTCTCTTAAAAGCGCTGCCAAAATGATGTCAGCCATTTTGTGCAGGGCAACTGGAACTGCGGGGGAGATCTTCTAACGGAATACTGCACAGCTGATATCCGGGCGTCCAAACGGCTGCGTCACGAACTGCTGCACGCAGGTGCAGAAGACACAGCTGTTCTTTCGCAGCATGGATTCTTGCGCGCTCACAACAGTCCGATGGGGACGCGAGAGCGGCACGGGTGTTCTACAGACACGTTCCGTCTTTTCTTCTTCGCGATATTAGGTTCTATACGGCACACGGAACAGGTGCTTCGGACACTTCCCGCTTTCATAAAGATGCAGTTTGCACACGTCGTCATTCGCTTCCGCTTTTCCGGTGACGTCTGCTCCGAACGCCCTTGCGGTCACAGACAACGGTGAGCCACTCACGCGGGTGGCGATTTATACCTCAATATACAAGGGCGACCCACTCGGGTACCGCCCCGTCTGGACCTGTCAGGGGCGCACAACCGGCCGCGCCGCGGCTTCGTAGTAAAAAAAAAAAAAAAGCGGGTATCGCCTCCGGCGCGCCTGCTCCTTCTTCCGGCGTGCGGTTCATCCGCTTGTCCATTTTTCTCCGGTCACCTCGCACCCTCAGAAGTACGGGGGATGGAGAGGAGTGGAGCTAGCAGCATCGGGCGCTACGTTCCCTTGTTCGAGTGAGCGGCTCGGAACACCGGCACAACCGAGAGGCTTGTTCGATGGTGCGCGGAGCGCTGCGTCCGCCGCCCCGGTGAGGAGAAAGAACGGAGAGGCGTGCGTGGGATGATGGATGGCGGCGCTGCCGTCGGACGTCTGGGACGGGACATTACGCGCCCCTCACCTCTTTTTTTCGAGTGCCGCTTGCGGTGTTGCGCGCTAATCCGGTTGACCAGCGGCCCCGGACATGACGCGAAGGGAACTACAGCTCCGGGCATCGCAGTTACTTTACGGGAAAATGAAGAAAATGAAGCCGCCACGAAGCGGGTAATCTGCCTCTTCTTTAGATGAACGATAGGGTGGTTAAGAGGCGGAACAAGCTGCGTAATATAACCAACGAGCGTAGAAAATTTGCCGGTTTAGAGCGAAGAATGCATGGGAAAGACAACCAACCACACAGCTATCCCGGCTCCATGTGTATGTGTGCGTTATTTTTTTTCCCCCACGCCTTTACTCTAAAACTGCATGCTCGAGAGTCATGTATGCTGATTTAAGCGCCCCAAGGAAATAGGCAGGCTTCCGCACGGGCCCGTCAGTGCGAAATGCAATCAGCGCTGATGCCGGTGAATGAAAACGTCGCGGAAAAGCGGCGAATCCTTGTACGCCTTTGGTAGACAGGCGGGATAATGGATCGGCATCTCCAGTGCTCCAGGGAGAATCTGTAAGAGGGTAAGCGCGTGAACTGACACGTAAAGGGACGTTAATTACGGACTGCCACTAACATGCGCAGCTACATTTAGCAGTGCATCAGGTGCACTAGGTAAGCACGGAGTCGCCATAATAGCTAACTAGTTCAATGATCAATCATACACTCGGCGGTCACGCGATCGAAAAATGACCCGACGGCGAACGATGAATAGGTAAGTACCCATCGAAGATGTCAAGGGGCAATGACAAATCACTTGAGGCACGTCAAACAAGTAATGTTAAGTTCGCGTACGTAAAATACGAATAACTATTTGAGCGCCTCGAAGTAAAATACTGGCTGCGGAATTCGAAGCCAATGGATGTCGACTGGAGCTGCAGTATTGCAACCGGGAGCCTTCAACGTGTTATGAAACTTCGGTTTGCGGATGGGAGAATACGGTCAAACGTAAAGAGGCGACCTAAACGGTTGCGGCAATCGGCTAATTCACCTCGCTGTAAAAACTAAGATCTGTACAAAACAAAGCGCACGAGGGGATTACTCATTACTGTTCGTATTCATTCGAAACATTTGACGACGATTATTACATGCTCTGCTAAATAATCCACTTGCAAGAAAAGCGCGCGGGGGGGGGGGGGGGGGCTAGTCTTCTCCGGATAAGTTTTCTCGATGCACCGTCCGAGCTCAGTGATTCCAGTCTTGAAAAACGCATTCGGCGTGGAGCGGGGACTAGAAGAAGGGGGACAGACGATGACGCCGCCAAAAAAACGAAAAGTTGCCGAGAGGCTTAACTCCGGAACAGTTCCGAAGAAAGGCAGGATTTGCCGTGCACGATGTCCTCCGAACAAAACGACGGTCGGGAAAGAGAAGAGAGAAAAGAAATATATATATATATATATATATATATATATATATATATATATATATATATATATATATATATATATATATATATATATATATATATAGACAAAGACGATTCACCGAAGCCGACGAAGACGCAACAGTCTCAAATAAAGAACGTTCCTCATTTCCCCCCACCCCCCTTTTCACGGTCTGCCGAAGCAAATGCTCGACTCTTGCACGCTTAAGAAGACTGCAGCGCAAGTAGGAGAAGAGCACCGGGCCAATCCGTACTGTGAGGGTTGCCAATCCGTCATTGAAAGGCCCTTTCCAGCTTTTCGCCTTCTGTCAACAAAGGCGGTGACGCAGAGACGCACGGAGCGGAAGCGCTCGGTGGCTCCCGGACCCCGAAAAGAGAAAGGCGGGGATGCCAGTGACGCAAACGGGATTTTTTGTTAGTTCGTTTAGGCGAGTTTCGGTTGGGGAGATCTATAAATCTTTACCGAGGGGCTCATGAGAAAAAACATAATAAATGTGCTGCGAATGCAGCACCTGTCCGATTTCTTCCTTTCCGAGGGGAAAAAAAAAATTATCTGATCTTTTCGTTTCTGAGGAAGGAAGAGACGGCTTAGCACGCCTTTGAGTAATACACAATGATCTCCAAGTATTAAAGTTACAGCTGCAGTAAGGAATGATAGAGAAATAAAGAATAATAAATAATTCAAGTGGATAGTTCCGGATTAATTTGGCTGCCCGAGGCTCTGTCCGAACGCCGTAGCAGCGGCCCGGAGTCGAACCCACGACCTCGTTTTTCAAGAGACGATGAGGCCAAGCCACTGAGCCAACACGGCGCGTTTGACCCGCGAGGCGAATCGAGCGCGACGTTATACGGCTGCGTCCCGTGCCTCGTCTGTCGCTGCCGCGGCCGACCTCTGTCATTCGACGCTGCCCCGTTCGGAATGGGAACAAAGAGAATCCTCAGAGCCAGCCAGGGAAACAAGAGTGCACACGTGCGCGTGCGGCTCACAGCGACCGCTGTTACGAAAGACATGCGATTCGACCAGGTATATATATAGGGGGCGGAGGACGGCCACTCCGAGCTCCAAGGCTGCCCCGGCATCCTATGAACTCGCTGACGCTCGAAGAGCACCGCGATTCTTCCCTCAACACTGGATCCAGTCGAGCAGAACAGCACTGGCACAGCCGACTTCTAGCCTACGTCCGCCTCTTCCTCCGCCTCAGCGAATTGATTTTCCTTTTCGACAAAGGGGGCGTCCCGGGTGTACCTTCCATCCACCCTTAGCTCCCTCCAATGCCGTTTCGCATTCCTCTTATTTTCCCCCTCGAGGCACGGTTTTGGGGCAGCGGTGCGGTGAATCTTCTTGTTGGATCGGGCCAAGGAGCGGGTGCTACTTCTCTGATGCTGTCGTTCGCTCCCAGCCGGCCCGACTACCTTCTCGTCTCTTCGGCTTCGACCGATCACGCAGATACACGCAAGCGCACACGGCAGAATGCGCAGGAGATTCCAGCACAGTCAAGCTCGACGCGCGACACGCTTCGTGACACGGCTCTACGCATCGAATGGAACGAACACCGGCACAAGCAGCGAGGGCGCGCGCACTAGCGGTCTCCAAATTTCGGATTAAATTCGAGCCGAAACAAAGGAGTGGGATGGGGGCCGAGAAATCGATACCATGAAAGGAGGCGGAGGTGGCCGACTCCCTTACGCAGTACCGCAGGGAAGCGTGCGTAACACGTTTTCGAGAGAGAAGCTCTAAAGGGAGGGGGGGGGGGGGGCACCTACGCGCATTTCTGTCGGGCCCAACAGCCTTACGGGCGCGCTTAACAAGGTTGAGCGTTTTCGGCCTCGTGACATGCAACGACAGCCGCGGCAATTGGCCTACAGCAAAATGAGGCAGGCAGGCAGGCAAGGCGATATCCCCGCATCCAACTGAGGCCTCCTCCATTCAGTGACACCGAGAGAAGCGACAGACCCCGCATCCCGACGAAAAAAGAAATACGATGAGAGAGAGAGAGAGAGAGAGAGAGAGAGAGAGAGGATGGCGACTTTAGAAGAGCGTGCCACGAAGGAGGAGGTATGCCAACGACGGCGACAACCGGTGGTGCCGCCCGCGATAGCGCCGCTGACAGGCTCGCACGAGCGCCGTCCAAAGGCAGGGGAAGACGACGTCGGAAGTGGATGCGCGCGCGCGCCGTCATGACGCCGCGGCGCGCAGCGTTCTCGACGCAGCACGCACGCTTGCGTAGCTTCGCGTCCCACTCCGCCTCTCTCCCCCTCGTTCTTCCCCGGACTTCCTTGTCTACCGCCTGAAAGCGCTCGCGAACCCTCTCAGCTCCTATCGGCAGACAAATCGAACAGCGCACGCACGAAACAAAAGAACTCGATGGGAGAGGGTGTGCGCGCTTGCGTGCTCGCTGGGCACGGCGAGGTGCCCACCAGACCTCGTTGAACGCGTGACGGACGGGAGGATGCATCCGCCGAGAAAAATGGGACGCAGGTAGTCTTTTGTAAAGAGTGCCCGACTCGAGCGAAAATCTCGTATCATGCAGAGTATACGCCACGCAGGCGTGCCACTGCGGAACAAGCTTGCGCGCAAAATTAAACTTCGCGGCTCCTGGTAGTTATCAGCGCAAGCAGGTTAAAGGGCATAGGCTGACAATGAAACATGTCACTGCTACGGCTGAAACATGTCACTGCTATCAGCGCAAGCAGGTTAAAGGGCATAGGCTGACAATGAAACATGTCACTGCTACGGCTAACATATGCTTCTCTTAATGTTCGGATGAAGAAAAATATTAACCGCTGTCAACAATAGCAGAGGGAGGTTAGAGATAAAAGGTCCGCAAGCCAGCACGTGGGTATTGTTAGGAATGGCCTGTCGAGGTGGCGACATGCAAGTTTTCTCAGCCAGCTGCAGCTGCGAGCTTCCCCAAAGAGAACCATGGAAGCTTACTACAATTGCTGCGGTGACTCATTTCGTAGGGACCTCGAGGGGCCGCTTCAACACCCCCACGGCGCCGTTGTGACTAAACGCGATCGGCGGACCAACTATTGTAACTGAACCCGCCACCGCCGACCTGGTCTGCTGTGAGCAAGGGAGTTCCGAAGGGAATATATCTGGCGGCAACGTCGCAAGCGCCTTTCAAGACGCAAGACAATGGAGAACCAGGCGCCACGCAGCGGGGGTCAGCTTGGGGAATAAGAGGCGCCTCCTTTGGTCAAGAAGTAAGCCCCGAGTTCTGCGAAGCCCGTCTGGCCTCGGTGTGGGCAATGAAAGCTGTGCGTACGTGTGTGTGTGAGCCTTCCTCCTCCAAAAAGGAGGAGGGCATTGCGTTGACGTTGGACGCTGCGAACCGGCGGTGAACTGCCGTTTTTCCCTCACCTAGGGATCTAGGGAACAGTAGTGTTCATAAGCAGCTGTTTGTCGCTGCTAGAGTGGGCTCGTCATCGGTGCTCTATGATCGTACTCGTGAGCTGTGTGCTCGTGCTCGAGAAGCAGTGTTTTTGGAGCTTCGTGCTAGCATGCTGTATGCTTCGTCTTGTGTGCTCCATTTGGCAGCCACGCTAGACTGTCGAATGTATCTCTCGTTTAAAATGTAAATAAACCCTGTACGCCTCATCATCATCATCATCAGCCTGGTTACGCCCACTGCAGGGCAAAGGCCTCTCCCATACTTCTCCAACAACCCCGGTCATGTACTAATTGTGGCCATGCCGTCCCTGCAAACTTCTTAATCTCATCCGCCCACCTAACTTTCTGCCGCCCCCTGCTACGCTTCCCTTCCCTTGGGATCCAGTCCGTAACCCTTAATGACCATCGGTTATCTTCCCTCCTCATTACATGTCCTGCCCATGCCCCCATTTCTTTTTCTTGATTTCAACTAAGATGTCATTAACTCGCGTTTGTTTCCTCACCCAATCTGCTCTTTTCTTATCCCTTAACGTTACACCTATCATTCTTCTTTCCATAGCTCTGTACGCCTAGTTCCTCCCAAGTTCCCCTCTACGACGACCCTGACAACTGGATGCCAGCGGTGAGACTGACCCCCCAACTATGACAGTATGTGTGTCTGTCACTGTGTATACAACAGTATATATATATATATATATATATATATATATATATATATATATATATATATATATATATATATATATATATATATTCTGGGAAGCGTTTTATCTTTTGTTGCGATAGCAACTATATGGACACTGCAAGCGCAGCTCTGGCGTCGCCGTGATGTTCCCTATAAAGTTGAACGCGCGACTGAAAGCGTGCGAGGGGAGCCAACGATCGCCACTCAATCTCGGCCGCGCGAAAGGGAAGAAAGCGGGGAGGAAGGGTGCCGTCTTCCGTCGCGCGCGAGGCGCCGGGGGAGGGAAGGGAGGGCGGCGTTCTACTCCGGCTACAACTGCGCAGAGGCTGCGCGCGGTAGCACGGCCGCATATCTTGACAGCGAAAGAAGACTGACGCTGAGTGGCTGAGTGTGCATGGTATACTGCACTGGCACGCAAACAGGCCACGCTAACTCACCGTGCGCTCGGTCATCACGTAGAGGTGCTCGCCGTTCTTGTCGAACAGCATGTCCGAGTTGACCGCCTTGCCTTCTTCGATGACGCTGTCGCTGTACTCAAACGCGTTGGTCACTGACTCCACCACGGCCTGCGAAGAAAATGGCAAGGGGGAAGTCAAGAATTGGCCCGCTGCACACACACACACACACACACACACACACACACACACACACACACACACACACACACACACACACACACACACACACACACACACACACACACACAAAGCCTTAACGAAGTTCCTCAATGCTACACGCCGCGAATGTGACCCCGTGTTCACGTAGCGTTCAAGTGCACGGTTGCCTGTTTCTTTAGAAGAAACACATAATCGTGTTTCTTCTAATTATCATACGTTCAATTCAGTTTGCTGAAGTTTATATCGTACGTTAAGTACAACAGAAACTTCAACGTATTTTACTTCATGATAAACGTAGTGGCGGACGATAAGATGCCTAGCGCCGATGTCTGTCACTGAAAACTTTTTCTGCAGGCCCTGGTTCCAAATCGAAGCCAACAGTAATAAAGCGCTGCCCCTCCGAGCGGAGAACCCTGTTTACATGCAAACAAAGGCTGCACGGTTTACTTCATAGCTTAGCCAATGGTATATCGCAACGCATAGAAGACTCAAACCCTTGGCTGTCGCTCAGCTATGTACTACAAATAGAAGAGCGAACATAAAATTAAAGAAAATATGTGCCATGGCATTCCAACCACAGAGGAAACAAGCAACACAACTTTCTTCCATAGGAACAGCGCACTACTGCGCAACAGGTGACATCGCTGTTATCATCGTCATCTGAACCGACATGAGGATAACAGCGCATAACGGAATGAGCGACTATGTCCCCATCTAATAAAGGTCGAAACGCACATTTGCCTGACAAGAAAAAAAAAGAAAGAAGAAAAAAAAAGGCGTCGCAACCTAATTCAAATGGGCGGTGGCCTTCTCTCATATCCAACGCAGTCAGACACCAATCAAACCCGGAAGTTAGCTCTGCGCTACGCTGCGTGCGCTCCGAGCCCGGTGCCGTCACGTTGCTTGTGGAGAGCGACACATCAACCAGTCGGGGATCATGCACGTACAAATTACAGAGAGAGAGAGAGAGAGAGAGAGAGAGAGAGAGCGCCGCAACACCATGACGCACGAATTCGAACAAAAGAGGCCGCGCCGCCTGGGATAGCACGGCTAGCAGTAATGAAAGGAAAGCTGGGGGCGTGTCGCAAGCGGGAAGGGGGAAAAATAATCAAAATCACGCCCGGCGCCGGCCGTCGGAACGTGATTGTCACCCTGGGCGCGTCCTGCCGCTCTAACAGAATTCGGCAATGCCGCCCGCCAGCGACCGACGTGCGCGAACGACAAGGGGTCGGATAAGCGGGGTAGAGGCAAACGGGGGACGTGGTTGTAGCGTGGAACTTTGGCGGCGACAGCTACAGTACACAAACGAGGTACGGTGGGTGTCGCAAGAACCGGAAGCGTTGCGACGAAAGCCGCGTGTTTCAGCGCGCGGCTTCTGCCTGCATACAGACCGCACGAGTGAGAGTGATACATGCGCGGTGTACACAACGGGAAATGAACGTGACCTCGCTTCGTCCGTCGCTTCACACTCACGAGGCATATCTCAGTTCAGCGCATCTACATTTCCCGCAGAAAGTGAGCGCCAATGGTAATAACCGAAGCTTCGTGTCCGCAAACACTGCAGCAGCTTCTGAGCGTCGTATCGACAAAAGTTAGTCAAGCAACGGAAAACAAATGGATCAGCAAACAGTGCTCACTTCCGAAATTATGACACGGTAAAAGTGACCCGGCAACTTCTTTCACCGAAAGTCGGAGTTTCACCGGGGGTCGGCGAAATTTGGGCGCGAAGCTGCACGCTAGTTCTGCCCACGAGCGACACCAAAGTATTTCACGCGCAATATGAGCAGAAAGTATTTCGGGAGACGCCAACGAGAATGCGACGAACGTGATACGCACGATGGTGCAACGGCGGTATACGCGGTGCTCCAGGTGGAGAGCACCGCGCGCGACGTGGGTGCAAGCGAGAGAAGCCGCACTCAGGACGGCTGGCGCCGCGCCGCAACCGCGCGAGGCGACAGCGGTGCCGGGCCCAGTGGTAAGGCCGGGGAGGGCTCGAGCCTAATCGGGGATCAATATGCGCTCGCCCGTCAGGAGTGCAGGACGACGCCGGCGCGCGGGCACGCGCACGCGCCGGACACCGGTCACGTCGGCGGCAGAGGAGGCAGGCGGCACGCAGCCGGCGGCGCTGGCTTCCTCCTGCATTAAACATGTTCGTCCGAGTGGCCTGGGCGCGCAGCCAACGTCGCGACAAAGACCCGCCTGCCGCCTTTTTGCGCCGTCTCCTCCTCGTTCTTGCAGGACGCCTGCGCTTCTCCCTTTCAGGCCTCGGCTCTCTTTGAAAGCACGCGCGCCCGCGCGCAACCAGATCGGACGAGTGAGAGACTGCTCTGTCAAGGCCCACCACGGCCGAACGCGAGGCAGTACCCGAGGTGTGTTTGTGTCTTGTCTCTCTCTCTATCTCTCGGTTGCGGCGGGCGTCGTCGACGTCGTCGCGGCCCAGTGACAGGCGCGATGATAAATCGTCGGCGCGGAGGGAACGGCGCTCGAGCGCCCCGCGAGACATGCCGAGCTAATTGCACGAGCGCACGCGCGGCGTTCCAATCAGCGCGCGCTTGCCGCAGGAAGCTCGAGGGTGCACAGCGAGGCCAGTTCGGTACGTTTGCGCAGGCCAACTGCAGCTTCAGAGCGACGCTGGTAAGCCGGTTGCTCCTACCCACTGCCGCTAAATCGTCGCCCTGCGTGAGATGCCTCACTTTTCTACTCCTCTCTTCCCAATCTCTGTATCTTTTATCCGCAACAACTGCGTGAACGAGCCTTGACCTGTACCACGAGGGAAGACTGTTGCTACCAAGGCATAGCGGTAATATAACAAATATACTCAGAATGCATTTACGTGCATAATAATCAAGCACCACTTTCTTATCTAACCGTGCCGTTGAATGTGAAAGGCTTTTTAAGCTTCATAAGGTTTTGACTTTATGACTGCCGTAGTCAAAAGCTCGCTTCACTGCAGTACTTCGCCGCAGTGAGGAAAGCCGAGCGCACGAAGAGAAAAACGGCGGATACGAGCGCAGTCGTTCTGTCCGAGCAGCACCCTCAGGTATACATAGTATGCACGTGACGTCACATCCGCTGCTGTCGTCTGCTTCGGCTACCTTCGCCATCTTGGGGTACCTTATCAACAGGCGCGCGCATAGGCCTATAGGTTCCCCAACATGGCGCTGCCGTAAACCGGACGTCGCGGAGTATCGTTGAATGACGCAAGTGCATACGATGTATAGGCAACGAATCGCCCCAACTGCCACACTTAGACGATCTGGGGAGAAGCCAGCGAGCAAGGATAAAGTAACGGACACAAGCGCAGACGTTCTCGTACTGCACCGTCACGACAGCACTATACGTCCGTATTTGGAGTACCGCTTCACTGCCGCACTTATCCGCTGTCCAGAGAAGCCAGCGTGCAAGGAGCGTAAAGCGCAAATACACGCAGCCGCGGCCACTGACTGTGCTGGGCGCGATGGGCGTGGCATCCAGCGGCATGACGCGAGCAAAGACGGGGAGTGTCCACTGCGGCGAAGGGGAGAACTGGGGCGGAATGGGACGCCACTCGAAACAGAACGGGCCCGCGATAAACGACAGTCGCTACGGAAGAGGCAAGAAAAGGCCCTCGGCGGCCGGGGCACGATGGAGAAGTCGGTCCCATCGCAGCCCCTTTTTTCTTTATACCCGTCGTCGTCCTGACCACGTCCCGAGCACGAACAGGGAGGGCATTAGCGGCGGCGGCGACAGCGGCGACGATGACGTCGGTCACGAGAAACCTCGAGGGAGCACCTCGGCCGCTCCGTGCGCGCGCGTCTCCGCTGATTGCGCTTAATGCTACGGGGAAGCGCGACCCGAAACTGGGACCCAGCTCTTTATATAGAAGACGATGCTCGTTTGGCCAACGGCATACTCGAGACAGCCGGCGGAGGAATGCGGGCGGCACCGACGACAAGCCCGACAACTTGACGACCACCCTCGCGCACGATATGAGAGGAGCCTCTTTCGAAATACCAGGCAGTCTTTTATTTACTGCTCTTCTTTTCCTACTCAAAAAGTCATTTGTAGCAGCGCCAACGCTTGGAATGTTAGGCGGGCTTGGAAAATGGGGAAGAACATAGCTGGAAGAGAAAAGTTCGCGGCTCCGCGACGACATATAGGAAATAGGCGCGCGACCTTACTTTTTTTATTCTAAAGCTCGGGGCCCAATTGCACAAGAAGAATTCGTACGTTAAGGCAATCCGTGCGAGTCCCGGATGGCCAATCACGAACAAACGTTACGAATGAAAAGCTCCGTTAACTGGGCGCTAGTCAACGTCACCCAGTGGTTTTGGTTGCGCCAGTTCACGCTGTTCGACTAATAACTCAAGTGGAAACCAGGCCTGCACGACCATATATATCAAAGCTAGTGGAATCGTTCGCCCATCATCGGAAGCCGAGTTAATATATGCATTGGTCTAAACGAAAGGCCATAACTAAACCCGAGTCGATAATTCTACACTGCCGCGACAAGAGGCTCGCTGCACTAGTTAAGGGCGCAATGCAGACCCGGTGTGCTTAGTAACGGTATACGAGTCGACTGCAGTGCAATCGCGCTGTATGAGCCATCCCGTCCGCACGCAAGCGCGAATATCGTACGCAAAAACGGATATATGCACTTGTCCATCATAGCGCCGATGCACATTGCCCCGGGCGGCACAATTATAGCCGAGATCGACTCGCGTGTCCGTCTCCCGGGCGACCCGAACTCCGCGCGCCCCAGGTTACACACACGCGATGGGCGCGTTTTGTCGCGACAGACGAGCAGCGAGGGAAGCGATTTCCGCACGCGGAATGGGACACGCACACCGATAGAGAGAATACCGGCTTCGCACCCCGCCCGGCCGCCGCCGCGGTTCTGTTTAATGAAGTCACAACAAACATTCGACGCCTTAACGACCTCGGCGCGATCTGAAAAAGAAAGAAAGAAAGAAAGACGACGACGGGAACAGAAAACTTGAAAAGAAAATGGAGGAGGGGATAGAAAAGGGGGGCAGACACTGCCCGCGACGTGGCGAATAGCTGGGAGCGGTTCCGATTCGAGAGCGCTTCGGCACCCGAGGGACCGAAAAAGTGCGCGCACACGCAAGCACGCGGCGATCGTTTTCCGGCTCGAAAGAGACTCAGGCACGGAAAGCGTGCTCGGTTCGAGTGAGATAGAGGAACAGAGAGAGAGAGAGAGAGAGATTAACAAACGAGAAGGAGCAGGTGGTGAATCCGTGCTCTCATTTATTAACGAGAACTCAGATTACTCCCAAGGCGCCGAAGCACGTTCGTGGTCGCAGACGCACTGTCCGCGGGAAGAGCGCAAAGTTCCGCCATAGAGATAATTCCCGTTTCGCGACGCTAAAGAAAAAAAAAAGAATGAAAGGAAAAAAGGAAAACGAGGGTGGAGAACTCTTCAAGCCAAGGTATCAATCACCGCTCGCGTTCACAGTGGACTGCGTCGCCTCGAATATGCACGCACACTATGCGCAGTAATCGCGATTCGCGCGCTTTCTTTTCTTTCGGTCGGTGCGATGTGTTCACATCGCTCCAAAGTCGAGTCAATCGCATGCAAAGCTCGGAATTCTGAGAGGAAAGGAGACGAAGCGGCGACAACCTGTCTGCCAAACAAAGATATTCATACGTAAAAAAAAAAAAGAGAAAGAAAACACGAAAAGTGAATGCAAACCCCTCGGCATTTCTCTCTCATCCTCCTTCCCCCAATTCCTACTCGACAACCTCCGGCTAACCGCGTATACTACTTCTGAAATGAAAGAAAACGCTTTGTCGAGAAAGGCGCGAACGCGAGATAGGTCGCGCAGAAACGAAGTTCTATTCTCGCGCGAAGTCAACGGCCGTTACCAATGGGATTTTGAATGCGTATACGAGTTTTCCAAGTCGACGCCCCGACAACGGCGGACTGGGACTCTCGCAGCACGAATGGGATTCCAGTGTTCTTGCTTCTAAAGTGCACAGTTTGGCCTTAACGCAAACAAACAGAAAAAGAGAACACACAAAAAAGACGAGGGGTGGGGGGAGGCATCGAACGGGGACGCCGCCGCGCTTCGCAGAAAAGCAGTTCACCGTCTCTTTTCTCGTCCGCAAGTTTTGCTTCGACGTGTACACGGGAGAAAGGTCGCTACCGCCCGAAAAGAGATAGCGTCTCCTCCAGAAGCTCGGAGGAGAGCAGCCACGCCCGCACGGCCATTGCTCATCGCCGACAGAGAAGTCGAGAGAGAGAGAGAGAGAGAGAGAGAGGGGGAGAGAGAGACGCGGCCGAGCGCCCTTCAGTGAAACCGACGGGCGCCTAAGGAAGAGAGCCGCGATAAGGCTCCAGGGCTTCACACAAGCCGGCCCTGCGCGCTCCTCTGTACGCCAGTTGTAGTTTCACACGCGTGAAACAGAAGCCCCGCGAGAGGGAAAGAAAAGAATGTAGCACTGGTAAGATCGGAGACTCGTGCGGCAATGCAGCCGCGCGCGAAAGATAGCAACACCGGCAGCCGCGGCTGGCGAGAAGGAAAGGAAGTCGGCGGAAACGGAAGAACCGCGTCGGAAAGGCTCGTAAATACCACACAGAGGTAGGGAAGAGGGGGGGGGGGGGAGCCAGCAGCTTGAGTTGGTATGCCCACTTGCATCTTCGAAAGAAACGACGCTAAATGACGAAACACAAAAGCGAAAATGACAAAAGGCGGCGCTTTTGTCTTGCGCTTCTTAGTGTTTCTCCAGCTCTGGTGCTTCTTTTTTGTGTCATCGCGCCACTTTCTTCCGAAGCGCTCGTAAAAAAAGCCAGCTGCCCGGCGGCAGCAGCAGCAGCGGCTCTCCGTTCGTCCCTTTCTGCAGGCGGCCCACACACTGCCGGAGTAAATAAAGTTCCGCGGTCGACGGACTCGGCAAAGACACCCGGGGGCTCGGCGGATTGCGGGAGGGGCTCAACGGCCGGCTCGAGTCTATCGCTACGCCAGGGACCCCCGCATCTCCACTCAGACTTGATTGACCGATCGCTCCGTATCCGCGCCACCTACTACCACTCCCCCCTCCCACCGCCGACGCGGGATATATGTTTCGTTACCGCCGATCCTCGAGCACCGAGCGAAACATTCGCGGGACGCGGGATCGACGCAGAGCTCGTCCAGGTCTCTCGCAGTCAGTGGAAAACGTACGTACGACCACCATGTACGAGGGTTCGTACACCGTACGCGACGTGATGTATATAGGGAGACGCAGACAATGGGAGCGCGGAATGCGTCGTTCGTCCGTTCCCGGGTGAGCTGCAACGAAAACACGCACGCCTGGGCAAAGAACGCGGCGGGACGCGGAGCCAGCAGTCGAGCTATGCGAAGGGGGAACCGGGCGAACGTATTTCACCCATAATGGAGAAGCACCTGCGCGCAACAGCGGCTCGCGCTCGGCGCCGAGTCATCACGCCGGGGCTGGACGGAGAGAGGAAAAAAAAAAAAAAACGCAGAACGCCGAGTGGGGGAATGATTCGAGCAAAAAGACATTCGCTTCGCCTGGAACGCGAATGCAACAAAAGAGAAGCCATGTGGCGGTGCAGGGCCATCACTTCCCTTTGCGGCAGCCTGTTTCTCTTTCTTTAACGCTGCAGGGTCAGAGCGGCGACGATGCCGAAGACGTCAGAAAGGGCAATAAATAAATAAATAAATAAATAAATAAATGGAAACAAGAGGACGCTATATGTGGCGGGAGGCCCATCCATCACAGCGGCGGCAGTCCCTTGGTGGCCTCCCAATTTCTCCACCTTCCTTTTACGGGGATGCGATTCTGGTCGACGCTTACAGCGCAGGGCCGTTCGCTCGCATTGGGCGGCTACCGCAAAACGGGCACGCCAAAAGACATTGCTACATAAAAAGAAGGAAAATGTCGACGAAGCGAACTACGTATTGCGACTCTATACCGGCGACCATTACGGCTTTCGGTTGCCGGCCAGCACTCATGGTCAGTCCGTATAGCTCTGAAAAGCTGAAATTGCTTTCCACAGGCGCTGTGCTTGTATATACAGGGAAGAACGGCACTGTAGATAGCGGTCGGTGGGAAGAGTGTCGAAATCCACGCTGTTCCCGCTGCGGGAGCGCACGTGCCCTGAACGTGGGGACGACACGAAGGAACGGTTTTCTCGCCACCGCCAGGTTTCGGCGTCGCGGCAGCTTTCTCCACGCGTGCTTCACTTCTGCATACCTTCTGCAGCCTTATGACTCGCAGTATTTCTTCCAGACACTCTTCTTCTCCGGCCATAACGTTTGAGTCGTCAGATAAACCAACGTATTCGCGCGCTCAAACGGTGCGCCGTTGCCTCTTCTTCAATGTGACCACGAGAAAGGCACAGCAGCGACCTCACGGCACTCGCGCCTCTGCAGTCACGTAACGGGCATTTGAAATGTGCGGTGGGCGGCGATCATTCGCTGTAGCCTCTACGTACCACGGCGTCGCAACCCACGCCCCTGTGCTGTCTCTGGTTCTGTCCTGTCCATCCACCGTGCCAGTGCCTTTGTTCTCTCTTTTCTCTAACTCCGCCATGTCCCGGTAACCAACTCTTTACAGGTTGCCAGATGTTACCATAGCGGACAGGAAGACAGAACGCGGTTGACGCCAACGGCTCCCACGTGACGACCTCATTATCAGGACAGTAATCTGGAAGAAAACCTTAAGCTATCCTCACGCGGTCGGAATAGTGCACGGGCCGTATATGCGGCGCAGTAATTCACGCGATGGGGTAGCCCGTGCCGTACAGTAGAGCCGTACCTGCATCGGGTGCGCCGCTATATGTCGCTCGTCTTGCAGCCCGTCACTAGAGAACGCCACTTCTGCGTTTGCCATTAAAGTCATACGGCAGTTATAAAGCAAAAAAAAAAAAAAGATCTGCTGATTCTGGCGATTCTGAACTCATTTCCTTCGAAAGCAGCAGGTTGTCGCAGCGGACACTGCCGTCTCTAACTAAGAACAGAATTTTTTTTTTCCCGCCACGACTGCGGCCAAGAGGCAGGACCTCGACGTCCCATCGTGGGAGGCCTAGGCCCAGCCGACTGAACTGCTGGTGCTCATTAGAGTTCACTCTCTCTCTCTCTCTCTCTCTCTCCACGACCGCGAGATGACGACCGCGTAACGGAAAGTCTATCACACTGCAGCAAACACAGTATGCAGTTTTCAACTGCTGTGGCAGTAAAATAACGAAACTACAGCGCTGTCACCCGAGAACAAGAAATCTTAATCCACTAGAGAGACACCCAAGAATAGGAAACTGCCTCCGATTTCACTGAGTGAAAGACACGGTGAATAAAATGAAAAGAAATGAAATAAAATTAGCAGGAGGAGGAGGAGGAGGGAGATTGAATGCGCGACTACTCATCAGGACCGAGCTCGGGGTGCTCGCTTGCTCATCCAGGTCTGGCCACCACGCCGAACGCCCCGAGATACGACTTTCGCAGGCGAAATGTACGCCGCGGAGTGCCCCTTCCCTAATGAGTTGGGTATGCAAATCATTTCAGCCTTTCGAGTCATTGACCACTCCTTTTTCCCCAAAATGCCGCTGCCCCTTTCCTTGCTGCTTCAACCACTACAACTCCCAGCTCCCCGGGTTTACTTTTCTTTCTTTCGTTCCTTTTTTTTTCCTTGCCTCCCGCCTTCTTCTCCCTCTATTTAGTCGCCGGTCTCTTTTTGTGCGCAGTCATCGTTCGTGTCCCAACGCCGAGAGCGGCCGGTCTCCCCCAAAAAACGAGGCTGGCTGGTTGAATGCGAAAAGTCGTTTGGGTAATGAACTCAGCGGAACCATCTGCGTGGAGATGTCTTCTTTCTCGCTCGCATTCCTTTTTTTTTTCTATCAAACTCCTCCCGACGTTGTCCCACAAATGGCGAATGCTTCCTTGCCTCTCCTCGGACGGAAGCTGCTGATCTCCTCCTGATTATTCCGACAAGTGAGGCCTACTTCAGCTCTCTGCAGTCTCGGAAGCTCCTCCGCCCGCCCGATGCGATACGAATCGCGAAAAAAAAAAAAAGGAAAACCCAACTCCAAACCATCGACCGAACGCGAGCTCTGCTGCCTAGCTAAGCGCAATCAAGCGTAGCGTTCTCTGGCACCGCTCTGCGCGACACACGCCATGAAACTGAACTGTGGAAAAACAAGGAAGAAAGTGAATGCGGGGGGTGGTAGTTGAAACCAGTGAGAAGTACCAGCGCACATACCCGAATGAAAGAAAAAAACGATAGAAAGGTTTACGGACAAAGCGACTGAAAACTACCCCAGCAGTGCGACCATTTATGATGCGAAACGAGCCCAGGAACGTGTTCTGCGTTCTGGAGCGAAAGAAAGAACCAGACTGCGCGAAAAAAGAGAACCCAGTAAGGGAACGGGCGCCGGCAACAGCAACTTGCTAAGCGTCGTTTCCGAGTCGCTCCGCTGTCACAGACGCCCCATCGGGGACAAACTAGCCGGCTAAGAACTCGCGCGAGGCAACGCACAGAGCCGGGAACGCCGCCGACGCCTTCGCTCCCAGGGAAAACGCACGTACGCAAATGCAGACTGCAAGTCGAAGAGAGGGGGGGGGGGAGGAAGCAAGAAAAAGAAGAAATGAGAAAGAAAACCGAGAGACAGGCGACACAGGCATGGAGGGAGAGAATCGGTAGTGTGCGGAATCGACCAACCAAGCGCGGCGAGTAATTCACAAAGAGCAGACGCGAAACAATTCGCAACCGCGTTAGAGGAAGTGGCGACGCAGAAGAAAAAGGAACGAGAAAAAAAAAAAAGAAACGAACGGCAAAGCGAAGTGTGAGTGTGTCGAGGACGAATCTGCTCTCGAAAGCGAAACGTGCTCGGATTTGTCGAGCGCCGCCGCGTCAACAGAAGAGGAGGAAAGGAAGAAGAGTTAAAAAAAAAATGCCAGCGAGGGAAGAAGGAAGGGAAGCCGCGGCGCGAGTGTGAGAGCACTGACGCGAATGCACCGCGTCCAATTGCGTACGCACGCACGTACAAACGAAACGAGCGGTGGTACTCGGAGAGACAGCGCCACGACGACGGTGCGACGACCACGGCGACGTCGCGCTAAGGAAGGGGGGAAGTACAACGGGAAGAGAGGAGACGACGTGCTGCGGTTTTCCTCCCGCCGTCTCGTTTCCCCTAGTTCTACCACCGCTGTTTACGAACAATGAAGGAGTAGGGGGGAGGAAAGAAAAAAAAAAGAGAAAGAAAGGCGACAGAGGCAGGCAGAGATGCCGCGACAACGCTGCTAGCGATTTTGCTTCTTTCTTTTGAGCTCCTCAATTTTCTTTCTTCGCGCGTCTCTCGGTTCCTTTGCGCCAAGCCCGATCTCTCCCGCCTTGTTGACACTGCCAAAAAAAAAAAAAAATTGTTCCCCATTCTCCTTCCGAGCATCGTCCTTAAGCTCCCCCGGCCACATCTCATCGGCTCGCATCGATCATGTCTCGTGTTTCCTTTTTCCCTTTTTCCACCGAATTTTCTTCGTAATGCGGTCGTTACTGGCTTCCTTCTTGGAATCACGCATGCGTTGGTACGGGTGATCGAGTTAATAATTACGTCCTCGCTTTTTTTTCTTCTTCAAAATGTTATCCCTTTACAAGAGTAAACAGAAGGCGCTGCTTCTTTTTCCGACCGCGACTGCCAATTTCCGCTCAGTGCGTTACCTGCAGATGATACGATCAAGGCTTAACGAGCTGTGCTCGGGCGCCAGAGATCGATAAACAAAAGGCGCGGGGGTTTCATTCCTTCCTGGCTTCTGAAACGTCGAGCTATGACGCCGTTGTCTTATTACGCTTGAAAAGGCTCAAACTTTTGCCTTTGATCTTGCGAAACCTAAGCCGTCGAGGGCCAGAAAGAAAAAAAAAACACACAGAAAAACATCGGTACCTTCATAGAAAGGACGGCTTCGTGTGAAACCTTAGCATGCCGTCAGACGGGATCAAGTTCGCAATGTCGAGAACAGAACGTGATCATTTGGTCGGACCTTCGAAGCGTTAGGGAGTTGGGGACATCTTGCGGCGAGCCGCAGACCCCGCTCGCACTCGGTTCTCCCCCTTGCTGCTCTTCTCAATCTTGCTTCAGCCTATGGCCAGATGTTTTGACCGGAGCGACTGGCTGTCCATAAACCCCGCTCTTGGTCTTTCGACCAAGCCAGCCCTTCCCAACGGAATGGCCCGGTGCGTATTTCCGTTTCCACTTGCGTCCTTTCTTCCTCTCCGCCAAGGGTACACACAGGGTCTGCGCCATTATTCAGCAAGTCCCGAGGTGTCGATGCGCGCAGGACTTGGTCGAAAGAGCGGCCAATCACGGACGGCTGCGCTACCGCGCGCGCCGCGGGGGGGCGGAAGTGACAAGTGCCCTCTAGCAACCAGGCTTGACAACCGTTTACTTCCGCCAGGCTTGCGTTTTCTCGCTGCTTCCGAGTGACCGCCCAAGCACTTCGAGCGCGTTCGCCGCTAACGTCGGCCACTGGAGCCTCGCGACCTATCCTCGAAACGCTTCTCCGCCCCCCTCCCTCTCTAAATCTCTTTTCTCCTTTCTTTTTTGCTAGAAACCTCTCATGGCACGCAGGTCGCGGGCGTCGATAACGGCGTGTGCACACGCGCAAAATGGGTGGAAGCTGGAGGGGATGGAGACGGGGCCTCCGGGCGGTCGTCCAAATTGCGTTTGGTTTGGGGCCGGCCGGCCCAGAAACGACGTTAGCGTGGACGGAAGCGGTCCAGAACGCGCGCTCGGGAGACCTCTCGTCCGAGGAGCCGGCGGTCCGGGCACAGAAGCGCTAATGTGGTGTACGGTGACCGCGCCAACACACCATCACAGCTGCAGCGAACGTGATGGGCCTGGTCGCAACCGGGCGGTGTGCAACCCCTCTCTCTGCGTCATCGACCTCCAGCGGGCGAAGTCTTTAGGCGCCGTAAAGGAAGCACGTATACACACGGCAGCGTTATATGGCGCCAGGAATGAAAGCACGCCGAAAAAAGAAAGGTGTGTTCTGTAAAAGGCGTAGCACTACGTAGCCATAAGCGAGATGGGTAATATCGACACGCAAGAAATCTTATCAGCCATCGCATGTGCCTTACATTAGCGCATCGCGACGCACGACGCTTCAGCCGCGGACTGATTGCAGGGAGAGTTAATCTATCCACATGAGCGAATATTTCATGCTGGTGCGGTGCGGGCGAGCCTGGCGCAATGGTAAGCGTGGATTTAGAGATGGACAGTGGAGACGGGAAAGCCTATCCCTGGAACGTGAGAGACCGCAACAGTTTCGTCGCAATTATTAAGCTGCTCTCAGATACCTATTGTGTAACGCCTAGTGTTACAGTCAAGTTCGTTCTGGTCAAGTACGCACTATATGCTGCGAGACGCAACGGTATTTGGCGAGGAGCTAGTACTTTGATGTCTACCGTTCCAAGAGTCTTATAGCCATCTGCCGTGGCCACTGCCGAGGATTCAGTTCGGACTAAATGAGCCTTCGACGTCAAGCGCGGAATCTTCTTCCGTTACAGCTAGAAATACAAATTGTCCTGAAAAAAAAATTGAAAAGAACAAAGAGCAGGAAAACAGACAATGCTACAGACCATTTCGCTGCTTACAAACAAGGTCCTGGGACGGTTCTGTTCTTTCGCCAGAGAAACAGAGCGAGATAGACGACGGCCATCCGCCGCAGCGCGGAGAAACAGAAAGCAGCAGGTTTCGGACAGTTTTCCTCTGCAGCCAATCGCAAATTCACAAATAAATTTTGCCGCATATTACACGAAAAATTATAAATATTTGTGCTTGAGTCATGATACGCGTTTCTTTTATTTGAAAATGCAGGAAAGGGCGTCTCATGCGTTGACGCAACCCATTTTCTTTTTTTTTTTTCTTCGTCGTAACAGTATAGGGTGATAAGACACGGAAGTTTCTTGGGGTCGTAGGCCCGCTACTGGCCACGACAAGTGAACAGTCTACACCAGTCTAAACTTATCCATCGCTCCTCTTCAGTGCTCCGTCCCATTAGGCTGGAAGGTTTATTCTCAGTTTCCGAGGAATGTCGACGTCGTCCTCGCCCGTAACCCGAGTGCCGAGAAAGTGGCAAACACGGCTCGTGTTCTTCGGCGCTTCGGTGAGCACGAGCCCAAGCAAGACGAGCTGAAGCGCCGCAGCACACGTGAGCCGGCGAAGAAAGCCAGGCGGAAGGCGGCTTCGCACTCGGTTGCGCCTACAGCCTCGCAAGAGCGCCTATCCGATGACGGGGCGCGCCGCGCGGAAGGTTGCACAACAACCACGCGCGCTTTCTCGGGCTGCCGCTCTCGCGTGGAGCTCTCTAGATCGAAGGAGTATCGGCACTCGGGGGAGAGCGGGCCCGCGTCTTCCCGATCGAACACGCGCGCGCGCGTCCCTTATGCAACGCCCGCAACGCACGCGCGGCGACAACCTTCGGCGTCGGTCGCGAGGCGTTACCGCCCGGTCGCCGCGCGTTCGAGCAAGCCAGACCCAAAGAATCCCGGCTTCGACGATGCGCAAATGCTGCAAACAACGTTGGGAACGCGCCGCACTGCGGCAGCGCCCAGTTCGAGGACGCTTCTCAGCAAGCTGGGCGCACGTACGCGCATGCCACATTTTATATTCAACGTTGGCTAACCATGCCGGTTTGAACGCTCCATTAAACCACACTTTATAGTTCTTCCTTCTAACTTTTCCTATACACTTTAGCCTTTGTGCTAAACCAGCCCAACGGGAAGAGGGGCAGTACACGACGGCTGTACGCGGGAAACACTGCTTTGTACACTCAGAGAGATGAAGGAATAATTCAAAGGAGCGATCGCTGCTCACTGGGCCGCGAAACAAGAACGCGGAGGCAGCGACGTTCACACGCACGGCTGGCGGGCGTCTTGAATCGAGCGTCGTGGCTTACTTTCGGGCACTATCTCAACGCTTTCATCAGCCATCCTCAGTGCTTCGGCTGCTACCGTGGAAGTTCTGGCTTACTAACGTCGCGATGAACGAACGGTGCGACACGTCCATACATAATCCGATATCGCTAACGCGTCTATCTTCGCGGCATCGCTGCTCTGCGGTGCTCCGCGGCACACACAGAACGGCGTGGCACACGTTGCAATCTGTTGGACAAGGCGCACTATACTCGTGCATCGACTTTGCAGGCACGCGCTGCCTCTCGCGACTGCGCTCGCTACGAGTGCAGAGATTGTGACCGCAGAGGCGAGGAGGAGGTGCAGGCCGGTTTTCTTTAAAGCAGGCGCTGACTTCTCAGAGGCGTCCGGGTTTTGCACGCGGTCTCATACACACGCGGCTTACGTAACGTCGTTCCCGAACACGACACGTGCATAGGGAGACGGCAGAGAGAGAGAGAGAGAGAGAGAGAGAGAGAGAGAGAGAGAGAGAGAGAGAGAGAGGAAGAGAGAGAGAGAGAGAGAGAGAGAGAGAGAGAGAGAGAGAGAGAGAGAGAGAGAGAGAGAGAGAGAGAGAGAGAGAGAGAGAGAGAGAGATGGATGCGTACCTTCTTCAGGTGTCCGTTGGAGGTTCCGAGGAAGGCGACCGTGTAGTCGTGAGTGGAGACGGCCGCCACCGATGTGAGCAGCACGTTGGAGTAGGTCAGCACGGGTGTCGCGTTCACAGGCTTGCTGCCGTCTAGCGGTGTGTTCACGTCCATGCCGCAGAAGTCATCGTTGATTTGCACTTGCTGCGAAGGAGAGAGAGAGAGAACGCAAAGTTAAAGCGGGAGGAAAGAGTTCAGGTTTGTGTGGGTATACTATTCAGGCAACACAACTTTGCATACGAATTACGAAGCTTATGATAACGTCGATCCACGGGGATGCAGTGAAATGACGTGCAAGGAATTGTACGCTCCGATACGACGAAGGTGGGACGTCAGATTTCACTGGCCTAGGGATCTATAGGGAGGACAGAGGGGGTTTAAGCGAAATTTTTCGGCTCCTCAGGGTGCTTCAAGTTAGTCGTACTAGACTGATGAGACGTAATGTTCTACACTCCTCATGTAGATATTGTGAATAGACATAGTACTCCTCGTTCTCGATGACAACATGTTCCTCCCTTCAACAACGTCCTTAGCGTGGATGAGTCGAACGGTGGTATGGGCCAGCTACCCCCTCTGATATGCCCGACACCGACTCTTCCAGCGGACATCCTGCTAAAATTCTATCAGGTTCCGTTTTCCAGAATTGTATGAACAGCGCAATTTGATGAGGGAAAAATGTCTCCCGCTCCAAAACATTACAAAGTAAGCATACGGAGTAACACGCAATAACACGAATAAAGTAAACTGCACAAGTGTCGGCAGCTACAAACGTATACAGCACTGTGTTCGCGTGCCTACGACCGCTTGCCCCGAGCAGCGAGGGAGCGAGATCAGGACCGAGACGCCCGACCGAGTCATCAAAGAGCGCTAATGTCCTTGGCCGGGGAGGGAGGCTACAGGCCGGTGGCACCAGATCGCAGGTGCCGTTAACGGCGTTCCCGTTGGCCATGCGCCGCGGGCCCCCAAGTCGGCTGAGGCGACCCGCGAAAAAAGGTGTCTCCGACGCGGTCGTCGTCGCTGCTACCGTCACGGCGTCCCCAGAAGCCTATGCCTTGAGCGCCCCCTCCCAGCCGTCCACTGTCATCGCGTTAACGTACATGTGCGCCACCTCCTCCTTCGGCATCTTTTCCATGTGTACTTCTTCGTATACGACGGCGTATACCGGCGTCTCCTTTCCCTCCCAGCAAAATGAACATTTATTTCTGCATTAATAAAATATAGGTGTAACGAAGCAAAAGCAGCCGACTAACGCTTGACGAGGCTGTGGCCCCCTAAATATTTGCACCGTCACGCGCTGCATGCCTCCAGCCTTTGTATTCTTCACCGAGCCTACTTCACACGCACGCACGTCTTGCCTCCTGCTACATTTTTAAAATCCCCACTTACGTGCACTTCCACCGCGCCATTAATTTTGCTCGCCTTACGTATCCCTCCTCGTCCGCATCCTACCCCGACGGGCGCCATACATGCGCGCGCCGGCGACTTATTTCGCCGGGTGGATCGAGAATGCGAGGCACGCTTCTCGCACCATTCCAGATAACAAGCGCACGCGCTACGGCCCTGTAGCGGCGTCGCACCTGGAAATGAGAGGACGCAGAGGACGAGAGTCACGGTCCTCCTGCAATTTGCCGGCACATGAGGTGTCCACGCGACGCTTATGCATCTGCACCACTCACGTTGCTTCTGCAGCGTCGCAAGAGGCGCCGTTGTTTTATGCCCGCGGCGCACAATGGTCCGGTCGGGCACAAAAGAGCTCACATCGTGCCCGTTCCGCACGCGGACAGAGACAAGGAGAACTGCGCTTTTAACGACCGCTTTTGATGTCGGTGTACGGTACTCGTGCAAAGAGGTCGCCCTGGAGCGGGCAAGGACTGTATACGACTCCCAAAGGGCGCCACACATAGCAACTCTAGGCAAGGCGTCGCTGCAGCGACTAATGATGGGGCCTCAAGAGCCAAGAAAGTGTCGCTCTGCTCCACCTAGCCAAAAAGGTGCCCACTTTAGTATTACGAAGCATCTCCTGCAGCACACAAGGCATTCGATGTAAGAGAAGTACAGACAAGAGTACAGGAGATTGGTAAGCGTCCTTAGAATTCTGCGAGCACTGTTCACAAGAAATGATTCCAACCCAATATTAGAAATATACGTACAAATGCCTTATAAAATGCATGCTTCGTCCAATACTCCCACGCGATAGATAGGATCCCCCGCATGCTCATATGGGATTGTTGGATGTACTATAGTGGTTTGGGGCATATGAATGTTTTCATCGGGACAGGGACGGTTAACGAGGACGGTTAACGAGGGCGGTCAGTACACGAAATCACGGTTTCAATACACTGCCGCGGCGGCTACATTCTAGCGGGAAGGGGGGGGGGGGGGAGATGAAAAAACTCCGTGTGGTCAAAGTTAATCCATAGCCATCAACTATATGCCATCAACTACCTAGATGGTAGCTCACAGTGCAACGTCGCAACATTCAACCTTAATTCGGAGGTCAGATATCAGAGGTCGCGTTAAGACAGAAAATAGGCGACTTGTGGAATGCGAAACGCGAACAAGAATGTGAAGGCCGACAACACTTTCTCGAATCTCCAGTAATGCCTCAAGGAAGAGGCCGTGCGCGGATAGATTGGTTTCCCCTGATGCTGTCACAGCAGCCATATTTGAGAGCCACTAGCACGGCGAAAAGGCTGCACCGTTAACCCTGTCCACAATCTCCAACTTATTTCCAGCAGTGATGTGCAATCTGCGAGTGGCTGGTGGTCCGCTATGGCGTCCGTGACGTCACGTGCGGGCCTTATTGGCTATCAAAGGCGCTCGCTCCCCTCTTTGTGGGTAACGGTCGCATTTATCTCTCTAGCTCTTCGATAAGGTTTCCTTAGGCCACTGTTGATCTGTCACCAGGGCAATTTCCGCGTACTTTGGCTCGGCGGCTGCAGACACGCAAGTCCCATAACATGGGTGCGGGGCGAGTAGGAGCAGTTGCGAGATCTGGACATTACCGAAGGCTCGTTTACAGGGCTACGTGCGGCGATGCCATCCCACACCGCAGCAAAGGGTTGCGATTCAAGGGGGAGGGGGTCAGGGTGCTTACAACAAGCTTCCACAAGGTAGTGTGTAGTGCACCCCGTAAAACACGCGTGCAGTGCGGCGAAGACTACGGATCGCCTCAGTCAATGGTGCACAGAGAACCAAAGGAGCTCAACCGTGGTTTTGTTGGCGCCGCGTTAATCCCTCCACGCCACGCTGACTAAGAACAGCAGTTTTGGCATTATCGAGTAGGAACGAATTGCGTATGCGTGATGTAGAGTGGAGTAGAGTATCAAGTGAGCGGCGTTCCTTGGAGCCGAGCCGTTCATAAGAAAGAGAGAGAGGACATCACGGCGTTCAGGGCGCAGTTCAATCTACTGAACGGGTTCTCCCTTGACGTGGTAGCTCTTAACGCCAGACGATGTGGTCGCATATTTCCGAGGAACGTGGTCGTTCCCGTCGTGCCTGATCGTGCAGTGCTAAGATTTCCTCTACGCTACTTAACATACAAGCCTGGTATATTTAACGTAACGTCGGTCGCCGAACCACACGCGATATACACCACCTGAAGGGGGGGGGGGGGGGAGAACGAAAAGGAAATAAAACAGAAATAAAAAAAAACACGGAAAGATTAGCGGCACAATTGGGTGATGCTGTGCCGAGACACTCCGAGACACAATCAGCCGGTTATTTTTCCCGATTGGTTGATGCTACTCGTACAGCTTTTGCTGTGGTGCACGGCGTTGCCTCTATATTAGGGTCCACGCATGCTGCAACACCGGGGGAGGGGAGTGTGGCGCGTGGTGACCGCGTGCCGTTCCGGCGGATCGATGGAACGAGCCGGCCGTCGGCCACCGTACTGCCGGCGAGCCCATTTGCGCTCCGCGAGGAGCGTGTGCAAACGCCGCGGCCGCGTGCACTCCCCCGTGCCTGATGCGCCGCCGCAGTGGCCGGCCGCTGTGGTCCGCCATTTGCTCTATAGACGGTTCCTGGCGCGGGCGCATGTCCCCTCTATCCAGGCCGTATACGTCCCAAACCGTGGAATCCATCCACCATGCCAGCGAGCCTTATGAAACGGTACTGCAGTGTTCAAAGGGTATACGGCATGCTTCTAAAACAGAACTTTAGTATCGGCAAGATCCCGCGCACACGGCAGCAATGGGCGCAAAGCCAGGAGGCGGACGGAGTGATGTACGCATTTTTTTAAAAGCTCGCCCTCGGTATACGAGCAGCACCCCGCAGTACACTGGGAGCAGCAGAGACGGCCAAGTAACGCAATGTCTGTATAGATCGCAGTGACTTTTTGAGAGACTTTGGTGTTGCCGATTTCGCGTTGCCTCGGGAGCTCGTCTGTATAAACTTGCTGGAAGTCCGTATCCCTCTTGCCTCTTTTCACCGTCAGCACTTTACAGAAAATTCTGGACAGATGACAGGTATGATAATGGGGATTATGAGAAAGACCGACGTCGGATCAGGATTTTGTTGGCTCACGTTTTTCAGCACGGAATCGTTTTTCACGCTTCATTATTTTGTCGGGGCGTCTTACTTTCACGCAGTTTGGCAGGTTAGCACTTTACCGTGTTTAGCGATGTGTACGGCATTTATAGCGACGAATCTTGCGCACAATTAAAGCACAAGCTATAAGTAAAAGGCCGCTAAAATGTTCCATCAATGTGTCCTAGCGTCTTTATTGCCAAAGTACCGCGTAGTCGTAGGCGAGCCGCGGGTAGAAGTTATCGATCAGCCGAACCGCGAGTCATTGCCCGCATCCACGCTAATTGAAGGTCCGCCTCCTAAGAAACACTCGGAGCGCATTTGCCGCTAAAGGTAAGCTTCTGAAACACCAACGGATCATGCCGACGGTGCACAGAGACCATAACGGCGGCGTGTCCTAACGGCACTGTTTCGCAAGAACACAGGGTCAGCCGGCGATTAACTCGACCGGCCGTGTAAGCTAGCTGCTTGTGCTCTCCCACGCAGCCGCATATCTTTCGGCGAGAGCTCTGAAGAAACGCATCGTCGTGGGGCGTCGAGAGACCAAATGGGAGAACGCTTGTCAGAGGTGATCGGGCAAAGCAATGCACGGTTGCCCCGGGAAACGGCGAGCAATCTCGGCCTCGTATACTGTCTGAAATGAGGAGGTCGTTATTCGCGAGAGCTCTCCCTCCACACACGCGCCCTCCCTTTTCTCCATTTGCACCAGTTAATTTCGACACTACTCGAGTCGACGATTTGCATTTTTTATTCGCATTTGGTTCACGAAATACTCGCCCGTCACAGTTGGTGCGGAGGAGGGCGGCGCGAAAGTCCCACGATTTCATTTCTCAAAGCCCCAGTGGACTTCACGAGCTGCGTTATACATGACGTTTCAGTTGAGGGGGCAGGCTGGCGAGCTAGAAAGACATGTCACAAAGCGAAGTATTCGCCCGTGCTAACCTACCCGGAATCGCCCAGACGAAACGGTGTAGCTCTTATTACGAGCTCGTAAAATCTGCCTGTGATTAGTATTTGTAGAAACCACGGATATTAGCCGATATTGAATAATGCCCGAAATCTCGAGTATATGAATTCCGCTATGAAAGGCTTTCGTTTACTCACACGCCAACTTAACGTACGGTATTATCGACACGGACGCTTATCAAGAGACGACAACAGCGAAATGACCGGGGGGGGAAACACGATGAAGCGATTGATTGATTTTCTAATTGAATGAATGAATGAATGAATGCTCGGGAATGAATCTTGACCGTGGCGGACTCTTGTTATATGCGCCAAAATAATTGCAGAGGGATGCTTTCGCACTCCTCCCTGGTCAGAAGCCGGCCACCATGCGGCCGCGGGAATCGAGCCCACCACCTCGCGAGTCCGCTGCAGAAATCCAGGAAACGGCCATTTCTCGATGGGCACCATACGCCGACAGAATTAACCGGAGAGGTCAGCCTCGCCAACCGTGACACAGCCTGCGGCTGGGAGAACAGCGAAACGACGAGTAATAATGCGAAAAGCTAGCCCCGCAAAAGAAAAACAAAAAACAAACAAGCAAACGTCGGCGCTCGTGTATAGACACACAAGCCCAGAGCACAACGTTGCCGGGCAAGTGGCAGCGGCCATACACAACGGCGCTGTCGCGCGCACGATCGGACGGTATTAATTTTCGGTTCGGCCGCCACGGACCACCGTGCTTCGTGCAGCAGCAGAAGAAGTAGCAGAAGAAGCAGCAGCAGCAGCAGAAAGCAGCTGCACAAAGAACAGCGGCAACGAAGCCAGAGGGCGAGGAGGGAGAGCCTCCAACGCAATTAGCACGCTCGGATGCGCGCGCAAAGCGAACGCTACTCGAGCCGCGGTCGCGGGGCGCGCCGCCGCGTAATGTCACACCGCAAGGCAAAACAAAGCGGAATGCGCGGCGGCGCGTCCGCTTCCCACGCGTACTCCGGAGGGCGCTTCTGCCGCTAAACGTATGGGGCCACGGGAAGACTGGTGGAAGTAGGGAAACGACAAAAAACGCAGACGTACAAAAACAAAGTTCCCAATAGGGAGTCAGAAAATTTGGTTATGGGAATTCATCGTGCTTTCTTTTTTTTCTTTAGCCTAGGTAGGACATTAGGCAGTATAATGGCGAGAGCTTGGTGGCGCAACCAACCGCCCCGTTCCAAAGGGGAAGCTCATAATATCCATCCATCCATCCATCCATCGAATGCGGCCACGCGCTCAAAAGAAGCCTCACGAGCTGCAGTGCGCGTGAAGACGCTTGCTTCTATTTATGCATGTTCCCTTTGATTCGGGAGGCTGGACGTTACAAAAGCGACATCGTGGCAATATGAGAGACACGTAATGGGGGGCTCCGGATTAATTTCGAGCACCCGGAATCGACGTCGGCTGCATCCGAATGTGACGTGCCACGGCTAGGAATCGAGCCCACGTCCTCGTGCTGAGCGTGCTGAACCATCCCAGAAAGCATCGTAATGTGACGGGGCTAAGCTTACAGAGAGAGAGAGAGAGAGAGAGAGAGAGAGAGAGAGAGAGAGAGAGAGAAACACGTTACCCGACCAACGTTCAGAAGCAGAGCGTGGTGGCGATATGGCGAAGGAATGTATTGGAAACAAACTGTCAGAAGACGTATTCGCGCATTTGCCGGCATCTATGTACGTTTGTAAAGCGAAAAGCGAACGAAACCACTGCCACGCTCGAGCGATTTAAGACCTAGCACGACACCGATGGGAACGAAAGAAAAAAATGGCTGTGGCTTAGCTAAGGTTAAGCCCAGGATGCGAAGCATACTAGCCTTTATTTTAGTTGTTGAACCACTGTTTAGCCTGGTGAACTGCTGTTGCTTGGCTATATTTGGTTCGGCTAGACGAAGAAACAACTCATGCAGGCGAGCGCACGAGTTGAGCCTCCGCTTTTGCAGTCATATGGTAGCTACGCGGCGGCGCGCGGCGCAGCAAGGAAGAGCGTGGTTGTGCGGCTAGTATGCTTCGCATAAAAAGGAGAAGAAAGAATCATGACATGGAGGAAGCTGGAGTGCTAACCACGACTTGACAAACTGCTGCAAGTTAAGCGCCCACGTATGAGAGCGCGAATTTTTGATGTGCCGCGGTAATCTCACTAAATTACCTCCATGTTTGTTTTTTTGTCCCCCTGTGCCTTAATTATCTGCAAACGTGTCCACACGTGCGAGTACACGCCCCATGCCCGAACGCTCGTCATCCTCACTCATTTTCGTTCCTCTCCTCAGACAATGCGCGTGCGTGGGTGGATATGTCACAGCTCGCGTGTGCGCCCGGTCGGGTTACGTTGGGCTCAAGCACTGCACCGTGGTCACGGCTTGTGAATGGTCTTGCTGAAGAAAAGCGCCACATTGCAAATTTCGATCGGTATATTGTTTTTTTTTATTATTATGGGGTTTTACGTGCCAAAACCACTTTTTGATTATGAGGCACACCGTAGTGGAGGACTCTGGAAATTTCGGCCACCTGGGGTTCTTTTACGTGCACCTAAATCTAAGTAGACGGGTGTTTTCGCATTTCGGCCCCATCGAAATGCGGTCGCCGTGGCCGGGATTCGATTCCGCGACCTCGTGCGCAGCAGCCCAACACCATAGCCACTGAGCAACCACGGCGGGTGATCGGTATATTGTTAAGGGCACGCTTGGGGTACTCGGCCTTAACGTAGAAGCGCTTAGAATACGGTAAATGCATTTTCTTTGACATTCTTAAGGAGACAACGCCGAGTTATACTTTGGATTTAACGTTCGTATGGAAGGCAATGCAAAACATGCGAGGTTATTATGTTGCATACGGAAATATTCCGACAGGGATACCAGGCTAAAGCTCTCTTGTGACTTGCACTTCGATGTCCGCGCTTGGTGCTACGCGTTGACGCGCCCCAAAAAGAAAAAAAAAAAAAGAAAAAAAAACAGATATTGCCAACAAGCCGATACAAAACTGTAGCGTACCAGATCAAAGTAATTCAAGCCATACAACAAGACAGCCGAAAAGAAGTACACAGCGCAGTCGCAGCCGCTGTGCGAGAAAGGCGACGGAGGATCCCGCACTTATATTAACGCCGCCCTAACACGAAAGAGGAAATATCTCGCGCCGAGCACTTACCGACGCCGCAATCCGTGCGCTTCCTTTAATAACGGCAAACGCTTTAACCGACCGTTGCACAGCATCTTCGAGCGAGCGGGAGCCGCGAAAGCCGCGGTGCGTGTATACCGTGGCCTCGACGCCTTCGTCCTTCCTCGCCCCGATTTCTCGATCTTAATACATTTATTTTTATTTTCCTGCGATCCAGCTCCGAGGTCCGACGGCTTGTCTCCGTTGTGATTGTTTCTCTTCCGCCCCGTCGCGTGCCGACGCCACGGAACCGGCGCGCGCTCACGCACGAACACGGGGTCTTCTCTCTCTCCTGTTTACTGTGCGTGTCCGCGAGCACGGACGCGAGGATGGAGGGAGGAGGACACGCAACGACGGATGGGCTGCCACGCGTCGCGATGTAATAAAGCGCGGTTCGCTGCCCTACCGCTCGACCTGCTGCAGGGTCCGCGCGGGCGCCGCCGGACGGCGGCAAAGGCGCGCGCGCTCCGCATGCATGCATGCCGCCGGAGAGCGGATGCGAGAAGGCAAAACACGAAGGAAAAGAGAAGAAAAACGAGGCAACGACACGAGCAAGGACGGGCCCGAGCGAGCGCGCACCGAGAAGGCATTGTAATGAAATTAGCGCGGTTGCCGCGAGACCCACGGTCGGGGGGAACGTGGCATCCGCCGAGCGCGGCGTCACCGGCGACGGACGACGACGGGCTTACACGCACGGGGCCGCCGCCTTTATTGGATTACCGGCGCTCGCTTTCGCTTATTTCTCTTTCCCGCCGCGCACGTGCTTCGCGTGGAGCGTCCATTTTTCTTGATATACAGGCGCACGAACTCCCGCAACACGCAACATACCCGCCATTCCCCCCCCCCCCCATCTCTCTTCCCACCTTTGCCTGCGCTTCAAACGACGCCCGACACAGCGATGTCTCGTGATGCCGCGGACAGGCAGCAAGAGTGGAACGCGGTTCATTCCCGACGCGCGAAATCGCGACAGCGCCGAGCTTTAAATTGCCCGCCCGGGAGGACACTCTGAGAAGCCGAGAGTTCGGGCGTGGGCCCGAGACCAGCGCGCTCCGGCGAGGCCGCGGTGAAGTGCTGCTTGCTGCTGATCGCACTTCGGCGGAGGCACCCGAATGCTGCTCTGTGCATGCATTGTATGAACCACGCGGGCTGATTGATACAAGAGACGACCGCCAAAACGCAAAGGGGCCGTACGCATATACTGGGTTCTTTCAGTTGTCGCGTCGTTCTTGACCTGGCTCGTAGCGAGAGTGGGCTTTGGATCTGGCCGTCGACCGGAAGTCCAACGAGTTGGAATTTTTTTCATTCCGAGAATACTCGAAAACAGACTCAGAGTTCCTCTCGGTTTCACTGATGTACAAAGGCGCTGTACGAATTAAGCTTCCCGCGATGAAAGCAGGGGCCTCTTCTCTCTTAAAGTTCGCACCAGAGCTACGGCTTTCTTACAACGAACCCTACGCGGGGCAGGGTCAAATCCCACGCAAGTCACATCAGGCTCGTCGCCTTCAGCAGCCGCTCTGAAGCTAATGCAGCTCGCAACTGCATTAACAAACTCTGTCCTCTCCCTATCTGTAGTTCGCCCAGCAGAACATCTCATGACTACGCCAGGTCATCGCGCAAGCCCGATAACGCATGCATGGATCTACGTAAATGCGTGCACGCATGCGTACGCATACGAATGCATGAAACACGCACGCACCGAAATCCAAAGGTGGCAAATATGCCGGCGTTCGGTGGCTAGTAAAGAAAACCAGAAGGGAGATGCATGGCGGTCGAGGGTGGCGCGCCACCCGAGCTGTTGCGTCTGCAAGTGGGTGTTGTTTCATTGTGGACTTGTTGCTCCTTTCTTTCTTTCCTTCTTTCTTTCCCCCCTCATCGCTCGCCCTGCGTGTGGACGTCCGTCCGTCCGGCGAGAGCGGCGAGGCGGAGAAGCGGCGGTTGGTCTCCGAGAGCCCGCAAACGAAAACCGCTTGTTTCGCCCGATCGACTTCGGGGGCCATTGATCGCAGCCGACGCCAAATTAACGACCTCGCCCGGCTGCCGCCCAGCCGAGACCGGACGGGACGAGACGGGACCGCGAGGCGGTGGAGGGGAAAGGTTTGGCGGCCGTGGTGCACGGCACACCGCCACCACTGCGCGTGCGCCTGGTACTGGTCAAACGCAAACGGAAAGAGGGCGGTGCAGAGATAAAAAAAATAAGGAAGGAAAGAAGGAGAAAGAAAAGCGCTGGAGGGAAAGAAAACGACTACAGATGGCGTGCAGACAGCGGGAGGCAAAATGACGCGAGCATTCTCACTTGGAAACGTCATCCGGCCTCTCGCGATTTGCCGTACAACACAGCAGCAGCGTCCTGCCTTTTTCGCTTCGATATATAGCCTCAATGGTTGGGGGCGTCCAAGTGGCATCGCTATCAGACGAAAGAAGGGGGCAGGGGAGCTAGTCGGCGTGCATTCTTGAAGGCGAGGGGAACGGTAGATATGATAAAGAAAGTTCACGAACGAGTCTGTTGGGGAAAAAAGTCGACTAGATAATTATCTTCAAAGATGCACAACAGATGACGTGAAAACTTGCAAATCTAATACTTTTATGGCGAATTCGCCAAATCGCCCCGGTGCGCACCAGGGCGCCCCCTATGTGCCGTTTCATCCAATCATCGTTTGGCTCAGGGCAACCCGCTAAGCGCCGGAGCGATTTGGCGAATTCACCATTATAAGAACACGCGAGAGCAATGACTACGAGTGATAATATGCTGTATAACATAACGAATTCGCCAAATCACCCCGGTCTGCACCAGGGCGCCCCTATGTGCCGTTTCATCCAACCATCGTTTAGCTCAGGGCAACCCGGTAAGCGCCGGAGCGATTTGGCGAATTCACCATTATAAGAACACGCGAGAGCAATGACTACGAGCGATAATATGCTGCATAGCAAAACCACGACTGCGCCCACGTGAGAAAAAGAAAATTAAATAAAATGGAGGGCCCACAGTTACAACCAATTCCCTTCAAGCTTCATGATCATAAATTTTCGCGACCTCTATAACGAAGTTACGGTTTAAACGTTCTAACAAAGCTCCTTCTCTGGGAAAGTGCACTAAAAGCTCGAAAGAACGGGGACGAAGTCCGCTTTGCGCACCGACGTACGTGAACGCCGGCAGTCGAGAAAGCTCGCTTCAACGCGCCCAACGAGAGCGAATACCGCGCTCCAGGAAGGTCACTTCCACGAGGCCACAGGTTCGCATTGTCTCACACGGAACTACCGCGTCTGTCCAGCCGTTGCAAGCACAACCTACGAACAAACACGCGCACGCACGTACGTACGGACGCACGCGCAATAAAGGCCACCCGGAATGCTGCCCCAGCAGAATGTGGGTCGCAATTACGGAGGATGAAGCCCAAAATTCGGGTCATCGCAAGTTTAAGGCCTCGTTTAATTGGTCGCGTTCAGCGAAAACGAGCGACCCCTTAGGGCAGCGAAACTGCGCACGAAGCAGCCACGGCCATTTTTTTTTTTTTTTTTCAAGCTCGGTGGGGCTGCGCGCAAATTGCGCCAAGGGGGAAGCACGGCGCAGGTAGACGACATTCCAGGAAGCTACAGTCATTAACGGCCGGGAGGGTTGTCAAATGCGTGCAGTGGCCAACTATACTGGGCAGGCTAGGAGGAGAGAGTGAAAGTGGTCATCAGCGGTGCTCCCTTGCAACATTGCTTAAAGGCACGCACAACGGCGAGAGCTTAGTTAAGTCTGGTCAAGCTTTTTTATTCCTTTCTCAAGACTCGATTTGCATGCGTTTGGCAGGAAGACGATGGCCATTAGCGGAGAAAGTGTAAGAGTTTCCTCATTTGAATTTCGGGCGCGAACGGATGCGCGGGTAGCACGTGTTCGAACAGTTTGCATTCGCAAAAAAGTTCCCGAGACTCGTTAAGTTTAGTTCTCCGTTCCTTTAGAATGTAATGCAACCCTCGTTTATCGATAGACCGTTAACGAGCCCCGAGCAAACACTGTCCAGATCTTGTTTGTTGCATCTCCGTATCTTTTTTTTTTTTATTCCAGTTTAACACTGCAATACAGTGTCATTTTAACCACGGACCATGACTCTGCAGGATAACATCGAAACACCACTGAAAAAAATAACCGAACTGACAGGTCTTCTGCTTGCACGCCCGCAGGCGCAGGTCGATATTCAAAAACAGTAGGCGATGTGTATCGGCGCCACAAATCAAGCAAACATGCGCACATTCTTTTACACTCTCCCATCTCTCTTCTTAGTTTCTTTTCTGCTCGAAAAAGCCCTGCTAGGCCTGCACTCGGTATTTCGAGCACACAGGTTCGCTTTGGTGACGTTATTGGTACGACGCGTCAAGTTCTCTACACTCCATCGAAGACCACGGTAGGCTGCGCGATCACGTGAGATTGAAGAGTCAAGCTCTCCAGCGAACTGCTCGCTGTCAGTGTATCGCGAGATCACGTCAACCCGGCGGTGGATCACTATCAAGCTGAAAAAAAAAAATGAAAACGAAAGAGAACGCACAGGCATTCAAAAAAATGTTTCGTGATGATTTATAGCGCTGACAGTTTATGCGTCCGTAATGGACTGGCGGCGCTCAAACCGCAAGCGTTGTTTAACACATTAATTCGAGAGAAAAAATTCCATCACAACGTTTTCTCAGCACATACGAATTTTTAAAAATGGGGGGGAGGAGGAGAAACCCGGAGCAAAATTAACAAACAGGGAAAGATGCAGGCTTTATTTGCACGTAAGCGCTGATCCTTCCAAAGCGACGGAGAAGTGAAGAATCTTGCCCTGCCGCGAAGCACCGACCATCCTCCTCTCGCAAATGAAATTGCAGGACGAAACGAGCGAGGGGGAGCAAAAGAACGCTATCTCCCTCAAGGCTTCTTTCTACAACAAGGCTGAACACTCCACGCCACGCTTAACCGCTAAGGACGCCGATAATCAACAGACCACCCGGTCTGAAAGAAGAAGAAACAAAGCGGCAACTCGCGGTGTTCCGTTCTCGGATGACGGCCACGCGCTCAAAGAAGGAAGACGCCAAAAGCAAAGCAGAATGAAGCAAAAGTGAAGCAAAGCAAAAGTGAAGCAAAAGCGGAGCGACGAGGGCCCAACCAGAAGCAGCCCGGGCGGGGGAAACGCCAGCCGCGCACAGGCGACGTGGGCCAGCTGCAGCGGGCGTGCCCGTACAATCGGGGAACCGATTCGCAGCGGGAATCAATGGCTGCTCGTCGCACTGGACGTCGATAAACGAACACAAGCGACGGGATCTCTGCGCTCACTCCCCCGCCCGCTCTTCCTCTGCGCGCACAAGACGCATCAAACAGGAAAAGAAAGAAAGAAAAAAAGACGGAAAGGTGGTCGAAAAGCAAACAATCTGCGAAAATAAAGATAGACAGAGAGGAAAGAGAGAAAATAAAAGCGTCATTCCTCCAGCAACTCCCGTTTGGACGCTCTTCTCCCCACTGCTCTCCAGCAGACCAAGCCCTGTTCGTGCCCAAGGCCAGAAACCGGTTTCGGTTTACGCCGGCACATCGGGCTTTCCCGCCCAACTCGGGAGCTCTCCGGAGAAGCCCAATAATCCGCCGGTCTTCTCCAACAGCATGTCAAAAACACGGGGAAGCGGGTAGACAGAGAGAGATAGAGAGAGAACGAAAATAAAGCACGGAGGTGGAGAAGAGAAGACATGAAAAAAAGAAAAGAGGCAGAGACAGAAAAAGGAAGGAAGAAGTCCGCATGGGCAACACGCCAAAGCTGCATTTGGAGCGGTAATGCCACGAGGCGCTCGCGCGCCGGTTTTTGAGCGCGTTTTGGTCGATTTCTGCTGCAGGGGGGCCTGCGCGTTTCGAGCGATTTAGGCTTATTTTGATATTCCATTTTTTTTTCTCGCGTTTGCCAACGTCCTAGCATTTCGTCCACGCAGTGGCAAAAGTAAAAGGACGAGACCGTCTGGAGAAGAGCGCGAAAGAAATGTGGAATGTAGAAAGGAATGACGCTAGCTAGCGCCGAGGTCCTTCGGAGGGTATCGTAAAGCAAGATAGTACGCGCTCAACACATGTTAGCTCCGAGTCGCTATGACGCAATCTGTATAGTCCTGGATATGAAAAACCGGGCAAGAAGAAAGAATTATGAAAAAGACAGATATACGCTTAACAAATCCAGCCGCCACAGGAAATGCCACAGCACCGACATCGCCATACCCATTGTAACTTTTTTTTTTTTTAATTTTGTTTTCCCTGTCTGGTAGCTTGCAGTACATATACGAAAGTAAATATATTTCCCGGTTATTTCGCGCCCACTGTATCTAAGGGGGGCCGGAGATAACGCTAAACTGCGCCAACGGAAGCAAGATCCACGGCGAAACCGGCTGACGCGGTCTTCGCGGCACTCCGGAAGCGAGTAAAAAAGATAAGAAGAATAAGAAAAGGAAAAGGAAATCAGAGACGAGGAATATCGCTAGACAGCCAGCGAGCCAGCCACCGAATTCCATGAACACACAAAGTATCTTTCCGGGTGACCACATCGTAGCCAGCTCTAGCGGCTTATCGACCGCATGAAACCAACCCGCACACACGTATTACATGTATCCACGCGACGAGGAAGACGCTGATAGGCTGCTTCGTAACAGGCACGCACAAACAAACGAGGCAGGACGTTCTAACGCCAGAATGTACGCACAACACGCCAACGGAAACCTTTTTTTCCAAGCAGGGCGAAAAGCTCGGTCCAAGCTAACCGGAAAGGCGTCGTCATTCGTTGGCTCGAATGTACGCCCAGTGTGACGACAAAGTCAACACAACACTGACGTAAGACGAGGCAGTCAACGCTGCGAGCTGGCCGTTACGAGGATTTCAAGACGCGTTCGCATTTTCTTTTTTTTTTTTTTCGTTGTCATTTCTCGAGGGTGTGTATTGGCTGCTTATTACACATTTATATACACCCTCAAATATCCGCGGGAGGCGAGCGATATCTGTCGTCTCGCAGGCTTCGCAAACAGTTTGAGCAAGCGTCGATGTTGCCGCACGGCTTGGCCACACACACAAGTCCCGTCGTCCTGCCGTCAAGGAGTGAGCGCGTCAGCAGAGCTCCGTTGTGTTTGCTTTAAGACGGGGCAGTAAGCAGAGGGGGGGGGGGGGGGCGCCTGCTGTGACGTTGTCGCGAACGGTTGTTCCCTACAGCGGAGGACTCGACCCTATACAGCGTGCGTCACAGTAGATCCCTCCTTACAAGGGGAGGCATTTTAGCTGTTCGCTAGAGGACAGCGATGAAGCTCGCGTGCGGGATTAGACACTGGGGAGAGCGCTAGACCGCGCACGCTAAGACCCGCGGGCTCCTCTCCAACAAGGCGTCGGTCTTGCAGCCTATTCTTAGGTCGGCCCGCAGCTTATCAGAAAGAAAGGGAATGAGAGAGAAGCGCCAACGAAAACTGACGATGTGAGCTCCACTACTTTCGCGGGTGGCTACGTCAGATAGGGATTGTGGGAGTGATATGAGAGGAACTGTAACAAGAGACACGCAGATGCGGGAACGTAAAGAGAGAGACAGCGAAGAACTAAGGAAGGCAACTTCGTTATTTATCAAACTAAAGTCAAGGAGTGTCCAGGAGCCCGGACTGTATAATAATAATAATAATAATAATAATAATAATAATAATAATAATAATAATAATAATAATAATAATAATAAAATTAATCGGCTTTAGAGGACCGTGCGACACAGTAATTCATATATTCCAAAGCCTAAAAAGTTACTTATATGGAGAGCGTCGTAATCCTTTCGAGGATGGTGCATTTTATCGAGAAGGCGGCAATGGGGAAGAAGAATGGGGAATGGGGCCTTGCTGCTTCCTGTATGCAAAACATTCCTATATAACCGAAAAAACTGCCCCCCCCCCTTTTTTTTTTTTGCTGGGTGTGTATCAAGCCCTACCATATCGGCTATAAGACGGATAGAATGCGAACGCACCATCGAAGCATGCGGCTGCTAAAATTGTTAGAACATAAAACGCAGCAACGCGTAGACATTAAGTGCCTCAACCTGGCCAAAACGGAAGGCAATCCATATAGAACTCACGTGGGGATAATTTCCGACTGACTTTCTGACCCGGGCTATTTCAAAGGTCAACATGATCCAAAACGCCGGCACGAACGCTTTCCCGAGTCGTCGATACATACAAACACGACCTGCAAACACGGGTGTGTAGACGCGGTAGCGAATCCCAGCTTTAATGCCTAATTGCATGGGGATTTGTGCCCTATCCGTAACTGAAAGCCTATCCGAAATCAAGTGGCTGACACGGAGTTCCTGGAGACAATGCAGATGGCACAATGATTAGACAGGACACGCGAGCCCAGCCAAGAAACGATTCTTGCAAAATCGACCTGAAACGCGCGCGTACACGAGGAAAAAAAAAACAAAAAAACGACTCACCGTGTCCTGGCACGGGTTGCTGGGGTTGATGAAGTCCAGGCCGCGGACGCCCTGGCCGTTGAAGCAGTCGTTGATGTTCTGCGTGAACTTCCGGTGGACGGCGGTGAGCGCGTACACGCACAGCGCCGACTTCTGGCTGGGCCGGTTGTAGACGTCCGTCTCGTCGCGGCTCTTGGCGAACACGACGAAGAGCACCTCGTCCTGCGCCGTGATGCCCAGCGAGACGGCCAGCTCGGAGCCCGGCTTGCCGACGAACGCGGCCTGCGCCAGGTTGTAGTGGATGCCGTCGGGCGTCTGGCACACGAGCGCCACCTCGGTGTACGAGTAGTAGTGCACGTCGTTCTGGCAGATGCGCACCAGCTTGGAGATGTACGGCTTGGGCTCTTCGGTGAACTGCTTCTGCACCGTCAGGAAGTAGGAGAAGCCGCGAGAGCTGAAGCCGAACACGTACGTGATGGGGTACACCTCGCGGGCGAGGCTGTTCACGAACACCTTGGTGCCCGTCGAGACGCCCGTGACGGCGATCGAGAAGGTGTCGTTGCTCAGGTCCAGGCTGCGAGACGAGACCGCCGGCACGTCCGACCGGTACGGCCCGTTGCCCGTGAAGGTGACGCCCACGTAGAGGACGTGCATGCGCGACAGCCGCTCGGGGCCGTTGGCGATGAAGGCCACGGTCGAGGCCGTCGCGTTGTTCGCCACCACGGACTCGTTGGCGGGCGTCCGGTAGTTGGTGATGTTCTCCAGGCTGTGCACGGTGCACACGCCCTGGAAGAGCGAGCCGCACGCGATGAGCCGGCTCTGCGGGTAGTCGATGACCAGCGCCTTGTTGTAGTAGTCGTGGTACTTCTTGGTGATGGACGGGCAGAAGCGCGTCACGGGGCAGCCCGGGTCGTCCTTCTCGGGGCCCATGACGGCGCGCGCCTGCAGCTCGAGCTTGCTCGACAGCTGGTAGATGGTGTTCACGGCGCCAATGTACACCTGCGCGCGGAGGGAGAGACAGGGCCACACACGTGTCACTGATGCAAATATCTCGCTTCTTTCAGACGCAACATGCCTCCATCAACGCGAGAGCTGAAGAAGCAAGTCTTTCAACTGCGCTACCAACGTCATTTCCTGAGGGTGCCGGGGTCTATGGGACCGGCGTCAAAAACCGTGCCTCTGAGTATAGCCAGCCACACTAGTATCGGGCCTGTATACGAGAGCAGGGAAAGAGGTGCTCACCTGTCCAGTGTAGCTGTTGACGGCCATGTGGATGAACCTCTCAGTGGACGGGTCGGTGAAGACGGCCGGCTTGTCCGGCACGGTGCTGTTGCCGGTGCCGTTGCCCGGGGGCGCCTGCCGCAGCTCCTGTGCCGCGGCCCCCGACGACGACGCCGCCGGCGAGCCGGGCTGCTGGCGGAGCGCCGACGCCCAGAGGCCATGTGCCGAGGGGGGCGCCGCCGCCACCAGGAGCAGCAGCGGCGGCAGCAGCGAGCAGGCCGCCCACCAGCGGTCCCGCCTCGTCATGGCCGCCAGACACGGGCCAGCCCTTCAGCCTGCACAGTCAGGTCAGAGGAACACGTTGAAGCTGGGGCATACATCGACAGCAGCACGGGACGACCGCAAAAGGGAGAAGTTCAGCCGCATTAACTCTGCGACTGAAACACAGGCACAATCGCCAGAGCAATAGGCAGGGGTCGCTATAGCGCACATCCGCTTGCGAAAACGCCCAGCATTCCTCACGTTTTTTCGTCGTTCTCGGCGTGAACTCGCGCGCGCGCTGTGTCTAGAAGTTTAGTAGTTCTCTTTAAGCCCCTGCGCTCTAATGGAAGTCACACCGCACGTAAGACCGCTTCTCTCGTCCGCCGCCATTGCGTATGTACGAAGCATCGGAGACGCAGCGAAGCATATACTATCAGTTCTGTGGCCACACATCGAGACAGCCTGAAGTGCCTTCGGAACTACCTTTCTTCGACAAAAGTAATAGCTGTTAAAACGCTAACTTCCGAAAAAGAGCCGCTGTTATTTCTTCATCCGAACTATGGCGAACGACGTCGTCGACGAAACGTGCAACTTTCGGTCTCTTGGCCGGCGGCCGAAACATGATGTCGAAAGCTTGCTTGAATATACTAGCTTCCGAAGCTTCTTCTTCGCTTGAGTCTCCACTGATCGATTCAGAACTTGAGCTAGATGAATCGCCGCTCCTCGCAAGCAGTAAAAGCGCAACTTGACGATGCGAAGCACCATCTTCCGAGAAACCGCGATTCGCGTTCACGGGCGGGCGCGCCATGCGGTATACGTTGGCTGTGAGTGGGCTGACATCAAGCGACTTCCGGACGACTCTGTCAATTTTTGCGGAGAGCGCCGCTCCGTGGAGAGGACCTAGCGGTGGAGCTGCTCCCAATCCACTAATGAAAGATACGGGAAGCACTCCGAATCTCCCAATGGAATACACTTGCACCGCAAGGTGCAGAAAAACTACTACCGGTAGTGCTCCGAATCTGCCATTGCAATTCACCATATCTATCCATCGAACTATACTATAACTGATCTGCAAGTGCGGTCTTGTCTAAATGGACGGCGATGTGGGGCGACACATCTCGCATACCAACCTGCGTCGCTATGCGGACTCGTTGGGACGTCACCTTGGAGTACTAGCGTATATAGCGCAAGCAAGACGAGAACACGGAAGAGAACACAACACATGATAGAGCCGTGAACATGACAGCGCCGTGTCTGTGTGTTTATGTTCCCACCTGTGTCGTCGTCTTGCTTGCACTACACTATAGTATTCCAAGCCCACATACCAAATTCGCGTCCCAGTGGATGCGAGTTCATTGCCAAAACACACGTACGTGCTCCCCCCGCTAACGGCAGTTTCAAACAGTGGAATTATGTCTCACCTCTTCGGCGCGCGAAAAATAACTGTGAAATACAACAACCCAGACATGCAAAAAAGTGACTATGCGACGACAGCCGAGTTCCCAGAACCTCGGCGGCCTTATCTGGCCGCATAACGACGCCAGAGTCGTGAATGGGACTGCCCCCAGCGGAAATGTGACTAATGCAGGCAAGCGAGAGGGCCGGCCGGACTCGATAAGAAAAGAAGCGGAAAGACATTGCCAGCGCGGAAGCAGCGGCAGCCAGCGCAAACGGAAGTTGCGCAAACACGACAAGGTAACAAAACAAATGTAACACCCATGCAGCCTGCAGCGCGGCGTTTTGCGACGAAAGACAAATGCATGGGGCGCGGCTGTGCCCGCGCAGTGACGCTATAGCTCGGCCAGCCGGTGCAGGCTATCTGCCGCCGTGGAAGTTCAGTTTTGAACACGATGAACACGAGGTGAACTCTCGAACGGACGCGGGAGCCGCATTTCAGAAGGCAGTATATGGAGACCCGTGGGAGCTATTTTGCAAGTATTCTGCTATTGCACTAGGTAGTGGACATGTTCATTTCGTCTACTGCGCGAGTTTTCATTTCCTGGACTGGGGTATCCGCCACAAGGAGCTCGTGCCCCCAGGCAATCAGCACTTAAGCAGCAGACGAAATGGACATGTTCACGTACTACAGACAGACACTTACAGAATAGCCCCCCCCTGGCGCCCTCAACTACGGTGTTCCTTATAACCTTAGGGACATCAAATCCCATGTGCACCAAGGCTGGTCCTTGCTCGTAACAATGGTCCCAAACACGCCGGTTTATTAATGCGAAAGCATTACATGTCCCATGAGGAAGAAAATCCGGCGTTGTCTGCAACGAGTGGAAAAAAAAAATCATCATCCTCAGTCGCTTTATCAGCGCCTTTTATAACTTGAGCAGTAATACAGAATTAAATTTATAAGATGTTACAGTACGATGGACCTAAGGCGGAGTAAAGTGAATTACGGTGAAGTGGATTAAGGTTGGTACAAATCAGAGCAAGGCGTATTAAGGTGGATTAAGGCTGGTGCAAGCAAGGTGGCTTAAGGTAGAGTTGCGAAGGAGACATGACAACGTATGACCATCACGTATCATGGACGTAACCAATTAATTAGATAAGTCATTATGCTTTCTCATGGAAATCCCGTAAGGATACTTCGGTGACTCATTTGTTAAACAATAGACTGCATCAATCAAAGTTACATGACGACTTGCGACAGTTAGATGAGCCCACAAAGCCAGTACGCAAAAGTACTTTTTATTTATTTTACTTGGAAGACGTCTTAAATGATTGGCGCTAGTGACTAGCTTTTTGCGAAGGACTCCTCAGTTTTGTTCTTGTGTCGCTACAATTATTTTCTTCTGAGTAATCAACTCACGCGGCAATGTACATAGCTATTTCTTTTACAGCGCAGCTCTTAGGCACCCGTTCCTGCGTTGAGCGTCGGCGTAACCGACAGAACGAGCACAGCGAAGGATACATGAGCGAACGCGGAGCGCAGCGGGGGACGAAAGACGGCGATAGTGAAGAAAGCGCGAGGAGGAAGGCAGAGGAGAATGCAGTAGAACCATGAAGCAGAAAGGAGAGGAGGAGGGTATGGCGAAAGCGTGAGAAGCGTAGTGCCGTGCAAGACGGGCTCTGCGGCGACGACCCCTACGAGATGGCGCCAGAGTAGCGCGCCGTCGTCTGTTAACCGATGGCATGCAGCGAGAGCGTACACCGAAACCACACACGGAAACAAAGCACTGCATGAGCGGAGGTCTGTCTGCGGCGGCTGCTGTGAATCGCGCCCACGCCGCACCCACGCGTGCCTCACCACGCCCGAGTTGTGGGAGGCTGTGCTGCTCAGCGCACGCCCGGAGAAACGACTCTGGGCAGTTCGACTGGCTGACGACGCCGCCAAGATTCAAGGTCTGGACGCCGCCTGAGGAAGGGGACCTCCGATGGGGCTAGTGTCCCGGCCCCCGGCCCCCTTGACTCCAGCACCGACATTTCATAAAGTTTTCTTTCTCTCTATCGCGATCTTCCGATTAGCGAGGCAGTCGCGCCACACTTCGCTCCGTTTGCAATGTGCCACACGATACAGATGGTCCGCGCCAGCCGATATATCGCGAAATGAAAACACGTATAGAGCCGCGCTCAAATTTCGCGTTATGGAGTATCGTAACCGTCGGTGAATTTCCTTATTCAAGTTATAATTACTACTTCGAAAAATGATAAACAAAAAATGAGTGTTGACAGCATACCGCCGTAGACTCTGTTTGGATCGGACCGCTGGTACGATCTGTTGGGAACTCGGCGCTGACGCCCGTGGTTGTACCTGGGTCGCAAGCCCCAAGGGTAGCGTTGGCCTGGCGGCCTGGGGTACAACTGGAAGCATCCGAAGGTCCCGGCAAAGCATGAGTCGACTGGTAACAACGAAACAACTTGTTTATTTTAACATCGCAAAGAGTTGGCGGTCAGGTTTGACCGTAGTAGAGAGACGGGAGAGCACTTCACTCAACAGCAGAAATCGGAGCCCTCCCTTTGGCGTCCGGGGGCAGCTGTTTTTATACTCTCGCAGTTGAGGGCAAGAAGGAACCCCTCAAAAGACGAGCACGTGAATGTACAATGGGCTAATGGTGACGCACACTGTCGTAGCGATGCCGTAGCACCATGTCGAGCACGATCTCGTAGCACCCTGTCGTGGCGCTGCCGGTCGGACACAATGACTGTAATGAGAGGATGGTCCCTGCTTTGGCATCGCCTGTTTCGGGCACAATGACTGGAACGAGATCCCTGCTTTGGCATCGCCTGTTTCGGGCCCAATGACTGGAATGAGATCCCTGCTTTGGCATCGCCTGTTTCGGGCACAATGACTGGAATGCGAGGATGATCCCTAGGCGGTCGCATCGCCGCAGTCGCGCCTGGAAACACCTGGCGATGAGTGTTGCGGCGACGACGATCGGGCCAAAATGTCTGCCGCCCCGCCGCAGTCGCGCCGGCAAAACCACGTGTCGCAGGCGAAACGCAACAACTCCCTTATTTACTTTTAATCCGAATAAATGGAGAGAGAAAAAGGGCCCGTGGTTGCTAACGTCGCAGTACGGGTATAAACACGTCACTTCGGCGAGATCGTCACAGCTGTGCGAGGGACTTGTATATACGCCCTCAAGTTCTAAAGAACTTCTATGGCGATGGCTTCTGTCACTTACAACATATCTGCCAAACACCAATGATGTTAAGTTTTGTTGACCTCCTTAAAGAATCATAAGTAAGCGAGTACGAAGAACTTACAAAAACAGCTCCTGAAGGTTTGTCGTTCTTTCCAGTAACTTATCGACTAAGAAGACGACACAGCTTGCTTATTAAGCAAAACGAATGCTGTGGTTAAGGTGAAAGCCGCCGTTCCTCCGTGCACAGTAAGCGAGCACCGGACCTACAAAGCTCCTCGTAGCGGTCGACAGTCGTAACGCATATAGCGACACCGCAGTCGAAGAGCACCACAAACAGCACCGATCGGAAGCAGCAGCAACAGACATAGGCAACTCTAGACCTCAAAAGAGGGCTGGACAGGTTCCACGAGAAAACGACAGGGACACGGATCACAGTTGCGCGTTGCCAACACGTTAACCGCGGTGCCGCCGTCTCGTCCTCCTAAAGCAGGTAGCAACAACAACGAACCCACCTCCGCAAAGACGAGAAGCGCGGTCGAACGCTCCTTCTCCTGCCGGCGGCGACCGAAGCTCGGGAATCCGGTTGATCCCCAATGCTCACACAACCCTGCGATCACTCCGAGACGACACGAGCGTGCAGCACGTCGACCGGCAACAAGCGGGCAGCCCGGCGGTACACAGCGAAAGCGGGGGCGAAGCGTGCTCGTGTGTCACCGGCTGCGGCGGCGACGTGCGAGCGACTCGAAGGAGACGAGCGCTATCAGGAGCCGGGCGGAGGTGGTTGCACAACAAGCCCAGACAGCGCACGGCGCGTCGTCATACGTGGCTGTTATTCATCGGCCTCCGTTCCCAATAGGCGCCCCTCTTCGCCCACCCTTCCCCACCCCTTTCCAAACTCCGGTCGGTGGCAGGAGGGGTCTTATCGGCCGGTGAAGACGACGAGGGTGCCACGGTGTGCGAGTGTCAGTCAATGTGCGTGCGCGCACTCGTATGTGTACACACGCGAGCTTGGTATAGCAAGGAGAAGGAGAAAAAAAAAAAAATCGGACCTCTCTCGAGAGGGGCTCGGCCGAGATACGTCGGGCCTCTTCACAGGACCAGACAGGGCCGTCTATCAATTTGCTCTCCGGCAGCCACACAAACTTCCCGTGCGAGCTGGCGGCGCGTCGATTACTTATTGTGGTGCGTGCGTGCGTGCTTGCGTATACATGTCCGAGGGAGTCCATCCCCGGCGGAGAGATCAAAAGAGACCGAGTGCCACGGCGACCAGCGCCCGGCGTTGTCGTCGCACTCGGGCTAAAAAATGAAGCCGCCGAGGCACAATGTGCGCACAAATAGTGTTGCGCGTGCAAAATAGCCTGAAGTGCACGACACGTACAAACATGCACACAGTGCGTCGGCTAAAAGGTTTCGTAGACGGACCTCTCCGCAACGCAGCCCAGCCGTGCAAAGGCCATAGGGCAAACAACTCCGATTTCTCCTACGTGAAATCGGAGTGAAACCATATTGTTCTGACGCTTTCATTGGCCTTCAGAAGGCATTCGATAGTCAGTCATGAACTTCTACTACATAAAATGTATAATTTTGGTTCCAGAGGGCCACACCGTTCATTCTTTCATAATTATATCAAACAACGAAAATAGTGTGTAAGGAACAGAAGACTATTGTAGCACGTTGTTAAATATTAAATCAGGAGTAGCTCAAGGGTCCATTCCAGGACCCTTCTTATTCAATATTTATATTAATTAACTAGCCAGTTTACCACTCCAATCCAAGCTGTACGTATACGCAGATGACACTGCACTTGTACTGTGTGGGACATGTTATAGCGAACTCGGAGATACTCTTCAAATAGATATAGAATGTGCATGTTCTTGGTTTCTTCTTAATACAATAGTCATTAACAATTGCGAAACAAACCTTATATGTTTCCACAATCCACATAAAGCCGTAATAAATTCAAAGCCGATTGCACCACACTTGCTGTGGGAATTGCTCATGTATCCCAGTGAAGCTAGTAGACAGTGCAAAATATTTAGGAACGACATTCGACAAAACAATATCTTGGAATATCCACATCGCGGAAGTCGCAACAACGTTAAGAACGGTTTGTGCTAACCTACGTTCCCTGACATCGTTATGCGATGCACCTATAAGAAAAATAGTTTCCAAGAGCTTAAGCGAGTCGGTGCTAAAATTTGGTATACCTTATACGGTTCCGCATCTCTTTAGAAATTAACTGTGTTAAATAGCATGCTAAGAAAATTGCCTCTAGCCTGTCATATGGAGCACAATTTCATAGTAAAAATGTATTACTCCGCATGAATACTTTTGACATATTCACAGAGAACCAGTTTCTATTTCATTACTTCTCTCCTTCTTTCAATGTGATAAACATAAACATGCGAAATTCACGCAACACAGAAAAGTTTATTATTCCTCGCGTGTGCACTCATTACGGGAAGAGAACACGTAAATTTTATGCACCTTCAAACTTTAACAAATTTGAAATCATTGCCACACTCACCCCTGTTCGACAAGTTACGCAATTCATACGATCATTTGGTCAGTCAACTGAATGAATCCACATGGTCTCCTACACTGTCCAGTTTTTATGTGTACTGTTTTTTTTTATGTATAATGTAGAAAAAAAGATAATTTCGCGTTTATGCTCCGTCTTGACGTCATACCTTGTTTAACCTCTCCCCTCCCCCCTTCTCCTCATGAACACCGTCTCGTTCCTCTAGAGCAGAATGCACCGAAAAGAAGGTCAACAACTTAAAAAAAAAAAACAATAATAAACCACGATTATGAGGGCGGCACGCCGTAGTGGGGAAGGGAATCCAGATTAATTTTGGGCACCAGGGGTATTTAACATGCCCACAATGCACAGGACACAGACCTCACAACCTGTGTTTTTTGCATTTCGCCCCTATCAAAATGCGACCGCCGCAGCCGGGACTCGATCCCGCGTCCTCGTGCTTATAGCAGCACTACACCATAGCCGCTAAGCCACCGCGGCGGGTGAAGAAGGCAGTACGGAAGGCGGCAGCCAGAGAGAGAGAGAGAAAGAGAGAGAACGTTGAAGAGATCACGACATACATCTCCCACGGGGAGCCAAGCCCTCTACACAATCGCACTCGCGCCACCTTAACGGCACCACGCACATCACCTCTCCGAAGCAGCAATGATTCGCGAAAAACCTCGTCAAATATTTAGCCAGTATCGCCTGGCTCCGCAACCCGTCCTTTACCTTTTTTTTCTTTTTTCCTACCAGTTTTACCTTCACGGTTTCATTATTCCCGAGCGCGGCGCGCCGCGCATACGATCGCGCGCTTTCCAATTCGCTTCCGTAATGGCACGCTTTCACGGCACTGCAGCGATAGCGATCAGAGAGAGCGCGATGGCCTACACACAGACGCACACACACACACACACCCGGGCGCGGTGCCTAGCTCCACTGTGGAACCCCGCTCGCGCGATCGAAACCCGAAAACGCGCCATACACTGGCGCTACAGCCCACGGTCTAGGCGGCGCTGAGACGCCATAAAAGATTCACCACGCTTCGGCTGGTAGAGAGAGAGAGAGAGAGAGAGAGAGAGAGAGAGAGAGAGAGAGCACAGCGCATCTGCGTGCGTCGGCGACCCCGTGAACGACGACTGCGGCGTACACACGGAGGAGGAGGACAGGCGCCCCATCGAAAGCCGTCGATGCTGACACTACTTGTCACGGTGACTCCGGCATATAGAGGAGAAACGCGCGAAGAACACGGTGTATACTGGTACAAATAGCACGGTACATAAACAAAAAGAACGGAAAAGAAAAATCCAGATCAAACGGCGCATGCATGTATGTATGGTGGGCGCGCGAAGCCTATCGGACGGTATCTCGCGGTTGCAGAGCTCCCGACGATGCATACCACACTGGCAAGTAATTAATGGCCTGCCGTTTATTAGGCGATGAAAATGAGCAGACAGGAAGAGACAGAGCTGTTCTTCAACTATATATATCCATCAAGTGCTGCGAATCGTACAGCCTTTTGTTATAGGAACCGCCAACAGACACGTTCGAGCACCGATCGCGCTAGAACGTACTCCCCTTGAGCAAGAATATATACAGACCCGGGATTCCGCGATAGAAAGCCGATTTTTTCATTATTATGTCACTGTGGCGTGAAACTGAAGACTGGACTCTAAACGTGTGGCATTGCGAACTTTCCAGTAGACGCGTCAATTTAATTAGGGTTGGGGATTGGGCGAGTTGGTATTGCATTCTAGAGCTGACACAGCGCAACATACAAAAGAAGAAACAAGCCGAGCCGGCCAGATAAAGGAAGAGCGCTGACTTCCAACTGGTTTATTGGAAAGTTGCACGAAATATATACCTACAGGAAAGCATCAGGACAGGTCGTCAAAACACTTCACAAAACGCCACACCGATAGAAGGTATATACACCATCATGAGTCACAGAGCGCGCAATTCTGTCATGCAAGGTTAAACTGATCAAAAAATCTTGTTTCCTGTGGAGATGGGCACAAAGATGGCGCGCTAACGCACGTGCTGCCAGCCCTTGCTATGAGATCGGCTTCAATGATCTCCCGCGTAAGTTGTGATCGGTGCTTTTTTAGCACTTCACACCGATAAAAATTCGGTTTACATCCACGGTCGCGACAGTGAATTCCTAAGTGTCCCTGTATAGCCCGGTGCACATTGTAATCATGTTCTTTTAGTCTTTCATTAGGGCAGCGACCAGTTTGACCTATATATCTTTACCCGCATGATAATGGAATTGAATAAACAACCCCAACAACGCAAGACTGAAAGCGCTTCTTGTGCATAGTCGAACCGACAGTAGTGCGCGGATGGAACGCATCTACGACAATACAGAGCCTGCGTAGCGTAACCGGCGCAGAAAACACTACTCCCACGTTACCCTTGTGGCCAATCTTTTTTTAATCTGTGAGAGACGTTATGCAAATGTGGTATGACTACCGGCCTCTTGTGATCATTATTTCTTCGTTGGGCTTCCGTGTCACTGTCCTTCTTTAGCTGCTTTAGTAGCTTTTCAGCTATGGCCGACAGTAGTGTGGCCGGGTGCACGGCACAGAAAAGTCGATCAACTTGACCTGCAAAGCTGCGCTGCATGGTATGATGACAGGATCTCCTGAGGGCATTTGTATGACAAAGATTAGTGATGCTTCGCTTAACCAGCTTAGAATGGGCTGAGTTAAATGATAAAAGAGGCTTCCCGTTTCTTGGTTCGTACATCCAGCATACATGGTCACGTGAAAGAAGTAAATTTAGGTCTAAAAATCATAAGCTGTTGCCAGTGGGCATCTCATGGGTGAACAGAAGCGGATAAAAGCAACTGTTAAAAGTTTTCACAATTTCGTCTGATGTGGGCCGGAAAGCAGCGTTGTCGCAATCTACAAAGGCCAAACAATCATCTACAAAACGCCATACTTTGACGACACTTCGTTTATCTAGCATGCTCAATAGCAGCCGGTCATGATGAGCAAGGTAGATGTCACTTAGGAGAGGGGCCAGGCATGAGCCTGGTGCACACACCATTGTCTTGAATGTACGTCGATTTTAGGTAAACGATAACAGTTCAGTGAAGCTGCTGCTATGAACACCAGTGCGATTCTGGAAAGCTATTGCACCAAAGGAATCAATGGCTTCCTCAACACACTGCAACAACTTGTCGTGCGGTAAAGAATAATATAAATCTTTTACGTCTACTGAAAAAGCTTGTAAGACCTTGTTATTCTCTTTGAGGAAGTTTGTCAAAGCGTCCGAGTTCCTTATTAAAATAGGGCCGTCAACAGTAAGCAAGTTCAGTTTCTCTTGTAAAAACAGTGCCACGGATTTCTGCCACGCCCCTCTTTCTGTTACAATAACCCGCAAGGGGCAGTCAATTTTATGTGTCTTGGGCGTGAAAAAACATGTCAAGGCTCAGTTTCTTGCACTTATCGACTGCTTTGGACAGTTTTTCGAAACAAAACGCATTGCACAGCTTTTCTGCTTCGGATTTAACTTTGGGCAACGAAATGGCAACCACGGGTCGAAAGACAGAATCGACGTCAGTGGTAGCTTTCGTGAGGAACAAAGAATTAGGCAAAACCGCAAATCCACCTTCTTTGTCTGAAAGCAAAAGAGCAAGGGAGTGCTCAGGGTGTCTACGAAGTCGACATTTCCGAATTCCCTGAGTTTTCCAGGTTTTCCCTGAGTGCCTTCGCAAAATTTCCTTAGTGATGCAGAACTATGTTTTATGTCAAGACGGGCTGAAACCATTATTTCCCGATACTGTCACTCTCTAGTAAGCATATGAAAAAAATTTTAAAAAAGAACGACTTAATCCAATTTGAATACTAAGGAGTAGTGTTTATGTTATTCAAAAACAGAATAAAGGGAGGGGTTAGTAAAATGCGCAGCAAATAAAATGTCTTTAAAAATATGCAAATCGAGTCAGACATTCTCAAATACGAATAAAAAGGAGATACATATAGAAGCAAATATTTTCAAATATGAGCTATTTCTATCAACTGATAGCAAGCTCAGTGGTATGAGGCCCGAACTTTGTCACAATTGGGACTCTCTTTCAACAGCTCGTAAGTCAACCTCAACTGTCCTGACATACTCTCATCCCGCCCACAACACCTCACTGTTGTGTTTAACTGCTTTAAAGAGTTTATATTGGTTTAGATAAGGGACACCTGCATCTCGGCATCAGCCAACACTGCTTTTTTGAGCTCAAGCTCCTTCAAAACGGCGGCAGCACGCTTCCTTTCCCGTTCATTCCTCAATGCGTAGGTACATTTATGTTCTTGTCTTCCTTCCGCCAGTCGTTCATCCCTCGGACCATTTGAAGCATCTTCCTGGTCAGTTGCACAGTTCACGTCCGATTTTTTTAACTTCTAGGGGCTGCGAAAACATCCGAAAAATCGGCCAGTTGGAAAAAATAAATGGTTGTCATTTAGTGCCCTAAGGGCTCCAACCGCCACAGGCGCATTCGAAAACGCTCTGAAGGCCTGTCGGTACACGTATTAGGCATATAGGTGCCCGTGCTGTGACAGGAAATACCGGGTGCATGCGTGCATAATTAAGGAATACATACTGTGTCCCGTGGCAATAGCCCCTTTCCACCCTTATGCTTCACTGCAATACTTTTGCGTGTGCTTCACCAAGTGACATTTCTGTACGGAGGCGGAGGTGACCTTCGGAAACCGGCATTATGCAACGCACCGTGCTTTCCAAGCTTCTGAGCCAATCGCGAGGACCACAACGGCGGAATCCGTGCCATTGCTGACAGTAGCGAATGCTTTCAATAAAAAACACGGCACCCAACAGTAAGAAGCTTCATAGCGAACGCCGAAGCAGCTAGGCCTAGCGTTGCCGCAGCGGTGGCTACGGCTGCCAGCGGATCTGCGTGCGAGAGCGCCGGTTCGAGGAGGCGAGGTAATCAAAATGGCAGTAGTGGTGGCTTTGATTAATGCCGTTTCGCACCTGCTGTCACGGCAAAACTTCCGGAAAATCGTACGGTAAAGAGTTCTTGCGTCCGAAATTTCAGACGTTCTGATACATTGACTCTAAGGGGTACGTGGTGGTGCCGCATGGCCGTCCAAATTATCGGGAATCTGGAAAGTCGGTCGTTGACAGCACACTGTCAAGTCCTCCAGCCGACGACAGGGCTTCAAAGACGATTCATTAGGGTTCCTGTCTGTTACTCACGCCAGCATTACCGCGACTTTCGACCATTTCAATAAAATTACAGCTAATTTTCCCTGATAGAGGCACAAAATCCCTGAGTTTTCCCTGAATTTTTCCAGACTACTCAAAATCCCTGAGAATTCCCGGTTTTCCCGGTTTTCCCGGTTGGTAAAAGTAACTCTTTAAAGTAACTCACAAGTTCCTGATTGGAAGCTTCTTGCTTGGCGGCTTGAAGCACGAAATCGCATCGACACCCTCAGCCACACACCTGTCCACTTCGACCTCGGGAGCCTTTTGGGCTACTTGCCTGACGTAGGTGATCAGCTCGTGCGGCGAATCGGTGTAACGTTTTGTGAAGTGTTATGACGGCCTGTACTGATGCTTTCTTGTAGGTATATATTTCGCGCAACCTGCCAATAAACCAGTTGGAAGTCAGCGCTCTGTTCCTTCATCTGGCCGGCTCGGCTTGTTTCTTCCTTTGTATTTTGCGCTGAACCAGTTCTAGAACGTCAGTTTAAGTATGCGCGGTTGAACTATGACGAGATTGTTTTTTTTTTTTTTTCGACGAACCGCATACTTTGGCTCAAGGGTGCCCACTAAACGAACAACACCAAAGAGAAGCACCTTCATCAGGCTTGTTCTTCCCAGAGAGAGAGAGAGAGAAAAAAAGAGAGAGAGAGATCAGTAAAAAGCGATGTCTGAGAACAGTGGGGCAGTGTTAATTCGGGCAGTCAGCAGAAGAGCCCAGCCCCAAATACGCTATCCACTCAACATTCGGAAGAGAAGAGAGCCGCAAGCAAAGTCCGAAGTAAGCTCGGACAAACATGGAGTGGAAGCAGCGGGATGTCAAGAGACGGCCCAAATCAGGTCAGATGGAGGACACGCGCGAAGACAGGTACCATCGCAGACGCTATCGGGGAACAAGATACGAACCAGGGCAAGCGACCGGCGGTGTTTGAGTGTCAGAAAAAAAGCCAGCGCTAACTGGGCGTCGTTGGCTTCACCTATCGCTACACGTGCAGACAGTGCGATACAGCCTTGGTCGTATATCGTACCTCTTGCACGAATGCCCTCAAATACCGATTCACACGGCACGCAGAAGTCCGCCGAACAAGTGTGACGCGCAGCCCCGGCGGTAAAATAATCGAGCACATGCATGAGCGAGCCACAGCGTATGGGACTTGCAAATAACAAGAACATGAACACAACAGGCGGCGGTGATGACGACGACGAATGAATTATGACGACGAAGAAAGAGCCTACGGCATGATGACGGCGACCGCATGACGAAGCCATCTACGAGACTTGGCGAGGACCGTGATCGATGCTCAGTCAACTCAAGATGCTCTCGCAGTGACAGTATCATCCACTCATGGATAGGTGGGCTCTACTGATTGTTTCATTCTTTCTCTTTAGTTATTGCTCGCTTTCTTTTTTGGGTGTGACAGTCATTTTACATATTTTGCACCTCCTCCTTCTGGCGTCTTTATTATAAATCTCTTGAAATAGTCGGACCTTACGTAAAAGTCCATTTCTCGGTGCTTCACAGCCTCAGTTCTTATTCCTTTCGCAACCACCCCGTTTGCATAGTTTCTGGAACCGCAATTCATAATCGGCCACCATCAAACACAGCGTTTAACCATTTCGAATACTCTGAATAATCAAGTAAAACTGGTAAGGCGAGGACAGCTGTACCTAACAGGAGGAAAGCAGGCGGCTGCGCTCAAAGGAGCGGAGGGGGATGACACACACACACACACACACACACACACACACACACACACACACACACACACACACACACACACACACACACACAGCGAGAGAGAGAGAGAGAGAGAGAGAGAGAGAGAGAGAGAGAGAGAGAGAGAGAGAGAGAGAGAGAGAGAGAGAGAGAGATGCAAATGAAAGAAAGGCAGGGAGGTTAACCAGAGTTAGAACTTCCGGATTGCTACCCTGCTCTAGGGAAAGTAAAGACGGAAAGAAGAGCGTGACAAAAAACACGAAAAAAAAATGAAAGAAAAAAATTTACCGAAAGAAACAAATCACGAGGAGCAAGAAAGAAAGCGCTGCTCCAGCAGCAGACCGTCCGGTCCTGGATTCCTCATGCAGGCTGACCTCGAGTGCGGGTAATGGAAACAGCATGCCCCTCGCCGGCTGGGTTCCCTGGAGGAGACCCAGCAATGGAGACAACGCCGAGGGAGGCCGCGGTGCCGACGCCTGCCGGGATTCAAGCGAACGAGATGGATGGAAGCGTAGCGGCATGCGGCGACGGGGACCGCGAATGGCGGCTTCGGGTCGCCGCCCTTGCGCGGTCCTCTCTCCCCACCATCCCTCCGAGAGCGGGAACGCGCGCCAATGGCCCGTGAACACGCTGGCGGCGAACGCGACACAACAATCACCGCCGCGCACGTCGGCTCCCATGACGCGTCAATGGGCCGGAGGCGCGGCGTTATTACGAAAAGTTCACACAGAGGCATCGCCGCGCGCTCGCTCAGAACGAGCTTTCTTTCCTGCCGTTGCGCGCGGCCGCGTGTAAAGGTGAGTGGCCATTACAAAAAGTGCGCGCACCGTTTTTTGCCCGCGCCTGCAGTGCAGCGATGACGGCACTCTTGCGTAAGCGCGCAACAGAAGCTGCCTCGACAGAGCGTGTGTAGCGGTGGTCGCGAAGCGGAAAATTCGTCCATTTCGGCGCCCCGCGCGAGAATTATTACCGAACGCGCGTGACCAGCGGGAATCTCACGTTTCCTTAAATACGTCGACCGGCGAGTGTCACGGAACGCGGCTCCGCACTTGGCGTGAAGAAAAAAAAAAAAGGAAAAAGAAGCATTATTATCCTCTCGCAGTGCACGCGCTCGAGGAGTGCAAGCGAAACCAGCATAGCTTTTTGCCACGAGTGAAGGAAACGTCGCAAGCAATTGTACGTTGCAGATCAGCCAAGGCCGTGGGCTCTCTAACGTAAAGCTATTCCAATTTTTTTCTATTCCAATTCTGCAATCAGCCCTCCGCGATTGGTCAAAGATGTTGGGGAGCCACCCCCCCCCCCCCCCCATCTCGCTTGTCTGTCACGCGACGTCACGAAAACGCCATAGCTTCCCATCTGATATGACGTGTACACACCGATTATGCATGATTGGACTGAACAAAAAAAAAAAGATACTTATTTGCGATTCGACGCCTTTTCGCCATTAGCCCTCCGCTACTGGTCAAAAGTTAGCTGGCTGCACCCACTTTCCCTGCCTTTCACGCGACGTCGCAAAACCGCGAAAACTCACCGCACAAAAGTGACGTGTACGCGTTAAAGATGCAGTTATATGCCGAACGAAACAGAATCTTTTTCTGAATAGCCGCAGGCTGGCTGCCTTTCCGAAAGGATGGCTGCCGCCGTTCGCTCAGGCCCTGGCTACTTGCACCTGCCGGAGAGCTTGGGTTTATTTGCGTATAATAAAGCTTTTTGCGTGACCACGTGACGCAAAACGTTGCGCGACGTGTTGAGCCCTTTCGGCACGTTTACGACCTCGCTCCGCCAACTCTTCTTTGCTGAGGATCCGTTTTAGCGAAATTTTTAACCTTCCGTAGCACGCCGCCGCAATTTTTCGACCGACCACCGCAGCCAAGTGAAGGAAAGCGGACTAATCGCGGACGCCGGCATGACCCTCTTCATCCGGTCATCTATTTTCAGAGCGTTGGCTGGTTACGCAAATTTGACGTCAGGATATTGGAACAAAAACATATTGGAATAGTTTTACGTTATAGGGCCCCACAAGTGATTTCTCAAACCTAAAATATTAAGGAAACCGTTAAGAGGAAGACGGATGTCGCCCTCCGTATATGCGGAACTCGGAGAAAGACAAAGGACACAATACGAGTAGATCACGCCGCGTTTCCTCCGCAAATAACTATTTCTGAACTTCCCTACGCTAACAGCCCTGGTCTACAGTTGTGCGCAGATGACGCCTGGGATGAACCCGAGTCAGGGTGCCAGCACCTTTTGCCTTGTAACGGTCGTTTATCTAACCGACGTGCGCAGGAACGAAAAAAAAAAAAAAGAAGAAGAAGTCCTCCTCTGGATGGAAAACGACGCGCACTCATATTCAGAAGTTGTGCTAAGGGACCTGAAGTCGCCCTGACCACGCGACCGCCTGTTCGCAAAGTAATTTACCAGCCCACTAAACCTTCCTACTTGCCACACAGCGCGGGAGAGGGAAAGCAATATGCTAGAAGAGGGGTGTCAGAAGATGGGGTCAGATATGGAGTAAAAAAATCACGACTTGTAACCTTGTTTTTATTATAGTCGATGACATTATAAATAATGCCAATAATAAAATACCAATGACAGCTTTCAAAGGTGGACACTTGAATCAAGATAAGCGACCGGAAAGTCAAGGGCTTGACACAGCTCTCATAGCTATCGGATATAGCTAGCGGATATCCTCAATACGCGCCAAATATAAGCCTTGGCAGAGAGAGAGAAATCAAGAGAGTGCTGCGTATTCACTAATGTTTGACAGATGCCAAGAAGGTTTCCGCTATTGCCATAGCGATTCAGTGCCAAAATATCACTTTGAGCGTTATTTACTCTGCCGTCTTTGACTCATCTCGAAAGCAGTTTAATCACGTGCACTGTTGTCCTCCGACCTTCAATTTACTAGTCCTCAATTACCGTGTACTCCTCTAAGCAAACAAGAGAGAGAGAGAGAGAGAGAGAGAGAGAGAGAGAGAGAGATCAGCCTTGCAGGAACATGTAGCTGTCCACTTCGCCGTGAAAGAGCCCACTCAGACCAGATCGCGTAATGAGACAGCAAGCTGTCCACAGCCGAGGGCCGGTGGGTGTCGTTCACCTAACGCAAGGCCTGTCCCCCCCCCCTCCTCCTCCTCCTCCTCCACTGCTGCCCCCGTTATTTCTCCTTTCTCTTCTATGCATAAACGATAAGTGTCCTCTCGTCTAAGACGACGACGGCCAGGCACAAACACCGAGCTCGGCTCCCGGGCCCATCCCTACTCATCGGAGAGAGGGACGATTACGACGGCGACACGAACGACACAATCAAAACGGGAGCCAAGGCTATAGCTGACGCTCGGACGCCGCGCACACAGACGCACGGTGAACGGCAGCAGCAGCAGCAGCCACGAGGAGAAGGCACAGAGGAAAGGGAGATGGCGGGGGTGAGTGGAGGCCCTATCGCGGTAACGGCGCCATGACCGAGGAAAAACGCTCATAGAGAGGGGAGGGGGACGGATCCGGATCGATTCTCTCGCCGGACGAACGGCAGCATCGCTATAAGGACAGCGACGCGAGCGCCAGGCCTGGCCGTCGCGTTGCGAGCAAGAGGCTCGTCACACCGGCCAGCAAATGAACCGTGGGAAGGGTTCATAAAACGGCTCCGCGCTGAGGAGGGCGACGGCAGAGGCGGACGCCGCCGCCGCCGAGCGCAGCGCCCCGCGCGTATACGTAGTATTACGGCCGGCTGCCCTCTCTCTCACCGACGGAAGCGGAGGATCCGCGGGAGCGACGTATTTATGCGCCGAGAAGCGGAAAAAGCGCCCGCGATGCGCCAGTTGGGTCTACATCAGAGGAGAAACGCGCGATATTTAAGGAACGAAGAGGAAGAAGAAAATAAAGAGGTAACCAAACGGTTGGGGAGAAGGGGGCAGTTAAAAAAATGAACGAAGAAAGAAAGAATAGAGGCAGCAAGCTACGGTATAACGACCTGCGGACACACATTATACGAGCGCCGCGCTACAACGCACGCGTGTACAAGCGCCGGCCAAACGAGCAGCGAGCACTCTCGGGTCATAAAACACGCCCGGGATCAAGTACGCGCGCATCGCGCCGAGGTGCAGGTACCCCGGTTTTGGTAAAGATAGGGGGCCCGGAGAAAAGACACAAACAAGAAGGGCTATTCAACGAAAGAGGCAGCGTAGCAAGACGAAGAGGACGCGAGCGCCACAAGTGAGGCCGAGGAGCTCCTAAATGAAGCGCGTGCTTCTTTCCAGCCTCCCACTTCGGCGGGTCTCGTCCTCGCGTTCGCGCCCAGGCGCGCGCCACCTTGCGCAAAAGGCTCGATGGAAATCGAGGCATGTGCATGCGCCCGTCAGCGCCGCAAGGGGGGCGCGTCTAATATGTTCCTGCCCTTACGACCGCTCGCGCGAGCGCGTGCGGCATTCTTCAGTCTAATGAACGTTCTCCGCGCAGCTGGGGCCGGTGCACTCCTTTACATACGGTTCAAGGTGCGCCCTCGTTTCCTCCCAGCCGCCTGGCCGAACGTAACGGCTTCCGCACCTTGGGACTGCTCGCATAGCGGCAGCCGTTAACAAACAACGCCGGCAAAATGATGCCGATCTTAACGGACGGGCCTCCCTCCCTGGCCGTGGAAGCGACGGGCGCGCGCGCTGAAAAGGACACGGCGGGCTAGAGGCGCACCGGGTTAATAATACAGTTACGTGGCCCAGGCGCCGCACCGACGCGGGAGCGATTTTCTTCGCCGGGGCGTTGCCCACATACACACACCCGTCGCGACGACAGAAACGGGTCTGTGCGCGAGGTCTATGTAGGCAAGCCCACGTTCCCGTCACGGCGCAACAGCTGCAGGAGGAAACCTCGTACACGCCGGGAGCAAGCCGGCGCCGCGGCTGCACTGCAAACGCACTCGAAAAGTGGAGGCTGGAACCACGTGGTCAACCGACGGGCTGGCTCTTCGGAAAGCGACCCCACGGACGCCTGGTCGCATCACGTGCGTATTCACTGCTGCACGGATCACGGCCACTTTGGCTTGCAAGTGTTAGACGTCGCTAGACTCTACAGCGTCAGTTAAAGCCAAACACAGAGCGGATTCGTAATGACTCACTTTTGCCCGCAGGCGACGAAAATACTGCTCTAATCTCAACATGGAAGCTGGCCTCCACAGGGCGACTATTAGTCTTGATGTGCCCCTCCTTTTTTTCCTTCTACCAACAAAGGCCACGAACCATCCTGTACGATTACAGATACATTCACTTCTTCAGTGAAGCACAGCACGTGCACAAATGTGGCAGCGCGTCACTTCACCTAAGCACAAAACACCGCGGGAAAACGCGCGCCCAGAGAGAGCCCATTCGCCCCTGAATTTCTAAAGTTGCACTCAAGGACAGGAAGTATACTACCCCTATTCAAATACAGATTTTTTTTCTTTCTTTCTTTGCTCCTTTCTTTATTTCAGTCACTGCAAGAAATGTAGGCACAACGCTGTATGCGTCCCAGTCTCAGCGAGTGTAAGTACAGCAGGAAATGTTGTGAAACTTACCGTAATTAAGCCTTGGTAATAGCAGCGGCGTCATCAGTCTGCAAAGAGAAGAAACAAAGTGCGGTCAGGCGCCATCGCATGGCTACGTTATGATAATTTTTTTTAAACCTTATTCAACTGTAGCCTTCATTAAATTACCAAATAATTGGTAATCAATAGAGTACGCTGTTCATTCATGCTGTTTGCGCTGTTCATTTACGCAATAGACTACGCTGTTCATCACGTAGAATATGCGTCAAGACAAAGTTCTGTCAGTCGGTTGTCAGGTCGCCGGCCGTGTGAAAAAGTGAGCGCAAAAAAGAATCGCCAGGGAGCCTTGGTCGCAGCACAAACCCGAACAGTACACACAGGCGCATTATGTAATAAGTCGGCGCAGTATTGATGGTACAAGACTGCGTCACAAGATGTCGACACTAGCGCCGCGCGTCGCGGTTCGGTCCCGGTATTCCGCTACAACTCTCTATATACAACATCGGCGGATATCGTATACATCCAACAAAAAGACCGACGAAAGAGACGTACTGCCTGGAAAAAAAATGCACTAAGCTATATCACATACACAGGGCACCTCAAGCAGAAATCTCCGGCACCCTACGAACCATAAAGGCGGCGGCGTCGGGTAAAATATAACGGCGACAGTATACTCCCCAAGCAGGACGAGAATGCGAAGTCAGGTGCACGGGAAAGGCTAAATACGTACAAACTACGGAGCGAGCCAAAGCGCGTCGACGAACACGGTGCACGATAACAGAAGAAACGAGGAAATGAACGCATATAAAGCGAGAACAAAATGACGATAAACGGGGATAAACTCCAGCGAAGCGTAGACATGTAGGAACTGCACGCAGGGGGCCAAAGGCAAGAGCGACGAGAAGGTTACACAACGGGAGGGAGACGGGCCGACCGGCTCCCGAAGCCATGCAGAACGGGAGAAGGGGAGTGAGGGGGGTCTTCCTTATCACACCGAGAATAAAAGAAACCCGCCGCCCGGGCCCCGAGCTCGGATTACGACGGGCCGAACAGCGGACGAAGCTCGCGGAGGAAGCTGGCAGGGGCCACTAATGGCTGGACCGGTGAACACGACTGGTGGCTTCGGTCCCGCAGGTACAGCGCACAACGCGAAGGCACCAGCCCCGGGCTCTTCGCCAGCCCCGCGACTGTACTCTCACGTTACAGCTGTCTGCAGCGGGGCCTGAGCTCCGAAGGTAGCTTGGTATAGAAAGAAAGAAAGAAAGAAAGAAAGAAAGAAAGAAGGAACGGGCCACGGTAAGAACATCTCATTCCAATTACCAAAATGCGCGGCTCCGCGAGCGACGAAAGGGGAGGAAAGGGGAGGGGAACTCGGGAAGCCAGTCAAGTGAGACATCGAACGTCGCTTTGGGAGGCACCGCGCTCGTCGGCGCAAAGATACCGAATTCGCCCGTCGCGGATTTTTCTCTTTTACATTTCTTTTGTGTTTGACTAGCGCTTGCGCCTCGAGCCTAACCGAAGAAGTTAAAACGCACCGCAAACTGCGAACGGCAGAAAAAATATATTTCATGTTCTGTCTTTAAAAAAATAATAATAAACATTGTTTTAAAGAGCCCTACGGTGAAATTAAACCAACAAGATGGGCGGGTGGAGGTTCTGAACAAGCAGATTTTCGCAAATACTCTTAATAAATGAAGGGATTACATTGCGACAGGTATATATATATATATATATATATATATATATATATATATATATATATATATATATATATATATATATATATATATATATATGTAACTTCTTAGAAAACACACACACACACCTTATCCATCAGACCAGGTGAAACAAAGTGAACGAACGCTCAGGAATGCGGCTCCTACCTTAGATAAATCTACACATATTTGGCCTTGTAAAGCCACGCTCATTCATTTCTAGACGAATAAATGATATTAATAAGTTAATTAGGACACGGCCGCAGTTTCCATTTCTCTTTCTCGGTGTAAAAGGGACAAACAAACGCACGTTTGCATGCTCAGAAACTTGGCAACATTAGCACTTAATATGTTCAAAGGGTAACAATACGGCAGTGGCAATTAATTGATATCATGCCTTCGCGAGTCTATACAGATCCAAGTACAGCACGTCAACACCGACATCTCAATTCTTACGGCTTAAAAAAATAAAATGCAAAAGAAACAGCAAGAAATGGCGTACATTGGCTTATATATCATAGCCCGGGTCCCTGTCGAGTTTGTCACTAGCGCAGCGTGCGAATCAAATCGATAGCCAAAGCTCACTGAGCGGCCAGTCGAACGGAGAGACCATTAACGTCGGGCGGACAAACTGGCGTCTCAGCACGAAGAAAACAAGAAGAAAAGCCACCTGTATGCGCACATTAGGTCCGGTCGGCTGACAGCTCACGAAATCGTGACTGATGCCAAATCTAAGGAGTCAATCTGGACGCGCCAAGAGCTGGGCGAAGGGCGTCTCGCGCTTGCGGACATTTCCGGGCGATCGATTGGACCAACACGCCAGACGGAGCAAGATAAGCAGAGGCCCGAAAAAAAAGATGGCAACAGGAGGAAGGAGAAAGCGAACGAGCTCGGCAGCATTGTGGAGAAGCAGAGAAAGAACGCAGTAAAGCAAAAGGACAAGGAAAGATGGGAAGAAAGGGGAGAGAGGGGGGAGAATAAAAAAAGAAGAAACAAAAGTGTTTCACCGATCCACCAAGGCCGATAGAACAGTCGGAGCGAATGATCGATTGGTGGGCGAGCGAGAGTTGCGGCTTCCGTGGCATAACGCGAAGATTCTTCGCTACAGCGGTGCGTGCCTTGCGGAGGAGAGAGAGAGAGAGAGAGAGAGAGAGAGAGAGAGAGAGAGAGAGAGACGGAACAAAAAGCGGGAAAAAGATGGGAGAGCGATGAATCGCACTGCGTGCGAGCTCGTCACGCAGGCAGCGCCGTGCCTGGAGGCATCGCTCACGACCGGCGCGCGGACGGGCGGACAAAGGGGGTGAACAGGATTACCGCGAGCCCCCAAAGACGTGTGGCGGCGGCGAGGAGGTTGCGAATGGAAGGACAATAATGAACCTCACTAAGGGGGCCGCGCCAAATTAATGGGCCCCCCCCCCCCGAACCGAAGGCAGCGTTCCGACCACTGCCGGAATGTTTATAACGTGCGACCGAATCTCGGTGTGCGCGGAAGGATATATATATATCTTAGGCGGCCTGCTCGTTAACCGCGGTGTTTCGAGAACACAAATCAAACCGACAGCTTGTAGACAGAAGCTCAATCACATAACAACGTTGTTTAAACGATTGCTCAAGATCCGCCTAGCGAGAGAGGATTCGTCATGATGCAGGCTTAACGCTTCATTCAAGTAGGCATAACACAGCGGAAAATATAAGGGCTGTTTCGGTTTTCTTTACTTTTTCCTATCTGCATCCGACGACGAAAGGCAACCAAATAAGACGTTGGTTCAATATGAACATGACAATGATTCGAATGCAAACTAAGTAAACTTGCAACAAAAACATCCTCTACATCCGTTCTCAGTGCAGTACGCTTCACCGAGACATACAACAGACGCTGAATTCATTATGCCGAATATTATGACGGGGTAGTTATAAGGCAGAATACGGCTGACGATATATACTTTTTGTCTTCATCGGCCTTCACGACAAGGGCATTATCGAGAGAGGTGGACATTAGTTGCAATTGCAATGTGCGCCATAATTTAATTCAGAAGTCAATTAGTGATTTTTCGATAATTATGTGAATATATGTTTCGATTTCTCGTGCTTGTAATGTCCGCCACGACGAATAATCAATCTCAATGACAAGAATTATGCTATATCTGCTACAGGCGATATTCTTAAAATTCCGGTAAACTTAAAAATGATCAGCCTGTATACCATGACGGATGCTTTTCAGCAAGGTAAAGACCTCTAACCGGACTGCACTGACGCCACGCATCTTTTCTACGTCGGGTGTGGCTGGGAGTTGCCTTCACGAAAGCTTATTCATCACTAATTGGAATGGCTGAAAGTCCTGCATGCGATGTTTGCAGATGCGAGGAGAACATCGACCACTTATTGTGCCCCTGTCCTCAATTTCGAGCCCAAAGACAATCTTTGTCCGACACACTGAGGAAACTAGATGATCGTCCTCCGAGTGAACAGACAGTACACTCGGCGATCATCGGCTCAGAAAGCAGTGAATACACTTTTGTGCTTTCCGAGAACGTTTGGTCTGCACGAGCGCCTTTGACTCAACGACTGTCTGTATACATCTCTATACTCTCTCTCTCTCTCTTCCCCTTCTCCCTTCCCCCAGCGTAGGGTAGCCAACCAGGTTCCTGACTAGTTAACATCCCTGCCGTGTGTGTGTGTGTGTATATATATATATATATATATATATATATATATATATATATATATATATATATATATATATATATATATATATGCAGCTAGGTAGCAAACAGGAGACTTAATATCTGGTTAACATCCCTGCGTTCTCTCTTTATTTCCACCTCCGCCTCTTCCTCCTGCAGCTAGCGTATAGCAGAGGCAGATAGAGCTATAATAAAGGCTCAATTCCCTCTAACGGGCTCTGTTGTCGCCTCCTTCGTGAAAGCCCCGACTTCCTCGTTTCGCTCGTTTTGGAAGACCTTGGTCGCAGTTGTTCCAATGTGGCGGCCCAGTGACCCGAGCCCCTAAAAGGGGCCACCTTAAATGAGGCGCGTGCCGACTACGCCAAAGTCCGCAAAGTGTGCGCGGCGAAGGCCGCAGGGCCTGAGCCAAAACAGCGGGCGAACAATCTGACACTTGTCTGAACAGGAAGCGCGACACAACGCGAGGCTTGTCTGCCGGCATGGCTGAGATCTCCAGCAGTAACCGCGTGGAACGTTTCTCCCACGTGTTTTCCGCATCCTTTGTCGCCCGGAGCTGGCGGGTGTGTGGACTTGATTTTCTTTTTTTCCTCAGTTTACGTGCTAACGTATTTTGATTCTTCTCGCCCTTCAGTGGCTCGGATAATGACCAGCCTCCGTAAATGAATGTATCGGACATTCGGCACGACGAGTGATAACAGAGGGGAAAATGAAATAGTCAAAAATGCCCGATGCTTGCTCTATCCCTTTCCTTAAGACTACTATACTACTACTTCTAAAAAAAAAGGACCCCATGAACTGGACTGTTGTTGACGAGTCCTTAAATCGTGTCAAATACGACCAGTGGGACTGGAGCCACAGCACCAAATGAAATCGCTAACTATAGATTAGAAAATCTGCGAAGTTCATTTCTCCCTTACTGTTTTTTATTCTCCCTTCCCTTTTTCCTTTCTTATCTCATTCACATCAACGTGAAGTACCAAAACAATTATGCTACTTGCGGCAAGCGCAATTTTTTTTTCCAATCAACTTTATTTTTCTGTTTTGCTGCATTAGGTAAAGGTCGCCCCCTCCCCGATTCGATCCGGTACTGCAGCATCCGCACGTCTCGCCTACGTTCTCATCTTCGCCACTGTTCCTTCAAATCACACGTCAGCACCTGTCAACAGTGCCCCGCGGACCACCGCGCGAGCGCGCTGCACCCACCACCGACCCTTCCCGCGCACCCGGCGGCGGGGTCGAAGTACGGCCAGGCCGCGTCGGACGCCACCTCTTCTGCAGGCATGCGGGCCAAATGCGGCGCCCAGCGAAGCAAGCGGGCGCAGTCGACGACCTGGGTGCGCGCGCACGCGTCGATTACACCGGGTGCCCGCGTTTGCCTCGCTGCCCGGATTGGAAAGCGGGCGCCCAGCCCCCATCACTTCCGCGCGAGCGGCAATGCAGGCGACGTAAACGCGCCGCCTTCGAAAAATGCCCCGTAATAACGGCTTCGATCGGGCGCCAGCTCGCCCGGCGCGCTCGCAAGAGCCGGTCACGATAACGGCACAGCTCCACACGCCCGCGCATACGCAACTGCGGAATTGCGCAGGAAGAACACGACCGGCATCGGCACCCTCAGCCCTCGGCGTGTGTACAAGGCCACGCACGGGCGCACGCACACACACGCACGCAGATTCGCCCGGTCACCGCGCTGACGAGTGCGCAGCGTTGCAACGCGTATAACGGTGCCGGTTGCCGATGGCACAAACTAGTCCAAGGCGTTGCGTAACGACATGGTGTTCTTACAAGCGCAGAATGGCACGGGGGGAGGGCATAGCATACAGCGAACGTGTACAGCTGCATACCGGCGGCGTTACCTGGGAGATCGCGGATGATTCCAACGGGATGAGCTATGGAGACGCGCCCACCAATAGGGGAGCGGCGAGCAAGGTGTCCGCAATTAGACGTTGCAAAAACCCTTCCTGAATGCGCCGAGTTTTAATACCGAGCGTATCGAAGATGAGTATGACATTGACATCACTAGACCACCGTGGGTATTATGAGTAGCGATGACAGGCAATGTACCATTAGCATAAATCGAAACCTGAACACACGTACACACATTATATCTATATATATATATATATATATATATATATATATATATATATATATACACAACAGCTGCTATGCGAAATTACATATGGGAGTGTCACGTCCAATTCTTCCTCCAGTTTTCAAGCATGGTGAAGTGCCACGCGTACGTTCTTGAGTCTAAATGTATAAGCCACGCTTATAAATGCAGGCGTCAATATATAAATGTAACAAGACACTCTAGTAGTTCGCTGGGCCTAGTAGTTGCTCTGGTAGATTACATCTTCGCGTTTCAATGCTGACTGTAATGAATGCCGGTATATATAAGCGTTCAGCAGGCTGCGAAAACAAATTTTCGCAGGCATAGTATCCCCATCAACAGGACTTACAGAAGTATTAAAGAAAGAAAATAACAGCCAACGGCTGGGTAGGGACCTGCAGGCTCCCGCTTAGCTCCTCAGGACCCCAATAAAGTCTTTTACTACTACTACTACTACCCTTTAGCTATAGTACAATTAGCGCTAAAAGCAAGTAACGCCATCTACTAAACACAAGGTTATAAGCTTCTAAGCCTGCGTTAAAAATTAAATCTGGTAAAACACGTCTTCGTACATATCCGACACCTTACGAAGTTCTCCGCAAGAATATATTAATTAAGAGAGCCAACGCTTTTCTCTTTATTCCAATACACAGAAAAACAATGAAAAAGAAAAAAGAAAGGTAAAGAGAGAATCCACCTGCCCGTATTCCATCAGACAAGAAAGTCGTCGGGGAAAAAAAAATCCATTTGCCGCACGAGAAGGCCAGCGCCCGTTCTAACCACGCCACTGAAACACGGTTCCTTACTCACGATAGCAGGCGCGCGCCAAGAAACGCCACCCGTTATGAAACATCACCCCGCTCTCTTTAGGAAGACAAAATAAATAAAAAATAATAAAAAGAAACAAACAACCTTACAGCCCGCGACAGCCCTGCTAGAGTTTTTCTTTCTTTTCTTTCTTTTTTTTTTTCCTCCGCCTGACGCGGCTAATAAATGCCCGACAGAGCATCATTTATCCAGAGAGCTCGTACCGGAAGAAATAAAGAGAAGATATGGAGGAAAAGAAAGAACAACGGGGAAAGCAGCGCCGCGAAGTGTACAGGAGCTCAAAAACACAGCGGCGCGAGCTCGCGACGCCCTAATTACGCGCGCATGGTCCGTGCATACAAGCAAGCAAGCGCTCGGGTCAGAGAGCGCAGCTCGCTAAAACCAACAAATCGATTCGCGCCACGGGTTTGAAAGGAGGCGCACACGCGAACGGGGCGAAAACACAAGAAATATGGACTTATAGGCAGAGAGAGAGAAATGTATAAAGCACCGTGTGTGTGTGTGTCTGTGTATATATATATATATATATATATATATATATATATATATATATATATATATATATATATATATATATATATGCGAGGCGCGAGTATGTTATATGGCAGGCGCGCGCGTGCGTGCTGCCAGCTCGCATAAAAGCGAAAGGAAATGTGACAAGGGCGGCAAGCCCGCGAGAGCGACCGGCGCGTGTGATGAAGCTTTATTTATGTACGAAGTATTAAGTCGCAGAAGGCAGCTGGAGTGATTGCGCGAGAGGGAGGAAACGACACGGTGCAAGGGAGGGATAGCTTGACAGAGCACGCGAGAGCGGAGCTAGGGCGACGGGTGAGGAGGAAGGTGCACGGCGTACGCGAAACATGCCATCGATGCAAGAGGGGAGAAAAAAAAAAGAAAAAAAAAAAGAACGTGAAATCGAGTGTGCGCGCGGGGAGAAAAAAAATAAAGAAACGACCAGAAAGCTAAACGCAGAACAAAGACCGTTTATAGTAACACCTCGCGTACGAACAAAACTTATGAAAGTTTATACTAACGGGACTGGATGCTACTCGCAGTCTCTAAAGACAACATCGACTTCCATCTGCTACACTGGGCTCGACGTATAACCTCAGAAATGTCGAACAGTAGACGTTTTTCCATACTCGGCCGTTAATTATACATCATATCACCATTACTATAGGCAAATGTGCAGGAATTATCAATACGAGCCTGCGCATGCGCATACGAGAAAGCGCGCGTTGTGAATACTGCGCCCACATACGCACGCACACTCACTCTATACGCATACCACAGTTACCGAAGAAGACTCCGGTAGTAACTGCAAAAAAAAAAAGAAGGAAAAAAAAGCTTTGTCGACAACGAAAGCTGCGCAACACGACATGGCATATATCAGTAAGCAAAACATGCACCGGTCTGAAACTACGCGCTTAATGCCAGTGAAGAGACTGTTAGCTTGGGCGCTCCTGTGGTACAGCGAACGCACCTGAATCGACTTGCGCTTAAAGTTTCTACACGAGCCACATGTATTACACTTTTAATATTATAGTATCACAGAAAGAAACAAATGAAATGTTTTCAAACAAGTAGTCTTCGTTCTTCGATAGTTCTTTTTCTTTCTTCGTTTGTTATTGAGGGAAGCATGAGAATGGGAACCGGCGTTATTATTTACAATAAGTGGAGAGTTGTGGAATAAGTGTACTATAAGCGTATAGTATAATAAGTGGAGAGTTACTGCGACTCGGTTTCACTGTATCACAGAACGATGCACGATCATGATGCGGGGGCAAGGACGCAGGCGGCGGTAGAACAGCAGCCCATACGCATGCATGCACCAGCATCGAGAGATCACCCGCAAAGCCGAGGAAAAAAAAGAAAAAATAAGAAAGCGATCCGAGCGCGGGCAGAAGCTCGAGGCTCACGCACCCAGGCGCCTGTATGCGGGGAGAGAGAGAGAGAGAGAGAGAGAGAGAGAAAGAGTTGCCCCTCGCCATACACACAACAGACATGGCGCTAACAAGAAACGGAGAAGGGGGATCTCAGAAACAAGGAGCTGTCTGGGACCGCCATTCTTCATCACCCGTGCAGCACGCTGCTACGCTCCCGCTCCTCTCCTTCCAATGTGCGCTTGAGTTCGAGCGCCATCGACGGTGCGCTGAAGATGTGTAGCCGAGAGCTTTCAATGTTCCTAAAAGAAAGAGACTGACCTGAGCTGCAACGACAATTTTACAAGTGAACTATACACGAGCGCTCCGATTCTAAACTCTATCGATTCCGGCTGTTTTTGTCCAACGAAAAACGCGGCTCACATAACGACTATGAGGTCAACAAATGGATGAATTACCGTTGAGCTAAAATCGGAAATAAATTTTCCTGACTAATACAGGCCAAATGATGCGAAAATGCGGAGCTACCCGTTAAAGTGAGAACAACAAAAGATATCGCTGCACCGAGGTGAGACAAAAGAGATGGGAACGCTGGTCAAGGGTTCGACGAAAGTTCCTCTGGTTAGGCACCTTGATAAAAAAGTTGCGGTCACTGACTATGAACGGCTGTTGCCTGCCTTATGAACCCGGACGGGCTCCGAAGCGCTCCTGTATGTCAACTTGACTTGGTCAGTGTTGCCCGTAAATTCATCGGATGGAACGCTGCAGCTGTTTCATTTAAATGAAAGCGTCCCATTCGCCTAATTTGATTACTCGACTACACGTTACTAGTGTGCTCCTAGATTTATCCTTTTTCTACCGCTTAAATTCCTGAAGTGCGCTTCCTACAACAGACCGACTCTTGGCACAAGCGTTCTCCATCGTGGGTACGTGCCTCGTTTAAGGCTCGCCATATAATCAGTATCATCCGCAACTGTAGGAGCCGAGCTATACGCGCGACAGAGAACTCCGCATTGAGCAGTATAGAGTCGAGGAGGAAGCCGATCAGGTTCGCATAAATATATGTATTTTTCTCTTTTCCTTTATTATTCTCGTATCAGCTGCCAATGTGGCAGAAAACGAAAAAGAAGAAAACAAAGAAGAGGCGATTCATCGCAACGGCATACGAAGCCATGCAGACGCACTTCTCAGAGCGACGCGGAATTACACTGTGTCGGTGGCAATCGGTGCATCTATATATAACACAAGGCGAGGCATACATGCGCGCTGCAATTGAGTGTATAGTTGTCTCCCACCAGTCTAACAGTGTGCATAAACTTTCGACGGGCGTTTCCTCCACTCCACGCGAAACCAACATGCGTTGCACGCGAGGAGGAATCGCGCAATCGCGCTGTTTGCACAAAGGTGGCACGACAGTTTACGCCCGATGATAACGAGAGAGAGAGAGAGAGAGAGAGAGAGAGAGAGAGAGAGAGAGAGAGAGAGAGAGTAAAATAAAATATAAGCGCCATCTGCGGTGGTGCATGCGCGAATGCCATAACGAAGCCGCAACGTACGAGGATGCTCCGCAGGGGTCCACCAAGATGCTTCGAGACAAGGTCGGTCAATCTGCAAAACGATGGGAGTCGCGGAGCTAATCGGATTGAGCGAGCGGACGAACGAGGAGGGGCGCGCGAGAGCGCAATTTATGTTGTGCAGGCCATTAATTACGAGTGCCCTTTTATTCTCCGGTTCTCTCGCAATTATATCGCGGGACAGATCCGACCCCTCGAGCAACGTTGAGAGCACCTGCCTCGATTCTCACGCCCTTTGCGCGGGCCAAGCGCGTCTCCTCCCGAAAATGTGTTATTCTTTCGCGGATCTTGCACAGCCCATTGAAAAGGGCAAGCCTGTGTGTCGCACAATCCGGGGTTTGCGCGTTTATCTACCGCTTAATTCACTCTCTCAAAGCGCCATAACAAGGTCTGGCAGCGAGCACATGCAAAAGGGAAAGGAAAACGCAATTTGTGGAAATAAGGCCCAACACTCGGCTATTTGTACCGGCCACTGTGGAAAAAAGCACGCTGCAGTTCGCTTCTGATACAATTATAGCGAATGCGCCAGAAGGCGAGCGTTCGCACATAACGAATGGGCTTACAAATATAGGCGCAAACATGCAATCTCTCACAATGTGTGGCGCGAATGGCCCAAGAATAAGGCCATCCGAAACACCAGAGGAGTGTCAACGCTGCAAACGGTCAGCCTCTGATAAGTGTTCGCGACCGACATACAAACCTGCCGTTCAACTGTACTGACGTTCAAAGTCGCTCTGTGAGATGCAAGAACACCGAAAGAAACAAGGATAGAGGCCTCCGCAGGAGGCCACGAAACTCGTCGTGACAAGCACAATGAAAAGACCCATGGCAGGGGCGTCAGAGAAGGCACGCAATGTGCGTGCGTATGGCGACGGAGCGGAACTCGCTATACCCGTCTGGAAACAGGCTGTCCATCACACCATACTTGGAACGAAATGTTCACAAGCAAAAGGAGATGCGTCGTAACACCGAAACAGCCTCTATATAGAACCGTCGAATGCGCCAAGGCTATACGTATTTTTCATGCTTCTTTTGTACCAACCACCTTCCCTCTGACTTCGCCTCCTTAATCGACGACAAGTTTATGACATTTAAGACGCTCACTTGATGTAATTACACCATGTTAACCACTCATTTCTATGATGTTGTTAACTGAGAGTAAAATGAAATGCACCCGTCAAACGAATACGGATATGAAAGTGCTGGAACCTATATGTAGATCAAATTAAGTGCACATCGAGTGTTAATATACACATGGTACACATCATATACACATCGTGCGCATCATATTAAAGGACGTTTGCCTACAATTTTTCTACTACATTCGACCGCGCTTTAATCGCACTCGATAAGTGAAATGCAGGTTCACATACGCGAGGATGAAAATTGACAACGTGAATTTCGACAATGCCGTTTTCGGCAAGATGGAAATTCACGCGGTCAGTTCCACAGAGCTCAGCTGAAAGCCTTGCAGCCATTTTGCTGCGCAGAGAGAGAGAGAGAGAGAGAGAGAGAGAGAGAGAGAGAGAGAGAGAGTTCGATGAAACCTGAAGGTGTAATCCTTGTTACGTGCAGGGCATCAAAGACAGGGCGATTGAAATTACATAAGAAGTACACGAATAACCCCGTAATGAAGCGTTGCTAAACGAGACCGGAAAGCGATCACGAATAAAGCGCAATACGCAAGCACGACATAACCATTCCATTCTTCGTACGACAAGTCGCACCAGTACAGCGTACACATGCACTTTTTCAAATAATTTTCCTCTAGGTCTCCAGCAGGTACCAGCAGACCGAGCAGCCATGCACCATCGAAACGCGCTGTTCGAAAGGATTTGCTGGTCCTGACGCACACGCGTTCACCACTTCTAAACAGGAAGGCACTACTTCGCTCACATCGAAGCACCGCGGTCTGCGGTGGTGAAAGGTGCACCGCGGCGCACGATGGAATCCCGGCGAGCACCTTTTTTATCGCGGCGCTCGATCTGGTCCGGGGGGCGCATCCTTTTGTCCGGGACTCCAGCGCGATTGCTCCCGCGAGGCTCACGCTCGGCGCGGTCACGGAGCGACGTCGAAGGAGCGCGTCCACGACCGGGTGAGACCGGTTACCGTAACGCGGCCCGCCATCGCGGAGGAGGAGAGGCGCCTCGCGTCCAGCCAGACCCGCTCGCTCGCTCGGTCGCCGTTACGAGCACGCGCGGGAGGCTGACCGCGCGAGACCGTCGACCCGCTGCTGCCGCGGTGGAGAAAGGGGGAGGGGGGGCGCACACAAGTGCAGAGCGCGGGCGAGGAAACTTTGCTTCGAAGAAGGCACGCTTCACTGAACTGGCTCGTCGCGGGGCAATGTGGGAAAGCGAGCGCTTTACTACTCAGCCAGGGTCGAGCATCGTTCAGGGCCGCGGCTGTGTCACTGGCTAAATTGCCGGGGCCTATCGAAATAAAGGGGGGCCGGTGAGCGCGAAACAATGGCGTGGGGCGTGACGTAACGGGCGGGAAAGGCGGAAGGTGAACGGTAAAGGGCACAGTTCAGCGTTTAACTTTGCAACGCGACTCGACGGACTTAATTACGCTCCGCGTCGTCAGATTCACAGCTTGATTGATGCACGCTCAGCGCACGACGAGCTGTGAAAACGAAATTTTGAAGGTGTGTTAAGTAAGGTTTTACGCGCTAATGCGTTGTCACCTTTGTCTTAGCGCGAAAGCTTTCGAGTATTTAAATTAAATTTAGAAAATATTTTAATTGTTACCATCTTCGTGCATAGGATGTATCGCCCTGTGCGTCTGGTTCATTCTTGTCCCCTTTAATACATCTGCAGTGCACAAGTCGAGCGGAGACCAACTGGAATCTTGGAGGAAAACACACACAAAAAATAAAACCACACCCTGAACGCACACCGCGTTCTACTTAATTGTTGTCATGTCCCGTGAGTTTCCTTTGAGACAATAAGAAGTTAAGGCTTCCACACGAAATATTTCCCTTCCAGGTAAATTCGTGGACAGTAGTGAGAGCCATTATAAGAGCCACGCGTGAGCTTTCAGCAGGAAAGCCTCTCAGAGCTTCATAATTTCACGCGACATGCAGGCTACAAAAGGGACATTAAACCAACTCGCCAGCAGGGTGTCCCGCGCGAGTGAAAAAGAAAGAAAGAACGCGTAAGCCATGTTAGGCTCTGCGGTCCAAACAGAAACGATATTGCATCAGAATATCTGGGAACACTCCACCGATCGCTGCCCAATTGGGAGACGCACCATAGAAGCGAGATGGCGCCACTGGCACGACTGGGGGATAAGGGTATCACAGCGCACGTTACTTGCTCTAACACCGCGCGTAAAAAGAACGGGCGAAACTATAAGGGACGGGAGAGAAGTGACGAAAACCTGCTGCCGCCAAGGCGCAAGCCAGGTGACGCATCTGGAGGACGTCGATCGTTGCGGTTAGGACACCCGCCGCGTTGCTCTGGTTTCCTGCGCGTCCGCCGCTGCAGGACAAGATAAGCGGTCGCTTCGAGTGCAAACGCACGCACGCAGAACCACACTGAGGTAGTAATGGGGAGTAGGAGAGCAAAAAGAGAGAAGGACAATAAGAAAGCTCCGCGCGGGACACAGCCAAATAACGAAATCGACAAGACAAACAAAAGCGTATACCTCGTTGCAGCAACACATGCAACAAAACAAACACGCCAGCGAGATACACGACAGCGACCAATGCGACGTGGATGGGAGCCATCAAGGAGGGAATGGGTGGGAAGGGGGAGGGGGGGGGGCCGAGACCGAGGGGACAGACTCGAGTTTGGCGACGTATACGGAGAGGGCGGGGATGAAAACATTAGGGAAATGACTGCGTGCCTCCGTTCGATTGGCAAATCAATCGGCCCAGCGCCGAGTACAGGGCGTTCCAGGGGGAGGGTGGGGGGGGGTACGGCATAGCCAGGAAGCAAAGACCGGCCCCGCCCTGGGGGAGAAAAAGGAGGGGGGGAGGGGCGATCGCTGGGACGGTCGGGAATTCGCCGAAGAGCATCGGTCGCGCAAATCACCCATCGCCACTGCTAACGCTTCTTCGCTCCCCTATTATCGGTGCTCAGGAAATCCGAGCCTCAGAGAGTCTTTATTCCGGACATGTACCGTGTTGTACTGTACTGTACACGACCGGAGAGAAATGACGAAACACGAAAATAAGGGGACGCGGCGCAATGGCTTTGCGGCACGCCTTCCAACCGGAGCGCGCACATAGATCCAAGCAATAATGAACGGCGTCGCGTTGGGCAGACTACTAATCCGCAGAGAACGCATTGATAATAATGCTTCCTTAACAACACGACTGCTTTCAAGAGCAAGCACACACTTCATCATTACACATAAACAGCAGCGTTTACCATTCACACAATCACGCAAAGTGAGCGGCCATATAGTGCAGATTCGTCCATTAAAGATGCTGCGTGTGCAAGCTATATGCGAGCAATGCAAAACAGAAAAAAGAAAGAAGAAAGGAAAGATGAGGAGACGATTTGGAGAGCCCCTTCAAGTGGGGTCTTGTAGGCAATCAAAAGCAACAGAACCCACGCGGACGCTTTTGCAGTGTTTGTAGAAGAAAAGCGGAAGAAGTACCACCTACTGGACGGAAGCTGTTCAGCACTTGGGGACAGCCGCATGGCACCGAGCAGCACTACAGCTGCAGCTATTCGCAGACTGCGCTACCGGCGCCAGGGAGGAAAATAAATTAGAGCCCTCGACGACAACGAGTGGGTTTCCGCCAAGAAATTACTAATTACGTGGACGTACAACTTACGAAGCCAGGAGTTGCCGAATGACTCTTAAATAGCCAGAAACAAGTTCGAGGTCCTTTAGACTCGAGACGGCGCACGCTGCAGGCGTTGATGGAAGACTGCTTCGAGTACGATAGCAGCTGTTGTCATTGGCGGCTCGGCAATTCGACCACACAGGGAGTGTAACAAAGAAAAAAAAAAAAAGCACAGCTCACCAGTATATTCAGAGGATTTCTGCCTGCGAGACAGCGAGCATTTAGTAGTCTCAGAGTCACTATTTCGCCATATTGCGGTTATTTTTATTTTCAGCACAACGAATCGACTTCACCCGTCTAGCCATAAGTACTTAGGCAAGTATTACCAAGAAGCACCCACGCAGACAGAGTATTAAGGCGAAGCTTTGTTGGCCTGTCCGTGTGCACAGCTATACCAAAAGCAAACAATAGCTACATAATTATTATGACTACTACTATTACAAATGCGACTACTATAGTTGCAGCTGCTGCATAATAACAAAGGAAAGCCACACCTAAGGAATTACACAGCACGTTGTTTGATAGTATCCAATATTCCCGTTATTCAAGTAAATATAGTAAATATAGTCAGCATTACCCGAGCTTTGTATAGCGGGTCGAACAAGCCTCGCCGAAAGTGTGGAAAACGTCGGGGCGGCTAAATGCGGTATAAAGCAAAAGTGTCGGAGACGCAAGTTCGCGGAGGACGCGCTCGCAACGCAGAAGGCGCCCACTGCGCGCCTGCCTTGCCTGCCTCCTGGGTAAGTGTCAGCAACCCCCCCCCCCCCCGACTTACACACACACAGAAAATAATATAAGCAGTGGCACAACACAAATGCACAATAGAAGCAAGCGCCACCGCACCCAGGGACAGCTTTCTCTCCGTGAAGCTAGCTAGGCTGACTCGCGCTTGGAAACAGCCCAGAGCACGAGGCGGCGAACCCCGGTCCTTTCTATCACGGCAGGGCGAACGACAAACAGGCGGCCAGCAATTTTCGACCGCGACGTGGTGCACCTTCGCCACAACACAAGGCAAGAGGGAAACATAAAAGAGAGGGCGAGGGAGGGGGGGGGGCGGTGTTGTGCCCCGCATTCCTGCGATTCCGGAGGGTAGAGACGCCTGCGCCAACACTGCTGCCACCAGCCATAAAAGCCGCGGCGACCTCCTCCTGTCAGTCGTTGACGTGGCGACGAAGCCCGCGGGCGGACGTAAACAACAGCGGCGACACACGCGAGGCCCGTTGAAAGGCAAGGTTGGCGACGGACACAGCGTCTTCTGTGCGCGACGCGTGTCTTTCCCGGCGTGTGCCACTGTGGCACGGCTGCCAGCAGCATGACAGGTTCCAAGTGTGACCACCGAGTCGCAATACACTTGCGGCAACCTCGCCCCAATCATCTTGCGCCGGAAAAAGCGTACCGCAAAAGATGTATAGCCTGAGGCACACGTACTGGACTCACACGTGGCGACAAGATATGGTCAGGAGCTAAAGCGACGGTGGCGGCCACTCCGTGTGCGAGGAGGAAATCCTTATTGAAGAGGGAAAATAACGGAATGGAAAAGGTTGCCTAAGGACTTTGGTCCAGACTCCAGAGCTCCACTGGCGCGGGCTACTCGCTGGGCATGATCTAGAAGAGCTCTTTGCCGCTCCAGATCGCAGTCCGTGTCGCACCGCACTCTTGTGATTGCGGTCAACCGAAAATGCAGAAACGTTAAGCCGTGGAGCGTTTCGTAACCGCGACAAAACAATATAGACGAAAACATCGCAAGCTACTTTTGTTCGTGATGTTTCGTACTTTTTACCCGCTTTTCTTGGGGCGATTCCATGCTCAAATTTTAAAATACTTCGCGGGCACTAAAATTTCGCCACAGGGACTTACATACTAGCCCAAGCACGAGCGACACGGAAAGGCGGTCCAGCGCGTATTAGCTCTGGGAAAGTTTTTTTACGAGAGCAGTGTCATTCCCGAAAACCAGAGAGAGAGAGAGAGAGAGAGAGAGATGCCGTTTAATTATAATCGCACGAGAACAATCCTCCCGTCGTAATTCGTCTGCATTTCTTGGTCGTTTCTTAATCTATATGTTATATATTAGCATATACTAAGTCTTCCCAAAATTCTTTAAAAATTCAGCGGTGATTTAGCGGTAAATGTGTCAGCTTTACATCGCACCTCTTGAGAAATCCGATCCACGATTTAAAGCAGCGTTCAACACATTCCAAAGTGTTGTTCAGGAGCCCACTGGACATGCGTCCTGCCGCTGGTGCAACTGACGCTGGTCCGGAAACTATATATATATATATATATATATATATATATATATATATATATATATATATATATATATATATATATATATATATATATGCGCGCGCTATCCTTTCCCTCTCTTGCTCTACCACGTGACCGGCGTCCCACAGTTCACCTACACATTCTCCACTTTGACACTCCTAATGATAACGACAAAAAAGTGCTATGCAAGTCCCAAGCTTGCCGCTGCACCGCGCCCTCCTTAAATGCGCTTTCCCTCGAGACATTTGAAGCTGGCTTAAAAATAATAATACATTATGGTTTTTTTTTTAGATTTCGTTTTCATTTGGACATTTCAAGGAACGCCCACGAAGAGAGGCAAAAGGAGACATCCCGTTTCCTGACTGGATCTACTCTTCGACGTGCCAAAACCACACTCTGATGATTATAAGGCACGCCAATTCCGGTAATTCGGAACGCCTGGTGTTCTTTAACCTGTGCCTAAATCTAAGTACACGGGTGTTTTCGCATTTGCGCCCACCGCGGCTGGGATTCGATTCCGCGACCTCATGCATAGCAGATCCACACCGTAGCTACTAAGCAACCACGGCGGGTCCGAAGCTGGCATGCATGAGCGTTTAGGTCAATAGTTGCTCAAAGGCATCCAACACTGTCTAATCAAGTCGCAGCATTTCTGCAAATAGAAGAGATAATTTATTTGGTGCCCCGCCTCCGTATCATTTAGCATCAGCTGCTGTAGCGCCGACCCCTAAACCTTGAAGACAAATGGTCCCTCACGCACTACCGAAATGACTTAGCGTGCGTCCTAGCACGTAGTTTCGCCGCGTAGACTTGAACGCTCCTATGTTAAATCAGGGGCGGCATGAAAAAGCATTAACAAAACCCGCGCTATTCGTATTCGTGTTTCAGTGTCCCGTGAAACGTGACTCAAAGACGAAAATCAGACTTTCCTGTGCGGACGGTCCTCGAAGCACGTGTCCACAAGAGAAGACTCAAGACATACCACATCGAGGTTAAACGCCGAGGAGGAAGACATTTACATTTCCAAACACCGCATAATCTTCCGTGCGATCGCATTTCCAATAAGTGACCCAAGTCAACCAATCGCCCAGGACCACGCGAACGGATCCGCGAGCAGCCAGCACGAAAAGAAACGACGGCGACGCACCGAAGAGGCTTAGGTAAACACGGGCAGCGAAGCAACAGCTTCGACCGGCGAACCGACAGCTATAGCAGGAAAGACGGAAGACGCGCTAACGCCACACACACTAACAACGGGAGCGCGCACCAAGCGCTGATCGAGGCGGAGACCATTCGTCAACTTGCACGATTCGGCTGCGCGCATGTACTGCTTAAGCGCGGGGAAGACGTTCGACTTTTCTTACTCGCGAGCGTCCTCAAACGCGCCCATCGGTCAAGCGGTCCAGTGGCCCCTCTCGAGCCAGCGGGCGCTTTGCGGCGAGATAAAACGGGGGCCGGCCCCCCGTCCAACCTCGCGCCCCCCTGGACCTTCGACCGCGTACTATACAGGCGGGAAATGGCTCCGCTCTTTTTGCTCACTCACTCACGATGACGGGTCCTTCTCCTAACATCTGAGCAATAATAAAAGGGAACTCTGCGTAACGCGCAAAGCGCGCTATAGAAGAGGGGGTTGGGGGAGGGTGGACGGTTTTTCTCGAGTAACCTTTCAGAGTAACGAGAAGACGCATGAGCGTCCTCGCTTCGGAAATAGAGAGAGACGGGCGGGGCTGAACGCAAAGACGGTTATGCAACGCGACGGTCGCGGCGCGGCCCATAAAAATGACGCTCCAGTGACGACGCCATGAGAGCGTCGGGTGGGAAAAAAAAGAATGTAAGAAAGAACACAGCACTGCGCCACCACCTCTCTCCCACTGAACTAGCCACTGAACAAAACACGAAATACCGCTAAGGCAACATCCTACCAAAAAAAGATGATGAGATTTTTCTTTTTTTTTTTCGGACCGCAAAGAGTAAATGACCTTTTGCCTCAGCTGCGGCCACAGCTCGAGTCTTCAATCTATGTCAGCGGAATATAGGCGGCACACACAAAGTAAAACCGGACACATCTTTCGCGGCCGCGTCGCCAAGAAGACGCAGGAAAGAAAAAAAGGAAAGAGCAGAACGCGAGAAAGACCTCCATCGCGTTAGTCCTTTTTGTGAGAGAGAGAGAGAGGAAAAAAGAAGTTCACGCTAGAAACTCGGAAACGATCAGCCAGGAACGAATAAAGGGGGCGAATGGATTGGCAGATGGGATGAAGCGGAAATGAAAACAAGTCGAGAAAAGAACGCGCGGGGGGCGGGGGGGGGGGGTGAATGGGCCATCCACACGTGCACTTTGCACACCGACCGAACGGAGGAAAGGGGCCGCCATCGGGGGCTGGCTCGAGACAACATACGAGGGACGAACGGCGAGCCAGCGCGCATACACACACACGCGCGCACACACACAGCCGGTGCACATCAGACCGGGGCACCGAGGACGAGCAGGAAGAAGGCCGAGCAAACGCGAACGACCGCCGCGGGGACGCCGACAACGCATCACCGGCCGCCGAGCGAACGAGCGATGCACCGTGTGCGCGCCACGAAGGGGGAGGAAAAGTAGGGCGCGCCGAAATGATGCGCGCGCGCGCCATCCGAAGACGGCCGGCAGGCAGTTCGCCCGGCCAAGAGCCGGGCCGGTGCTTTAGACGCGGCGTGTTGTTCCACGCGCAACTGACGAGCGCGTCGCTTACGCGAACAAGGTAATAGAAGCGATCGGGTCGTGAGTGTAACGTTGCGTCAGCCGCCTGCACGAGGAAAATTCACTATACGGGCCACTTCGTTACATTCCTTGAGAAGTCAGCATTCACGCGACGAGGGAAAGCTCTTCAAACAAAGACGTATTTGTTGGGTAGAAAAGAAAAAAAAAATGTTGTGACCTCGGCGCTATCCTTATGTACGTCGTCTCACCTGCCCTTCACATGGGATGGAACCGATGGGTGGACCGAGCCGCTGAGGTAACTGTGGCGCGCTGCGCCTCTCCTCGAGCACCGTGCACGAATATTACCACCTGCTATCGCTCTGCTACGGAACAGCTGTCGGTCATAGGGCGTACGATCGTAAATCAGCACCGCGAACTACCTTGACATCTTTGCCTCTCCATCTTTTCATCATCATCATCATCATCAACATCATCCTGGTTACGCCCACTGCAGGGCAAAGGCCTCTCCCATACTTCTCCAACAACCCCGGTCATGTCATGTCGTCCCTGCAAACTTCTTAATCTCATCCGCCCACCTAACTTTCTGCCGCCCCCTGCTTTTACTTCTGCTCTTTTTTTTTTTTTAACTCTTTTTCTTCTGCTTTTTACTGCTTACTGCTCTATCTTTTACTTCTCCCAAATACAAACGAAGGTCTCTCGCATCGACTCCGACGCTCGCCTGGAGGGAGTGGCCGCCTTACAGGGACGTCAAAGAGAACGCGAAACCTCGTATTTCAGTGACTCATACGCGGGGTCTCGCCGAACGACACCGGTGTATACAGGTGGATGCCGTACATGACGGCGCTTTTCCACCATTATACTAATCCATAAGAAGGGATGCGTTAAAGAATTTAAGAATTATATGCCCATTACAGATTGCTTTCAGTACTCTATAACACATTCAAGATAATTTAATATAGAATCAGGGCAACACTTGACTTCAATCAACTAAGAGAACAGGCTGGCATCAGGAAGGGATACTCACAATGGATCACATCCATGTCATCAATCAGGTAATCGAGAAATCTGCGCAATGCAATCATCCTCTCTATGTGGCTTTCATAGATAATGAAAATGCATTTGATTCACTAGAGATACCAGCAGTCATGGAGGCATTCCGTAATCGAAATGTTCTTCTTGTGTGTGTGTGTGTGTGTGTGTATATATATATATATATATATATATATATATATATATATATATATGAAAATGCAGGCTGTAAGACGGGGAATGCGCATGTGTTCATGGGCGGAGCTTCCGTTGAAACTTGAGCCCCGCCGCAACGGATCACGCACGTCCCAACGGGCGCAGCGATGAAGTCGAAGTCTCATTCCAGAGACACACTCGCACGGCTCAGATGGCGCGCAGAGACCCTCCCACATACTTGATAGCATCATTGGTTCCACGAGATCAGCGACGACTACGAAAGAATGTCGCCGTAGAAACGGTATACGCGATACGCGCAACTCCGGGCGTCGCACCCCCACGGGGCAACGACGGAGAAGTAAACGACGGATCGGGCGCATGCCTCCGACAGACGGCGTACACTACAGCCGTGGGTGTGCGCATGTATAGACGAGCGTTCGCGTGTCATAAAAGAACAATGGGCGCATTCCGGATAGCGTCGCAGCATACACATGCACAAGGGCGGACGCCGCTGTTCCGTTCTCGTGCAGTATTTGACGCGCATACACAACCGACCCCGATATGTAGGCCAGACATTGCGGAGTGGACGTCGGCGCAAAAGGGAAAATTCGCAAGCGAGCACAAGACATACGTTCCCTGCCAACGGCTACTCGAGGACAAAGAAGATCACGAGCCTATACCTTGCCAATCTTCTGAAGCCCGCAAAAAGTGTAGACCTGCCGAGGTCGAAGCTGCACAATACATTCGCCTCCCCTAACGTGGTTAAGGGGTATACTTTCGGCATAAATTTAACTGGAGCCGTAGACGTGCACCACTGGCTTAGCGGAAACAAGCGTTCAACACATCAGATAAACCTTTGCGAACGAGCATGTTTGCGCATTGATCAACATGTTCCTTACAACCACGGGCAACTAACCTAACAGACTTATACGGGAGCAAGCAGTTATACGGTGATTATACGTCCTGCGAAAAACTGCAATGTAACCATACACTGGCGAACAAATGTATGTTCCATTTGACAATCATTGTACCCCAGCAATAGTGGAACACAGCAGTTCATTCGATACAATTACGTCGTCAAATAAATCAATGATGTTATATCCCTGTCAATAGCGTGCCGGTCCCAAGGCTAAGCGCCAGCTCAATGCGTACCTTCCCGTTTCGACGACCACCTATACCCACGCCTTACGTATGCGTAAAACCGGGAGCCGCATTAAATCGACACGGCCCGAAGCGACAGACCTCGAGGTTAAACACACGCCGAAGGGGCGATTCAGAAGCAAACGCTTGGCAGCGACAGGCCAAGGGCATGCGGAGCTGTACGCCTCTGTCACCGACATCAATGCTGCGCTTGGAAAAGGTGATCGCGACTAATTAACGCCTCGCCGCTAGCGAGTCGGCCGCAAGAGTGTGACTATACGAGTATGCAGGCTGCCCTTGGCACGCTGTAATCTACGACCAGACGCGCACCGATGTCCGCCTATAGCGTTATAAAAGCGGCCACGAAGCTGAAGGCGAGAGAGGGGAGAGAGAGAGAGGGGAGGGCCTTGCCCCAGAACAAATCACCGCGCTACGTGCGAGCCACGGAGGAATGTGGGTCACTCAAACTCTTAACAAGCTCCCGAGGCAAAAATGAAAATAACGAAAGACATACCCACACCACAAGAGGGTGTAAGTGCTACTTCCCACAACGTACTGAAACTATGGCCAGAAATTAACGGCGTGTACGCTTTCCCCTCCAATTTTCGTCGCTTTACTTCCATAAATATATGTTTTAGTTCCTTTTTGGGGGGGAGGGGGGTGCCCAGACCTCCGCTCTAGAATTACTAATTTATTCTCGTAATGATGCATCGAGTTTGCCCTCAAAGTAAACGTACGAAATGAAGCACCGATTAGAGCTAGCGCCGCCGGATCATTTTCTATGCGTCGCGCAAAATCGCAAGCGCTAATTTCAGGCGGGTTGCAGGCTGACGTCCAGCGCGGTGCAAGCAGTTATTAGAATCTGCCCCTAAAATTACGACCCCGCTAGTGTGCCTCTACAGTTTTCTTTCTTTCGCACATGTCAGTTTTCTTGTTTCTTTTTTCTTGTAGAGGACCTTGAGAATTTAAAACTGAAGAAGGAAGGGCTTTCAAAGAAACCACGTGAAATACGTGGTGCAGTCGGCAGCGGCCGCGCCGTAAAGTGAACAACTGCGACTAGACAAACTTGAAATTAGGAAACACGGGTGCTACCCGGAGTTTAGCAGGTAAATAAAGGGACCATTGCCGACCGCACAGATGGTCCCGTGGCAAGTCCCTCAGCGTAATTGCAGGTCAAGCACGAAGGGAAACGCGCATTACTCGAATTCCTGAGGGGAAACAAAAAGAACAAGCATTCCAAGGTAACAGGGATCCCATGTTCGTTACAAAAAAAAAAAAAAAAAAAAAGGAAGTAAGCAGGAACACGGCGACAAAGTAAAGGAACAATCGAAGACAGGTTTCCAACGAAACATACCGACAAGGCAAGAAGATAGCGTACAAACTAACGCCAGTATGTGACGATGCATAGTGACGCAACTCGTGAAACAAAGAGCCGGCGCGGGAGCTTCATCCAATTCGAGGTTAGGACCCTCAAAGACAACCTGGCAGCCGGGCGTGCAAAGGTCTGACATAACTTCGTCATTCACAAGTGGCACTTTCCGCGTGGGGCTGCATTAGTGAAATGCCTTTCTCCAATACAAAATACGGCGCCCTTACCGTGAGAGTAGGTTTAGTAAGCCAGAAAAGACGCAATAAGGAAAGGCGGGTTGCGACGCCACAATGGAGTTCCCGCAGCATGCAGCTCATCATGACGCCACGGGTTCTAAATAAGGTAATAACTGAACCTCACAAGTTCTGAGAACATTTGCTGAGCCATAGCGGCCCAAGCGCTGAAGAATACACTTTGGATATGTGACGTCACACTCACGTACACCAGCGCTAGGGTAGGGTTTCCGCGAGAAAGAAACAAACCTTTGTTTTAATTTGCTGCTCTATTATTCAGCTTATTACCCTGAAATTAATAAAACTAGAATTTGAAAGACTACTCTGGGAGTTTGAACCCACTGTTTCTATTTAGTGCCGCTTTAACACATATGGCAAGTGTGAGTTTTCGCTGTTGACTATACAGAGTCATCGCATTGTTCACTACAGTTTTAGCGAAGCGGAAGTAGACTCTGTATAACTATATACATCGTCGGCGCCTACCAGAAGGCGCAGATGTGACCATTAGCGCTGACAGAGCCATCTTGTGCCTGTGATGCGAAACACTTACCGCAAGGTTTTAGTGACCTTCTCACGTAAGTGTGCAGCGATCAACATCCCCACTACGACGATACTTCCACACCTTTTCTTTTTCGAAGAGAGGAGTCTCGCGATACAAGGGCGCTCTTAATTAAAGCATTACAATTAATTGTAAACTAAAGCAAAACGATTTCCTAGACACTTCTGACTCGGAGCCAGCACTAGCAGCAATGCAGCGTCGTCGCAAGACACCACACCCCCAGCTCTTGTTGATCCCAGACACGCTATCAGGCACTATGCGTCCCGTGTATATCTGCCCTAGGCTATAGTTGAAACTTCGGCTGAAAGTTTCAGGGCGCTCCACCCTGAAGTCGATCAGACGCGGCACTGAAGCAGCTTTTCGGGGACTTCAGAAGGACCTTCTGATTGTACATCAGCGCGATCAACACAATGGAAAAAAACACAGCGCGTGCATTTTGCACTGCTTGCTCTGTTCGCTGCGCTGACACACAATCAAGATGATGCGCTCTCTTTCCACAATTGTAACTCTCTTCAGAAGGATGGTTTGGTGGGCGAGGATAAAAGGGTTACAAGGGCGATAATCACGACTCGGTTATCCGTAATAGAGCCCACGTGCGCTTTTGTATATCGTGACAAACCTTGCAGTATAGCTGCTTTACATCTTGGTAGAGATGCCCGGAGCGCTCGAAACGACAAGCGAAATGTGGCACAAGACTCCGTCCCCTTTGTTCGCGCGGAATGCAACGAAGTCTCCGAACGTCGCGGTCTCCGTCGCTCCAGCCACGGCAGCCAACGGATACAATAAAACGCACGGGGGAACCGAGTTCTCGGAACCTCGCGGGGAGCGCGGACGACCGTTGTCGGCGCGGAGTGCGGTCGCTGGGGCGCGCGAGCGGAATGTTGTAGTACGTCTCACTTCGAGAGCTCAGAAACGCTGATGCCGCCCCCCGGACGCGAGCTGCATGCTCACTGTGCCATTAGCTGGCGCAGCTCGCCGTGGGGGCGGCCCGCACTGTTCGGTACGTTTCTCGCGGCGGGCGTCGCATCTGCCCTCTGCGGGATAGCCCCACGAAAGCGCTTCGCAACATCGCTCCCAGGTTCTCTTCCCCGTTAACGTTCGCGGAATGAACGGTGACGCTGCAAATTCTTCAGACTGCAGAAAGCCAGAGAAGCCCCCGCCGTTTCACCAACACAGATCAGCGTTTTAACAAAAAGAAAAAGATAAACATATACAAGTGGTGAATTCACAACCGCTGCCCTTAAAGTGCCAAACCGAAGCTTCACACCCCCCCCCCCCCTTTCTCTGTGAAAATTGACGCGCACTGTCGACGAGGTTCTCCTCATCTGGAATTCGAAACTTTTGTAAGGTGACGGCTTGGTAGCTAGTTGGTTAAATTCCAGTATCAAACAGAACAAAAAGCGCACTCGCTCATCCGGGACATCTGCGCAGTTTACGCTGAGCAATAAACGAACTGCGATGCGCTTCAAAGCGCCGAAAACAGTTGCGAAACGCAGCGAGAAATTCCCTAGGAGGCGAACCACGTTTCATCTCGTACGGAAGCATGGAGCCTCTTATATTGGTTTGCCGTATACGTACAGCCGTTCAGGTTAAGTAACGTGAGGGCGCATTTGCCGCAGCAATATAATGCACATGGCGATGCAGAACGCCTACACTTTAAATATGCAGGGCAATGTTTGTGAAATAGGAGTGCCGTTTACGGCACGACCATCAGCTTATCAAAGAGAGATAACAAAGAAGAAGAAGAAACTAAACCGAACTAACCGTGACTTTCACCAAAACAGTGTTAGAAGAAAGGGAGGGCAGAAAATAAGCAGGAATCGAAAGACCCGACGAGGTCTAAAACTGTCGCGCGCAGCGCACTTCCGCCTCGACAAAGAACCAGCACGCGTCACGCGCGAGCCACTCAAAAAATAAAAATAACGCGAAACGATCACAAACACAGCGACGACAAAAACACAAATGAACTAATACAGGCAGCACATACAGCAAGAAGAAAGGAAAGACAACGAACGAGCTGCAGCCTAGACGTAGACCATATGTCTTGGCACGGCGTCAAAGCAGCAGCAGCGGCGGCGCTCATAGACTCGATCCCCCCCACCTCCCCCACAGGCCTGCTGCTCCTCCCACTGCTTGATATATACACCACTCGCGCGCGCGGCGCCCGCCACGGCAGCGTATAAGCAATCGCCGCGACAGGAGTCCCGGTGGGATGGGGGGGCAAGCGGGGGGCACACTGCAAACGACGTTTCCTTCCCGGATCCCGGAAGCGTTCTCGGAAGGAACGGCGCGCCGCTTTTCAAGGCACCGCCGTCCATTTTGGCCAGAACGGACGGCGCGCGCGGACCGCCCAGGCACAAAGGGGGGCCATTCGCTTTGAACTGCGCCCGAAGCGGAGTCAAAAGTGAGACGGGAAGGCGAGACGGCCATCACAGAGGTCCGTCCAAAGCACGGCGCGGGGCTCGCCCGGTGTATAATATAGTCTTATCGGTGAGTCGAGAGAGATAAGAGATAAACGCGCTCGGAGTCGGGCTGTTCGACAGATGTGCGATATGTATCCGGACTCAGCCGTAGAGTGAAAGGGGTGTCTCCTCATTCGAACAATAGTTGGGTACTATCAAACCAACTCATCTGCGGTCCAGCATAAACATCACTAATGCTGTGCACGACTTCGCGTAATGCCTTACAGCTCATTCCGTTCTTTCGTCTATTTTCCTTTTTTCTCTTTTTTTTTCTTTTTTGCTGTGGCCAACGCGATCTCGAAGGCCATGTACTGGTCAATAGGTGGCACGACAGCCGGCAGGCTTTTCTCCCAGAATTTTCTATTGACAACTAATAATAACGACGAAGTAGCAAGAACGAAGGAACGAAGCACAATCTTAGGCGCGACGATCATTCAGAGGAGCAATATTTCAATTTAAATTGTGCAGGTGGAGACGGATACCGAGAACCTATAAAACTCTACAGCAAAACGGTTATAGAATACTAAAACCGTCGCCTACACAATTAAGAAGGGTATTTCGAAGGACTCTGAAAAGAAAAACTCAGATTTCTCGGCGTCGGCGAAGCTCGAAAGCTCGAAGGGATGAGAGCAAACGCCTCCTAGATAGAACAAGGCCGGTACATTTCGATACGTGACGTCACGTTACCTTGCCCGACTGTCAATAGAATCTAACGGGGAGTAGACCACGCAGATTCTAACCTCGCCGCTTTCGTCACGCCAGGCTTGGCAATGAAAATTTCGGTCCAAGCAGAAAGACATCGCAGACCACAGTGCACGGGCATGTTATCTCGGATGCGCTGGGACAGCGCGCTCACCCCGACTCGTTCGGTGGGTGTGCGTTTGCGAGGTGTAACCCCCCAACAAGCAAGTGAAAGAAGGAGACTGGGAGATAAACAAATACAAAGCGGGGGGGTTCGCAGGGTTGACAACCTCGAAAAATAAAGAACGACCTCGGTCCATCGTCCGTCAACGTCTCCCACGAGGCCCACCGAAATCTCGCTTGGCAAAAAGAAAACAAGAAACCGCACTGTTCGCGATCGCACGCATCAGTGGACTCCGAAAGGAGCTGTTCGCTCACCCCCTCGAGAACTTCGACCGACCCCTCAAGACACAACGCCCACATTCAAGACAAGTCGTAGCTACAGCTGCAGCTCTGTGGCGGCGTCAGCGTGCAAAACGAGGCGTTCCTGTAGAGAAGTGCGTCGCGAAAGACCCCACTGACGCGCTTGCCAGCTTAGTGACGCCGAAACGCCGCGATGACTCATTGGCACCGATGCGAAGGAACATTCAGAAGCTGTTTACCATCCTGAAAGAAACCGCAACCAACCTAACATTCCCTCTATAACACTGCAAATGTACCTGCCGGCATCGATTTCCTGCTAAACTTGCATCGTTTCCGTGTCAACCTATCCCTTTCTCAATCTAGTACGATAAACTACGGAATAAATACAGAGAACAGGAACCGCATACGCACGTGGAAGCATCAGGTCCCTACTGAAGTTACTATTCCAGTTCCGCTGGAGTTCCAGTTGCGCTATTCAGTTAGCCTACACGAGCCAGCTAGGGACTGGTGGCGAGACCTTACAAAGAGCTCGAAAAGTGAAACGCCGCGCTCACATGTGTGCAGCGCATTGACCGCCACTCAGGCCGAGCAAACAACTTCTGTGTGCGACATGTACAGACACGCCGAAGCAAACACGTGACCTATCTCCAGCTTCTGCAACAGGGGGGCGGCGGTGTGCGGCACCGGGGGTGGAGGGTAGGGGTGGGGGAAAACGGGACCACCTTTCTCGGGAAGAGGCAAAAAAAAAGGAGAAAAAGGAAGACAGACCGAAAAAAAAAACTAATAACGGCGGGAAAGCGCAGGGGCGTCGCCACCGATGCGCCGCGGTGATAAGCGCAAACAGGAGCGAGACTACGAGGAAAGCGAGACGAAGAGCGGGGGGGGGGGGGGGGGGGGGGGGGGAGGCTGGGCGTCGCAATGTCGCGCCATGCATCGCCGAGGCAAGGACGCCTTCCAAATTGGATTTCGCTTTCATTAACAACCGTCAGTTCTCGGAAACGGCGAAACCACTGCCGCACTGCGCGAAGGCGACAGCCAGGGACAGGACTGCGGCCAAGCGGAGCTTGGTAAATTACGTCCCAATAAATTTGCACTGCGAGGTCTACAACACTGCTTGCTATTCCGGTTCTACCAACTAGAAGGAAAAAGCGGACAGAACACCGTGTCGGAATGTTGCTCGGATGTCACTGGTCACGCTCGTTCTATTTTATTTATTTTTTTCTTTAGGTTCAGAATACCACGTTCATCTGCTAAGTGAGCTGACGCAATCTATACCGTCGAAGCATTCGTTCTCCCTAAGATCCTGGGCGAATAGTGTTTAGCCCAGCAGCTGTTTTCAAGAAAGAAAGCAATGATTTTTCTCGGAAAAGAAAGCGACTTCTTCCAAAGCCAGACAGAACACGTCATGGAACACTGGGCCGATGGAAGCAGTGACGTCTAGAACGCTGCCGCGCGAAGTCGTCGACACCACCAACAACATCGCGACTCGAGGCCCTTGTCTCCACAGGGCGCACAGGTGGGGGCATACAACTGACAGCTCACGGCTGGCGAGGGCCCCTTCTTGAGGCGGCTGTCGCACTCGGCAGCGACCGCAACAGCAGAAAGAAAGCAGCAAACAAAATAGGAGTGGGGGATGGGGGATGGGGGGGGGGGGCTGACGGCCTCCGAGCGACGGCTCCGAAAAGCGCCGCACGGCATTCCAAGCGCCTCGCCACCGTCGCCCGGAGAGATAGTCTCGGAGGGCGACCCCCGAGACGACACAACACGGACGGACGCCCACGGGAAAAAGGACTGGTTTCTCTCTGGGTGGCTGAACCTGCAGGAAACGCCGCCGGGCCACTGCGCCCCGCCGAGGAGTCGCCGTTCCTTGGGTCGAAAAGGGGGAATGGGGGGGGGGGGGGGGTTGCACTCAGCCGGCCGGCACGGCGGGCGCCTATAGCAACAAGGAGGAACGCCCACTACACCGCTGGCCCCCTGGTCTCATCGCCGGACCAAGAATGCCACAGCCAACCTCCCTTTTCTTATTCGCCCACCGCGAGGAGGGAGAAACTCAGGCAGACGAGCCCTCCCCCCACCCCCCAGCAACCGACAACATAACAGCTAGCCTGGACTCAGTAGCCTCCTTGTCTGCGTGACGACTTTCTGTTAAAGCGAGTGGAGCGTGGTTCCCCTCGAAGAAAAACAGTGCGGGTGCTTTACGCGCAGCTACGGTGAGCGCAGCGAGGGTGAACGCGACTGAAGTGGCTCCGCAGAAAGTGTGGAAGTGTGGGACCCAACAGAGCTGTTTAAACCCCAACAGCAGTGCTAACGGGAATGAGAAAATTCGACGGGCCAGCAAACAAACAACGCTATCCAAGTGAACCAGGGCGAACGCGCTCGCTGCAGCCAACTAAACAACGAGTAGTAAAAGAGAACGATCTGACAATTTTACTTGGACAATCACAGGAGGTAGGCTATTGGCGATATTCCATAAAAGATTAGTAGTATGCCCGTAGTTGTAAACTATCAGAATGTTTGGCCGTAAGTCTACATACAGCCTGTCATATGCCGTCACAGGCAAAGGGGACAATGCAAACGCCAGCTGCGATACAATGCTCGAAAAAAAGAAGCATAACGGAAAAAAAAAAGGGAATGAGGACGACAAAGGATGCCACGTGAATGATGTCAACGGGACTCATCGGAATGCCTTTCTCTTTAGAACGCGCGCGTCAGACGAAAAGAAAGCAGAAGCGGCCGACACGTTTGCTCTGCAGCTGTGGAGGCATTTATAATTGTTTCAAGATTTTCCTAAGTTCTTCATGCGTTATTTTTATTCCTTTCTTACTGACAATTCTACTAATTTTAGTAGGAACTCCATTTTGCCTAAACCAAATCTTGGCCAACCCCCCAGTGGGTATGCGCCATCATAAAAAGAAAACGAAACTTACGCGCATGGATTTCGAGCAGTTCATTCACATCGACTTTTCTAAGGTTTTGGTGGGCAGCTGAGCCACTTGGTCATCCCTACGTATAACGCCTTCAGACGCATCTAGTTCGCGTTTTAGTTCGAGAGCAAGAAAAGAGCAACGAAAACGCGGGCTCCTCTAAACTACTGTTGAAAAATCTCCATAAGGAGGAGCGGAGAGGCCGTTCTGTTGTACATGAAGTTTCAGGCATCGCAAAGGCGACGAGGTAAAAAGAAAAAAGAAAAAAAAAAGATAGAAAGAATACCTGCCTCTATTTTACCCTGTGAAAGTGGATGTATAGTGAAGCTGGTGCGGACGTTAGAGAATTATCAATGCCCCAAGTATACGTTAGACGACGTTACAGAAGTACCACCCCTACAAGCGACGTACATCATGAGCGCACACGCAAGTGCAGCATATATACTCATTCTGCTAGGCCGTCTGCCAAGCTATATATATATATATATATATATATATATATATATATATATATATATATATATATATATATATATATTCGAGAAAACATACTGTTACGCGGAAACACAAGCTCCTTTTCCAGCTGCCGTTTTTGGGGTGAGCACGCCACGAAAAGTCCCTACCAACCAGAGGCTAACACCTTCGCTCTAAAACTGAGTTCTACATCACTGACTATGAAATAGAGCTATCGCTTCCAACATAGACACTCGGCCCACTTGCGTTCGGCTGTTGCCATACGTGCAGGTGTACTTAACGGACGACCCACCAGACGCGTACTGCCGTTGTTACTTTCGCCTCAGACTTAAATTAATCGCAAATCGTACAACCCAAGCCTCCCGCCTTCAAATGCGCATACCCTGCGCACGTGCTTTAAATCTCTGCATCCTGCCGCGTTCTCCTCGGCCTTCACCGAATAATTTCGGTTACCTCCTTCCGAGACTGCCACACTCGAACGCTCCTCGCATTCCGGCTAGGTTTCTGCGCCCACGCGGTCGGACGCGCCCATGCGTAGCGAAGAGACACGCTTGGTGCTGCGGGAATACGGAGAGTGATGGGCGTGGTCGCACAGCGAAAGTGAAATTCATGTCACCTTCGCGCTCACGGCTGAGGAAGGTCGTGTCGATCCCTCGTGGCAGCGAGTTCCTCGAGCGGCACCCTCAACCCCCCCGTACGTTACACGCACACACACGAGAACGACGGATCGGCAATTTATCCAGTGCAAAACTATACTATCAAAGAGTTTCGGCTGCCCGCGTGGGCACAGATGCGGACACTATATGGTACACACGCTGAGCTGCTGGCACCGCGACTACTGCTCGTGCTTTGCTTTTGGCTTCCCCCTGTCCTTGCATTTTCACGTTTGTACTTGAAAGCTGCCTCGCCTCTGTGGCGTCGCACACGTCTTTCGTGCCGACAGGCCATGTGACATTTGACAACTGGGCTTTTCGAGCGATGCGACAGCAAATGAATGTTACAAATCAGTAAACAATTCCCTGCTTTTTTTTTTCTTTACTTGCCGAGCTCACGGTGCCCCGAATATACAGTGGCCAAGCGTTACCACCGCCAGCGAACTGGACACGCACCTGGGGTATACAAACGATTCGCAACTAACGGAAAATGCAAAACAATTGTGACTGCAGTTTCCGTAAAAAGGCAACTGTTCCGCTTTTAAACAACGATTGCTACACGCGATACTGTATAGGACCAGTCAGCAATCTGAAAACTGACAAGTGTACGGGGAGACACTCGATGCTCGCTCAAGCGCAGGAGGTTCGAAGCTTATATTACCTGCAATTGTTAGCGACTACCTTTACGTAACAAAAAAAAAGGGGGGGGGGGGCAGGCAAGCCCAATGAGAAACGGAAGGAGGTCTTCGGTTTCTCACTGGGTTTGCCTTTTCTTTCTTGGTGGGGGAGGGGGGGGGGGAGTTGCGCGCATAATGGATGATTTGGTCTCAAATTCGCAACGAACACGTGACTAATGCATGCGGGCCTGATTTTCGCAGCCGATCTAGATGATACCGCACGGAAGATCAGGTATAGCTGATGCCTAAGTGAACAATAGCGTTATGTCCGTCACTTTATTCGATGCACCGACGGACCACACACAACGATACCCGTAAGCGTACCACTCTCCCTGTCCTTCCAACGCCTGAATACAGAATTTTCACAGCGCCTCCGTACTGACGACGTGGGATATGCCTAATTAGCTGCTTGCGTATCTATTTCAGTTAATCAGTGATCCGCTGCATAGTACAAGTTACATAAGACGAAAATCTCCTTCAAGATACGGTCAATATCGCAGTTGTAAGACAGCTCGCGCTAAAGCAAGCGACAAAGACAAAGCCGGGGAGCACTCACCCAATTGGCCCGTTTGGAAAATCCTGCGAGGAAACGAGAAAAGAAAAGCGTTAGCCATGAAGAACGGTATATATATATATATATATATATATATATATATATATATATATATATATATATATATATATATATATATATATATATATATGCACATAAATATATGTGCATATATATATAGGCACCAGCAACGTTACAGGACAAAGAAGGTCGGCCTGAAACAGAAGCAGGGCCACACGCGTCAAGACTAAAGATATTAATGCCGTCATCTATATTCTCCTCAGCAGGATTTATTTTCAGTAAGAAAAGATTGACGCTAGTGAATACGAAATGCTTCAGAATTACACCCACGCGGAAATGCCGAACAGATGAGACGGCGATAACATCGACCATGACGAGCATGAGAACCCAGAAAGCAAGGAACAAAACGACAACTTCGAGCACAAGCGGCACAGATGCAGACCAGCGGGTCGCGCAACCATCGCAACGGCAGCAGTAAAAGAGAGGCACGCGAGCGAGCCCGAGGCGCGTCGACGCGGGACATTAGTCGCCGACGCTGTCAGTCAGTCAGCAGGCCGGCGCGCGACACGGCGTTTTGAGGAGACACGCAGCCTGGGTGGCGCACGCTCGAAGGCGGGGAGGGGAGCAGCTCGCGAAGACGACCAGAGAAAAAAAAAAAAAAAAAAGCAAGAGCAGGCAATGGGGAGTCGACCGAGGAGGACTCCTGCAGACAACGAGCGGTAATTTGGCAGAAGAGAGACGCGAATCGGAGGAAGATGGGGGTGGGGGGGGGGGGGGGGCTGCGAGTAGGAATTCCTGAAATATCTGGAGGGTCCCGTTGGGGGAGAGAGGCGTTCCCCGCGCACCGTTAGCGCTGAGCGAGGAACGGCGCGGGGTGAAAAAAAAAAAAAGTACGGCCTCCAGTCGCTTTACGACGACGACGGAGACGAACGCCGAGGAAACAACGAAGGATGGAGCGCAGAACGGTACGGGCGCGCACACACACGTACCCGGTTCACTGCTGCGCGTTATGTACAGGACGACGTGGTCGCCGTCGATCCTGGGTTCTTCAGTTCGCCCAGACGGCGCCAGTAGATACCCGAAACGACGGCTGCCTTCTGCCGCCCGAAAGCGGGCATGTGACAAATCAATGAAAAAAAAAAAAAAGAACGCTACTAAAGAGAAAACGCGCGCTCATGCGGCTTGCGCAGAGCAGAGCGAGAGGCGTGGAAGGACACGTCGCGTGTAGGTGACGACACGCCTTCTCTGAGAAAGTGGCACGTAAGACAGTAGAATGAAGGACAGAGAGAGAACGACAAAGCTGGGAAAACATGTCCACCGCAAACACGCACATTCGCGTAAAAAAGGAAAGGAAAGAAAAGAAAAGAACTGCGCATCGCCAGTCAGCCGATGCGCTCTATTCAGGGACTGTAAATGGTTCATTCGTTCCAGTAGTCTATTCTCTCTCTCTGCCCCTTTTTAAAAAAACGGAATATGCATAGTGCACGACCGATACAAAACGTATACACAAAGCACACCGCAACACTCAAACTAAAGTATCTCATTCAGACCAGCGTCTCTGCGGAAGGCTAAAAAGAAAAAGGAAAAGAAAGAAAACTTTTCGTTGCGCGAGATCCACAGGCAGCGTTAGGCCATTGACAAATGAAGTGTCTTAACTCGAGGGATGAGAATCCTTGATGGAGGCTCATTGCGGATATTAAGGCTGCTCTAATTAGTGTAAATAACCTGCAAGCACTGTCGCGGACTCGCCTACCGCTGGCTTCGAGCGCCCATGGCAGAGCGCGCGCCAGTGGCGCCTCGGTATACACGGCGGGGAGCGGTGCACAGACGCCGAGGCGCCCTACACGGGGCTCGGCGTGCTCGAACACGCGGTGATCGGTCGGCGCTCGACGTGTGTACAGCTACAAGAAAGGAAGCAGTGCGACCGCACAACGCTTGAAGTCACGCGTGGCACACGGAATTATCGAATCGGCCATTCTACTCGACGCGCGTAGCCCTTCAGCAGCGCATCGAAGCAACCGCGCACGGCTGAAAGCCAGCTTTATTCGACGAGCAAGAAAAGAGCCACCGACGGGCTGCCCTAGCGGAGACGTGACGAATGCGTCGGGGAGAAGCGGATGCAGGCAACTCGAGAACAGAGGGCGAGGAGGAAGACGTTGCGGGAAAGCAAGACATGCCAGATAGGTGCGCGAGGAGGAGGAGGAAAAGAAAAAAGAAACAACAGCGCGCTGCAATCCGGATTCTTGCGGACATCACGTCAGGCTGCCCACGGAGACACAAAACACGCGGCAGGAGGACGGCAAGGCGAGCCGCGAACAAGGCGCCAGCAGCGACAAGCGAGGAGCGCATCCGCTTGCCGCGAAGTGCGTATACGTTTGGTCAGCACAACGGGATTCGATGGCCGCGCGGCAAGGCACCCACACGAGAACTCCTTCGTCGATTTCTACGTGTTTTACTATATATGAACGAAATAGAAAGAAAAGGAAGGAGAATAATAAAAAGCTATAGGTGCGCTTTTTCAACGGATCTGCGACGTGCGAGGAGGGGTACAAAATCATTTCTAGCCTATACTTTCTTTCGGTGCGAGGCGAGTGTCTCCCTGGATGACGCCCAGTCACTAAAGCACATGCACAACGCGCAGACATGCTTCACTTCGTGCGCACTCAACGAGAGAACCACTCTGAACGCATTATAACCAGGCGAGTTTGCAAGATTGGAATACCACGTAGATGCTATTCCAATCCTATAAGCCTTTCGGCACCAAACCCGCGCTGTCATCGAGAAGCCCGCCCACCTAGAGAAGACAATGCATAATATCCATTTAAAGGTATCGTTCCACGCTACCGGCGGTAAACATTTGTGAAAGGAGCTGCACTGGGTTATCCCTGGGTTTATCACTGGGTTAATCCCAACGGTTCATTAAACGACCGCTTGGTAGGCTGCCGGATCATCGGTACACAGTTGCTGCTTGTGTTCGGCTGCACGAGCCTGTTCTTGTGCCCGGTCTGCAGCAGCGGCACGGCGAAGAGGAGTTCGTTCCCGGTTTTGCTCGCGGCGTTGAAGATCGAGAGTTGCCTGCTCCTCAGGAGTACGTGTGCGCGAGGCCTACCCATACCCATTTCGGAGCCGGAGAGAGAGATAAAAACATCTTTATTATTAATACTTGAACAGCGAGAGCAATGTGGGAGGAACCCTCAGTCCAGGGTCCCTAAGATGATTCCGGCAGGAGAGAAACTGTTGCTTGCGCGCTCGGCTGCGACGGAGAGAGCAACGACGTCAATACTAGCGCACCTAGCCCGACACCGCCTGGATAGCACAAGGCCTATTCACACCGATCCATGACGTCATGCTACCAAGCTCGACTGCCACAGAATCTAATGGGGATGATCCCAAGTAGGCAACAGTGACTTTGACGTCACTGCTTTCATCACGCCAGCCTAGACAATGGAAATTTCAGGCCAGGTAGCATCACGTCATGAATCGGAGTTAACAGCCCTTGTGGCTGTCTAGATGGTGTTGGCTAACAGCGCGCCTCTTTCTCTCTTCCTTTTTCTTTTTTTGGAGGGGGGGGGTTCACGCGTCCGCATGAGGTTGCGCGCTGAAGGAGTTTTCGGCGTACAGGCGACTGACAGACGGGACGAGGCGGCTGGCCATATACAGCTTCGTTGTAAAAATTCGAGGAAACCTAAGCACTCCTTATGATTTGTGAATGTGAAAGCATTAATGTCCTACTGAACGCCGCTGAGCGGGCATTCGAATTGTGAACTCCTCGCCGGCAAGCGAGCGCGTTGAGACGCTTGGCGCGTTTTGATTTGGCCTTAGCGAGGCGCAGTTGGAACGAAGGAGAGAGCATGCCCGGAAAGAAACGCGCGGATAATGTAGGCTCCCGAGAGCGAGAGCGAGGGTGACGTGGCGTCGCGCCGATGCGCGCTCGCCTCACGCAACACCTGGCGCGCAACGGCGAAGCAGGCGCACCATTTCGCCCGCTTTGCTCCGTGGAGGCACGCTCGTGGCGAGGCGTCGCAGTCAACGGGAATCTACCAACCGCTACGCTGCTACAGACGACAGACGCCAGCTCTTTCGCTCAATGGGCCATTTCAGGCTTTCGCCTTAAAAAAAAAAGTAAAAAGAAAGTATGCCCAAGTCCGGGCCTCTCGCACTTGTGAGCAGCGCGGTGTCGAAAGGACTCGCGGCATCCTCGACAGATGCACAAGCGACACTCGCTATAGCCCTTGCGAAACAGCGGCCGCTTTTGTATCGTGAGGTTCAACAGAAGCGCGTGCTCGCAAAGAGCGCGAAGCACGCGGCCCTGACCGAGTGGTGGACGTTCTTGGAATGGAGGCCGGTGCTGCGAGGCGAGCGAAGCCTGCGCCTGAATCATCGCCCGGAGAGAACGAAGCGATGCGTGTCGCTGACGCACAGGCGGCATGATCGGCTCGCCTCGTGCGAGTCGCCTGATCTGCGTACCGCCGTTTGTATAGTCATTCGCTTGTTTGCGGACGCGCGTAACCCTGGTTGTCGAGTGAGCGTCGATAGCTCATACTTCCACGTACGCGCACGCATTCTTCGTTAACATTAAATGTTTCCGTTTCTCCATGATCCGAAAGAGGTGAGAAAAGACGGCATTTTAATAATATGGACACGATTGCCGGTGTATGTAACACACTGCACGCAGGTCTACCTACGAAGGTGGGAAAGCAACATAAATATGTAAAGTAGAAAAACGAGTGTGGGGAAAACAATACACCGAAGTGAGAATCGCAGCGAGGCAAAACGTGAGATTCACAACGTTCTGACAAGAAATAATTGAGATATTAGCATCGAGGCAGCAAGTAATACTGACGCTTTTCGAGGTCGATAATACACATGAAATACGAGAAGAAGAAAACCAAGCTTTAACACTGCTTAAAAAGTGCCAAGCACGAGAGCCACACCGCTTCTGAGCGTCACATGCAGCAGCACAAAAGACGCTCGTTACAAAACGCTCGTTGTTCGATATTACGCGGCACACACTCCAGCAATACACGCCCCACCGTTTCCAAAACTGCGCGACACACCTTCGGGCGCCAGCACACTGTCGCTTACAAACTTCGTTCGTGCCGTTTCTCTCTCGCCAATTAATCCCACCTCCGCATACGATTAAACCGACTCGCCAAAACTTCGCGAGTTCTAAATGCTCGCTAAGTGTCGACACATCATTTATGCCTGCTCGAAGGGGGAGCAGCGGGTCATTTGCCATCGACCCATTTCCAGCAGACTCTCCCCTCTCGCGCGTATGCGACTGCGAAGGAAGAACGGGTGTTGGTGTGGCACGCACACACTTGCGCGAAGAGGCAGAAGGAAAAAACACGCGCGGCGTATAGGAAAGGTCGCCCCCTTTTTTTCTTACCGTGACAAAAACGGCAGCGACACCCAGAGCAAGGCCACACCAGAAGAAGAAGAAGAAGACGCGAGATCGCCGTTCGATATCGATCGCCCAAAGTACGAAGCGTACAAGAGGGTACGGGAGGGGAGGTGGTGGGTATAGATTCCGGCGCCCGATATCGGCCACGCGGTGTGGCGGGAGCGCGCGTGCGACCGAGCGGCACTTCCAGTCGATCGCGCACCGCTGCGTAGCCGGACGAGCGGCAGCTGAGCGAAGCGGCGCGAATCGCTGCCCCGCCGCGGTCCAGCGGAAAGAAAGGCCGTGGCCGTTGTCTCTCTCTCCTCTCTTCGGGAGAAGCCGGGGCCCAACGAGAATACTACGAAACCAGCCCCCCCGCGCGAACACGCGCGCGGACGGCAGTCGTCATTGCGTGCATCCGGTCCCTCTGCCCAGTCCGCGCGGGGCGTGCATTTGTGTAGGGGGTTTACCCAGACGTCCTGCACCGGCAACAACGGGCGGCCGGTGCCCCGGAGGTCTCGGAGTTCCCTCGGCAACAACAGCACTTTATGAACGAAGACCGAAGAGTTGGCAAACACGACACTTAGAGAGAGAGAGAGAGAGAAAAGGAGAAAGGCAGGGAGGTTACTGAGAAGAGAAAAGTCTGCTTTGCTACCCTACACTGGGGAACGGGTAACGTAGAAAGATAAGAAGTAGAGCGATCGAAATCAAGAAAGAGGCTCATAGAAAGATTGAGATGGCACTGAAGTGAATGCAGCGCAAAACTGCAGAAACCCATAGCTGACCTGACGACAAGTCACCTTGTCGAAACGTTGGCATTAGCGGCATTCCTTGTTCTACCATGCGCTGTTAATCACGAAGCAGAGAGAGAGAGATCGCGATCACCACATATCATCAAAACACAGGACCGCGCGTAACACAATGAACACGTATTCAGGCTACAGCCGTTTTGTGCAGGTCTGTTGTCCGTAAAAACTGTAGCAGCGTTTCCGTCGTCCTTTGTGCGATTGCTCATGAGGTCGACACTAAAATTAGTTTGCCCTTAGAACGGTCCGTGATCAAAGCGATGGTCGGTGTACGCTTGTAGTATGGACTCCGCCGACGCGAAAACACCCTACTTTGTCGGCCTATGCACGAGTGCACTTTGCAAAGTCTTTTAATGACCGGAAAGACGACGTGTGACGAGTGTTTGTGTGACGTGTGGCGAGGAGATCCGTCAACACGTCCCTTCAAATAACTTAAAAAGTAAGTTTTAATATTTTCGAGACTTTTCCCCAATGAACTGCTGCGAGCATAGACACTTCAAATAGTAAGTAGGCTTTCCGTCGAGCCAGGGTAAAGGGAGCCCTCAAAAATCGGTTATCGGTCCCTTGAAGCTCAACCCGGCAAAACATTTTTCTCGAGCGAGATCCAATCGTTTTGTTAAAGTTTTTATTCTCTAACGAATTCTACCACACATTTTCCGTCAAGCACACCGGTATTTCAACAAGTACTGATGCCACTGTCCAGAACACTATGCGCGAATGCAATTCGCAAATCTAGTTCGCCGCTATACCGCAAACCGCGATATCACACTGCCATTCCGCGCATAAGCCTGAAAGGCGACTACCGCGACCCGATTTACCCAATGGACCGAAAAAGGCGACACGGCCGCGCGAGATGAACGCCCACTTCACACCACCTTCCTGCTATATTTTTCAGTACGGGACCTCGTTCGGGGGCACACTAGAAACGGAATAGGCAAAACGCCGCCGCCTAAAGCGACGCGTCGCAGTGACCCGAACAGCGCAGTAAGTACCGCAGACCGGCTCACCGGCAAGGACACTCAGAACTGAGATCGAGGCTTAGGGCAAGGGCAGCATCGCTCAGGAGATGAGCCCGTGCGTACTCCCTCCTCCTCCTCTTCCTCCTCCTCCGTCGTCGTCAGCGCGACGGGCGCAGAGCCGCGGGAGAGACGACCGACCAAGCAGCACACGCTCTCCGAGCACACACGCGGCGTCGTCGGAACACATACGCGACCCTCCCGGAGGATTTGGTCGAACGAGGCCTCTATACACTCGATGATTCCGCTCCGGCTGCCTCCTAGTGCGCGCGTAATCGGATTACCGTTGGTTGCTCATTAGTGTGCTCGGCGAGAACCGTAGTTTGCTCTCTCGACCGCCTCCCCAGCTCTCTCTCTCTCTTCTACGTGCGTGTATATTTGCGAACATGTGATACAATATCGTTTAATCTCCGGATTATCTCCGGCGGAGTTCAGGTTTGCTAGACCGCCGCGCTGACTCACGCGGGACGAGGCGGACGGCCAGTTAGGCGAAAAAAAAAAAAAAAAAAGAACACAGCAAAGCGAGAGCCCACACACCAAATTGGGATCCAAAGTTATAATCTCGTGTCTGCTTCCACAAGCAGAACGCGAATATTCTGTGAAACATACGCAAGAGAACTGGAGGAAAATAAAGAAGGCAAGCGAGGAAGAACTAGACAAGTAAACTAAATCTATCAATACCAAACGATGGCTTGTATAAGCAACACATGCCTATTTTCTTTATTTTTCTTCTGAAACTAAACAATACCGAGAACACTAAGTTCTCTGCGTGGAACTCCAGCTGACATCTGTTATCTGTTTGTTGTCGCTCTCCCGATGTATTCAGAGCTTTGAGCAAGCATACACATGCAGTGTACGTCGCGATGTGCAAAGGGCGCGTCGGAAGCGTTCCCTTGCACTGTGTAGGGGTAGGGATGAAATAAGATGCGTCACGCGCCCCAGTGCCACGGCTAGAGGGACAGGCAACAAGAATTCGACATGATAAAGTCCCGGCTCACTAAAGCAGACGGTGAGCTACCGAAGAGAGAGGCAGAGAGTAAAACGAAGCCGCTAAACTGGCAGTCGAGAACGAAAAGAAAACTGTCGGAAAGTACACCGAATGCGGTTAAACTAAGAGGAGTTGTCCTACGACGCAGGGACCCAGGCAAGCGAGGAGTCGTCATCATCGCTCACTAGCAGCTAGACAGCACAAAGAGAGAGAGAGAGAGAAGCGTTTATTAAAAACCGCGGGGCCAAAAGAGACAGCGTCAGGGAGTAGACGAGGAGTCATGCCGCAGAAAATATGGCCTTCCGTTGCCACAACCATTAGGAGAGAGACCGATAGAGAAAGGAAAAAAAAAAAAAAAAAGCGGGGGTGCGGGAAGGCGGGAAGCGGGCCCGCAGTGGGCGCCGCTTTCATCGCCCGCTGCACACAAGCGTGGACAATCCTCGCGCAGCGGCGCGACTTGGCCGGAGAACGCCATTTTGCGACACGCCCGAACGAACAGGCGCGCGTGCGGGCGAACGGGAAGCGCGATTCGGACGTGGCTTGACGGCGGCGACCGTACGCATACGCAAACCCACAAGCGCTGTGCACGCTCCCTTCTCGACTCCCACACAAGGCCATGATCTATTCGCGCGGGGCCCCTATGTCCCGCTTCTTCTGCTCGGAAGAACTCGGGGGCCCGCTATAGACCATAGCTTTTGCACTTTTCTATACGCTCGCGCGTTTTCGAGACGAAGCGCGCTATAGAATAAATCTGCACGCCACAGCTCCCGCGACTGAACAGTTCGGCGGACGAGAGGAAAAGCGCTTGTTTAAATCTCGTTTCTTGCACCTCGACTGCATGATCTATGCACGGAGTTAAGGCTGCTTTGGTTCCGCAGGCTTAAGAAAGAAGTCGCAAGCACCAGCAAGGACTTTGATGACGCAATGACAGCAGTCTCCAGAGTTGGCATGCGTGTGTCGTCCTACACAAAGCATTCGGTGTCTCGTCCGCGCCTTTACGGAACGTAATGCTATGCGATATAGCTGTCTCGATATCAATGAAACGGGGTCACATGAGAGTACACAGAGAAAAGAAAGAAAGAAATGTTGACGAGCAGACGCGGGCACTAATAGAGGGAAATGGACGACACAAACTTCGTTACATTCTATGCACACTCCTGTACCTGTCTGTACGCCTACTCTATTTAATCAGCAATCCTATATACCAACAAGCTGTGGCTCTAGACACCGAAATTGACATCCAGGAATGTTTGCATCATGCTTAAATACAGCCGAACGCCTTCATAACAATGTACTCGGCGACTCCGAAACAATTCGGTATACAGGTCACTTCGTTGTATAAGCCTTCCGCACACCGCACAGCTCACAATAGAGCTGGGACAGAATTATCCCTTCGTTATCAAGGTCACTTTGTTTTAGAGATGTTCGTTGTAAATGCGTTCGACTGTAACCTGTTCTTCGTCATTCTCTGAAGGATCACAAAATTTAGGCGTGTTCTAAGGTCAAACCTACTCTGACTCACACGCTCGTAGAGTGATCCCAGAGGTCCCGACAGACAAAAATACCACCCTAAACAAGGCGGCGATCAACATTCTCTCTCCCCACAAGAATGAAACCTTTTGCATTCGGCCTCTTCCCAGCTCTGCGGTCGCTTGGCGCGGCACAATGAAGTATAACCTATCTGCGGAGCCCCACACGGACTGCGCTTCTATACGGACGTGACTGCATGGCGCGATCATTCTTCGTAGGCGCAAATACAGCGCCGCCCGTACGCTGCAGCTAACATGATACGCAGGCAGTGCCCGCAAAGCAGTGCGAGAAAAACAACGGTCAAAACGAAACCAGCGCCTCCGCAAGGCGGGAAAAGCGACTTTCCCTTTTAAGCCGGGCTCAATGGCGCGCGGACACTGCGTAGGGGTTTCAGGGCTCCCTCAGCGGGCCGGGCGCAAAAACAAACGGCCCGCATTTTTTTTTTTAAATTTCTTTTCGACGGCAGCGCGCGCTTTCTAAATGGAAACAAATCGTCGGAAGTCTAAACGCCCGCGCGTGCGCGAGCACGGACACTGGCGAGTAGAGGCAACGGCCTGCTTATAATGAGAAAAATAGCCTCCTTCGCTGGCGAAAGCTGTGAAAAAAAGAAAAACGAGAAGAGCGACCGCCTAGCGCGGATAAGGGGCGGGGGTGGGTCCAGTTTATTCCGAAGCGAACGACGAGGGAAAAGGGGTGGCTGGCTGCCGCCGTCTCATTCGCGAGGACGACGATCCCGCGGGCCCCATTTTAAACCCACGGCCCACGACGCCGCTCTAGCTTCTGAAGCAGAGCGCGCGCGCTCCACGCTTGTCTGTCTTCATGGATGGGCCGCCGCCCGACTTGAGAGAAGCAACCGCTTGTTTTTGTAGAATGAGAAGGGGTCAGAGATCGACGACAACACAGGCAGGAGTGTACGCCACGTTTAGACACACGCGGCGTATGTACGGCACCGTGTGCCCCGCACGTGGTCATGTAAGATGGGTGAACACGTGGGAAATCTTGAAAACTGCTCGCATGCGATGTTCGGACAGGACTAGTGACACATGTCGGATCGCAACTGAATCTCGGCGTGTCTAACGCACATAGCTACACATACGCGGTTCGACTCCTTTCAAAAAGAATAGGCTACGAGAGAACCTACTCTAGCAAGAAAACTCGGAACGAGCGTGTCGAGTCGGAAGTCGGGCTTTACGTGCATTTTGCAGAGCCGGTCGATTACCAACCAGCGACAATATAGCTCGCTCCTCGGCGCGAACTAAGGCGCGTGTTGTTGCATAACACTCGAACCGGAATCAGACCGAAGAAATCGAATCCGCGACCTCGTCCTCGAATCATCTGCCGAGCCATCAAAGGTCCGCACCACCCCATTTCGTTCTTCGAAGACTAGCAAACAACGTGGCCTTTCCTTCCCGGCAGCCGCCTTCACGATGAAAGCACGATCGGCCAAGCGCGCGTGTGCGTCTTGGGTTCGCCGATGGCGTGCGCGATCAACGGCTCCCCCCCCCCCCCTCTCTGTTTGGTTTGGAAAGCAGTTACAACGATGCGGCGCACACCGGGTCCACGAGGCGGGCAACGCGAACGCCTCAACAGCGAGAGCGCCCAACGCATTTAACGCGCATTCGCGTCCCATTAGCCCACTTCAACCGAGACACACAAATGCACGCAAAAGGCTGAGAGAAACGAGCAAGGCACGGAGACAAAATCGATGCTTTTCAGGACTAAGCTCTGAATGAACGCCGCGATCAAAAACGTGTTATCGCACATCGCCATGGTGCTAAAAAAGAACAGAGAACAAAGTTACGCACGCGTTTTTCGTCAACAATTTCCTTTTCTCCTTTCTTATCTCTCTCGTGTGTGTGTGTGTGTGTGTGTGTGTGTGTGTGTGTGTGTGTGTGTGTGTGTGTGTGTGTGTGTGTGTGTGTGTGTGTGTGTGTGTGTGTGTGTGTGTGTGTGTGTGTGTGTGTGTGTGTGTGTGTGTGTGTGTGTGTGTGTGTGTGTGTGTGTGTGTGTGTGTGTGTGTGTGTGTGTGTGTGTGTGTGTGTGTGTGTGTGTGTGTGTGTGTGTGTGTGTGTGTGTGTGTGTGTGTGTGTGTGTGTGTGTGTGTGTGTGTGTGTGTGTGTGTGTGTGTGTGTGTGTGTGTGTGTGTGTGTGTGTGTGTGTGTGTGTGTGTGTGTGTGTGTGTGTGTGTGTGTGTGTGTGTGTGTGTGTGTGTGTGTGTGTGTGTGTGTGTGTGTGTGTGTGTGTGTGTGTGTGTGTGTGTGTGTGTGTGTGTGTGTGTGTGTGTGTGTGTGTGTGTGTGTGTGTGTGTGTGTGTGTGTGTGTGTGTGTGTGTGTGTGTGTGTGTGTGTGTGTGTGTGTGTGTGTGTGTGTGTGTGTGTGTGTGTGTGTGTGTGTGTGTGTGTGTGTGTGTGTGTGTGTGTGTCGCGCCCATTTTCGTATGCGCGTGTGGCGCCAGAGCGGAGCGGAAATTTGGCGAAGTTATTAGCGCGCGCTCCAGCAAGCCCCCGGGGCGCGCGCGTATGTACACGACGCGCGCGCGCGATCTGGGCAGCCGCCGCAGCAACAATGGGCCATGAGCGCGCCGGCGGGCGACCCAAATTGCCGCGCCAAACGTGCCGGTCGCAATCTCCGCGAGCAGCTTGGAGCTCCGCTTTTTAGGCGCCACTGCAACTTGCGCCTAGGCTCGGCCTAGCACAATGGAGGCCTTTAGAGCAGTCGCCTGCAAGGAAGCGCACGAATCGATTTTGTCCCCTTTCTTCCAAAATTCGGCGAAAACGGCACGCGAGATCGCGCTTAGACTGCATTGCGCTTCGCTTTGGATGCTGCGTGCTATAGTTTCAGCGGTGCGAGAGGTTAGTTCACATTTGATGCTCGTCCTACAACAACTCCCCTTCTCCCAAACTCCACCCCTTAACCTTGGAGTCCCATGGCTGCACGCATCATACGAATTTATTTCTTTCTTCTTTTTTTTTAAATACCGGCGCGTTTGTCTCCTATCACAAGTGACGCTAAAGAAAACTAATGCAGATTTGTTTCCCGAAGTAGCGTTCGAGATTATGAGATACACGGTCGCGAAGGGCTCCAGATCAATTTGGTAGCACAGTTTTCGTTGCTTTTCATTACCTATTGTCACTAGACACGGGCGTTAGCAGTCCACCAGAATGAAGAGACAGAGAGAGAGGCGGGGTGGGGGGTGGGGGGAAGGCTGCCACGCCTAGGTTCCGAGCCTGCGACGTCCTGCTCAGCACCAGAATGTCAGAGTAATTTAGTCAACACATAGGGTCAGGTGCGATAAGCAGTTCTCAAACAGAGCTAAAGCTTTCTTTCTTTCTTTTTTCGTAACACCGACGTCGTCAAAACGGTGACTTTTCGCTTGTGCCGATGGACTTCGTACGTTACTGCATCGCAGTAGCTTTCAAAATGAACTGCGACGTACGTTTTGGACATACGAAGAACTTGCAAATACGTTAGTTTGTAGTATCGACGTGCTTGAACAAAAGAGGAGGGGGGGGGAAACTGTACGACATTTTAGATTTATTGCGTGTATACACTACATCTAGAGACGTGACCTTTCGTTATAGCGCGCTCCTATAATGCCGCAGACATCTTCGGTTTAAAATGTCAACACGCCGCCTACAACAACAACAAAGAGAACTGGGCAAACGAAAACGGGCAACGGAAGTGAGAAGAACGACCCATACGCCTCGGCTGGCGCTGCCTCATTGTGCACGAAGGCGATGCAGCGCCAGACGCGCGCCCGACAATCCGATTACGACCGGAGAGTGAGAGAGCGACAGAAAGCAGGGACTATGGATGGTGCGTGGGCTCCCTGTTTGTGGACAAAAGCGTCTGCGCAAACGACGTTCGCAGCACCAGATGGCGCCACAGGCGGCCAGTCGTCCAGAAGGCCTGTGCGCCTTCAAGAAGAGACGTAAAGGCCAATGTTCCATGGCGATTACTCGCACACAGCGCAATAAAGGCTGTAGGCCTCAAGAAGTCGGTCGCGCTCCAGGGTGGGGAAACAAACTGAAGCCCAGAGTCCCTTATACGTGTTCCCTTTCGCTCACTGCTTTGTGATTCAGTGAAATGACACGAAAAAGAGAAAGTAATGCGAAAGGCAACTAGGCAGTTACGTAATCATTTCAATAGTTGACTGCAATTCCTACCTGCGGCCGAAACAGCGAACCGGGGTTAGTAAGCTGGAAATGTGTGAAACGAAGGACACTACGCTGCGCAGTTGCATACGCGCGGTGCTGACACGCCACGCGGTTCTTCGCCGTCAATAGTGGAGCATATGTCTACGCTACGTAGGTACCGCGAGCAGCACTTCAAAGCACTCGCGATACAAATACCAATTTTTCGCAACAGCAGCCGATAGCGTAGCAACGGCCTGCTTGAGTATACTATTCATTTGCCAAAGCACAACATCCACGTCACCCGTCGTGCCGATGGATCGCTATCCTCTCATGTCGCTGAACAGTTCAGGCATCCATCAGGGCCACTCTTCCTCCTCCTCCTCTTCCACTATAGAGTCCCTCATAAGCACCCCAGGTGTATCTTCGAGACCGTTAAAACAGCGCCAATCGATCAACCCACACCCGACAAGTGCCCGCTATTATGGACCGTGCGCACACTTGCGTTCCTACATAGCCACTCTGCGCGATCCCACGGCGAGAGCAAACATCGAGCATCGGGAGAAGCTGCGAGGCACAAAGGTCGCCGTGTTCCTTCGCGACGCGAGCAAAGAAGCCGGCGCGCGCACTCGGCCAGCGGGAAGAGAGGCCGCGGGCCGGCCTTGCCCCAGGCGCTGCGCGCGCTGCAACGTGGGAAGCGGCGCGCCGCTAACGAGCGCGCTGCCCTTCGCGGGCAACGTACACGCGCGCTCTCACCGAAGGCAACCGCGTATGCAAATCGGACTCGATCACGACGCCGCATGCCCGCCGGGCACGCGCAAAGTGCCGCAGAGAAGCGAACGCCGCGGTGATTCATGCAAGCGCGCGTTATAAGCGCGAGAGAAAGGCGGCCGCCGCTTTTGATGCTTGGCGTCGACGCCGACGTGACTTCGTCTGCGTTTCAACCCACGGTCTGGGGGAGGGGAAGGACGAGGCCCCGCGTAGGCGGCGGCGAAATGGACGCGGCAAGCGGGAACCGATCCGTCGCGCATGTTTTAGACGTGCGTATTAGCGCGCACCTCGATACGCGACCCGAGTCCTTCTCGTGCGCGCGGCTTGATTGCTTATGCAAACGGTCGGCTAAATGAGGCTGCGTTGCCACACTCCGTCGGCCGCGAGTGTCGCAGTCATGCATTTATGGCGAAACGCTCGCCGCCTCACGCAGGTAATCAGCTTTATTCACCGGCGGCATTAGCATGAAAGAGGGTGGAGACCCAGACATCGCCGCGTTTTGGGCAAAACGTCAGAAGGGATACAAATGGAAATGAGTCACCGTTACCCTACCCGGTTTGTTTTCTAACAATATAGCGGCGTTGTAAATTAATTCGTAAGGCTATCTGCGGAACTGGAAGAGAAAGTTAATACAGCCCTTGGACGTGTGGCAAAGGGATGGTTCAGAGTGAATGCAATAGACTTCCCACAGCGGCACTCCGATGTGAAATGCTCCAAGTTTGTTATTGACTATATAGAAAAACGGGTAGGAAGGCATATAATATATAATATTCCTAAACATTTCTTCGAAGCACTGCGCTACTATCGAAGCTTAGCTTAAGCCAAGTATAGTACGGTTCCGAATAAGCGATAACGTTTTGAAGTAACACTAATGCTCGATATTCACTTATCGACGGCTTGCTCCACGATAAACTTCTTACTAAGCCTAATATAAAAGTTCTCACCGAGACCGAACCTGCCAAAAACGAAACCAGACAGCGATTCGAAGATCAAATCGAATAGAACATCGTTCGATTCGTTATTCGTAACTTTAGAATGTTCGCACACCCCTTGTATTTATTCGCTCAATGTCACGTCCCTGTGCACACTGTGGCAAAACCACATGGCACGGCATACCTCACTGTGCCTAATTTTCCGCCTAATCACGAAAGCTAAGACAACAAACGTATTGTGACGTAGCAGTTAGGGCTGATCTTGTATTCAGCTCTCTCTTTCTCTCTCTCTGGCTACCCTGTCCTGGCGAAAGGATAAAGGGAAGAAAATGAAAGAAGCAACAAAAATAATAATAAAGTGAGAAAAATTCACACAATAACGCGATGAAACGCACCAGAACTTTCAAAGCCCGAGAGACACGGCGAAGGGCCGCAGCAACAGTCCACACCTATGATGCATCCACACAGGTGACGAAGAAAGCCACACATATGATTATGATAATATAGAGGCGTAAGGAAGAAAAGAATAATAAGTGCCCACAACACGAGGATTTCATTCGACCTTTATGCGCTTTCACGATTCTTCGTTGACCCAAGCGCAGCCCCTTATATCTTATCGACCGGAATCGGTCTATCCATAAAGGTAGGTAATAGCGCCAGCCTTGGACTGGTGGCTTCACAGCGCTCCGGCGGGTGTGTGTAGCTGTCTCGTATAATATTCAAGATACGTTGAGAGGATAAGATGGTTCTGACAGTGGCAATCAGGCGTCATTATCCATATTAGAGTCAACGTTGCCTGCAATAAAGCTTAGTTGCAGCCCTATATACATGACCTTTGCCTTAGCCCTCTAGAAACGGCCATTCGGATATGCCATCAGAACAGAACCCGGTCAAAAAAAAGCCGCAACGTTATACTTGCCGAGCCCGCGCGATCGTTTTATAGCTGTCTGTCGATGATTCCTGCATCGATCAACAGCACAAAAAGAGGCGAGGAAAACAAATGAGCCGAAAAAAAAAAAAAAGAAACGGAAGCGAACCGGCCCAGCTGCTGCCACTCACTCACTGACCGCGCACTCTCGTTCAGCGCTTCTATTCGTGGCGGGCGGCAGCAACGTAACGCGTCAACGCCGCGGCCTCGATGGCCTCGACCGCTTCCTGGCCGCCGCAGCCAAAGGGGCTCGCAACGCCCAGAACAAGGGACAGGCCAGCGCACGGCCCTTGTGCGTGGCAAACGAACGCAGAAAGAGAAAAAGAAAGCCACGGACATGAATTTAAAAAAGAATTGGGGGGGGGGGGGGTCGAAGCGCGAGCGCCACTGTTTGCGGTCGGGGCGAAAAACGCCGCGCTCAGCGCCAAGCCAAGCCAGCTGCCCCCCAACAAGGAAGCTGGACCGCGCGCCAAGTAACGAGAGCGATGGATGAATGCATGGAGGTCGCTCGCCCAAAAACCTCGGCCACCGCGCAACACACTGCGCAGTGTTATACGTGAGTACACGCGCACGCTGAGAGAGAGAGATAGGAAGAGAGAGAGCAAGGGAGTGTGGGTGGCGCCGGGTACAATGACACAACGAGGAAGGCAGAGAAAGTGAGGCTTAAAAAAAAAGAAAAGAAAGAGAGACGGACAAACAAAACGCGCGCAATAGAATGGAGACGACAATCAAGGGAAAGCCGGCCAATTCAATTGTGAACGGCAAGCGCTGCGACCGTTCTCGTTTCCCCCTCTATATTGCGTGTTTCTCTACAGTCACAAAGGCCTGCGGTGTAGGGCAGCAGCCCAGTAGAGGTATAAGTGAAACTGTGCCGACACCAACTTTGTGGTCACACTAGCGAGGGAGGCACGATTATGAAAGGATCAGACGAGACCTACTATATAGCGTGTCGATACCAATTCTACCGTATACATACGCATATACACGAAGAATTGGAATGTCAGGAACACAAGGCTATACACATGTACGAGAATGCCTCGAGCAAAGCACACAAATGAAACTTATTTGCTCTCCGCGGGCAGAGACCCGTTAACTTTCTTTTATTAAAAAGAAAAACAATTACGGGAGCATCAATCGTACATTAAATAATACACGCCTTTAACGAATGGTCCGTCTGTTCCGTAAGGCGTAGTAACTCGGTGAAGCTGTAGCATTCTGACTCTGCTCCGTATAATTTATCTCATCTGTCTCGGTAGCGTTAGGCCTACTCCCACTGCGTGTAAACTGTGTGCTCCGCCTCCGAGATCGCGCTCTGTGGTATGTGTGTCCCTGCACTTCATAACGGCTCGACGCCGCAGTTGCTTGCATCTCCTCCTCGAGTAAAGAACGATTCGTCTTTCCTACTGACAGCGTGATTAATAAAAGAGATATGCGGGGAAAAAAACAATGATTTCGCATCAGCAAAGAGTCACCGCAACGCCGACGTCGGCGGAGCGCCGAACAAAAGAAGCGCGGCTTATATGGGGAGGAGCAGGCGCTGAGCGAAAGCAAGTGCCAAAAACTTCAGGCGACGTCACTGACAGCGAAAACCAACGCCAACGGAGTGCTCCATCATCATCGCAGCCGCCCCCCCCCCCCCAACTCTCCGCCCTTCTTCTCTCTCGGTGGCCTTTGAATCACGAGAGCTCCTTCTGGGAAGGCGCAAATTAGGTGAAGTACTACATACATCGCCCGGCGCAAGCGGAATAAAAGGGGAGGATACGGGAATATATATATACATACGTTACATACACGAGGAGGCTCTGGGAGTGCGACGGCAGTGGCCCCAGCGATACCCCATTCGCAGAAGTCAAAGACGGCCCCGGCATCGCTACGCAGAAAATGACGAAAACGGAAGCAAATGATGAGCGCCAAGGGCGCGAGTCACGTGACACGAAGACCCCCCCCCCCCCCACGGACACTTTGTTTCCCCTGCTCCGCCGACCGAATAACGTTAATTCGGGGCTTAATTGCCCTCCAGCTTACAGCCTTTGTACTATAGGTACCGCCTACAATGGGCAACGGCATTTCAGATGCGAGTCAGACCTGACGTGCATAATAACTGCAAGGATTTAAATTATGTATTACATGCCCAAAAACCAACAAATAATCAGGCGTGGCGAGGCGAAACGAAACGATGAGGGGTTACAAAAGCTTACCCTTCTTTAAATCAATGGCTAATATTCAAGTTCTTCAGCGAGTCTATAGGCGAACGGCTGAATGTAGAGCAGAGGGGACAGGCGACCTCCCAAGGCGCCCCGGATGATACGAGCCGTCCCTTCGCAGGAGGTCGCATAACGCAGCTAAATCATGCAGAGTGACCGTGCACGAGTCGAGAGGCGCCCGGCTTCCACGGAGCAAAGTCTGCAGGCAGCAAGTTGAAACAGGCGGGTGCAGAAGGTCGCCCCTTTGATGCGCCGCCATTCAGCTGCAACGGCACTCTCTCCGTCCTTCGGGGGGAAACGTACGTTTCGGATGAAAGCCGCCCGATTCGACGACGCCGGATAACTTCGGCGGCGCCGCTACATTTCGGTGGCACAAACCAATGACGTACAGAAAAGTACACTCTATACAGCGACTGGTATAGCTCGTATAGGACTTCTAGCGAAGTCCGCCTGGCTCCGTGTCGAGGGCACGGAAGCCGCTTTCAAAGGAGACAATCAAGTGGGCGAAATTCATGACGTGGTCTCGTCACGGTCGAGAACACGAGCTACCTCGCCACCGGCCTCCGATATTCTATACCCGTAATCTCTCGAGGACAGCCGCGCTACGGTTGGATGGGAGACCATTCCACTCGCTAGCGCCATGTAATTATGAAATGCACCTGCCCTACTGTCGAATGACACCGATTGCATAAGTCTGCCCCGGCTGTGACTCCTTCGACCATCATGCATCATACGTGCAATTTCTTTCTGTATAACTCGCTCAATTCCAACTGGCAACTTTCGAGTTCTCGTAACTGCTGAAGGGAAGAGGATAAGCGAAAAAGTACGATTATATATATATATATATATATATATATATATATATATATATATATATATATATATATATATATATATATATATATATATGAAACACACTGTGAAGCTGCTGTCATGTTGCGCAAACGTTTCGCGATCAATACCACGTTTTTCAATCTAGGTAATTAGACGTCTTCGGGTAAGGGAACCGGACCTCTAACGTTCACTGCTCTCACACTGAAAGAATGCGCAGGTTCTTTCAGTGTGTACCCATGGGAGCAAAGCCATTCCAAATCTCCTTCAATTGATTAAATTTACGGCTGCATCCTCTCGGACCAAATTCAGGCTTCACCAAACCTAACCACCTCTCGAATAAACCTATTCCTTCAGTAGAATAAAGCTTGATTCTCGTATTGGCAGCAGACTGCGATCAAAAGGGACTAACTGTCACTCTTGAAACCAGCACCTCATACAGGTGCAGGGTGAGGTATCTATCACGTGTGCCCTTGTAGCTCGTCTATATAGCTTATAAAGTCGGGAGACAATGACGAGGAGGAGGGGACACGTCAATGACAACGGCGCACGTCAGATGAAGTTGAACAAGCATTGTCCAAGATGGAAAGGGTGAGAAATGAGACAAGTGCGAGGGCGGGAGGGGCACACGTACACACACACTACACCCACAAAGGAAGCCGCCAAAGAGAGCGCGGCGCGTTGAAGCGATCCCGCTGTGCCTCGGCCATCTGGAAGGCGACGCCCGAGCACACACACACGTACGATGCACACACACACACACACGGGGGAGCACACGCACGCACACCAAGCGCGCACACAGGGCCAGCCGACGAAAAGCGGACTCCCACCGAGCGTGTCTCGCTCGGCGGGAGACTAATCAAGCGGCGGCAGTCTGCGAAGAGCACCGCAACCACCGCGACACAGCGGAGACGGCCTCGGGTCGCCAGACGCAGGAAACGTCAATAGAATAGGGCGAAAGGAAGAAGAAAAAAAGAAAACAAGCCGGAGGGGGGTCCATGAGCACCGAGAGCAGATGATGACAGAACGCGGCCGTCCTCTGCGCTTGCCATTGAGCGCGCACAGTTACGGCGGCCTGCCGGGTGAGACATCCGGGAAAGGCGAGAAAGAACAATAAGAGACGCGGGATGAGAAATGCTGCAGCGGTCGAAACGCACCAGCGAGCACGACCTGTCAGAGTGAGCGCAACTTTCCACACTCATAAACGTTTGCAGAAAAATATTATAATAATAATAAATATAACGGCCATCGAGAGCAACGCCAACCGGATGAAAGCAGCTCGTAGAGTTGACAGAGCTTCCTAGAAAAATTACGCACTAGACAATAACTTGCGTTGCGATCGATCAGCCATACCATGGGATATGACGTGTAGTACGCGGACTAGTGTAATCTTGCTTCCGACTTCGCGCGGTCTGGTGGCAGTGTACGTTAAGCCTCACGAAATTTCTGAAGAGCATGCTTTTCTGGAAACAGCAACACAATAAGTACCTGCGCAAATGAATAATCATTGGTCATGCCCTCCTTGTAATGTAACATCTTGTGAAAGAAGAAATGGCGCATATTCAAAGCTGTTTAAAGCCAGAAGAAATAAGCTTAAGTTAATCTACTACCCCTCCGACACAACAACGCGAAGTTGGCCTACAGTTGGTTAAGCATCGTTCCGAAGAAAACCGCATAGCAACAGGACCGAGGAAAGACAACATACGCGCTCACTATCAATAACCAGCCGGGTAAACCAGCAGTCGACAGTCAGCGCCCGCGTTTTGTCTTTCCCTAGTGCTGCTGCTTCGCTGTTTTTTCTCGCAATTACCCCTCATTTCTGTGCCGGCCGAATCGTCATACTTGCAGCACCCACACAACGCTACTACATGCTACCAAAGATAGCGTCATTGACTCTACACCCGCAGACAGCTAAGTGCCAAGAGTCTCTCTGGTGATTTTTGCCGGAAACTCTATGGCATGTAGTACCACCGTATATACGAGTCTCCGGCTACGCGGGAAAAAAAAAGGCTAGTTTTCCGCACCGACGCGCGTAACCACACGGCGCAAGCGCTGCATTCCAGAGATGGGGCAGCGAATGAGCAACCCACAGAAGAGACGGAGCTGCGGCCCATCCGAGGAAGAAAGAACCGGAAGGCTGGTTGCTGCTGCTAGCTGGCTGGACTGAGAGACGAGCACCGCACGGCATCCCATCGGACGGCGCGCGCCGTCGTCCGACGCTAATCGCCCCCGGAGGCACGCGGACAGTGGAAAACCGGTCCGCAGGCATCCGCCTGCGTCGCAAGCTCTCTGCTATGATTGCGGTGGGATCGGTGGGGGGGGGGGGGGAGGAAACACGGGGCGCAGAAGAGGGGATCGACGCCCACGCTACCCCTCGCGCATATCTCACGCCGATGAGCCCTCATCGACGTCCCACGTGTATCCGCCAAGGGAGAGAACGAAGCGAAAGAGTGAGAGAGAGAGAGAGTGGCTGCGAAATGCATACGCCCTATAGCCTCCCCCTTTATGTAAAAAAAAAAAAAAAAAGAAAAAGCGCGCGATGCGTGCAAGCCGGCCAATATGTAGCGCCTTTCGCAAATGCGTGACTCGAGGCGATAAGTTCTCTCGGCGCACATGCGCACGCACTCGGCGGCGTTGTTGACGAAAACAGAGTTCCCATGGAGACGCCGAAATCACGCTGCGGGTCCGTCGACTGAATCTCTGCGCGAAAGGCGTGGCGCAGGGAACACCCCGAGTTCGCAGGAATTGAGAGCCCTTTAGTTTCGTATTCGCCCCGGCGAGTTTCTCGGCGAAAGAAGTTGAACAGGACGAGGAAGCCAGAGAGCATAGCGCGACCTTAACATACGCGTATACAAATATGGGGCGAGTCAGAGGCCGCAGCAGTGCTCGAGACACTCCGCATGAAGCTATTAACAGCAGCGACGCAAGGAAGCTGCAAGCAAGCAATAAACAAACAAATAAATAAATAAATAAATAAATAAATAAATAAATAAATAAATAAATAAATTCACAGTGTCTTACACTGACCTTCCATTTCGTCTTTGCTTTTCGCTGCTCCGAACGAGAACCTTGGGCGGAGTTTAGGAATTTTACTGGTACCGTTGTCATTAACTCTCGCCAACACTTATGCTACAGGGCTTTGCCATTAACAGTCAAAATGCGCATCAACATTTATTGGTTGACGTAAGACCATGCTGTCTAAATTCTGCCTTTTCCTTCACATGATGCATGAAAAAAAAGTTAGACCACGGTGTTCATTACGACAGCAAGAAAGTCCCGAAAAAGAACTTGCCGAGCCTCTATCGAAAGAGCGCATGCATACTTAATTACCAGCGGATCAGAAGCTTACGTTTCCGTCCACGAGACTTTGAGGAGCAGCCACCAACTGCAAAATATGCAGACGACTGAATGACAGTTAAACGGAAAGACGGAGACGAAGTTAAAGGGACACTAAAGTGAAAAATGATTTCTTCTGCATCAGTAAATTACCGTTATACAACACCAAAAACACCACTCTTACAACGATAAGACGTTTCATAAGCCAGAAAGAATGCAAGAACGAAATACGGGTGGCGACGCCTACTTAAGTTCCCGCACCTGGGGGCTGTGACGTCTTGAATTTTGATGGCATCTTCTTGGGCCTACTAATTATATATAACGGTACAGATTGACTGTATTGTGTTCTAAAGGAACCAAATATTAAATATGGCAAGTTTCGGGAACATTTATTCAGCCAACGCGGCCCAAATGCGAAAACATACTTTGGAATCCCTGACGTCACGCTGACGTTCCGGCGCTGCGGTTTCGGCGCGAAATTCAAATACTGATACTTGGACCTTCAGTTTCTCCACCTAATAACCAAACTATTTCTTTGAAATGACTGCCTGCAGGGTTCTCAAACAATGCTTCATTAGTCTACACTGATTTATTGTTTCGCTTTAGAGTCCCTTTAACTCTTCACTTGCTTATTGTATAACCATGGAAGCGCAATACAGTTTTCAAGTTGTCGCCGTTAAAGAACGGGCAATTCCGGCGTCCTCTAGTGTCCTAATGTAACAGTAGGCCCCACAAAGGCAACCGGGATCATACTCTGTAACGCCAAAACAAAAATGGAGGGTCACACCGCCAGAACTCGGTGGCGTTGGGTTTCGTGTTCTACACCCACCGACATGCCGAAGGTTTCCTGTTGCTAGTTAACAAAGGGTCGCCACACGTAGTGTAGAAGGGTGGCTATCCGCGACGATCCGAGTCGATGCGCTAAAGGGAGGCATCGGCAAAGATCATGGCGCATCCACTTCCGTCAACAACTCGGAAATAGAGCACCGCACGCGAGAACAAAGGAGCGTTGCGGGCAACCTCGGGCGGTCAATCAAAGCGGGGATGTTCAAGAAATTGCGTGCAGTGACGCGGGCTGCAAGCACTAAGGGGCAAAAGGCGCAAGCCGACTGCCTGCCCCGACATCACCACACAGTTCCACTTTTCCTAGCCTCACTGCAGCGTCATAAACGTTGGCGACACGGTGGATGTAAGAGAAATCACAGCCTACTGAGAGATGTCCGCACACAGGGGAGTACAGACAGCCTTTGCCAAAAAGGTACATCCCACTAGGCACACGGACAAGATTTAGACGATACTGTTAGCGTCCTATCGGATACTTAGCACTGCGAAGTACACGAAATTGGGAAAACAACAAGTCCTTATCTTTATTTTAATGAGCTTTGCCAGCGGTACTTGCGAGAAAATGTCCAAAAGACGGCATCTATTCTATTCCGTGCTTCAAAGGGGATATCCTGTAGGGTTCGGAAGTTAACCAAAGATTGGTAGGCCGCTTGGCTTTGGAAGCCCGCGGTAAAACTGCAAATGAGGCAGTGCAGGGTGATATGGGATGAATTGGGCTTCTTTTGAAGTCACAGAAGCGCAGAGCAAAATTAGCTGTGAAGAATAACTCAGGAACACCGATCAAAATAGATGGGCGGCTAAAGCGTACAAGTATCAGCACATGAAAAACGTGGACAGAGAATGGAGGAAGAGGTCAAGAAAGTTAGCAGCCAAAACAGTGCAAATGAAAATGCAAATAGACAACCACGAGTCATCAGAAAGAAAGCGAGAGAAACGGAGACGGCGAATCGAATGCAAAAAAAAAAAAAGATACCATAGAGATTTACAAGAATGGGAAGAAAGAAATTAGAAGGGAAAATCTGTACGATAGACCATGGAGATCTCCAACAACGGGAAGCAAGAAAGTTAGAAGGGAGAACCTGTACGATAACACAGAGGCCAGTGCGTTACACTTTGAGGCCCGAGCTGGTTGCATGAGGACAAAAACATACTTCGCAACAAGGTGAGGCATGTGCATGCTCCAGGGAAAAAAAAAAAGAAAAAAGAAAGAACGGAAATCACTGAGCACATCATAATGTAACGCGGAGGGATTCCCCCAGTGAGACCCATAGGTAACGCACACCTTCCAGAAGCACTTTGATTTAAAGTGGACGGAAGCATCAACCAGTAAGCAGTCAAGCTAAACAGGTAGAGTATCGGTAGAAAAAAAAGCAGGGAAGACATTGATACAGCATAGGCAGCGGTACAAAGTAGATACAGAAGTGCAGAAGAAGAGAGTGAGAAAAAAAAAGAGTAAGGAGATGAATACAAAAATGATAGAACGAAAAAAAAAGAAACAGAGAAAACTAGGCTCGGCGGGTATCACTGCTCTGTATCAAAGGGGATGCCAAGAAATAATAATAATAATAATAATAATAATAATAATAATAATAATAATAATAATAATAATAATAATAATAATAATAATAATAATAATCACTATTATTGTCATTATTATTATTATTATTATTATTATTATTATTATTATTTTCATTATTATTATTATTATTATTATTATATCCAACGCCATTATGAGATTAAGTGATGTTATGACAAGAGAACGCGTAAAGGTCAAGTTATATGGGTATTTTACCTGCTTCTCCATCAGGGGAACGGTCATACGTACAGGTCCCACTAAATGCCGGTAGGACACCGTGCGAATAACGTAAGGTGTTCTCAGACAAACAAAGAACATTGGAAAGACGCGTCTATGTATAGACCGTTTTATCCGCGCTACGGCAGCAGTTTGTTTGTGACTACAGCAAACTTCTGGTCACGTATTTCTCCCCGCCAAGCTAGCCAAGGAAAAATAAGTATTTGGTTCCATAGTTTACTATATATGTATATAGTTATTCGTGTGTTGTTATAATGCATGTGCCCCTAGCGTCCAGCTGACGCGTGTAGCTTTCTTGTTATATACTTAGCAGTAAAATTCCCTTGTCCAACATTCTATAGCTGCACAGCAAAACAAGTGCCAGCGGAAGTGCTCTATATATTTACGCGTTTTTGTACCGCGTGCTGTTCCGGAGGGCTTAACCGGAAGTCGCTCCAAAGCTGTGTGTGTAAACGTAAAATAAAGGGGTCAACACAAGCGATGCACGGACGCGCCGAGCGCAGCCTAGGCTGCGGACACGCAGCGTGCAGCATACACGCCTACGCGGTCCAATTGGAACTCGGCGGCGAAGCTCACGCAAGCCGCCCACCGATCACCCGGTGGCCTCTCGGCTTTCGACTGCCGCGCCTCCTGCGACCAGGAAGCACCAGGTGGCCGAGGACGGGCTGTTTTGCCTCGCGCTGATACAGCGGGAGGACGCGAACGATTTTCTTCCGGGATGCGAAGGTGTGTGACGCCATGATTGTCGTTTCTTTTCTTCTTCATTTTTTTAACGCGCTTACGCTACCCGTTGTAATGGTGCGCCGCTTTTATCTCGACGCCAAGTGCCACAGTCAACAAACAGTGTGTTATTTAACGCACGCAAAAATTTGGCTCGGAGACGGTCGCAATGTTGGGAGATGTGCAACTTCGAGGCCACTCGTGTGCAGAAGACAGGCGCGGTGCTGCTTGTTAGGTCCACGGTGTTTCCGCCCGAGACTCTCACACGCCACCTTCATTCCTCCAGGCGATAGCATCGCCTCTAAACGAAGGCCAGCATCAGATGACCGCAGCAAGTACCCCGAGACGTCGCCAACAGGCGATACGTAACCCAGTGCGCGCGCTCATCAACCCGTTCACAGTGGGCTGGCGGAAACGAGGACAACGGTGAGCGCGCACGCTCGAAAAGAGAGACGAAAACATCTGCAACGTAGTTCATCGAGTGCCAACAATTTGAGAAACGAGAACATTGCCTCAAACAACGTATATAGGTTTCGGGGCCGCCATGAAGCTTCACTCACACGATTAAGGCAAGCAAAGAGCAAGGATCATACCAATCAGTTACGGCTGCTGGGTACCTGCGCATATATGCGTTCTGGTCAAACACCTAGTGAAATGCACCTAGCAAGAAAAATAAAAAGAGAAGACGCAAGCTTAGATGATCGCACACAATCTATAGCAGCGACACTAACGCCTTACTGAGAGAAAGAAAGCTGCGGAAGTGTATGGATTGAACAAAGGTGTGGCTTGACAGGTAAACGGGCAGAGTCGCAGGGCATCGCACACCTCTGCCAGCGATACTCGAAATGAAACGTCATTTCTTTTGAGCGAGGTGGAGTGTGGCACTGGATGCCGAATCATCTGACAAGTCAAAAAAGATTAAAGTCAGCTCATCCGCCGAAAAAGCTGGAAGAGAGAGAGAGAGAGAGAGAGAGAGAGAGAGAGAGAGAGAGCAAAGAGAGCCGAACTACAAGAGAAAACAAAAGAACGTGGAAAATTGTGTGTGTGCGCGCGTGGGTCGGGAGGGGGGAAGGGGGTTGCTGTTAAAAGCCTTTGCGCCGGTGCACACGGCAACAAGACGGGACACCAAATCACCAGCTACCAACGACAGTCTCGACTCGAGGAGCGACACTCACCGAGAGAAGGTCCCGGGCGGACAATGGCGAAACACTTCGCGGACTGCCGCAAAACGCAGGACCGGGTATTGGCAGAAGAGGGGGGGGGGGGTGGCAACGAGCGAATTCCAACGGAACACTCGACGGGGCGCACCTATAAGCACCGCAAAAAAAAAAAAAAAAAACCATAAACACAGAAAACGAGAGTGTTGTGAGCGTCGTCCCAAATCACAATGACCAAAGAGGAAACCCCCTCGGGCTAAAGATTTTGGACGTCCCCGAAAGCGGCCAAATAACAGGCGGCGGCAGACAATGCGAGCCCCAGGAAGAATGGCAGTGCGGCGGGAGCAGTTGCGGAGGCGGGCGAATGGGGAGCGGCGCATTCCGCGGCGACGCAGTGCCAACAGTCCCGGGCCGCCGCCGCCCTTCACGACGCGATTTCCCACGACTTGCACAGCACGGTGGGAGGAAAGGTGAGTTATCTAGTAGAAGAAACGAATAACGGCAAGGAAAGTTGCCAAGGCAGAGGGATCCGGCATCTATTGATGCTGGCTCTTGACGTGAGCCACGCCGCCATGGAAAAAAAAGAGAACGTTGACGCCCGAAGTAGCCCAACGAAAAGCGTTTGTATGAACACGTTCGTAGCACTTCTTTTCAATCACTTCCGAATAAGGCAACAATGTAAAGGCGCCTGGTTCGAAGCCATCGCTGTGACAGCCACACAGACAAACAGAAACAGAATACGGCCTTGTTTGCGGCAACACTCGACGGTGCGCGAGTAGTGGAACGACACGTGTCCGGCGCTGAAGTTATCGTGCCAACTAGGCACAGCCGACTTCCGTTAACTCGACGTTGGTTAATTCGGCTATCCTCTTAACTCAACCGCCCTTTTTTTTTTTTTTTCTAGAGCACCGAACACGCTCACGCATATTGAGTATGCTTCGTTTAATTGTAACGCTGAATAGCAAATAGTAATTTTGCCCGTCCATTCGCTGTCGAATTAAAACAAGTCTCACGAAACATTCATGACCACGGCTCACGAACAGCGTGGAATATTCCTACTTCCTTCGTCGTCAAAATCTATAATAGTGATCGGATGATATAACAGCAGGAAGAATTGCCGAGTCCTGATGTCCCAAATCGACAGGGCCTGCCACAATGGGCGGGGTGCTGCTCTCGGGTTAATCTCGGCCACTCGGAATTGACGAGAAGTCAAGCCATGGAACAGATGCCACGCACTCTCTGTAGAAGGGCGTAAACGATCTGCAATGTTTAGGTGAGTCAGCCCGATATTACAGGAGTAAATTCGGGAGCAAGTGTAAATAACTCGAACTGCCACGTTCACGCCACCGGCGAGTTATCGGACGGTCTGGGCGCCTACAATCAACTTTCGAATATCACCAGCGATACAGACGCCGAAAACACTCCCGCTTGGAGGCTACTCATTTTTCAACTTCAGCCACAACGACGTCCGTTCTCTCTTGTGCTGGCAGTTCAGAGGTCGAGGGAACAAAACTTGGGTTAGATAGCGGAGCGCACACTTGCCGCTTCTATCGGGAGCTCTCCGGGGGGGCGGGGGTTTAAAAAAAAAAAAAGAAAGAGTTCCATACAAGTAGTGTCCCAACAACGTCTCTGCGTCGAGATAGTTGTGGCATTAGAAACGGCCTCGATTAGCGCGAAAAAAAAAAAGAAAAAAGAAAGAAAGTTAGGCGGAGGCTCAGCCGAGAGGGAAACAGCTCACAAGATTACGGGCACCAAAGCGGTAGAGCAGCAGAGGCACCCTTCGAGCGTTTTGCTTTGTTCCATTAGTACTTTCCCCGCCTATTCTTCGGCACAACAGCAGCCCGCTGCGGTGAGGTGTTGCTCCGGTCCGGGCCGGTCCCGCGAGCTGTCGATGAGTCAGCCCGGCGCGCTGGGCCACCTCCCCACCCCTCTCACCTCGCTCGGGGTGCGCGATCGTTCCTTCGCTCCCGCCTTTGTTGCCGCGTCGATTTGTGCAGCGAGGCGAACCGAGCTTCGCCCGTCCAGTGTGCCCAATAATAATATTTGGGGTTTTACGTGCCAAAACCACTTCCTGATTATGAGGCACGCCGTAGTGGAGGACTCCGGAAATTTTGACCACCTGGGGTTCTTTAACGTGCACCTAAATCTAAGCACACGGGTGTTTTCGCATTTCGCCCCCATCGAAGTGCGGCCGCCGTGGCCGGGATTCGATCCCGCGACCTCGTGCTCAGCAGCCCAACACCATAGCCACTGAGCAACCACAGCGGGTGTCCAGTGTGCCCACTACAGATAGATTGACCAGGTGAACGCGGGCGGAGAAGCGCGGTTATCCCTCCCGTGGTAAACGAAAGCGTGACAGTAACGCACACTACACACAACGGATATGCGATGACTCGATGGCGCAAAGACGCATGATGCGTGCCTGCAACACATTGGGCTTCCGAAAGGGTAGGTTAGAACCTGCAAAGCGGCTTTACATCTTTTTTTTTTCTTGCGTTCCTAATACAGACCGCTAGGATAAACGCGCCTGTTACTAGAACTCACCACCGCCAACACTGGGAATTAGTACAGCGTGCCTCGGGCTAACGCTAAAACGTAACGACTGAATTACGGGTGTTAACAAGCAGAACGCACGTCCGGAAGCAATCCATAGACGATGAGAGGTACAGTACTGAAAATTTGTAGGACGCTTAACCTTCAAGAATGGAACGCGATAGCATTTAAAGATCCCTGACTGCTTCTCACGCTTCCCGGCAACTGCTACTTATGTAACCGTAATGTTTACCGGGAAACGCTGGCGGCGAACACTATGCACGAAGAAGAGTTTCTGGTAGAAACGCGGCCTCTTAGTGGGCCGCGATGGATGGATGGACGCTATGAACGTGCCCTTTGGCATGGGGTGGTGCGTTGCGCCACCAACCTCTTGTTATTATATTGCCCAATGCCCTACCTATGCTAAAAAAAAAGGAACAAAAATACACATACGATGAATTCTCAGCATCAAACTTTCTGAACTCCTATTGTTAACTTTATTTTTGTAGGCCTCCGTTGTTTGTCATTTCCCTACTTTTCTTCAACTAGTCTTCCAATCGCCTCTTACTAATCTCTACAGCGGATATGTTTACTTTCCTCCTGCTCTCGCTGAACACAAGGGCTCCAAGGGGGGCAGATGTGCCTAAATCGACCGCTGGGCAGATATCTTCACATTCTAATAAAACATGCTCCATCGTTTCCCTAGCTTTGCCGCAGCAAGCACATGCTTCTTCTTCCTTGTTGTTTGTTCTAAGAATCCTGATCTCCCTTGGAAAAGTAAAGAGCTTCTATTTGAGTTAACACAAATTGTTTCTTTCGTGATTTCGTTTTCTCCTCTTAAGCAGTTACTCATAGCAGGTTTCTCTTCTTGTGCCGCCACCCATGAGATTACCTCAGTTTCTGGTTTTCTGCTTGACGCTCTTTGTTTCCATGTTGCTCACCATACAGGTCACCGTATACTTGATGGTAAGCTTCCTAGTTATTTTTCCCTACTGTGATGCGGTGGAGGCGAGCGCCATCTGGAGGTGTTGCAAGTAACCGGGCGCACCGCTTTATGGCCTTTGAGATTTGCGCACGCCGGCGCACGCAAATCTCGGAAGCCATGGCCTCTTTATGAATGGTAGAAAAATTGGAAAAGGGGCTTCTGTTTTGAGTTTCTGCGTAACAGTATTATGTTTTCTAGTATATTCAAATTACAATCTAAGTCTATCATGCCCGTAGCTTGTGTGTAAGCCGTACTTTACGATTGTTCTGACAAGTTTTATATTGAGAAATTCATTTAGTTCAGTAACTTCCTTGCACTACATGGCAGTTGGTTGGGTATGCGTGGTTCGAAATGACTTTTGCCGAGACGCTGGATGCAGGACGCCGACGCAGGATTTTCTGCGACATGGGGCCCTTAAGGTTATCACGTTAAAACCCAATTAATTGCAACCACCACAGGTTATTCGATGTGCGCCCAAAGCGCGGTACACAGCCGTTTTTGCATTCCGCCTCCACCGATGAGCGGCAGCCGCCGGATCCGCGAATCCTTTGTCCCTTGTCGGTTAGTCCTTCGTCACTTTCTTTGGACAGCGCACCGAGGCCACAGGAATGGCCTCCGAGATCCGGTGGCGCGCGCGGCTTCCTCGTCTCTAAGGCCACGCTATCCAACACGTCCAAGCCGCCGCGCCTCGATGGACGCGACAGGAGCGTTAATCAGCCGAAGGGCCAAGGCGGGAGGCCACAATGAACTTGCGGACCACCCGGTGGCTTCGCGGGACCGGCCAGATGTAGCGGGAACGCCGACCCCGCTTGGTTCGAGAGACAAAGCGTTTCCCTCCAGCGCGATGCCAGGCGCCAAAAAGGAGCTTCCGCATGCTGCATGTCGCGCTGCGAAAGAGCCGCGCCAGCGCACAGTGCAACAACGTTCCTTGCAAGCGAGAAGGGGGAGGGGGGGACGACAGAAACGTAAAGGCCCCTCCGCCGGCTGTCCTCGTTCGCCGGCGGCAGAGGCGCGGGTCGAGGGGCACACAAAACGAGTCGGTCGCCGCACGGAACGGGGTCGCCGGGGACAAAACGACGCCGTTACGACGACGACGGCAGCCGCCGGTCGCAGCTTGGCGTAAGGGCACAGCGCAATTGCCGCGTAGATGCACTGCGAGCAGGCGAGGGCTCGTTAGCGGAGGCAGGCGCGGCGAACCATCTCTGGGCTTCCAGGAGAGCTCCGACGCGAAAGTGCAATACGCATGCCTACTGCATTATTCGGGGGGCGTCCGATAACCCAAGTTTACTGAGAAAGGGCAGTTTTGCGTCAAGAGCAAGATTCTGGGAGGGGGGGCGTTTCGCGCTGTGAGATGAGAAGCGTGTAAAATGAGAAGCCGGCCAAGCTGGTAAATGAAGACACGGCCCTGTTTCAGCCATAGGTACAAACAACGACTCCTCGCCAATCCGCCAGAGTGAGTACGCGTTGCACAGACCCAAAGATCCGCATTTCGTTCCCGGTTCCCTTTTCTCCACTCTCCGCTACAAGCGGGTCGGCACGCGGTCTCTTTGTGATGCTGAAGGAATGAAGAATGGCGGAATCTTCTGCAGCGTGTTGACGACTACTGCGGCGCCTGCACCTGGCAGTTGAAGAAGTAAGACGGCTGGTCGCCACAAAGAGGAGGACCAATGCGGCGCGCCATACGCGCTTCGGCCCATCCTCCCGCCGACGCAGCGTCCAGCGCACGCGCGATGGCGAAAGGAGTTAGATAACGCGCCGCCGTGCCCGGGGAACGAGAGTCGCGGCCCCCGAATTTAACCGCACGTGACGGAGCGTCGAGGATACAAAAGGACCGGGCGGCGCCGAGGTAACGCCCGAATGCTTCCTGCCGTCTTTTGAGACGTGGATTCGACGGGTGGCCACTTGCTTCGGAAGCTGCGTGGCGGGGAGCGGTATCATCGCGCCAGATGCGCAAAGAATACTTTTGTCTTGCGCGCTGAACCTTAGGGCGACATCGGTTGATCATTTACTACACACTTGGCGATGTCTCCATGCTTGTTTATTTAGCTTGCGATGGTTCTTATTATCCCATTTTATTGCGACAGCAATTAAATGGGCACCGCCAGGCGAATTTTCGCCGTCGTCGTGTTTGAGACGTTCCGAATATCTTTGGGCTTATGCAAGTCGTACGTGCAAGGTAGATGCAATACTGCTCAAAAGCCAAAGTTGGTCAGGCCACGTCTTATGTTCTTGACCGAATTATTCCGCAGAATTTTTAAGAGAATGGCAGCCCGCAAACCAACGTCACAAAACAGAAAATTCACAGTGCAGGGATTTTATCTCAAATCTTCTCAGCCCAGTAAATACTAGAAGTGCAAAACAATAACAGTGATCAAACGTGAAAGTGATGCAATCTTACTGGCGCGGCTCTTTATACGGACAGCGCTGTGGAACCTGTGCGATGCAATTACAGGCCCTACACGGCGTGTTTAAAGCGTTTCAGGGAGCCAAGAAATCGTCGAGCACGCGCGTATGCCGCGTCAGACGGATTCGGGTATACTTAGAACATGAACAGATCAATCACAACGCAGAACCTTGCTCTCGCTGTCAGTGCTTCGTCGATCGGGCGAAACCGCAAATTCCTTTTGCTAAATTCCAAGCAATGTGGTAAATTGAAGGAGCGCTTAAACATGATTCCAAAAAAAAGATAATGGTGCTGAATACATTTAGTTACTTTATTTTATTTTTCTTACTCTTTCAGGGGCCCTCACAGGCGTAGAGAATGCGGGATAATCAGTCGCGAACGGTGCGAGTGAGAACGGTGATTGAGGCAGGCCACCAAGGCACACGATGCAAAAGTGCAACGCGATGCCAGTGCTGCTGAGCGAGCACAGGCATACGCCTACACCGACTTCTGGGCTTCGCAACAAGCCAAAAGCACACCAGTCAAAATGTACTCCACGTACCGCGACACTTACACGCGAGTAACGCAATTCCTAGTGCGTCGCTTTGCCCACTTCAATTTCAAGTGAGCTTTAAGTCGGCTCAAGTACGCCCGCGAGGACACCGACGAAAGGTAAGCTAATGTCGCGCGACGTCACCTGGAAAGGAATCGAGGAGCAAGCGCGGAGCTTACCAACACGTCGCAGATGGGTTGTCTTCCGGTGCGCCGAACACGAGCTGTGTCAGGAGTCTAATCCAGGATGCGTGGAGCACAGCCACAACCGCCGATATCAAGCTTTGTAATAATAATTTAAAAGAGAACTACACCATGTATTCCTGCAGGGACCGTCAAGCACACGAGACAACTCAGCTACGGCCAACCCAGCGCCTTCTTGCAAGGTCAGTGTTCGGCGCGAGCTGGTTTCTGCCAAGGGGAGAAGCGAGCCTGGGGAGAGGAGGACGACCCGTTCGGACGGCGGCCAAGCTGGGAGGAGCCCAGGCGCCGATCAGAAGGGGGATCGCGCTGGTATGCAGGCGGCAGCAGCACCTGTTCACAAAGCACGCGAAACCAGCGGAGGCCCCGCGAGCGCTGCACAGCGAAAGGCCTCCAGTGATAGGCCACACCAGTAATCCGCACGGAACGAGGTCTCGAAGCCGAGCTCGGCTTCCGAAGAGACAGCCGCAGCAATTCCTTCGATCGCAGACGACGTTTCTCTTTCGCCGCTTCTGTCACACCGTCCACGACTAACGCAAACTCGACCTACGTGACCGCGCGGAAACGACGCGTTCACAGACGGATGATGGCGACGAGAGGAAAACGGCGCGGCGATCCGACCGATGACACGATTCGAGCTGGAAGTCAAGCCGCCAGCCCAAGCATCCCGCAACACACACACACGCACACACCGCTCGCAACGAGACGCTGCTCCACTCACTGCAACGAACGACGACGCGCCACTACGGCGGCGCTGGAGGACGACTGGCCGAACCGAAAGCGGGCGGGCGAGGGCGACACTCGTGAACGGGGCATGCCGGGACATGTAGAGAGAGGAAGAGAGAAGCCTCTCGTCGGTGCCTCCATCTCCCGGCGCTCCCGGGCAACGGCTCGCCAGTGACTGAGCCGCACCCGCGCAGCGTTCGACGGAACCCCGCCGTTGTTCCCTCCACTGAATTTCTAATTACGAGTGTCTCTCCCTGGGCCATTGTTACTGGGCTGCCTTTCTCCGCACTGAGAGCCGGGCGAAGCCCTTGCAGAGGCGCCACGGGTCCTCCAAGTGCGTCCATTATTCAACCGGCGAGATGTTCTCTTCCACCAGTGAGGGACAATCGAGAGAATCGGGGCCCAGAGTTGGAAACGGCACCACGAACATGTTATTAACCAGGAGAAGAAAGAAAAGAAAAAGAGAAAAAAAAAGGAAGACATAGAAAAAGACGGACTAAAGCAGGAAAGGGACACGCAGCCAGCCGACCGATAATTAACTTAGAGCTGTTGCGTTTCGCCTGCGACACGTGGTTTTGCCGGCGCGACTGCGGCGGGGCGGCAGACATTTTGGCCCGATCGTCGTCGCCGCAACACTCATCGCCAGGTGTTTCCAGGCGCGACTGCGGCGATGCGACCGCCTAGGGATCATCCTCGCATTCCAGTCATTGTGCCCGAAACAGGCGATGCCAAAGCAGGGATCTCATTCCAGTCATTGGGCCCGAAACAGGCGATGCCAAAGCAGGGATCTCGTTCCAGTCATTGTGCCCGAAACAGGCGATGCCAAAGCAGGGACCATCCTCTCATTACAGTCATTGTGTCCGACCGGCAGCGCCACGACAGGATGCTACGAGATCGTGCTCGACATGGTGCTACGGCATCGCTACGACAGTGTGCGTCACCATTAGCCCATTGTACATTCACGTGCTCGTCTTTTGAGGGGTTCCTTCTTGCCCTCAACTGCGAGAGTATAAAAACAGCTGCCCCCGGACGCCAAAGGGAGGGCTCCGATTTCTTCTGTTGAGTGAAGTGCTCTCCCGTCTCTCTACTTCGGTCAAACCTGACCGCCAACTCTTTGCGATGTTAAAATAAACAAGTTGTTTCGTTGTTACCAGTCGACTCATGCTTTGCCGGGACCTTCGGATGCTTCCCGTTGTACCCCAGGCCGCCAGGCCAACGCTACCCTTGGGGCTTGCGACCCAGGTACAACCACGGGCGTCAGCGCCGAGTTCCCAACCGATCGTACCAGCGGTCCGATCCAAACATCTGGTTGGCAGCGGTGAGATCGCCTCCGACTTCAAACAACTGTCTGCCAGCGGTGAGATCGCGACAACGGAGGCCAGCAGCAAAGAGATGCAGTTGACGGTATGCTGAGCAGCTCAACGACGATCCGGGAGCAGTGCAACGAGCCCTGTGTGACGACTGGTTGCCTGCAGCGGAACGACTGCGCGGAATTCCTGCCTGCGAGGTTTGGTGAGTGCGGGACTTTCTTCTTCTGAGCTTTGCCAGGCTTTTGTTAGTGTCAGAAACAGAGCTGGTAATTGTGGTTGTCGTTGCTGCCGGGTTAGTTTGCGGCAAGACAATAGTAAGCAGTAGAGAAAGCAGCATTCAGAGCAGCCATGGATTTGAAGTCGTTGCGCAAACCGAAATTGTTGGAGCTTGCAAGAGAGTTGGGTCTGGATGTCTCAGACAAACTAAGAAAACCGGAACTGATAAAGGCTATTCTTGAGTTAGAGGCTGAGGATGACGAGCTGTCGGAATGCCTTGAGACCATTGAAGAGAGAGAGACTGCAAAAAGACAGGAGCGCGAACTTAAAGAACAGAAAGAAAAAGAAGAGCGTGAACGTAAAGAACAGAAAGAGCGAGAGCAACAAGAGCGTGACCGTCAACACGCTTTGGAAATGAAGCGTCTTGAGGTAGAGATGGAACGCGCTCGTAATGGAAGTCAAGCACACGGTGCAGGAGAACGAGTATTGTTCAAAATGACTGACCTGATGCGGCCGTTTAAGCTTGGAGAGGACATTGGTTTGTTCCTGGTTAACTTTGAGCGAACGTGCGAGAAGCAGGGGTTCTCTCGGGAAACGTGGCCACAGCGCTTGCTCACTTTGTTACCCGGCGAGGCGGCCGACGTAGTCGCTCGCTTGGATAGAGAGGAGGCAGAGGATTTCGACACAGTGAAATCGAGTCTTCTAAAAAAGTACCGGCTGTCTGCGGAGGCGTTCCGTCGGAAGTTTCGGGAAAATGAGAAAGGCAGAAGTGAGTCATATACAGAGTTTGCGTATAGGCTTATGTCGAACATGCAGGAGTGGCTCAAAGAAGAGAAAGCGTTTGGTGACCACGATAAAGTTCTGCAGTGTTTCGGGCTAGAACAGTTTTATAGTCGGTTACCGGAGAACGTGCGATACTGGGTCTTGGATAGGCCAGACGTGAGTACGGTGGCTAGAGCCGCTGAGCTAGCCGAGGAGTTTGTGACGCGTCGAGCTCGCGGAGCTAAGGACGGTCAAAAGGGTGAATTTGGCTCGAAGTTTGAGAGGCCGAAGTTCACACCCATGAGAGCAAAGGGGAACACGCGTAGTGCGGATGCGAGTGGAAGCAGTGCGACCGAACCTAAGGAGACGGCGGCAGCCGAAGCCGAACGCAGAAAGCGGTTCGAGATGAGGCGAGCGGGCGTTTGTTATACGTGCCAGAAGCCGGGTCACTTTTCGGCGCAGTGTCCGGAAACAACACCAAAAGTTGTGTTTTTTTCAATAGGCAGCACTGACGAGAACATGAAGCTTCTCGAGCCTTACATGCGAGACCTCCTCGTAAACGGGAAAGAGTGCCGAGTGCTTCGCGATTCCGCAGCTACGATGGATGTAGTTCACCCGTCTTACGTAGAACCCCATATGTTCACGGGCGAGTGCGCGTGGATCAAGCAAGCCGTGGAAGCTCATAGCGTGTGTCTGCCAGTAGCAAAGGTGCTTATTGAAGGACCTTTCGGAGCGCTTGAGACGGAGGCGGCAGTGTCATCTATGCTGCCACCCCAGTACCCGTACCTATTTTCAAACAGGTCCGATCACCTCCTGCGCGAGAAGGGGCTTTTGTTTGGTGAAGCTAGTGTTCAGGCCTTAACCAGATCGAAGGTTCGGGAGCTCGCTGCAAAGGCGGTAGTTGCGGGGCCGACGTTATCAAACAACGAAAAAGGGTCAGAGGCGCAGCAAGCTGATATTCCGAGCACGCCCGAACTGAATAAACTTGAGTCTGTAACGTTAAAGGCGCCAGATACTGGAGAGGAAACGCCCGACGCGGGAAAGTTAGAAGAGCTATCTACTGATTTGCTCATCGCGCCTACGTCAGACGGACTTGATAGGTTGCTAAAAGTCAGCCGGACGGCTTTGATAGCCGAGCAAAAAAAGGATGGCAGCCTGGAAAACGTGCGCTGCAATGTCAAAGAGGGTATCGCCAGGAAAACTGCGCGTTTTGTGGAAAGAGGTGGAGTCCTGTACCGGAAGTATCTAGACCGCAGAGGAGTGGAGTTCGATCAGCTGGTCGTGCCTCAATGCTATCGTCAGGATCTGTTGCGCTTGTCACATGGGGGTTCGTGGTCCGGACACCTAGGAGTTAAGAAAACTAAGGACCGTCTCTTGCAAGAGTACTATTGGCCAGGGTGTTTTCGGGACGCAGACCATTTCGTGAGGACATGTGACACTTGTCAGCGGGTGGGCAAACCAGGGGACAAATCAAGGGCGCCGTTGAAATTGGTACCTATCATAACGGAGCCTTTTAGACGGCTCGTTATTGATACAGTGGGACCTCTGCCGGTAACAGCCACGGGGTACAGACACATTTTGACTGTGATCTGCCCAGCGACAAAGTTCCCTGAAGCAGTGCCGCTTAAAGAACTCAGCTCAGTTGAGATAGTCAATGCACTACTGTCCATATTTGCGCGAGTTGGTTTCCCTGCGGAAATCCAATCAGCTCAGGGCACAGTGTTTACTAGCGCTTTGACGACAACTTTTCTCGAAAGGTGTGGGGTAAAGCTGTTACACAGCTCAGTGTACCACCCACAGTCGAATTCCGTGGAGAAGCTCCACTCCGTCATGAAGCGCGTGTTGAGAGCGTTGTGTTTTGAACATCGAACTGACTGGGAGCTGTGTCTGCCTGGGGTGATGTTTGCTTTACGGACCGCGCCGCATGCAGCTACGGGGTTTTCGCCAGCTGAACTGGTGTACGGTCGCTCGCTTCGATCTCCGCTTCGCATGCTTCGAGAATCATGGGAAGGTAGGGGCGACGACCCAGTCGTGGTGGAGTACGTACTTAAGCTCCTCGAACGCTTAAGAAGGGCACAGGAGTTGTCAGGTGAAGCAATGACAAAGGCCCAGCAGAGGGCCAAGGTTTATTATGATCGGACAGCCAGGGCCCGTCGTTTTGAGGTTGGCGATGAGGTCATGATATTGCGCACATCGCTAAACAACAAACTAGACGTGCAGTGGGAGGGCCCAGCACGAATTGTTCAGAAACTGTCGGACGTTAACTACGTGGTAAGTCTGCCAGGAAAGCGGAAAGCACAGCAAGTTTACCACTGTAATCTGCTCAAACCTTATAGACAACGGGAAGCCGTGGTGTGCATGATGATAAACGTTCCTGAAGAGCTTCCGGTCGAGCTTCCAGGACTAGGCTCAGTGACGAACAGGGAAGACACCGGTCAAGTCATTAGTGACCTTATCAGTAAAGCACCGCTGTCGCCCGAGCAGAAAACCGAACTACACCAGCTATTACAAGAGTTTCAAGGTCTGTTCTCTGAGAGGCCTGGTAGGACTTCTGTACTTACTCATGATATAGAACTTACCTCCACAGAGCCAGTACGATCCAAGGCGTATCGGGTGTCACCCCGCCAGAGCGATATTATGGAGGCTGAGGTAAAGAAAATGCTACAGCTCGGTGTTATTGAGGCAGGTGAGAGTGATTATACCTCCCCTTTGATTTTAGTTGAGGTACCGGGCAAGGAACCTCGTCCTTGCGTCGACTACCGCAGGCTTAATTCCATCACTAAGGATCAAATTTATCCGATCCCTAACATCGAGGAGCGCCTTGAGAAAGTTAGTAGCGCTCAGTTTATTTCCACCCTAGATCTTGTCAGGGGTTATTGGCAGGTTCCACTTACAGAAGAGGCTAGTAGGTATGCGGCGTTCATTTCACCAATGGGAACATTCCGTCCTAAAGTGTTGAGTTTTGGTTTGAAGAACGCGCCATACTGTTTTTCAAGTCTCATGGATAAAGTGTTGCGGGGACAGCAAGAATTCGCTTTACCGTATCTAGACGACGTAGCGATATTCTCCGCATCCTGGTCTGAGCATATGACACACTTGCGGGCAGTGCTAACCCGCCTGCGCGAAGCGGGCTTGACAGTAAAGGCTCCTAAGTGCCAGTTAGCACAGGCCGAGGTTGTCTACCTCGGTCACGTGATTGGTCAGGGTCGTCGCCGCCCCTCTGAAATAAAAGTGGCCGCTGTGCGAGACTTTCCGCAACCGCGCACCAAGACCGATATTCGGTCGTTCTTGGGTGTCGCCGGCTACTATCAGAGGTACATCCCTAGGTACTCTGATATCGCGGCTCCCCTGACGGATGCTCTAAGAAAAACAGAGCCTCAAACAGTCGTCTGGGACGAGACAAAGGAAAGAGCTTTTAGCGCCCTAAAGAGTGCCCTAACAAGCCAGCCTGTGCTACGATCGCCAGACTATACAAAAGGGTTCATTGTTCAGTGCGATGCTAGTGAGCGAGGCATGGGCGTTGTACTGTGCCAACGGGAAAATGGAGAAGTAGAACACCCCGTCCTGTATGCTAGTCGTAAGCTGACCAGTCGTGAGCAGGCGTATAGCGCCACCGAGAAAGAGTGTGCGTGTCTCGTGTGGGCCGTTCAGAAATTGTCATGCTATCTAGCCGGCTCGAGGTTTATCATTGAGACGGATCACTGCCCTCTCCAATGGCTGCAGACCATCTCTCCCAAAAATGGCCGCCTCCTGCGCTGGAGCCTCGCTTTACAACAATATTCCTTTGAGGTGCGTTACAAAAAGGGGAGTCTCAACGGTAACGCCGATGGCTTAAGTCGAAGCCCCTAACGTAGGAATCAGCCTCAAAATTGTTTGTTACTGATGTTTTTCTTCCTGAGGCAGGATTTTTTTTAACATATTGCTTTTGTTTAGTGTTTCAAAGTGATGATATGCTTTCTAGTGCAATTTTTCAATTTGTGGACGCGTTCTGAGTGATGCTAGACTACTGTAGGGAACTAGGCAGTGGTATAAAAAGGGGAAAGAGCCTGGCAGGGCTTAGTGAGGGTTGTGCCGTGCTTGCTGACTGAGCGGTTGAGTTTCAGCGTAGTTCTAACGCTTGCCGGGAACGAGAACAAAAATGTGAACTCTCCCGAAGTCACTTTGCAGTGTCCCGTGCGAACCTGAACGAGAGAACGAGGCCTTCTCTGTGCGCTGCGCTCAAGAAACGTCGAGGGACGCCCGACTTCGGTTATGAGCATCATCGAGCGACATCCCTCCGGACAGCGGATGCAGTCCCCTGTCCATCGGGATCTCCTTCCCCCGGCGGGGCGGTCTGTTGCGTTTCGCCTGCGACACGTGGTTTTGCCGGCGCGACTGCGGCGGGGCGGCAGACATTTTGGCCCGATCGTCGTCGCCGCAACACTCATCGCCAGGTGTTTCCAGGCGCGACTGCGGCGATGCGACCGCCTAGGGATCATCCTCGCATTCCAGTCATTGTGCCCGAAACAGGCGATGCCAAAGCAGGGATCTCATTCCAGTCATTGGGCCCGAAACAGGCGATGCCAAAGCAGGGATCTCGTTCCAGTCATTGTGCCCGAAACAGGCGATGCCAAAGCAGGGACCATCCTCTCATTACAGTCATTGTGTCCGACCGGCAGCGCCACGACAGGATGCTACGAGATCGTGCTCGACATGGTGCTACGGCATCGCTACGACAGTGTGCGTCACCATTAGCCCATTGTACATTCACGTGCTCGTCTTTTGAGGGGTTCCTTCTTGCCCTCAACTGCGAGAGTATAAAAACAGCTGCCCCCGGACGCCAAAGGGAGGGCTCCGATTTCTTCTGTTGAGTGAAGTGCTCTCCCGTCTCTCTACTTCGGTCAAACCTGACCGCCAACTCTTTGCGATGTTAAAATAAACAAGTTGTTTCGTTGTTACCAGTCGACTCATGCTTTGCCGGGACCTTCGGATGCTTCCCGTTGTACCCCAGGCCGCCAGGCCAACGCTACCCTTGGGGCTTGCGACCCAGGTACAACCACGGGCGTCAGCGCCGAGTTCCCAACAGATCGTACCAGCGGTCCGATCCAAACAGAGCCTGGAAACCGTCGAGCGAAGTAGTAGCGCGTTTGATTCACACCGCGGGACTCGCGAGAAATGGCTATTCGGAGAGCATCCTGTGATTCACCCGCCCACGTCGCGCCCTCACGTTTCGATGTCCAAGACATCCGAGTAAAACCGAAATCGCTTATGGGACGTACACTATAGAAGCCTAACCTAACCTAACCTGAACGATTGATTGTGTGTGTACCAGTGCAAAGCGTAAACTTCTCTCTTCCGTCTCATTTTTCAACCTCCTTTCCCAAGTGCAGGATTGCGTACCGGGCTCAGCCTAGTTAACCTGCCCGTGTTTCCCTTATGACCTCTCTCTTTCTCTTTGCATATCGAGTTTTAACAAAGCAATAGACGCGGAACCCGAACACGGGACAGTTAACGTGCCCGCCACCACACTTGCAGCTTTACACGAGGTAGTTAGGGCTGCTGCGACCGACCCATTTCTCACTGTTCCTTTCGATTATACCCTTGGGTAAGTAAACCACCAATCAACCTTTCTCGAAACGGTGATTAGACAGATGGAACGGCCATCGTTCATATCCCGGTAAATATGCGGATTCTATACTCAAGTAGTCGAAGCTAAACAGCACAGGATTAGGTCGTTCCTGAGGATAAACACCGCGCATGAGCACCGAGAGCAGATGGTCCCCTCTCCTGCTGCAAATGGTTCAGGTATCAGCATCGACCGAGTCTCATGCGTACGTCTGCATTACGAAACGTAACCTATCTTAGGAATCCAAGAACAGCAGTTCGGTGCATATGCTGTACTTCCCCGGTGTTGGAGATGGCTAACGTATTGCGCGTGGCGCCGTGAGCCGTACGCTATCTTCCCGGTTCTATAAGCTCCCTCTATAGCTTAGCTTACGCGAGACATATGCGTTCGATATCTCTAAAAGGGGATTTCTCCCACATACGAGAACCACTTAACAGGCTCCGGCGCAATAAAAATGTTCCGTTCACAGGGCGCAAACCGAGAGGCAAGCGCCTCGCCTCTTCTCCGCCGGTTTGCCGAGCCGCATTCGCTAGTCGCCGGAAGCCCGACTTAGAACCACGCATGGAGCGCTGCCTGACATTCATGTGCCTATCGATTTCGATTCACTCGCGCTCGCCACGTGCACGGGGGCAGGCAACGAGCACGCACGCACGCAGTCAGCGCGTGCGGTTTCGCAAACCATCCACGCAGGTATGTAAGCACTCCCAGCGCGGGGTCTTCTACTCTAAGCTGCGAGAGAACAAAAGCGCTGGAAATACAAGTCTAAAAGCAGCGGGTTTGTTGCGGCACGTGTAGCGAATAGAGTAAAGACTGGGCTAAAAGCTCCCTGTAAATATTTCAGGCTCGCGAAGTGAAACCGCCGTCGACCTTATCACTGTGTTAGGGATCGAGAGCACGACGAAACGGGGATGCTCGGAGTAAGTATAAGCGCCGGGGTTCTTTCTAAAAGCAGCTTTCTTGTTTTATTTTTTTGGTCGTCGCGCACTCGGCATCACCGGGACGACGCGTGCCGTGGCATCGGTCGTGCGTTTAATATTGAATGCTTTCACTTTGCCATCCGGTCGATGCCGCAGCGAGAAAAACCGCTTACGGTTCCATTAAGACCCGGTCGCTGCAGCGCGCCCGCCGCGCAGTTGTGCGAGCACTCGCTCAGAGCAGGTTACGGTCTGCGCTCGCGGTATTTAAACGAGCGAGTGACTGCGGTTCGCGTTCCCTTCGGTGAGACACCGCGTTTCGCTGGCGTAAAGAATGGCAAGATCGTACGTGGAATTATCAGACCCAGTCGCGGAAATCTAACTTTGCTTCGGTAAGTGTGAGACAACGATGCATGAACTCTGTATAAAACTATGGTGGCCTGGTCGCAGGTCCGGCACGCTCACAGAAGATGGACGGAGAAAGGCGAGGCCACGCACCCTGGACATGCAAAGCGCACGAACGCTCACACGCTGAACGACAACTAGAGAGATGCGCCGAGTCCCGCGTTGCACTAAGGACACAGGAAGCGTTTTCACCGCGCAAGACAAGCAGGCGGCGGATCGCCAAGCGGTCGAGAACGCTCCACAACTCGAGCCGCAAGCCGTGGCGCAAACGACAGAGAACGCGTTTTCCGGACGAGAGCGCCCCTCTCCCCCTTCTCCGCTACCCCCAATTGGGAATGCACAATCCTCACAAGCGGAGCTTGGCAGCCGGCAACGACGTGCCGTAACGCCTGGAGAATGCGTCGGAACAACGAAAAAGAAAGAATGCGGCAGCAAAGCCGAGGAGCGAGTCTTTCCTTCTTCCCACGTGGAAGACCCGTTCGCCTTGAGCCCGCATCAATAGCCGGTCCTCAGCGGGTCCGCATCACACGGGCCTCCGAGGACGAGCAGCGCGGAGCAACGAGGGGAGGCGAGACGCCGCCAACAAGGGCCCGCCGAGAGAGAGAGAGAGAGAGAGAGAGTCTTGCACACACTACACGCCACCGACGGCGGTACTCGACGCAGTGAAACACGGCGTTTCTCGCTCGTGCGATATACCGCACGCACCTATTACAGCCAGTTCACGCCGTTCTGCCAATCAAGAGACCTCCAGTCACGGAGTATGTGTCACTGCAATCCGATCGGTAGATTGAATGATCGATCGACAAACGGACCGACAGGCCAGCTTGGTGACTAAACGGCTTTTAGGTCTCAAAGCGGCGCATGGTTGTGACAGACGTTTTTTCTTTTCTTTGGTTACACAATAAAAACTGAGGAAATGAGGCTACGAGCCCGCTCTTCCCTATTAAATACGTAAATGAGAGAGAGAGAGAGAGAGAGAGAGAGAGAGAGAGAGAGAGAGAGAGAGAGAGAGAGAGAGAGAGAGAGAGAGAGAGAGAGAGAGAGACCTCTTTTTGGCAGCGTAGAAGTATTCACCTAGATTCTAACTAGCAGGGGACGGGAGAGAGAGATATGACTCTTTAAGTCCAACTTGTCCGAATATATACGAGTAGTCTGATCTTCATTGCTGGCTTCTTGTACGATATGCATTAGAGCCCGAATAGCATCTAAAGTTCTGAGGGGAAGACAATTGATTCGAGGTAATATTAAAAGAGAAACCCCGAGCTCGACGATGCATTGAAGGACAATAAATACCAATTTAGGGTCAGCAGAGTGGATGTGTTACACGGGGTGATCATTTTTAGGCTTTACGGAATTTTTAAGGATCGCCTATGGCAGAAAGCGTAATTCTCGTCCTTGAGCTGGAATATTCGAAAAGGCGGATGTTGCTAACGCGAGAAACGGAAACAGATATTCAACTAATTAACAAACAATCACTAATTATCTTCTGAATTAACATATTCACAGCACATATTGCAGTTTACGAATTGTAGCCGGTGAGTTTGCAGCACCTATCCACTTGAAATTAATTTCCAGGATGACACCAGTTTCGAGACATTTATTCATTACCAAAGTGTCGGAAGAAATACATCGGCGTTTCAGTTACTTTTGTGCTTCAATGCATAAAACAGCGAGTTATTTAAAAACAGTAATAAGTGGAACCGTGCATTTTTACAGCGAGTTTGATGGCGCATCTCTCTAAACTGGTGTCATTCTCGGAATCCAATCCAAGTTGACAAACCTTGCAAACTCAACGGCTACAATTCATAAATTGACATATGTGCCGTAAGATAATTAATAAGAATTTAATTAGTGAACTTTTATCAATTAGTTGAATATGCGTTTCGATTTCTCGTACAAGGAATGTCCTCCTCTATGAAAAAAACCATCTTAAGGACTAGAACTATGTTATCTGCAACAGACGAGTTTTTAAAATTCCATATAACTTAAATATCATCACCCCGTGTATGCCTTGCTCCAGCGAAATGCAGCCTGACGAACATCTTTGTCGAAGGAAGCAAAAGAAAAGAGAAATGAAAAGAGGGAGGGAAGGAGTCTCGTCAGTCCTCCGTTGGGCGCGCACAGCTACAAAGAACAGGAGAGGGATGCGAACCCGCGACCCCAGTTTCGAGAACTTCTTTGCACGAGTTCAGCGGACGCGACACACCAGAAGTGGAGCCAAGCCAACGCCGATACTCCCAATGTAACTTGGTAAGCACCGTCTGGAACCATTTCTTTTGACGTCATATCAAATGCACGTCACGACAGCAGCTTGTTGAGCTAAAGAGTCCGTGCCAGAGTAATTGAGCGACAATACTGATAGCGAAAAACTATTGTACAGTACTGGACAAATGGTATAAGTGTGAACGTTTCCCCCCTTTTTTTCCCTCCTTCCTAATGCCCAGTAACAGCGAGGTCGGCGTGAGCTTATGTGCGCACTGACCTTTGCGAAAGTAAGATTAATCCTCCTTGCATAAGTGAAAGCGCACTCTAAGGTACAAGTACGTAAATCAGGAAGTGATTCGTAAACAACGGAGGAGTGTACACCGCACTTCTCCGAACAAACACAGACAAAATACTTCGGCCCAACGAAGGAAACGTTGGCGACAACAAACGAGAAATATTCTGAGCAATTGAATGCCTACAACGAAGATGAATCAATGCCCGTTTTATATTTCACGTTACGGCAAGCTTCAAGGAGAGACGTGATTAAACCGCGTTTTTCTTTTCATTTCCTTTTCTCAGTTTACTAAATAAAAAGAAGAAAAAAAAATAAAACGTCGTGATTCGGCCAAACGCAATAGGCGAAGACAGGCGTCGAAGACAAATCGACAAATTTTGTTGGCGCTATGCGGTGCGATCGACTGCTCCAAGCGCGACAGATCTAAGTTCGGAGTCGCGAAACGCATTTAAAAAACTAATATAAAGGTAATAGTGATAAAAAAAAAAAAGAACTCGAGTATTAGCAAACGTACCGGTGCAGGCGAGCGAGCGCGCCTGTAAGAATGAAACCTGCGAGGAATCCTATTACAGGGCCCACAATGCCAGACTGGTCCCGGAGAAGCGAGCGACGATCCGAAAGGCATAATCCGCCTGGGGGGGAAAGAGAGAAAGAGAGAGAGCGCGCACAGGAGAGAGCATCGAAGTACGACAGGTCCTGACCCCGCGCGATAAATGCGTACCCCCCCTTCTCCCCCCTCCAGTGCCCGCGGGGAAGAACTATCATTCTTCGTTTTCTAGTCCAACTCGCCGCCGAGCAGCCAGAAGAATTCCCCCACTCCCATTCCCTTCGGCAGCAACGGGACGACACACGCAGCAAAGCTCGGAATGGGCGGCGGATAACGGACGGCCTCCTTGAATAAGGAATGCCTGCGGGTCCCGACGCACTCGCACGAACAGACGCACACACGTGTTCGAGCACGTATATATATATATATATATATATATATATTACACACACGGATTCGCGCACGCGCGCGTAAAGAAAGAAAGAGACACGCACACGCTTCGCTCAGCGAGCGACTATACGAGAAGCTGGAAGGCCGCCGACCGAGCCACACGCCAAAAGCGACGGGGATCGACTGCCGACGTCGGCCAACTACGTTGTGTCGGCGGCCGGCGCGCCAGTACGAGACGCGGCGCGCTCATAAAAGCGTAATGGTGGTGGTGGCGGTGCTCGCTGCTTTTTTTTGGGGGGCGATAGCGGTGGGTACGTGCGTGCGTGCGTGTGTGTGTCCGTACGGACGATGCTCGGCGGCGTTGCGGCAGCTTCCGGCGCGGATCAATTGCAGCTTTCGGCGCCGCGCACGGCCACGACGCCCGTTCATTAATGAAGACGGACCCGAATAGACGGCGATATATGTGACCGGCTGGCCGGGGATGCTACTGGGTTATTTAAAAGCAGACCACGGGAACGCGCGTTGTGATACGCGGTCTGTGCCAAGTGAGGAAGCTACGATTACGGACGCATAGCTCAAATGCTATGTTACACTCGCCTTGCAGCGGTCAAAGGGGTTGGATGCGGCCTTACACGTGTAGCCGCTCAAGCAAAGTTCAGAGATGTAGCGACGAAGAATGGGACATCGCTGGTCTACCCGTGTTACACGCGGTCATGTGCAGTGCCAAAGAGTGGACAACAATCAGCATTAGCAGCCTTGCCGCTAGCCTTAACACCTTTGGACGTGTATAGGACCAAACGCCAACAAATACGTTGCATACGAAGGGAGGAAAAGCGAGTTTACAGGCAACCGTAAGCGATGGAAGGGCAATGAACATAAGGTAGCAAGATAAGGAAACATATTGGACATACTCGGCTCAGCGGCGTGAGGAATCGGGTGGTGGTTGAAAGACGCGCGCTTAATTAACGAATTCCTGGCGAACGATATTCGACAGCAAAACTCGAAATACGCTTCCTTTCAAAGTTGCGCGGTATAACGCTGGTGTGAGACAAGATGTTCTGAAACTGCAATACCGCAGTACTTTCATTACTCGTACGTCCTTCGAGCACTATACACACACAAAACGCAAACATTAAAACCTGGCACCCCCTCCCCACCCTGCGATGGCTCAGCTGCAAAACCGCGCTGAGCCTTCCGGTTTGTCTACAGCAGCCAGCAATAGCAGCCAGTGATCGCGGGGCTGGGCATGACACTGAATTGTGTGCGGGCAACAGAAATGAAGCTCATCCGGCACCACCGACGCAGCCGGATCCGAAAGCGCTGGCGATAACTCATCCCCGGCAATACTTCCCGAGCCACCCTCACCGCTCATGAGGCAGCCAGCGGGAAACAAAACAAGAACGAGAAAGCAAACAAACAAACAAACAAACAAAAAACGCCGGACGGAGACGCGAGAAGACGCCTCCGCGCGCGCCAAAGAAGCGCGGGAGAGCTATACCGAGCCAATCAAGAAGCAGTGCCACGGTCGCGCAGGCGAAGCGCGAAGAAAGCTACACTTCCACGCGCACTTGGAGGAAGCCGAGCAACAAGAAGACCATAGCAAGACAAACGAGAGAAGCATGCATTTGCCGAGACGCTGGAGAAGAGAGAAAGGGGCGTGGAGGGATGGAGAGAGACAACAAACAGCCAGATACTACACGAGGCAGAAGCGAAGACAAAGCATCGCACCGAGAGAAGGAACGTTTGTGTTCAGCGCACCGCAGCGAAACTCGGGTAGCGAGGAAAACGAAAGAAAGAAAGAAAGAAAGAAAGAAGAAAGAAAGAAAGAAAGAAAGAAAGAAAGAAAGAAGACGAGAACTAAGAAACAGCGCCTCTGCGACTCGACCGGAACGAAAGTAGAAAATGAGCAACGACAAGAGGAGGCTGACGGTGGTAGATGGAGAGGAGAGAGCCCACTGCTCGGGTACGACGCATTGCGTGGTACCGCCGCCGCCCGTCTCCGGCCAAGCAGGAAGAAGCGAAACTGGAGCTGCAGCGTACAGACAATGCGCGTGCATCATGGAGAGGGTTGGGGAAGGGAAATCGATGGAGCGCGGCAAATAATCAGACGGCCGCTCTTGCGCGAAGAAGACAATCCACCGAAAAGGCGAGGCAAACAAACGCCGCCGCCGCATCGACGCAGCCGCCGGATCGGACGCGTGTAGTACGCGCTAAAGTATACGACGTGCGCGCTAGGCCAGCGAAGGGGACGAAGTGAAGCCGCCGGCGCCCGATGCCAGGTCAAAGGTCGCCCTGTCGACCAACAAAGGAGAGAAAGAAGGAAAGTATGGCATACAAAAGTACAGTAAGCTATGTACGCTACAGTATTACTGAACACAGCAGACATAACTACAAAAACAAGAGCGTGGCTGATAGACGCATACGCCCGATAAGGACAACGTTCCCGATAGCACAGATCGAGGCAAAATGCGCAGGGAAGAAAAAAAAAAATTGAAGTGTTCTCCCAGCTTTTCCTTCCACGACTCCTGTCCGTCTTCACTTTCTGTCCTCTAAGTGCCCTTCTTTGTGTATCTGCATACTTTTTTCTCCCACGCCTAATTTCTTTCGCCCTTCTCCACTCGCAACACCGCTTTGCTGAGAGAGTCGGCAATTCGCTAGGTTCCTAAGTTCTTTTTTGTTTGATTTCTGCTAATGACGATGATGAAAGGCGGGACAGGAACGCAAAGACAATGAGTGCGAGAAAAAAAAATTGGAGGACGCTTAAGCTTCGCCTTCAAGAGTGGAACGCGACAGCGTTCCCGTCGACCCGCCAAGGGGTGCAAGACAATGGGCTACGGCGCAGCGACTACGCGCCCCGCATCGGACGCGGTGAGCGTCGAGCAACGCAGCGTTCGGCGCGACAACGAAATGTGCGCCTGAGCAAGCGACGCACGCCTGAGAAACACCTCGTTTCTAAGGACAAACCGCGTTCACTAGAGGCGCTTTTGTACCGCTTTGAAGCATCGAACTCGTGGCTCAGTGGTAACGTCTCCGTCACACTCCGGAGACCCTGGTTCGATTCCCACCCAGCCCATCTTGGAGGTTGCTTTTTATTTATGAAGTGCCTGCCGTGATTTATCGCTCACGGCCAACGCCGCGGACGCCGACGCCGACGACACCGGCTTTTCTGCGACACGAGCTCCTTATCGCTATCGCGTTAATAAAGAAAAGGAAAGAGGAATGAGTCAGGGCTCTCCCACCGTCCTTTATTTCGCGGACACGTAAGCACTCGAAGCTCAAACGGTATGAACAGCAGGGTCCTTATTCGTACGAAACAGTGCCGGGATCTCCATTCCTGTGTGTATTGCTCCGCCTGCTAGACTTCTCTTTCTCCTTTGCGTTCCTCTTCTTGCGCCACATAAATGAAGACTCGTAAATTAGGGCGCACACCAAGAGCAAAAGCAATTAGGTGACACTGAAGGTTAAGGGGCCGCAATCTGTTATGGCAAGCGCATGGAGCTTTGAAACAGGTCTGAATCAGGGGGCGCGCTTGACGAAGCGTTCTAAACTTGTGGTACTCCATTTGTAACACTCTCCTTTCGTTTCTCTCCTAGAATGCAACCAAAACGAGTCAGTTAAGATGAAAACGTGCTTCCGATCAGGCGCAGCAACGAGGCATGCATCATAGATACGGAGACAAAAGCATTATCAGCCTTCATTCTTTAGCCGCGCATCAGCGTGAACAGGTACTTTAAGTTCGACGGAAGCGACTATATACGGAGATCCCGCACACGTGGTAGTTCGCCACACCCCATAGGTGTCTGAGCTATACAAGAACAAGTTATCAATTTTAGCAGCGAAGCAAAGCCGCTTATCACGAACGAATGAGACGGTGGGCGAGCAAGGGTTGCAGAGAGGTACGTAGATTCAACATAATAGAAGGGAGGATCAGATATGAATTGGAGAAGCGTCCGGTTGGCTATCCTGCGTTGAGGAGGGCCCCATGCAATAATAGAAAGAAGATGGGGAGAAGACGAAGCAGCTAATAAACTGCTTGCACGCAATTTCTGCGCACCCTATACTACGCACTCACAAGACCTCATAAAAAAGAAAAAGCACGCTAGCAAGACTTCGGATCAATATAACCGAAAAATAAATGTGCGGTCCCCACGGAAAGCCACACTGCTGCATTCAACGCCGCGTTTGCAAAACGCTTGCCTGTACCGAAGAAGAAGCGTCGCAAAGCGCTACCACCTTCTCCGCACGTCGCATGGCCCTAGGGTCCTAATTAGTCCCGGACTCGGATCGGAACTAAAAAAAAGAGGAGATGGTGAGATAGAGACGGATGCGTAATTTCGTTTATCCCCTAGTGAGCTCCCTTCTCCTCTCCCGCGGGCACCAAGCCTAGCTACGAGCTCGACGGGTCGCGTCCTTCTGCAGAAAGGAGACGGCGCGGATACTAATTGCCAGCTTTAATCGATTGTCCGGCTAACCGGGCCGTGATTGGGCCTCATGCGCGACCCTATACCATTTGTGTATGGGGAGACAGAGGCCGGTGGGTCGATGGCTGTCGCCGTGAAGTCAACCGGCCGCTGGAGGACGTCACTGATGCGGCTCGGAACACGACGTCTCTCGTACAAAGCAGCAGACATCGTGGCAAACAATCCGCACGCGAGGTGACGCATACACCGAACGGTCGAAAAAGCGATCGCACTCAGGAAGTTTATTTAAAACGACTTCAGCAGGCCCTAACAAATTCCAACAGCATCGTTAACCGTCTTTCGGTCGAGCATGCAGCGCACCACATGCCGTCAGAAACTTGAAAGATGCGGTTGTTGGTAAGCACCACGGCGAGTCGCACCGATGTTTAAAAAGCAGAGCGGTGAAGCTCGCTCTGGAAACGAACAAGAATGAGCGCGCAGCTGCTTAATCCGGTCACCTCCATCTCTCGTTTTGAGTGCACAGGTGACTCAAAGAATCAAGCAGTTTTGTCAGTGCCGTCAGTGGTGACGGTCCACTTGCAGCTCATCCTCAGCGTTTTTGTCTTTAGACAATATCAAAAAGCTTTTCCACTTAACAGTATACAGTGCTCGCCCTTTCGAAATCCTTGCACCGGCCCTCATCGTTCGCAGCGATATGCGCCACAATATAGGCTTCAAAGAAAAGAAGAGGTTGCGCGTACGCTCATCGGTCCAGGCTTCTATATGCTACAATCAGTCTCATGCGGCGCGCGCGGGTAGCTTCAATTCCATCGGAAGCGCTCTATACGGTACCGTTACCAAAGGTTTTACTACTATAGAGCGCATTCTCTAGCAAGGTACCTTCTGTTCCGCCTAATGGAAGCGGGTGGAGAAAATTTTATGTAAAAACTAAGGAAAAAAGGACATGTACTCAGAGAGAGAGACAGAGAGAGAGAGAGAGACGTGCACCTGTCGCGCAGCAAGTTCACAACGCGGGGAACGATAAGAGGTTTTCCCAGGTATATAGCAACGCAACAGCAAGACGAACGGCACGCCACCTGTCGCGCAACAAGTTCACGACGCGGTGAGCGATAAGAGATTCTCCTGCAGGTATAGCAACCCAAAAGCAGGACGAACGGCATGCTTACGCACGCTTCCCGTGCGCCCACAGGTATAGCGACGCGAAGACATTACCTTTGAAAAGTTGGCATCCATAGGCGAATTCGCTTCAGGCGAGATTTCCCCTGATCGGCCGGCCGCGTTCGATCGGCAACCGGAGAGCATTTCCCCACCGCGTAGCTTCGTGGGGTCCACACCTCTTTTGGTTTACGACGGGGGCGCCCGCGTATAAGGCCCATTTCCGCGCACCAGCTGCGCGCGTTCCCGCTGCGCGTGCTCCTAAAAGCATGCAAACTCCAAAAAAACCCTTCGCCAGCGCGCAAGCTAAGACTTCCTCGCCCGCACGGTATACGCGTATGCGGCATCCAAAGCAAGACGCAGACGCCATCTTTCTCCGCCGAGTGGCATGGGTTTAAAAAAAAAATAGAAGAAAGAAAAAATGGCGCCGCGTTCCAGAGAGCAAACCTGGCGGCAACATCTGTTCCCGTTCTCGACGTATATAGGAACGCCGCTAAACCACCGCATGCACACAGAAAGCATGCGAAGGACGCGCATGGAAAATTGGAAGCTGCCGTCGAAAGCGGAAGCTTCTATAGCCACAGGTGCTCAATGGTGCAAGCGAGTGAGCCAGCAAGCGGAGCACTTGCTCCGCGAGAATTTGCATTACTCCTTAGAGCAATATGAAAGGTAACACCCCAAATTGCCTTCGATGGGTCCTATCGGGTAAACGCACATCACCCGCGCATATGTAAAGCTGTGATACCGCATTCCTCAAGAACACATTTCGTTGGCCCGTCTCACATAATTATCACGGCCGTACAAGAAACACCTTTGCCGACATGTGTGGATGAAAGCAGTGGCAATAACCAGGAAGCCTTGGTTCGGCTTGAACCAAATAGGTTCGGCGCAGTTGTCATGCAAACTTCGCAAGAAAACATTCTCATGGCAGCGACGACCGCTCATAAAAGATAAAGAATGATTTCGCCAACTCCGTAGATATGCGTTGGTCAAATGAAATCTTTCTTATCGTTTTCTTTTTTTTTTTTTTCAGCGACGACTAACTCGGCGTACGTGAGAGCAACAAAAAGAGATGTGCAGGAGCTACCGCCGACAGCTGGCAGTGCTCAAGAGTTTCGCAAGTGCTGGCTCTCTGACGGGCTGAGGCTATGTCACTACGAAAACACAGGTAGAGCAGCGCTACCCAGCTGCAACACACACTCCTTTGACGGAACCCTGCTTCGTGATGGCGAACGCGGATGACAGCACAAGCAAAAAAAAAAGGGGGAGAAAGTATGTGTGCGTGCGTGGGTGAGAGTTACCACACACACACACACACACACACACACACACACACACACACACACACACACACACACACACACACACACACACACACACACACACACACACACACACACACACACACACACACACACACACACACACACACACAAATTTCCGCTTTGACACCACTAATGCCAACGAATGAAAAAGTGAGAGAACAGTTCTGCGAAAGCTGCCTCGAGCGGTGCAGTAACGGTTTTCTTTTCTGTCGGACATTTTCACAAAACAAACCACAGACACAAAGAGGGGCGCCACAGAACCTGGATTAAGTCACCTATAAGCAGCAACGCACATAGAGAAAGAAGCGATCACGGCGAGCAACCCAAGTGTTCCCATGTATAAGTTCAAGCGTTCGTGACGAGCACCGGGTATGGTAGTACATATGCCTGACAAGACACCGCCGGTTGTCCTTTCCCGAATGCGCCGGGCCGGGGGTCACGTGCGACCACTTGCGCGCCGCAAACAACCAGCAACGACCACCCAGACGCATTCATCAGTCGCGTATATAGCTAGGAGGAGGAGGCCTCTCCCGGTGTGCAGCGTGTCACTCATTTCCCCGCTCCAATGCAAAGCGTGCGTGTATATATATATAAGCAAGCCGGCAGCTGTTCCGTCACGGCGATGGCGTATTGCTCGCTGCTCGCACGAACGAACCGGAAGCCCCGGAGGACGGCACAAGCGTCACCGCACCGCTTGCATAAGAAAGGAACTTTATATTGCAGTCGGTTGGAGAAGTGGCGCTGGCTGAGTTCGGCTGGCGCCACAATGAACGGCGAAGTCAGCTGGATCTCTCTCTCTCTCTCTCTCTTCAGGAGAGGAAGCGCGTCGGAACACCTCGGCGGCGTCGGTCGGAAGCGGTCGGCGTGCGCAGATGCCGACGCCAGGCAGGGAAAAGGGCGCGCTGCAACCTCAAAAGTATATTCCTACCGCAGACGGCCGCATCAACCACCTATACAGAACGGATAGCGGCGAGTTATGTTTTCTTGCTTCGTTGGTCGCACGTATCAAAAGCGGCCAAGGAGTATATAGGCGGAAGTTCCAGCTGATCCGGTTATAGAAGCTCGCAGAATACGACGGGTATGACGCAAGCGACTATTCTACGAATGCCATTCTGACACAAAATGAACAACAAAAAAAAAAAACACCACGAAATAAAAAAGAAAATGATACACTACCTGCCGTCATTCCGTACGCTTCGAGTCGCTCTAATAGACCGTGGCGTCAAAAACGCGAGCACGCACGTTCCTCCATGCATCGGCTGCGATTGTCCGCGTTGAATAAAAACGGCCGAACGGCGAAACCCGGCATCAAGCGAAACGTCCGCATAAGCATATGGCCGGTGCGCGCCTTACCTACGGAACGTTATTTCGGCAGAGAGGGCATCAGTATCGCGCCGACGCCCTCTTCAAAGCTCGTAGAGACGGAAACCGCCGCGTCACAATGGGCCCAAATGGAACGCCGGCAGAATCGGCCCTCCCAACCGGTCGGCCTCACAACGCCGCCACTGTACCGCCACACGAGGCACACGGCGCTTTTTTTTCATCGTCCGCGCGTTCTGCCAGTGCGACGCCAGCGGCGGCTAGAACGCGAAAGCATAATATAAAAGGGACGGCGAATCAAAGGAGACAGAGAAACGGCGCCTATCCTCGCCCGAACGAGACAGGGCACAGCGACTTATACCGGTGAGAGCGAGCGAGCGAGCGCGCAATAAAGAAAGTGCCAAGTGACGAGCTTCGGACAGGGCAACGAAGAAGGCGGAAGCGAAAACTCGAGAAAGCGGTGCATATGCGCGAACGAGAGAGAGACAGCGCGTCCGGCCGGAATGGTCGGCCGGGGGGGCGTGCGCTCCCATTATATCGCAGAGAAAAAAGAAACTGGAAGAGAAGGGAGTGGGCGAGCGTTGTCCAAAGAACGGCCGCACGGAATATATATATATATATATATATATATATATATATATATATATATATATATATATATATATATATATATATATAAAAGAAAGAACAAAGAACCGGGTGTTACAGGGGTATATAGATGGATATTTCCGCACGCCTCTTAAGCGCGGGCGCCACCCTCGAAGCTCCATTAACGCTTCGCATAAGAGATGCCGCGGACTCTCTATCGCTCGAACCAATTGCCACGGCGAGGACACGGGACCGCGAAACTGACGACGCCAGCAAATGAAAATGTGTGTGTGAGTGGGAGGGGACCGAAACCGCCGCGGCGATTCTGGAACGACCAGTTATATAGAGCAATTCGCGAATCCAATGCGACACACATTCTGCGGAAGACTGCGCGCGTGCGATTGTCAAGTCTGAAATCGTGAAGCGGGGGAAAAAAAAAATAAATAAAGCGCTGTCGCGCCCGGCTATATAGCCGACTAGCTAAATGGCGCGCGACAAAGCCACGGTGGCCGGGTACTGTGTCCAACATTTGAAGTAGTGGGCGATGTACACCGTCTATCCTTTAACAACCTGCGAATTGTACGCAACCTCGCGATAATAAAAGTGACGTGTTGCAATATCATCCTAGAATAATACAGGCGTTGCGTGTCGATGCGCTTTGCTCAATACAGCTCTATACAGGATCCATATGATGACGTGAAAAAACAAACATTTTTCCTCAAGTGGCTCTCGCTCTACGCTTGCGAAAATCATGCATGATATTCAGTTGCATCTCGGCAGAATCGCTATTGAAGGCAACAAACGATCGACGGAAAGACGATATACTTTCTAAAGCGAAAAACCACACAAGAAAAGAAGAAAGCAAGCAAGCCTGCAACAAAGAAAGAAAGAAAGAAATAAAGAGAAAATGGGCATCCGTCCGCTATTGGCACACAGGGTGTTGGCACACTCGACACAACCGGTGTTCTTTCTGCACAGCTTCTTGAAACGAACACCCCCTACAAAGCACGAGGCGACGCCCAAAATAACAAGATATACGTGCGATTCGAGCGGTTGCGTCACGCGCAGAGCCAGTGAGAGCCCGTACATCTCAATAGAGGACGCGTGATCGACCCCTTGCGCAAACACCTTCCTTCCAACGCATTGTTAGCAGCGTTCCCGGGTGACGTCACGGCCCTTCTAAACGAAATAGAGCCGCCCTGCTCTTAGAAACGGGTATGAACGTACTCTTTTGGGTCTGAACACTGCTTTTAAAGTTATTTATTCATTTATTTGCCATTTTATGCTCATTACCCCCTCATAAGGTAGTGGAAATAAACAAATGCTAACTAGATCAAACTTTCAAGTTGCTTCGCGTACCAGAACTTCTTCGTGTGCTCGTCAACCTCTGCGTCTTTCCATTCTTTCGTCTTTCTGTTGCCGCAAGCATCAATAATGAAATAAATGGGACGACCCGAATAGAAGCCCCTTTGTCTACATAGCCGTGAGTGGCGCTATCCAACTCTCCCAGGGCTACATCTATAGTCATCATCATCACCAGCCTATTATGTACACTTCAGGACGAAGGCCCCTCCCAGCATTCTCCAATCACCCGTGTCCAGCGCCGATTCCAATTTGTGCCTGCAAACTTCTGAAGTTCATCACACCACCTAGATCCGGTACACATATAAAAGACAAAAAAAAACAATAAAGAAAGCAGGTGGGAAGACGAATGCCATGGCAGCTGAATGCCACAGCATCGCATGCGTCATGAAGATGTGGGTTCGCCCCCGCCCCCCTACAGAAAGTAGTTCTTTTTTATTCGTACACTTTCGTTTCTTTATACCTTACTTTTACATTTCTATTAAACATAACAATAATTCCCCCAACGCTTGCCGAGGCTTCACTGTCTGTCGATTTCTCCTGGCTCTAATCCCCGGTATGTTGCATCGCAACAGCACAAGAAAGAGGCAACCTCCGCCAGCGACTCTACACCACTTATGCAGTGTCACAGCGGGACCAAAATAAGAATCTCCAAGAAGCGCCGGCAACAGAACGCCCTTTTCGAAGGAACCACTTCGGACGCGCTACACTACGGGCACAACGGCGCGATGAGGCTACAGGCCCGGAGAGGGTCTTCGTATTCGGATATACACCGAGCAGAAGACGAGCGGTAGGTTTCGCCCCCCGTCCCGCCCCGTGGTGCCAGCGACGAGGGGTCCCCTGCGGACAATCCTTGCCCAAGTCCTTGACGCCCGAGGGATGGATAATGAGGGGGCTGGTGGGGCTCGGGATCACAAACGGATCGCACGACGACGGGGTGAGCAAGCCAAGCCGAGACGAGCCGAGCCGACGACTGCTTCGCCGTGTAAAAGCGTCGGGGCCAAGAAAGAAAGAAAGAATGAATGAAAGAAAGGGGCCGATAGAAACGGGGAAAGTGTGCACATCAGAGGAGCTTCCACGACAGCCAACTAAGGAAAAATAACAGATGAGACGGGGATGGTGTGCTATGACAGAGGGAGAGAGAGAAAAAGAGAGGAACGCAAAGAATAAATAGAGAGCGGCGCGCAAACTAAGGTACCCAGCCGTCAGGGGAACCAAAGGGTATGCTTCAGTGATGCACAAGGCAAACAATAAAGCATATAGCACTCAATATATACGAAAAATGCTTAAACGCAAACACAAAAGATTTGCAAGACAAATTTTCGCCGGTTAGCAGTCGATGGCTCAGAATAAAGAGAGCGACGCGACAAATCGTCGAAACGGGGTTTTTCTTTTTTATCCCTCATTTATTTAGCCGTGCCGTTCCATCTATGCACAGCACTCCTCTTATCGACGTGTCAGAGGGATAGACCAACCCCGAGCTGTCACTCTGGCGGCTGAATTGATCTGCTGTCGTGGAAGCGGACTGACAGAAAAGTAGACACCGCGCAGGCACTATTCTGGTCGTATAAGGCGATAACAAAAGATAATCATCTGGCCACGCGTAATAGAAATTCAGGCATGAATGCTCCTCAACCAACAGAAGAAGCAGTCGTGCAGCGTGTGGCCCTACGCGCGGCGACGAAGTCTCGTAGTTTGGAGTATAATTGACGTATAGGTTGTCTGCACCAACTTGAACGAGTTGAAGGGACAGAGAGATCAGGCAAGAGAAGAATAAAAGGACACGGAGACGTCTTGGAAACGTCTTCCACAGCAAAGTCGAAAGTTCACATTCTCGTGCAATTTCATTGCACCTTCTGTCCTTCGCTGTGTGCATCAACGCGAACGAATTTTTTTACTGCAAGAAAATTTGGTATCTCTCAGACAATGTGTGGCGTCGCTCCAGTTTATCATTATATATATATATATATATATATATATATATATATATATATATATATATATATATATATATATATATATATATATATATAGATATATGGTACACCCGTAAAACTGTTGGGCCAATAGGCGAAGCCATAGACCGCTTCGAGCGTACGTGACTGACGAGATTGTCCTAAGCTTTCACCAGTATACGTGCGCAGTACAGGCGAACACAAAAAACGGTGATGTACGTAATGGCACGGCGGTTAACCATAACTAGTCTAGTACGGTGTCGCGTTATCTTCTGTCGCGCTTAGCTAGAAGCACAACAGCGTTAACTGATTTGCAATGCAGGCCGCCATGGCCACAGATCCATCGCGGTAAGCGCGGAATCGAGACCGACTGAATGCATAGCGCGGAAGTCGACCGCCTACAAGCGCGAGAGCAGGTGCACAACGCGAGAAATTTCATTGCTACCGCAAATCTCAACTCGGCATTTTCAGAAAGTAAGCCCGTTCTTCGCAGAGACAGTCAAACACACGCAATTTCATTCGCGACATACGACACGGTTAAACCAGCAGTAAGTCAAATTTTGGCAGCTGAAGTACAATGGTAAGGGGAAGAAAGCAAAAGAAAGAAAGAAAGAAAGAAAGAAAAAGAAAGAAAGAAAGAAAGAAAGAAAGAAAGAAAGAAAGAAAGAAAGAAAGAAAGAAAGAAAGGAAAAATTTGGCAGCAGACATGGACAGCTTCATTATAAAGACTACGCTCCAGGAGATCTGTATGGCACTGAGTACAAAATAAAAGAGCCACGGCTGCTTTAACCTCGAAACTACCCGCGAAGCGATTGAGAACAGGTGGAGCGAATACAAAGGTTTTTTTCTTTTCTTTCTATTTTTTTTTATTCCACAGCAGAGAAGCCTTGTATCGAAGCATTTAGAAATATGGGAACGTATCGCCGAGCGAGCGATTGGGCTGGCAGAGCGTGAAAAAGGCAAACGACGAAGGAAGGAAACGTAGCCAAGTCAATTGTGCAAATTCCGCTTTTCCCAAAACAGGATCTGTGAAAAAAAAAAAAACTAAATACTGGTCCCTTGTCTTCTACGACAATGCGCGTGCGCAAGGGGCTGTGATGTTCCCGCCTCAATGGCTGAGCAGCTGCGGCATCTGCCACCCTAAACTACCGCATCTCGATATCTTAGCTGCAGCTTTGAAGCGTAAAACAACATACATACCACAAACATAAGCATGCATGCGTGCGTGCGTCTATGGTTGTAAAAAAGAAATTAAAAGAAGGCAGTTTCGTACGTGAGAGCGAGAAGTACAAGGTGAACTGCATGTCTGTACGTGCGTGTTGACACGCACGCACACACGCACACGCGGTCGTTTATCTGTCCTAAACAATATGTTCGACTGAATGAACCGCGTTTCTTTTGCATATACGCATTATGACCAAAAGTCGATTAAACTAAAACCACGCACCAGGACTACGAAGGTTTCCTCGATCCCTCGCCAACAGCTATCTTATACTGGATGCCGCCCATAATCGAGAAAACCTGGGACAACTCCAGTGCACACTATAGTATACACTTTACGCATGATCGGGTTTGCAGCGACGAGAACAGCCGCGAAACGTTCAGTATAACCACGCAGTTGGAGCATGCACATGACGAAGCGCGTAAGTTTTAGGCACCCCAAGCAACGCCTCTCTCCTGCGCGCGCCCATTCTCTTTTGACACTGAAATAACGGAGGAGTTTACGAAAACATCAAATGTCACACAACCATCCGCGCAACGGAAGCACTAAAGAGGCGCAACTTTGATGCAAACCGGCATTCATCGGAAGGATGCCCGACTGTACATAGCAAAAGACGATCCATCGCGTGGTTTCCCCCTATAGCGCAAGCTGTGGTCCTTCCCGAGAGTAGAGAGGGGAAGCCGGACGCCAGTGCACGACGCGACGGTCGGTACTAGGTCATTACATTATGCGACAGCGAGCGCACCAAAGATGGGTCACGTGCAGGGAGAACGACGGGAAGCCGTTATATATATATCGCAACGCTGCGCCAGCAAGGGCGACTTCGAAATCACGCCATGTGCCACTCCACTTCATAATAAACGGGCATGACGCTGGGATGGAAGCTTATACGAAGACTGCTTGTTCGTTCAGCGTGTAATAAATAAATGCTAGAAAAAAAAGATGTTTCGGTTAGACGTGCGCAAACCACGATCTGATTATGAAGCACGTTGTAGTGGAAGACTGCGGTTAAATTTTGACCACCGGGCGTTCTTTAACGCGCAAATTCAATGCTGAGTGCGCGAGCAATTTTTTTCCTTTTTTTTTTCTTTTGCAAGTAAACGCGCACATTTCGAACGAATACGGAAAGAAAGGCACGGCACTGGCGCTACTCGCAACCAAAATTTATTCATACAAGAAACAAAAACCAGATAAAGAAGCAACAACAATGTGCTGAACGAACCGGAAATGCCCAACCGGAACGATACAGTGGTGTCTGCTACTAGTAAACTTACGTTGCGAGAAGCGGCTATTATTTGTCGCTCTTCTTCTGCTTCTTCCTATCTCTCTCTTTTTTTTTTCTTTTTCAATGCGTGCGCTCATTTAAACATGCAAATATTAGCTGACTACACCAGCTAGATTCTTCTCTTCAGGTATACGCCCAAAACTTCCAACTATACGGTTGGCAGTGAGTAAACGACGCTCCCGCGTGAGGGCACACCCGCTATTTACACAAACGCGCTGCCAGTTGGTTGGCGCCAGTGAATTGAGGTCTTCTCCGCTCCGTGCACGCTACGTAATTGTGAAGCAAAGTGCGTGCAGATAAACTTGGCTGCTCTAAATGGAAGGTCACGATGCACTGTTTGCTTACCTGCTTGCAGGGTTCCCACCCCTCCCAGGAAAGTGCCGCGGCCCGGGGTCCTCCGTAGGCCCTCCCTCTCTGCACCAAGAGAGACGGCGAGAAAATGAGATAACGATGAGCACGTGGGACACGCGACCAAGAGCAGGAGAAGCAACAAAAGCACGGCCCGCAAACGCAACATAGCGATCGCACGCTGCACTGCAGCGAGCTCTAAAGAAAGTAGAGCTGTGCACGGGCTCGGGCCGGCCCGGAAGCCCGGACCCGGCCCACGGGCCGGGCTCGGGCCATTTGGAGATTCTCTTACTCGGGATTGGGCCGGGCCCGGGCCAAGGAAGCCACGTACCCAAAACTTGCTCTTCTTGCTAAGAGGCTATTAGCCATTCCGGCCACCAATTCAAGCAGTGAACGAAACTTCAGCGCTGCCGGATTCATAATGCAGGAGCGCCGCACTTGCCTTAACCCTTCATCAATGCATGGACAACTTGTTGTTTTTGCGCGATAGCTTAGAATAACAATTCTGTGCGCGCGCTGCATCTGTATATATCCACGATATTGTCATATGGAATGCAAGAGTTCAGCATTATACGGTCATTTAAGTAAACTGATTTTCCTGATATTGTTTCTTTTTGTGTCGGCGTCGCCTTCTTGCAGGTCGGGCCGGGGCCTTAACCCGGCCTAAGGCCGAGCCGGGCCGGGCGAACTCAGGCTTCTTTAGCGTCGGGCCGGACCGGGCCGCCTGTGGTAGTGTAGGCCCAGGGCCTGCCGCGGGCTCTGAATTGTGGCCCGTGCACAGCTCTAAAAGAAAGTGCAAAACGTGGCTCGGACGGTGGTTACAAAGCTTTCCAATTAAAAAAAAAGGAAACAGTACTCTGCTTGCAGATCCTTCGTTAGACAGAAACCGTTAGATGCAAATTTAAATCTATTTTCGAGCGACCACGTTTGCCCCGCATTGGGCAGTAGGAAGACTTGCGGAAATGAGGTTAAAGTTAGTTAAAGCCAACGAAAGATAAGCACAATTCCGTAAGTTGGCTTTCCCACACATATGACTTGCCCTGACCAAGAGGGCCAAGCTTCCACTAGGTGGCACTGTTAAAGCTGAGACACGCATTCTGAGAGCTCGAACGGTGCGGGGAATGGAAGGCTGCCGCAGAAATGACGTCACCAAGTCCGCACGTTGACAACTTAATTACGACTCTAGACCGAAGTACGCCATCTTGGTTAAGCCCGCCCAAATGTGTGGAGAAACGCACTTGCGGGTTTTGTACTCTTTAAACCTGCGTGAGGAGTTGAAGTCAGCGTAAGATATAAGTATAGGCAAAAATATATCAGAGGAGAGAAACACGCTTCTCCTGCTGGAAATACACAAAGGTCAGCCTGAAGCTCATGCTTCTGACAAGAGGGAAGAGGTAAATGGGACAGACAAGGAATAGAAGAGGAAAAGATGACGGCAGGAAAATGCATGATGTGACACACAGTCGCGATAATAATGATGGAGGCTAATGAAGAGAAGCCAACATTGCATCCACCGCCTGCACTATACTTGCACTGCGGTTTTAGCCAATGGCGAATTATCGCGAAGCACTTTCGCACTTGAAGTAGTATTTAAGACGATTAAGAATTTATAAAAATACACACACATTTAACAAGGTGTCACGAAATATCGTTTTCGATCAGAGCAAACAAAGCAAAGCAAATAGCCTCCTGAAGCTACGAGAGATTACAACACAAAGAAAATTTGCCACGGGTCAACGATAATGAGGAGATGGTGTGGTGATTAAAGCTCCTGTCGTATCTTCCCCGAACTTAGTGGAAGGTTTTGCAGCACAGCGACCCTGCAGAATCTGACGGGCAGACACCACGGACCTAGCTGCCGTTATTTTGTCTCGGGACATCGTATAATAAAACTCGGGCCGAGGGCACTGCAGCACGCATTCGCATTCCGTGACATAACGACGCACAAAAAAAAAAAAAAAAAGAAATGCGAATAGAGAGCGCACGTACAGTTCCCCGACCGGCTTTGTCAACTGTGCGAAGCTATAATGCCGAAAAATATTCGTCATTGTCAGCTGTTCCTTCGTTATTTCCTTTTTATAGGTTCACAGTAACACCGATAGGATGCCGCAAGTTAGTCATCCTGCTCGGCTGCAAGAACTTCAACACCTGTAGCAAGTTCTAAAGAGTAAGCGGCGCAATTATGTTAACGCTGACACCGATAGATCGACGCTCTCGCTCCACTTACAAACCATACAGGGTCATCTCTACTTCAGCTTTGTTAAGCCCACTTTGGACGAAGATAGCATGGCCAGGTGCGAGGGTCAGAGCTAAGTAGTACAAAGTAACTGGTTCTTTAAGTAAACAGATAGATAGATAAATAGAGGAAAAGGAATGGAAGGAAAACTGCTGACGACTGCAGTATCTGTTTAGCGCAGTCTGCCGACACCTGAAGAGTGGTCAGCAGTGCAAGGAGGGGGGGGGGTTAAATTGAAAAGGAAAGAGGATAGGGTAAACCATAACTATTCACAGATGTACAACATAGCGACTATGTATAAACATATATCCATAGCTCGCTTGCGGAGTGACTGAGATCTACGTCAATACGGTGTGGCCTGCTGCGGCACCCGTAGCCTGAAGGTTGACGTTTTGCGTTGCCCGTGGCTCCAAAGGCAAAACTACAACTACAGGCACACGGATGGTAGCACGCGCGCCCTTTTGTCTTTTCATCATTCAGTCAGCCAATCGCGCCGTCGATCGAATTTCTATCGCGCATTCTCGACTGAAGCAATTGCCCCGCGGTTCCCAGGATAGTGCATAAGCGCCCGCTCAATTCGCGCCGCCCTCGTTTGCTCCTCGCAAGACGCGAGCGCGGCGGCAAAGGCCGACCACAGCTACACTCACGACAGACCGATCGGGGCGCGAGATCGAGAGCCGGGTCGGGTTATCGCCGAGGTGATCCCTCATCTGGCCGCGCGCACGCTTCTTCCGTGAGCGACACTCACATATCAACCAACGAGTTGACCCAATGGCTGGGCAGGGCGCGTTCATCATCGCCGCGAGCACTGTGGTCGGCAGAGGCGCCGCAAACGGGCTCCAATAAACACCCATTGTCGACGGCTCGACGAAAGAAAAAGAAAGCACAGGGAAAGGCCTTATTCGCGGGGAGATCGCCGAGAGCTCGACTATGTAGAAACGCAAGTATACAGAATAGGTGCTATCTGCGGCTAAGCGAAAAAAAGAAAGAACATAGTTCCGACACGAGGCGGAAGACTATAAACGGCGACGCCGCGGCAGCGCGCACATTACTTCGTATCGCACGCGAAGCTCAATGCGCGACCGCAAATAGCGGAGCGGATCACAAAGGCGCGTTTATACGCACCGCCCAATGCTTGATGTTCAAGCATTGTGCGATTAAAAAAGAAAGAAAGAAAGAAAGAAAGAAAGAAAGAAAGAAAGAAAGAAAGAAAGAAAGAAAGAAAGAAATAAAGATGAAAAGAAAAAACAAGCAACGAGCAGAACGTTGCGTAGCTCATAGATCCGACGCGGAAGCGTAATAAACCGACGTCAGTTGTGCGTGTTCGCAGGTGTGCCACGGGGCCTACGAATAAGGGTGCGAAGGGCATAGCAGGGGCACCGCGAGTTACGACGCCTAACAGCGCAGCGCGGTGAGATTTCCGCTTTGCGGAAGACGGCTCACTCACGTACATCTGTCGGCGCGAATTTCTCTATAGTTGCGAAAGGCATGGAACTATACGTACACTCTAAGAAGTATTCCGGGGAAAACGGGAGTAACTGAGCAGTTAGTCCTAAAAAGGGCGCTTTCGTCCCTCAAGGGAGTAACTGCATGGATGTGCGTGCCGTGTGCAAATTTTGGAGAGTAAGTGTTTAGTCCCTGGTCGGAAAGAGAGCAACGGGAGGACGAACGGCAACAGTTACTCCCCATGTGCTCCGCTGTTTCCGTCCGCGTCGTGGAGTGATGCGGCAAAAACTGTATTGTCTATAAATCGTGAATAGTTCGAAGTTCGTGCACTGTTTATTGAACTACATACAGAGCAGCACTTTGCCTCTTCGTGAGAAAATTGCGTGCAATATAAAGTTGGAATGTGAAGAGCCATGCCCTTAATGCGCGCACCATGAGTGAGCGATACACATTAAACGCGCAAGTCATTGATAGACTGCCAGATTTTGCTGGTCAATAGTACCTAAGTTCATTCCGTTCCAAGGAGATTACGAACTCAACTGAAGCGATGTGTAGCTCAAACGGGACACACTAAGCGACAGAGCAATTGTCCGTCTCTGTCGTCTTATGTGCCCCTTTTGAGCTCGCTACACGTTTACATCGCGTAGTGCCTCAGTTTTAGGCCCCCTAAGAATACTCGGGTAGATTTCTTTTCGCACTCGCTTATGGTTGCAAGTACACTCAACGTTACACTCTCCCCGCACAGGATACACAAAATGCCGAATCGCTTGTACATTGCCGCACCTGCGTGCCGATGCTTAACCTGTCTCAATTTCCTACCCCGGTCAACCAATCTACCTGCGTTTCTGTGAGACTGCAGGAGCTACTGTAAATTTTGATAAAAGTAGAGGCTTTTGGCTAGGCATGTGGGCGCTCACTCCCTCTGCATTCGCGAATATTCATTGGAATCAGTCTCCGTTGCGATATCTTGGAGTACCTCTCGATAACTTCCGTAATAGTGGACCTCATTGGGCGTCCACGGTAACCACTATCCGTCGAAAGGTGACAACCTGGCAAGGACGTGATCTCTCCATTTTTGCGAGAGCTAAGGCATGCAATACATTTCTCGCTTCTAAGCTTCTTTATGTTCTGCAGGTCTTGCACTGCTCACGTGTCCATGTCCAGGCATTTCATAGAATATTTGCATGTTTTATTTGGCATTCATCATGGGAAGCCATGAGAAGGGACAACCTTTTTCTCCCGCTTGAAAAGGGCGGCCTGGGTCTTGTGCATTTGTTTGTGCGACAATTGGTCATGCGCTTATTTTACCTTAAAAATGTCCGTCATCCATTCCTTCTCGCAGTTAATCGAGCACGTCTTGCGTCACACGTCCCTTTTCTTTTTGTCACGACAAACTTTGCTCAAGAACTACCGTTATGGGGCTTCTTAAAGGAACTTGTCGACACTATTTCATTCTTAAAAGCCAGATTCAACCTTGAATATTTGTTTACCGTTAATCGCACGTCGCTAAATGCAGCACTTATAGATAACCTTTTCCCTGAACCTCTGTACCGAAAGCCGTATCTGTCTATTTGGTCAAGATGTTCTTTGCCGTGTCCGTAGAATGTGCATTGCGCCAGCAGCGAAAACGTTTTTCTTTAAGCTGCACACCTCCACACTGCCAGTTAAAACGTGGCTTCAGGAAAAAGGACTGTATGTACCCTGGAATACAAATTGTAGGCTTTGCAATCAACCCGAGACAATAGAACATTGCTTTATACTTTGTCGTGACGCATTTCTTTTTTGGGACATTTTACAAAGAACTATCAAAAAAGACTTTCCTCTCACATGTTATGGTATCCGGTTCCTTCCTTTCAAAAACACAGCCAGTAATACACCATATGATTTGTTTATGTTATTAGGACTTTATTCATTATGGAGAAGTCGAATGATCGACAGACATGCCGAGCCACCTCGCTCGACAAGGTCTATCTTCCGCGAAGAGACTGCTCAAGTCCGGAGTGTAGTGGCTACATATGATCCCGTCCCTGAATGGATTTCGCGTCTGGACGCTTGTGTTTGTTTACCAGAATTTTGAACTGTCATTGGACTGTATACTTTCTGTGAATTTGTTTCTCTTGTATGATCGTATGTAATGTAACTGCATCGGTTTGACAGTAACGATAATCCCATGCAATAAAGAGAAAAAAAAAATCTACCGTGGTGCAGTGGTTAGAGTAGCTGACTTGTGAGCCCGACGACGTGAGTTCGAATCCTACTTTCGGGCACGTTTTTTTTGTTTTTTTTTTAGCTCAGTGATCTTTTTTATTAGCGTATAAATGCCTAATTTCATTAATTCCACCTTTGCGGAGCATCGGAAATAATGGCCGTTACTCCCTTGAGGAGCATCGGAAAAGAGCAACTGTTAGTCCTCAGAGGAGTAACGGCATGGGGAGTAACAGTTCATCCCCTCGCACTTACCCCCTAAAGGGAGGAATGGTTGTGGCAGATCAGTTGCTCCCCAAAAGGAGTAACCTCAATACCCCATTTCCTCCTTTTCTTCTTAGAGTGTACAGCTGGCGCCGTGCGCGCGCTTCCCGGGTCACCCAATTATGGGAACACGGCAAACTCGCGAGCCCACCAAAGAGAAGTGCCCACTGCATGACCACCGAGTGGTCACGTGCGCGCTACAACAAAAGCGGCATACGCTTCATATCATATCATATCCTTCATATCGATCATACTCTATAAATATGGCTACGACTTGGCTGCGGCTTAGTTGAGGAGGAGTAGATCTTCATGAAGAGAAAGGAGGAGAGGTCGGCATGAAAAGCGTGTCTCTAGCCTGCTACTCTTCACTGGGGAAACGAGAAATGGGAAATGCAGGGAAAGGTATAGTGGCGGGTGATTATGTTATGGTACAAGGAGCTACTATGTACGCGTTGTCCAATGTGCGGATGCGCACTGTAGACGCAATACACGCAAGAGTAATCTTGTCCACACAGAAAGTAATCTTGTCAAAAGTTGAGAATTCACTCACTGGTTCTGGCCTGCCGTTGCTAGTTACGTTCGATACTGAAAACAGCACAATACACGTACGAGTGAAGTGGCGACACGGAGCTTGTGTCGTCTGCTCTGTCATCCATCTGTTTTGCGCCATTTCCAGTACGGCACATTGACGAAGCTCTCAGTTGACTCCGAGGTTTGGTTCTTTGCCTGTTCGCACAGTTTCCCGCGAAAATGGCAAAAAGCTCGATGAAACCACGTATGGAAAAAAAAAAAAAAAGAAAACTGGCTCCGCGAGGTGTCTGGATCCTCATCAGGTGGTATCTCACAATAGAGCAGACAAAAGCCTCGCGGGCAGCGACGACCGTCTTCATCCTGCAGACACTTACTTGCTGCTATATGAGCAGCTATATACATACAGCTGAGTCCAGGATTCGACTTCCTCGACAACAGGGCGTATGCGCCTCGTACCTGTCGTCGCTTAGTGCAAATTCACGGTCACCGAACAATGGCACGGCATGTGCAGGACCGGTTAGCTACACAGGGCGTGTAGCTAGACGGACTGTGGAGCAGGCAGAATTAAGAAGAAACAGTTTCGGTAACGAACTGCAACGGACCGGCTTTAAGTGTAAGTGAGCTCACGACACGAAGACAAACGACCCGGCCGCTGTTTATTCGTAGAAGCATCCAAGAAGCGAGCGCAGTATACGCGTGCGCAGGCGTGCAATCATGTGTATATACCAACGCGCGCCTAAAACAAAGCGCGCGAACAGGCGTTTACACACCGTCGCGTGCGTATAATGAGAAAATCAGCAGGCGAGAAGAAACGAGGAAGAGCTGCGGCGAAGAAAGACGAACGCGCAGGCGGGCACATGCAGGTAAGTGTGTATACACAGGCACCTTGGAACTCGTCCGCGGCATCCATAGCGCGCGGCCAAACGCCACATAGGTGCGCGCACGAGGCGAGCATCGACAGCGAAAGTAGGCCAGCCAGCGCGCTATAACGAGAAGGCTGGCCAAGATGGACCCTGCCTCCCCCACAACATCAGGCCGGCACACAATCCTCATCACCGGCATGCAGCAGCAGCAGCAACTGCGCTCTCGCACACGGTGGGCGGTGCGAATGCGTTGCACTCATCACATAGAGTATACAGCGGTCGAGAAAAAAAGATAGGAAGAAAACAGCGACGTGGGTTACTATCCCCGTTTATAATGACGGGGTCCAACTCGGTGGCAGGTCCCTCGCGAATCGTCCGATGCGGCACCGCGCGCGCCGTCGCCGACGTCGCCGGCCGCGCGAGATGCGAGGAGCGTATATAGTATACACTCGCGGGGTAGCGCGATTTACGCACTCATCGAGAGCCGCCGCGCGCATGCATGCAGCGGTCCGTGAAATCGCGCGCCCGCAATGTGAGGAAGGCTACATAGAAGCGGGTGGAGGCGCGCCACATATATACGAGGCTGCCCGCATACGCACCGCGCGGCGTTTGGGGCCGTCACGAGACGCGCGAACCTCCTCGGGTGCGGCTCGCGGAGCGCGCAAATCTCGAGTGTGTGTGTGTGGGGGGGGGGGGGGGGGGGGGCAGCTAGGCGTGCGTGCGTGCGCTGAGCGTCCGGTTTGCTATGCCCCATACACCAGTGGTAAGAGTAGAACGACACACAAGATGTCGAACAGGTTGTTTTACTGCGATGGCAATTGTATGGACACGCTGGGAGAATTATTGGCGTCGTCGTCATCGGCGTGAGGTTCCGCATATATTTTCATAAAGAGACGAAATGCCATCGTCGTCTTCAGTACCGCAACAATGTGACCAATGATACATCTTGAGAGAGAAAGAGCGAGAGAGCACGTGCAAATGGAGCGGGTTTGCAATCAGACGAGCGTCCGGTTTGATATACCCCATACACTGGTGGAATAAGAATATAAGGACGCCAAAGATCAACGAAGTGCTGAAGCTCCAGCTGCATTCTGCAACGAAAAGACGACCTCGCTCTACGTGGCTTGCAGTTCAAGGCAGCAGAAACACTGCGCTTGTCAGCGACTCTTACAAGGACGCGCTTTTAGGGATTAACGCACATTCTGTCCAAGTCGACAGTAAAATTTGGAGGGTACTGATTTGCTTGACGCGTCCAGGTTGCCCTGCCAAGTTACATTCGAACGCACGGCATCTCATTGCTATAGCGTAACTTAACGCACTTTGTCACAGACGCCGCGAAGCAGCCGATAGCTGAAATCTCTAAGCAAGAACCAACCTAACAGCTCTCTTTCTTTTTCTTTTTTTTTTTGCGCATTACACTGCTGCCAGAAGCCTTTTGGCAAGCAAGGCAGCTTCGGCGGTAGATCGCTTAGAGCCCGCCCACGTGATTTCTTCTTCGCCGAGTATAATAAGATAAACGGATGTATTATAGAGGCAAGAAAGGACAATAATGGTACCGTGCACAATCAGCTAGGCACGTTTACCTCCTTGGACCGACGATGTCGCAAGGTCATTGGAAGCTTATACAGTCTTCCAAACGCCAGCATCCAAAACCACTAGGGGAAGCGCAATGCTTCAGACGGAGGCGTGGTCCTCATAGAGAGAAAAAATACCAGACGGCCACTGCAGGGCGTAGTTTAAACTATATAGCGTGGACGCGGGTCAGAACCATCAACGTCAGCAATTCCCTGCAGAACCCTTCTCGGAGTGGCAAAAATACCGACCCATGCTGCTGCTACCTTTTACAGCCTATCCGCTGGAATAAATAAAAAAAAATATGAGGGGGGAAGAAGAATGAAGAAAAAGGGAAGTGGGCTAGAGTGAGGTGAGGGGGGACGGGACGTTACGAGCCCCTATGAAAATGGTCATTGCCTTTATGTTTCCTTTATGTTTCCTTCTTGTACCCTATGTGACCTTTATGATTCCTTGTCCTTTGTGTGACCTCCGGGACGCCAACTTTGTGTGTACCACATGTTTACTCATCCTAACGTATACCTCGAGGAAGCGACCTTTATTATGCCTCTAGGATGTGTCCTTTATGTTTACGGCAGGATGTTAACTGGGTGTGTACTATGTGTTACCTGCGTGTACACTTGAGTGCACATGTAGGTGACATAGAGTGCACATAACAACTGTCTGTACATATAATACAGGCAGATATATCTGTACTTTGTGACAGCCGTTGATACACTCTGCAGAGTCATTGTAAGTACTAAATCTTGACTTATCCTTTCCTTTGCCCGAAGAAAACAACCCTTATTATAATTATTGTAGTATGTGCCCTTTGTGTTTACGGCGGGATGTTACCTAGGTGTGCACTTCAGTGCACACGTAGGTAACATAGAGCATTAATGTATATATGGTGCATGCACTCTTTATATGTTACCTACATGTGCACTTGAGTGCACACGTAGGTAACATAGAGCATTAATCTATATATGGTGTATGCACTCTTTATATGTTGCCTACATGTGCACTTGAGTGCACATGTAGGTAACAGAATGTGCGCAGTAAGCATCTTTTGCGAATAGTACAGTTAGAGCTATCTGTACTGTATGTTAGTCACTGGCAGATTCAAGCAAAAGGCACTGCTTGCACCCCTCGCACTAGACATGCCGACCGGCACTAATTGTGGCTATATTGTGCGGAAAATCGAGCATGCAATGAAATAGGATGGTGTATATAATGATTTATGCCATGCATTCTCTTAATAGATAAAGTATTTCTTACTTTTTCAACCTGCTATTCTCCAGTAGCAAGCCATATGTAGAAATCTGCAGTATTTAACCTAATATGCAAGAATTTCATGAAAGTTGTGCGCCAGCTAGGCTATAAAATATAGTTGATTGAGTGTTTAAGACGGTTCTCATAGCAGGCGTCTTTCAGATGCTCCGCTTCGCCTCCAGTTTGGGAAATAATCTACTTAATTTATATATATATATATATATATATATATATATATATGAGCACTATGTTACCTGTGTGGGCACTCTATGTTACCTGGCTGTGTACTCCCTCGAGTGCACATCCAGGTAAGATAGAGTGCGCTTATATATAGTGATTATCTTTTTACACATGCTACAGATAGATCGTCTACCTGAACGATGTATTAACTTTAACTACTGGCGTATCAAAGTAAAAAAAAATGGGGGGGGGGTGCACCTGCGTCCCCCTCCCTAGCTATCTTGGCCGTATTGATCACCACGCGCCATCAACACTACATGCGTACATCAAAGCCTCATGCAGCGAATAATCCCTCACGACAAATAACAATTGCGCGGCGGCTGGAGACGCGGTGGCACGACGCGCAGTGTTCGATGGCTTGCGCTACATGAACCGCAATAGAGGCGGACGCCTCCGCGGCCAATCTGCCGCTTTGCTAGTGAGCGTATATGATTATACAACCATTTAAGTAGCTGTTCTCGTCGCTTTCGCGCTGACCGCAAGTACGAGTAACTGCTGTGTCGATATTAGCACGCGTAGAAGAAGGGCAGCGCGGATCCCGTAAAATGCTTGCTTGGGCGTACAACTGAATAATTTATAATTGTGAGTTGGCTGAGTATGAAAGTTGCGTGCGGGGTATGGCCGTATTTGATTACGCGAGCATGCAAGCAGTACGCCTGCTTCACGTTGGCCGAAGTTCCGCTGCCGCTGCAAGCCAGCTATCGCCACATTTTGTTGCCTTTATTCCTTACGCTACGGGAAATATGGTTCCACCTATTCAAGATAAGGCCTGACGTTCTCAAAAAACACGCCACTGGGCGCCATAAGAAGCGTGTATATGTGTGGCGATTCCGAATTTCTGATCGGTGGGTGTCACAGCTATCGCGGCTGCCCGCACACCGTGCGCCATGGCAAGCAGACGGAGCTGTACATGGTGCGCGCTGATTGGCTCGTGTCCGCCGGCAAAAGTTCGTGCATAGTTCGTCTAAAATCTCTGTATATACTTTAAAAAACAAGGCAGCGCACCAAGACACTTTAAACTCAATAATTTGTGTTTAAATACCAGCCTTCCTTCCACCTACGATTTTTTTAAATCTCGAAGGCCGTGCTTTTTCAACATGTACGCTCTAAAAGGAAATGCAGATCTCGGAGGCTAAATTTACTTGTTAACCGCAGCGCGGCGCTGCCGCAGTGTAACGGTGACGGTTAGCTGGGCCACGTTGTGCTGTGCGGTGAGAGTGCTCGTTGCAGTTACACGGTAATTTAATCATATTTTCGAAGTGCCTAAACAAACTGTGATCCGTACCGTGTGCATTAACCATCAAGAAACCTCTGGACTCCTGTAACGCCATTAGTTCGCCTTATGTTTCCTGTGATACGCCAGTGTCTTATGTGTGCTACAGCGCCCGTCCGAGCTGCCTTTGTTCTCGCCTGTCCGCGTTCGCTCGTGGAATACCTGGTACTGTGGCTTCGAATTATGGTGCGTGGAAGAATTTGTTGAAAGTTGTGCTTTCGTGCGCGGGTGTTCATCGGCAATTCGACAGTGTTCGCGCCGGAAAGAGCGTCGTCGCGTGGTGCCTGCGAGACGAAGGCGCCGTTTGCCGACCACATTGAAGGTAAGCAGGTCTGATGCTTGCGCGCATTCTCGCAACTTCTGGTTCATGTAGTAAGCTTTGTGGAACGACAACAGAACACGTTCTGAGCGTATGTTGACCATGTTGCTCTGCACATTTAGCAAAGCGTTTCACGAGGGGACTTTCCGTGAAATGTATTATTTCTTACCGCTTACTTGCTTTATGGAGTGATGTGCTACCACCGCTGATCGTTGGGACTTAATGGGCAAATATTTACGTAAACGCTGAAAGTTACTGTTTTCTCGGTAGTTTCCCGGCAAGAAATGCTTCCGTAGGTATGAATTTCCGCAAGTTACGTGTGTAATACATGTCGATGTGTCACGGGCATCTCGAGTTGGCACACGACTGCGATGTTTGACACTTGAACAGATATTAGCTTCTGTGAAGATTACTTTATTGATAGTGTTCAGTTTGAAGTCCAGCTTCGCGAGAACTTGTCTGCATTGTTTGTGTTCGACGTGCTCGCGTATTTGTCTTTTATATTGCAGGGCAAATATAGACCGACATAACAACAGCGAAATTTCTTTTTAATCGAGGCATGTCAATCAGACGCTCGTTTTCATTAATATTTTATCCGAAGAACAGGACGTCAGTGCCTGCGATTGTTAAAGACAGTGGCTTGTAGCACTGCCTAATAAGGGATGCGATTTTCTTGCGATGCTTTCCGCTCGATGTTTGCCACTCTTATAACCCACCTTCTATGGCTGGCTGTTCTAGTTAATAACGATAGCCGAATGTCGGTCAGATCAATGAGCAAAAGGAGTAGCATCGGAAAAGGGATCGCTACAAAATCGCGGCCTAGGTTTTAGACCCTTCGTAATCGATTGTTCGTTTGATTTACTAGATATTTGAGTTTTGGTGATAATTTCCCAGGTAGTCTGATGTTTGCTGGTGGTTTTATTCCCGCCTGAATTTTACCATATAACAGTGTAACCACTTGAGATATAACTACGAGACATCTGTACAAGCAGGCACACAAAGATTTGTTGGCCAGTTGCCTACTCCTAAATGTCATGTACTACTTAGCAGCTGCTGCAGAAATGTTTAAAAGAATTTGTGAGCAGTTTAATACCTGAGTGGACTGGCAGATCAGTCTGTTTCAAACAACAATTAGTTAAAAGCTTCTGTGTTGCCCTGATGTTTTTATGAGCTGTTTTTGACTGCTCCACGTTTCTTAGCTGTGTGCATACAGGCCAGGCTGTTCTTGCTTATATGAATATTTTTGAATGAGTGAAAAAGATTGGCTTTTGTTTTGTTTTTCAGGTCCCAAGCACCACATTCCAGAGGTCTGCTGTGAGCAGACGTGGCAAATTGCAGTAACATCCAGATAGTCGAATAAACTGTTCGTAGTTTCAGACAAACCTTTGCAAAGTATAGTCAAAACTTTCTTTTAAAAGTGCGAGCACTGATCCAACCTGATCTTTCTATCCAAACGTTACATTTTATATTAGTCACAAAGACATAACTAGAACAGCAGCACTGCAGTGAGGAACGTACACATGGCACTCCAAGTGTTATACTGAAATAATCAATGAAGTCTAATTACTTTGTAATTTTCGAACAAATTGGCATGAATTTCTGTGCCATAGCAGAGTTTCAATCCGTGCGCTGCATCATGTAGGGAACAGTAACCTTACAATGAAAACCAATGCAAAACTTTCTAACTCAGGAAATGTTTATAAAAATAAAATGTGCACACGGAACTCTTCATCTATGCATGTCTACGTAAAATACAGGATTTCATCACTGCGGCCACACAAAGGATGCATAAATGTAGGACACACGAAGGAAACATAAAAGCAGTGGCCAAATTTCAACATGGAGGAAACATAAAGTACGGTAACATAAGGGATACATAAAGGGAGGACACATGAAGGAAACGTAAAAGCAGTGGCCAAATTTCAACATGGAGGAAACATAAAGTACGGTAACATAAGGGATACATAAAGGGAGGACACACGAAGGAAACATAAAAGCAGTGGCCAAATTTCAACATGGAGGAAACATAAAGGACATTTCCTCATGTGAACTGCGGGAAACATACAGTAAACATAAAGGGCATAACCATTTTCATAAGGGAGCAGTCCCGAGTAAACACACAGACGGTCAATGGTCACCGAAACGCAAAAAAGAAGGGAAAAAAAAACCGAGAGGGTCATTTTGTTTCGTCTTATGTCGCGCCGGCCGGCCCTTTCTTCGCTGCGCGAACGGGGAATGCATCACGCGCTGCATGCAGAGCCATTCGAGGGAGTCCTTGGCCTCTTTCAAAGCACGCGCCTCAAACAGAGCACGGCGCGGTAATGGTCGCATTTGAGAGTGCAAAGGTCGCAGAAATATCCGCATAGGAGGAACGCCTGGAGCTGGAACATTACACGGGAAACGCCGCGGGGCTTAGAGCTGCAGTTGTACGCGCGCACGCAGTTCCTCCTGTGACAAAAGACGAGCGGCGCGCTGCGCGCACTTCTCGAATGAATGCTGCAAGCACTGCAAGCACATCGCCCCAACACCGTCGCACGCATATCCCGCAATAACTAATGCACAGCTGCGTTACTTTCTTATTTATTACTATTATTTTTATTTAGCGGAAGATGCCAGGACGTGGCTGCAGAAACGGTAAAAACAATAGCAACGTGATGCTTTTTTCTTCCAGAGAGATAACTTATCTGTCTTATCTGTTTTTGCGAAATGGAAGTACCGTTGAGATTGTCGACACAGGCAAATAGAAGATGCACTTACACACGGCTGTGGCAACAGCCCCAGCTCGATGCGATTCGACGTGGTTCTTGGCCTTCGCGGAAAATCAGGAGAAAGAAAGAAAGAAAGAAAGAAAGAAAGAAAGAAAGAAAGGAAGAAAGAAAGAAAGAAAGAAAGAAAGAAAGAACGAGCGAGTGAATCTTAGGAGAAAATCTTTAGCGCAACTGGACTAGGCACAAAAGCATAAGAAAGAAAGAAGATCAATATGGACGAGTGCAAACACTCAAAATAAATACTGCTTTCACATGGCAAACAACGCACACCACTAATCACGCGGCCCGATAAACTTCGAGGACCACGGCAGCATTGGAACCGCTATCCGCTCCCCCGTCGGATATATATATGCCCGCAGTCCTATGACATCTCTGACCTCTGAGAAGGTCCTCTAGTCCAGGCGCTCTAACGCGGTATACGAGAAAATAAAAAGAAAAGAAAGAAAGAAAGACGCCAAAGGTATCATAACAAAGGCACGTCAAGCACTCGATGATGCCCTCACACCTGCACACGACTTTTCGTTCCAAGCTTCGATGTGCGGCTGTTACGCGAACGATGCTATTATGCACCAGCATATACGGAACATCGAACGCGGCGGGGCACCCTCGGGCGACTGGCGCAGCCATTACGACTCCGCTCGACACGGCCTCTTCTAGTGATCCTCTCTCTCTCTCTCTGCATTCGCCGTACATAGCCCGCTTACACAGGAGCGTCGGGTTGGGCAAGAAGACGGGACCCGGCGACAATTACACTGGCGTGCCCTTACGCGCATCCAGTGATAACGGGTGTAGCGCGATCGCGGAAGACGGCAGCGAACACTCGTCCCGCCTAAAATGCTGGATCGTTCGCCTTTAACGATGGTGTACCGTGATCGGAAGCGGAGGGCGATGGAAGGGAGGAGTCTGCAGGTTCCCTGCGCTACCGCATTTGAATCTGGAAAGAGGGAAGTGGGCATAACGGCCATGTCGACATCGCACAACGGGCCTCCGCCGTTAAGAGCGCGTAATAGACGCTTCGATAGATTAAAGACAAAACGACCCTTACTGGGGCGACAAAGGCAGCAATTAATGGCAACAACACAATACCTGCGCCTCCGGGGGAGTAATTGCGGATAATAGACCTTCATGCTCACTGGCAGCGCTTAATCGCTCCCAAGTTGCTGCTTTCTTGCTCGCATTTCCGCTTGTCGGCCGCTATACGAACCAGCGTATAGGAAATTATTCAAACGTTGTTTTTCCTCCGTACAAGGAAGGCACTTATGAGATATCCGGCAAAACCCACCTCCTCAATCGAAAACTTGATGAGAAAACCGGTAGACACACACACGTGCGCGCGCGTACAGAAAGAAGTCTTCATGAGTCCTAACGTCGGTGGACGGTGCAATTCACGTGCCGAAGGTTTCGGCATAAATGTAAAGAAGACTCAAATTAGCCTTGCGTTTGGGAAACAGGGAGCTGGAACCAAAACGCACGCGACAGAGCGGCAAAAAGGAAGTACTAAATCTTGAACACCGAAACATTGGGCGAGGAAAATCAGGAAAACGACAGAAACAGTTTTTTTTTTTTCGCCATATTTGCTTTCTCGTTCACTAATTGCATGTTGGTGCTTGAAGTCCCGGAACTGCATACGAGAATAGCTGGTGCCCAAATCCACGCCCCGGCGACGGCTCCATGCGGGTAAAAGATACCAATCCCGAAGGACACGGTTTTGCTCGCTCCATGCGCCGGAAGCGATTTTAGGAGCAGGAAACACGTAATGGAAGTCTTGTTTTGAACATGACCTATATGTTTAATAAAGCCGCATTCTATGCCTTCATGGACAACACGCATGCCTAAGTATACGATGCACCGGAAGCCTAATCAAGCGAAAATCGTGGATCCGTATCGTGTCGGCGCACGTAAGCTGAATTTAGTCTGGACGTACAGTCAAACACAAAATTTTACAGAATACGAGTTGTGAGAAAAGCCTGCATAACTGCGCAGACTCACGACGCAGCCTACTATTCGCATTTACAGCCTCTACCAGTACATGTGAACAACATTGTGATGTTCGGTTTACTGTTACAGCTGGCTCAGAGATTGAACGTTTTCTGAGATCCCGTGTGAACTTTTGTGGTTGCCTGTACATCCGCTAAGATTACTATACGGACCACAGGCTCTCAAAAAAAAAAAAAAGAAATGAAGAATGAGAACTTATCACTCCCAAGCTTGAACCGCAGATACTCTATGGCTGTTTGAAATTTCATTGAAGTGTTTCATTGATAGGTGGCGAGGAAAATCGACCTAATCGCGGAATGCCTGGTCCACATGTATACTTTTTGCTCAGGGCAGCAGATCGATGGACATATGCCGTAACATGCATTCGATGTTGACAAGCCACGTGATTTTGCTCATAATCACAGTCCTCATTACGCATGCTGACGTCGGCAGCTTCACCAAGCGTGTTGCCGAGACGAGCAGAATATACTTTCGACGAAGACCCGCGCTGTGGCGGCTCATCAGCGGCTGTGGTTTTCTGTACGCTGCCCAGGCCGAGGTCGGATGTGCGACTCCAGGACGAGTAGAGTCTTCATTTGGAAGAAGAGCGGTACGCAAGAGCGGTCGTCAATTAAGACTACGGCGACGGCGAAAGAGTTACAGGCAGTCAAACATAGTACAGAGTCACTCCTTCTACTCCTGCCTTACCCATACAGAAAGCATCGCCCAAACGAAATTGCGACTTTCGGAAGTTAAAGAGCCCCAAGACTCCGTTTGTATTTATTTGGCGGCAAGACGTATAGCTATTAGCGGTTAAAATATCGAGGGGCAATGTTTTCCCTTATGTACTCCGACTTCAAACCACAGCACCGTATACGTTAGTACGATGTCAGGAAAGTACTTACGCGTGATTGCTGTTTTTCTCCAGAAAGAGTTCCCGAACTTTAGTTGTTGCAGCCTTGCGCTTTTTTTAGAATGCAATAGAATCCTTGTTTACCATGCAATTAACTATAATGAATAGTTTACCCGTCCGCATCACAAGCAGACAGCGCGCGGACCCGTCCTTCGTTTTTGCATCTTTTATTTACGTGTAGAGATTCGATATCAGCCCACAATAAGGCCGACGTTTTTGCTATGTGCAAGAGAAATGTGCAATTTACAGATCTAGCTTCACATTTCTCTTTAATGTCAGTTTAACCAATGCCGAGCGTTGTTATTAGTTCTCAGCAGGCTTCTATGAAGCTTCAACAATCTATAAACGTGCTACCGCGCACCGGACTAGATATGTAGATTTCCGATACGCAGACTGCGTGGACCACGGTGACCGGTGCATAGGATGCAGCTAACCGTGCGAACGTACTACCTATACGTGCCACCGCATGGCGAATGTAAGAGAACCCAACAGCTGGCCAACTACGCCTCAAGGATTTCGAACAAGCGCGACAAGCGGTTGCGCATACAGGCAACAGTGGCGCGCCGGAGGCGGAGAAGTTTGATTCGATCGAAGTTGCGCCCCGCTGCAGCCGCCCAAAGGTTCTCGCACGACGCGCAACACACACACACACACATACAGACACGCAGCAAAACAAAAGACACAGTGTGTGGTTCGTAAGACGCATTTCGCGCGCCCACGCCAGAACATCGAACCGCGCGCAAAAAAAAAAAAAAAAACCCCCACTTCGCGGCGAGATGGCGCGCGAGGCAAGAACAAAGAAAAGAAAAAAGAAATGCTGCCGTAGGCACGAAGCACAAGAGAACGAACGAAGCATCGGCAAATCTGAGACGGATGCGCTTGCGCTCGCGCGCGCGCGCATAGTAAGAACAAAAGGAGGGGGGGGGGCGAGGCGCGCGGCAGCGCAGTTGGCCGCTTTCGCACGAGGCTTTAGGGCACATGCAACGACGAACAGCGCCAGTGCGCGTTCCATGAGCAGCGCGCGACGCATATAAGAGCCGGCGAGCTCGCGAGCCCGGTTGTGTGCGCAGCCGGGCTCCGCAAAGCCCGATTCGCTCGGCAAAGAAGAAGGAAGCGGCAGGGCAGGCCGCAGGGCAGGCTCGCCGAGGCGATTTGGCCGCCGATGGGCGAGCGCGCGGGTGTGTAAGCGCGCACCGCGCAAAACAAAAAACAAACAAACAAACAAAAATACTTGGCCGAAAGACGCGCGCATCCAACAAGCGGTGCCGCCCGGTATGGGGGAAAACAAATGCGTCGCACGCGAGCCGATATCGCCGACATTTGTCTCAACTCTCAACCCTCGAATGCCGGGCCAGTGTAACGAAGGGGTTAAAAAAAAAAAAAAAGAACCCTGAAAACAGGAACCCGGGAGGGCAAGAACTGTTGCGAACCAAACGGAAAGGACACGCGCGCGCTCGCGCATTGCTTTCTCGGCAGAATCAGTTTGCGCGCGAGAGGTATACCCGCAATTTCCTATTTTTTTTTATTGTTATAGAATACGGCGGTGCCGGTAGGCTCAACCCCACTCCTACAACGGTATACGGGGGGCCTACACACACCGCCAGCGCGCCATTCTTTCGCCCTTATACGGCTCTCTCATTCCCGCGGCCTGTCTGTATACGGGCATTCTTCAACGTCGCGCAGGCGCCCCAAATATCCGCATGCAAGTTTCGCGGCGGGCGTACATTTGAGTGTATAAGAGGCAGCGCGCGGGCGCACTACACACGCAAGGGCGCCTATAGTTGAAGCGAACAGAGCGAAGAAGAAAATAGGAGGTGCACCCCGGGGCCGGCTTCACCGCGCCACGCGCGTGCTCGCACAGCAAGTACAGGCGCGACGGTGGAAGAAAAGTACGCATAGCGCGCGTGCCGAGTCGAGATCAATTCTGGAGCGCCACCGCGAATATACGGGGAAACGCGTGGAAGGCTTCTCCTCCTTTTCGTATCATTCCCATTATTTCTTTCTTTCTTCCTACGTCCATGCGCAAAGAAAACGCGCGCGAAGTAAACGAAGCAGAGAGGAAAACGAGAGAAAGAAAAGAGAAAACGAAAGGAGTGACACGGGTCGAGAGACGAGGCGGAACGAGGCGGCGGCGACTTCGGCGCAAACGAAGAAAAACGGCCGCGGCCACCTCTCCATACACCAGCACGGCCGACGCAGCTGCGCTAGCCGAACGCGCCCTCCCCGGGGTCCGAACCGCGCTCGGCATGCATACTTCATCGGGAGGAGGCACGAGCCACTTGCGACTGCACATACACGAGCGACGCGAGACGATGCGGAGATCTATTGCAGGGAGAGAAGAAAGGAGGGGGGAGGCCGGGATCGTGAATGCCGAGTCTTCGTAGCCCAGACGCGCAGTGGGATGAAAGCAGGGTACGCGCTGAGCCAGGAGGCGTCGGGGCACGCACGAACATACAGCGGCGGCGCGAAGCATTCGTCAAAACGGCGGCGCTCGCGCAGCGAGAAGCCACCGCCGTAACTTGCGATCTTCGACTCCCTCTCTCTCTCTCTCTCTCTCTCTCTCTTGATGCCTCTCACGAGAATCCGCACGCGCCGAACGAGTTGTCACCGTCTCCGAGGGACCAGGAGTCATCTTCTCCGGTTGACTCTATGTGTAGCAGCACGACTGTTTCGGCACTGAGAGCTCGCTCCATCAATCAAAACGCACGTGCTGCCGAAGAGGCGCCCGACTGCATGAAAAGTGGACCTGCGATTTAGAGAGCACCGAGGTGAACCCGGTCTCCTTCCTACTTGATAAGTTATAGGTACGCCGGTATAAGAGGCACAGCGTTATATATTTGGAGGGCCAACTGGCAGAATCCGAAAAGGCTGACTTGTAGAGTATTTACTGTTTATTCTGTCTTCTTTGTTTTGTATTTGTTTTTGTTTTGTTTTTTGCCACGATCGACGGCAAGGCGCTTGTCCCGTTGCGTCTTTCCTTTTTGTTGTCGTCAACCAACACGCTGTTGATAAGATGAACTATTAAATTTTTCTGCGTCAACACATGGGGCAGCCGAAATGTATCCCTTCGTTACGAGGAGACGTTGATACCACGACGTTAAACTCTACAAGGAGACTTGGTACATATTCGAAAAGGGACATATATTCGAAAATGGAGACGTAAAAAGTAATAGTTTTCCTGTACTTTTACAATACCTCTCCATTCACTCCACATTACATGGGAGCCAGTGGCACACTCCGGTGGCACCGTGTTCGGCGTCACTTTAAACATATTGTTACTATACAGCATATGGACAACTTTCAAGGAACGTTGCGGCAGCTTCACTTTCCCTCAGCATGACGTGACCTGAAAGAAAGGTGACGCGAACTAAGCCAAATAGTACGTAGGCTGTGATCAAACTACTGCGACTTCTCGGAGAATGGCGCCCTCTCAGTGGCCTATATATACCGGCATTGAAATTACTCTCCTGAAAAAAAAAGAAAAAGAAGTACAACAAGTTATGCGCACCGAAAAGCGGACGACCCTACACACTGAGCGCGCGCAAATTACACAGTTGTTCCAATTTAATCTCGAGAGGCAAAACGACGAAATGCAGGGCGGGCCTCTTGTACGAGGGCTAACGGTCTGTTTGACCCCCTATATATATATAGGCCGCAGAATTATCGGAGAAGTTGTTTGACGCGCGTTATACGAAGGCACGGCAGCTTCAGCGAAATCTAGAAACACGCCAGCGTTCGACCGCGCGCGCGCGCGCGCTGGTGTGTATGCCGTGACATCGAGGGCCTCGAACTCACGCGCAAGCTCCGTTCTCAGCGTACGGCTTGCAGCCCACTCGACGTCAGTGCCAGACGAGGCGGCGCAAGTCGCCGCCGTAGCCCATTGACAGCGATCGCTTGCCCCCTGCCCTGGCAAGCCGCGGCCGAGTGGAGAGCGAGTTCGCGCTCGCGTGCATTTCACGTCCGCACGAACAAGAGTAAACCGAAACAGCTGGGATAGCTTGCGCAAAGCACTTTTCTTTTTTTTTTTCCTTTATCCTTAAGGTGTCGATTCACCCATCGTCGAAAGGCTTCGCGCAACCGACGGTGCGTGCAGTGGCATTCAACGGCAACTTGACAACGACAACCTTACGACGAGACCAGCCAGTCGGTGTGGCAGTCGGACGAAACTGATATAGTCGACGAGAACTATGTCCAAAAGAAAAAAAAAAAAAAAAAGAAACCTTGTCTGAGACACACCGCACCGAACGGCTCCAAACTGCTTATATCATTTACGGCGTCCCATGACGTGTACGGAAACCTTAAAGGGACACTAAAGGCAAATACTAAGTCAAGCTAAAGTCATAGATTAGTGCTCGAGAATCTGTAAGGCGTCAATATTATCGTGAACAGAGCCTTGATAATCGAGAAGTCGAGGTAAACACCGGACATGATTACAGACTCCCCTGGGACATCAAAGCACTTGCCCGATGACGAAAGCACTGCTCAGGTTAATTATGTAACTAGTACTCAACTACTCGTTGCAAAAAAACATCCTCGTATTGTATTATAATATGAAACAAAATGCTATTTGTTCAGTTACATTTGATGTTTAGAAGTTGAAATTGCCGTTGACAACGACGCGGGTGGTCGAAGGGTTTCGTTTGCGCTCGACTCTGCGCCGCCCACTTTTACGCGTTTCAGTACTTTCCTGATCGCGTAGTGCTGCGCTGGTCTTGCTGGCTCGCGAAACTCGCACAAACTGCACGTAGCAGAGAATTCAACGTCCATGTGACGTCGCAGGATGCCCGAACGGTCTACGCCACTTGACCAAAAAGCAGCTGCAGCGGCGAATCAGCCACTCTGTCTTGGCTCGGTGCCGCCGTCTGTCGGGTGCCGTTTTACTCACCAATGCAGCAAAGGACGGTGATGGCGTATGTTACGTCACCACACCCCCGGTTTCCTGGCGGGAGATTCGAATTTCGAAAAAAGTAACAAGCGTTGCGAGGTTTCTGGAAAGGTGTTTAAACAGTGCTCGTCGACTTAGTGTTTGCCTTTACTGGCCCTTTAATGCACACGACTTTCTGAATTGCACTTCAATAGAAACGCGGCTGCTGCGAAAGAGGTATCAACCATGCGACCTCCGGTTCGGCAGCACAGCGCCACAATCATTGAACCCCTGTGGCGGGACTTCACAAATTACAAGAGTAATAGAAACCAATGCGAATAACAGAGAAAATATATAGAGTCGGATGAAATCGGTTGCAGAAACACAAAATACCCTATGAAAGCTGCAACTGCCACTTGGAACAGTAAGATCCATCTTTGCCTACAGAACACCACCCAGAACCCTATTGAGGCCGGGAAGGTTACACTCCCTACCGCGTATCAGGCTTGAGAACCGGGCCAAGTACAGAGATAATTTCGCGAGAGTGGGCCCTATAGGTGTGCTCGGCATCGATCTCGTCCAGCAACCCATGTTTACCCAACGCTTGCGAGTGCGGCTGGAGAGCCAGTGACACCCCCCCTCCCCCAACCCCCGTGTATAGAACTGCGGCGTGTATTACAGGGCGTAGCCGATATGATCGACTCGCGCGCGTACGCCCATCTATCTAGCGTACAAATAGCCACACACGTAAAACTCTGTTCTAACGACGCAGCGTCTGCCAATTACTGCGTGCCTGTTGGTAACGTCGAGCAAGAAAGATCAACATATAACAATACAAATCCAGCCATAGGAAACACAGTGGTGCCTGGAGGAGAAGCAGGGAGACTTCTTTGTAAGCGGACTATCCAGCACGCTGGACTAGTTGCTACATAAGAGAACCTGAGCCTCGCTCAGATACTTAGTTTATACGACGCTGCTTATGGGCAAAGCTGCAGCGTAGCTTTCGGATGGTTCACGGGCTAGCAAAGTGTCGTCGTCAGCAACTTCTACGCGTAACGTGTCACCAAATCAAATAAATAAAATAAAATCTATGTAAATGCAGCCAGGACTGCAGCGCCTAAAACGGTCGTCCCCAACAAGCCGCTCAAAGAAATTCCCGAAGCGCCGCCCGCATTTTACTGCATGCCTCAGTGCACTGTCGTGCCTCCCCAAAGAGCCCTACCGAAAACTGTCTTAGCGTGGCAACAAAACAGAAATAGCAGAATCCACCGCTCGGGAAGACTCTCTTCAAGAACGCCAAGGCGCCGCGCACTGGCAATCGACGACAATGGAGAACTTTGATCGCGTATATACGCCCGGATGACGCCTCTTAAAAATAAGTCCAAGCCGCTCTTCAACGCTTTGGGAATTCTCTCTCGGGATTCAAACTTCGGGACACACAACACCCCTCTCCTTAAAGAAAACAAAAGGCGAAGGAGGGGAGAGAAATCGAGACAACGGGGAAAGAGGGAAAGAGTGGGGAGCCCAGGCGTAACTGCCACGCGGACGAGAGCAGACTATATCAGCGAGAGACAGCTTCATGCCGGTAGCTGACGGTAGCCGCGGCGCATAATGAAGCTCGTTGGCGGTGGTAATGATGCGCGACGGCCGCGCCGGCAACGGCGGCGGCGGGCGACGCCGCGAGGGGGCACTGCAACCGAAAGAGATGGCGAGAGGCGAGCACACAGGCGTCAGCCTCGCGAGAGCCTCAATCATCCCGGAGGTCTTTCGCACTGCACTCGCCCATACTCTCAGAAAGCTTTACAAACTGGTGCCAGTTTGCTTGTATTAGACGAGCGGAGAGCTGAGAACGCGCCCGTTTTCGTAAATCTTTAGCCATTCCCACACGGGAACGAGAGGATGGGCGCGCACGTGCGCGGAATGTGCGGTGGAAGCCGCGCCACGATGCGTGTAGTTCTGCAAGCTTCATGTGTATATACGGTGGGATGATGCCTCCGCACCCCCCCCCCCTTCCCTACACCAACCAGCCAAAAGCCGCCCACGTGACTGGGCACTCCTCCGACGCGAAAGTGAGCGAGTGTGCGTCGCTTTGCTCAGCGCTATCCCGATCTTCAAGGACCACGCAATATTTTTTTTTCTTTTCTGTTTTCCTTCAACCATCAGCCGAGTGGAACTAACTCATTGCACTCCACAAAGAAATGAAAGGGGGAAGTGGAGAGACGGGCAGAAAGAAAAGAAGCATCCCTGCGCCCGTCCTTCGTTTTAAACGCGTTCTCCGTTTTTCTTTCCCGCTCTGCTCGCCCCCCTACACACTTTCTGTTTTTACGCGCTCTCGCGTGGCGATTTACAGCGCGCGCCGGTCCAAGTGCGTACGAAGTCCACGAAGAACACGAGCAGCAAAGTGAGAGGGAACCGGCGGGGTGGGAAGCCGGACATTACGGCGCGCATCGGCTGCGACGAGAGCGAAACGCAGAAAGATGAGGCGACTGAAACGAGGAAGTATGAATTACTCGGGCATCAGAGGCGGGCAATGACTATAACCAGGTGGATGAAGGGCGGGGGCCGTGGAGAAGGGGACAAAAAAGAAAAGAGAAATGTCCGCTCGTGTACGTGCCACGAAAAAAAAAAAGGGGGGGGGGGGGTGTAGCGAAAGCAGGACGCATGGAAATAAGTATACAACGCATTCTTACCGAGATGAAAAATGCAAGTATAAACGCCCCGCAAGGAACAAATAATAAATAAAGCGAGAGAGAGAGAGAGAGAGAGAGCCACGCGGATAAAGCCTCGTGCTCGAGGAACCCTAGAGCGGTAGTGTATAACGTACACGGCCGCCTCGGAGCCGCTCTCGCCGCCGCCGCCGACGACGACGACTGGGGACCCATGACAAAGCGGCGGCGATTTGCGCGGCCAGCGCAGCGGAACGACGCTGGCGCCGAGCCGGGGGCCCCGCGCCGTTGTGTGCCTACACGCACACACACGCGCTCGCTCGCTCGCAAGGAGGCCGAGCACGGGGTCGTTATCCGAGCGCCGGAACGACCGGCGGGGAGAGAAAACGACGCCGTCGCAGCCGCAGAGGAAGTACAGTTTGGCCGTCAGCGCCACGCGGCGAACCGGCCAGCTATGGGGCGCTACACAACACAGCACGGGGCTGCGGGAACGGCGGGAGTACAGAGAGGGTGGGCGGCTCGGCGCAGGATCAGCGCTACACAGTACTCGGCAGCGAAGAGTATAGAGACCGCAGCTCGCATAAATATACGCGCACGCACGGGAGTACACACAGCCAGCGCCACTGCGGCGGCCGTCTATTCCGTGCAGCGGCAGCTTTCGGCCACCACCACGCGCGTCCGTCCAGGAGCCAAAATACGCGGCGCAGGGAGTTTTGCTGTAAAGCCGATTTTCTTCGCTACCTACGCATACGAATTGAAATTGAGCACTGGATAGTTCAAAACGAGAAATTTCGAACTTTCCCGTGCGTTCGTCAAAAATCAGTTCGGTCGTTGTATTAGTTACCAATAAAAGAAGTTCTTGCCGGCGAGCCTGTGGCCAGTGTAGCTTCCTGCTCGTGAGTACACGCGGTAGGCATTTCCGGCGCCTTTTACGTCCACAACGTCTGCACGCTTACAGCGTGAGCGGTGGGATAAAGGCGCTGCAATTCCAGCCAAAATCTAACTCACACTGGTTAAAGTGGACCGATATACGCACGGTATTGATTATGACAACGATAGATAAGGTCGTCGATAATTGCGCGCCGGCGAAATCCATGCGCTGGCGCCAGGAACGCCACGCCGAAAACGCACCCGTAATACGTTCACGTGTATACATACGGTGCTAACAACCCGGGAAATATCACTGCACCAGAGAGAGAGAGAGCGTAAACGTTCTTCAGACACGCCCTCAACTTCATCGACTGATACGCACCATAATAACATAACGAATCCCGCCACGAAAGGTGCCTCCCGCGAACAGTGCTCGCAACGTGACAAACGTACACGGGGTTCTTGGCGTCAAGCGCGAAACGGCTCTCAATATCTGACAAAAGCTATCACGAAGATACGGAGTCATTCGATAACGCGAGGGGGCATAATCGCCCCTTACGCTACTTAATCAGTTGACACACGACCTTCCGAGCCTCAACCACTGCATACCACCTGCGCCAAAACGCGAACATATTCTTATGATATACTCCTTAGATATTTAGGATAGTGGGATAGATGAGTGTTTAGGATAAGTGGTGCAGTATAGAATATATCCATATGAGGTTACGCGTGCACTTACGCTTTGCACTGCGGAGAGAACTCGAACTGTGCTACTGAGTGTATGTTAGGACCTGCCGTCCATGTTAGTACGTGGCGAACTTAAGCACCAGCAGCTAAATACTATATACTGCACTGAGCATTCCAGTAATGCGTCACGGACAGGCGATGTCGAGTGAATGTTCCGCTGCGCATCAATATATATATTAAGATTATCTTCATTATCATCTTTTTCACTCATTTCTTAATTTATTATTAAAAATTTCTTTCTCTCCGCACCAGAACATTTACGAAGGAACAGATCGTTGGATAAGAACTGCGGGGTTAAGCGTTCCAGCAGTTACAAGCTTTCTACCCGACAATCGTCTCTGGCCATGACGGCCGTGCGACATGCACGTACACACACTGCACATAACTGCCCAGCCGCGGATGAAAACCGCGATCCGAGCAGCATGAACGAGCGGGAGCGGGCTATACAGCACGGACCATACCACGCGCTTCGCACGGCTTCGCGTATCGTACTGCGAGTGTGTAACCATAAGCGCGCGCGCACTACACGGGAAGCCACAAATGCGAAGAAGCGCGCCAGCAGAGCGTGTTCGCGCATGCATGTCGCGTCGCAACGTGCAGTCTGCAGATTTGTCGTCTCTACGCAGACGTATATAAGCGACGAGTGCAGATGACAACGACCAGTTGTAGAAGCAGCAGGGTTTGCTCTTTTAAACCAGTTGGTGCGCATTCATGTACTTTTTTTCGTTGCAGTGAACTCTTCTCGGTACGGCAGAGTTTGTTACCGAGGGAGCTGTTGCACGCCGCATGCATATATGTGAAAAATCGACAGGGCGAGCGGTCGCTCTGTACCAGTCTTTTCTTGTGTGCGCGTATTCTTGGCGGGTTTACTGTTAGTTCTCAAATTTAGGGTACGTGTCACTCGCCAAGGATCGCCTATTCGTCTTTGACAATTAAGTCGACGCTCTGATCCTTTCATATTCTTTTGAAAAAAAAATCGTTTTTCCATATCTTCTTTTAATGTTGTTTGATACGAGAGTCAAAATCCTACGAAACGACATACAATGAAGCCCAAGAAAGCGTAGGAAAATTTGATGTTTAATTAAAGTGTGGAAACAATTGTTATCGACAGCAAAATTTTACACGACGCAGAACTTGGAACTATAATTCGGACTCGTATTTTCCAGAATAGCTTCCTCAGACCCAGTGGACATCGCCTTTCATCCTTGCCAAAATTAAATCTGAAACGAGCTCAAAAAATTCTGCTCTAAGATATATAGCTATAGATGCAGCCGCCACCACATAGAAATCGTTTAATCATTCTGTTGTCATCGATTTTTTAGAACATTGATACTTTGTGTGAGACGCACACTGCGTCATCATCGGTGACGAAACACGAACGTGTAGTACTCTTTCAACTGACACCAGACGGCGCACGGAGGATGAAAAGTGAAGGCAACGAACCGCTAAGTGATGTTAAACCTCTCTCTATTGGTTTAGGTAACAAAGAGACGTTTGTGTTGGAACAAACTAGACAAACGGACTCAGTCCAGAAACACGGAGAAGCTGGTGCACATGAGCACGTACTCGTGGCCATGTAATCGAGCGATTACTTGTTTCCTCTCTCTCTCTCTCTCTCTCTCTCTCTCTCTCTCTCTTTTCAGGGTTCGTAGGAGACCGACTTATAATCAGTAATGACCCTGAAAGGTATTGTGCTGCTGAAATTTCGCTGAGTTTGAGGACACTAGTGCGCACGAACGACGCAATTTACTCGGACAGCTCGCGCGGGAGGTCCGCTGCATCCGTCCTCTCCGTTTTGTCGCCGTCCAAGACCCGTCGTCTTTGTCGTGTCGTCAACCTCCGGCCGCCTCCTCATCCTCAGTTTAATAACCCAGTTGTCTTTCGTACGGCAAGACATAAATGACACCGGTCAGAACAGGAACCGAAGCTTAGCATCACTGTCACCTTGACTCCACGGATTGACGGCACAAGAAGGAATATTTCGTAATTCCCGTCCTCATTTAGGGAGTACAGGGATCACCCGAACATTTAGAGGGAAACTAAAAAGTAAAACACTCAATCCTTTTAGACCGACAATTTATTCTCTCCGAATTCTATTTTCGGTAATTTCGCCAGGCTAGTTTGCTCATTAGAAGAGAGAACGAAAGTTAAAGTTCCGTTTTCCGAGTTTCGCGCCAGAACCCCAGAGCCTCTACGTCAGCGTGACGTAACGAATTGCAACTTATTATTTCCGTATGTTGGTTGGTTGTTGTAGCTCACGAAAAGCTTTTGAAACTTGCTAAGTTCATTTTGTGGTGCTTTTCTGTTTGGGGAGGGGGAGGTGGTAGTGTAGAAATGTAATTTACTAATATAGCTCAAATCTTTTTTTGTTTGTTTTTAGTGTCCCTTTAAAGCAAAATAAACACTGGTGTTTATCTTGCAATGAATGCTGTGCGCCTATTACATGAATACCGCCATCCTGCACGTTTTTGGGAAAGATCAGTCACGAAACGGGACGTCACTCGGCAGCGAAAAAAGGTGAAATAACTTCGGATGCAGCGTTAAAGGGAAGGTGAACAGCCTGTTGAATTCAATATGACCTTCATATACGGATGCGGGAACCTTATAAACCAGGTAAAAATTATACAGGTAAAATTTTGGGCGGGATTTTTCGCTTAGCAGCGACGTAATCGCCGGTTAAAATTGCGCTGTCGCTCCGCCCCCCGTGGAGCGCCACGCGCTGCTGCTGACGATGCGAGCGGAGACCGGAAACCGCGGCGTAGTGACGTCAGCACTGGTGTTCCGTTCCTTCGCAGTCTCCGCGACCGTGCCTGACCGCGCTTCTTTTTGCATGCGTGCCGTCATAATCTGCTTCTCTCGACCCTGCATTCATTTGCGTGTATGTAGAGTGGCAGTTGACGTGCTAAGCATCAATTGAAATGGTGGGCCGATCATGCCGGCGTTCTGTGCAGCCGTAGGCTGCACAAACACCAGCGGCCGCGACGATGTTCCATTGCTTCCCGCAAGACAAGAAGCTTGCAGATAAGCGGGAGGCTGCTGTGAATCGAAAGAATTTCAAGCGCTCAAGAACAACAGCGCTGTGCCTTAACCACTTCCGTGACGACGATTACTACCAGAGTTAATCAATAATGCGTGAATGAGTGAGAGTACGACTTGCTGCTAGTAGGCTTTCTGAACGCAGCGCGAGAAGGTTGGGGCAACGAACGCACAAAGGCGGGACGGGTGTGGGCGGACTGGGTGTGGGCGGACTGGTGTGGGCGGTAACTGGTCTTGGAAGACCTCATGAATACACGAACTCGTCCAAACCTGGATTTTGATTTACTGCTAGCTCCTTCGTGTTAGCATGCTGAACGGAACGTACGTTTATCTCCCACCCTTGATGCAGGCTTCGTCGCAAACCGCCGTTAATTTTTCTATTCGCACGTGTGTTGTGAAACAGCCTGCATGCAGCTACCATAATGCAATTCAAGTGTAAAGTTTGCGTGTGTTTGAAAGCCGGCGCACGCTAGGACGCTGCGCTTCCCCTCGCTCACAGAGAGAAGCCAGCTGTCTCACCTAGCCGACGGAATTCGCCTCCTTTACGGCTCCGGTTACGAGTAGCGTGCGGATGACGCGCTGATGAAGGTCACTACACGTCCAACAAGAGCCGGAAAACTTTTCCTGCATGTAAACTGTCTGTGTAGATTGCCAACAGCTTTGGGGCAGCACACAAATGCCGACGATGGCATCCCTGCTTATGTGCCACGAGGAGGCATGCAGGAACGTAACAGTGCAGTTGTTTGCCCGGAAACGAACTCACTGGATCGCTGAATACAGCTTTGCAAAAAACATACTCAAACATATTCAACATTTCTAACACGAGTAGATGCTAACATATCGCTTTCGTTCGCGTCGAAAGCACTGCTTGCTACCAGCATATTTTGCTTCTTGGAGAGGCCGGCTACGCACATGTAGGGAGCAACGCCGAACTCCTCAGTGAAACGCAAGCTCATGAAATTTATCATTACCGTCTCACCAAACCACAGCGCCAAACCACCTTGCGCCGTGCTTCATGTGCGGCGGCAGCGGTCGGTCCGGACGAACACTATTGTTGACGTCACGAGACGCCCGACAAATCACAGCCGGAAACGAGGTGCGCGAGCTGCCACGAGTCTGCTGCTGCACTTTTCATCGAAAGAAAATCTGTTTGCGCTTTATTTTGCTCAATTTCGATGCGATATTCGAATTCAGAGGGTTGAAAACTATTACGTACAGCTAGCTCTTCACACATTTTTATTTTCTGGAAAACTCTTCAGCTTCCCTTTAAGGCTCGCCAGCAACAGAAAGTGAGAGCATAGACAAATCTCGAAACGACCGGCAGCCGCTTTGATCGGAACTACGAGTGACACAACAGCAACAAAACGCGAAAAAGAAATAAAGGGGAGAGAGAGTGAGTGAGTAAGATAGGGAGGGAGGGAGGAGGCGAGCCGCGGCGAAACAACAGCGTCGACGACATCAAAGACGACGGCATCAACGACAACGAAGCCAGCGAAAGAGAAACAACGCGAAGGGCAATGGTTCTCTTGAAACGGGCTGCGGCAATTCCGAGAAAAGGGCGATAAAAAAGCCGGCCGCGACTGGGTCCGCCTGCAGTGCATGCGTGAGTGCTGTGCGTATGCGATACAGACTGCATCAAGGGAAGAGCCTAGACCATGCGAAGCATCAAAAGAAAAAAAGAGGAGGAAAAAAAGGGGGGGAGGAGTGTACAAAGATCTCTCTCTCTCTCGTATACACCGTTTCCGAAACGGCGCTTTTAACGGGGGAGAAAAGTCTCCAGGTCCACGCCAAAGAGTGCGCGGCCGCGACAGCTAAGCATAGAACGATAAAGAAATCCCAAACAGGGAACGCATTCTGGCGCATCGGAGATATATATATGGAGGCACAGTTTTCCTCACCGCACACGTATATGGCGACGTCACAGATCGAATCCCAACGGCGTCCACATGTGCCGCAGCACGGGAAACACGGGGAGAAAGAGACAAAGAGAGACGGATCTTCGGTGCGGTAAGGAAAGGGAGGAGTTCGCCAGCGTCCTCAAGTGGGGTGGAGGGGCTTTTTAGAAATAAATGGCGAGCCATCTTTCGCGAGGAAAACGGCTCAATGCGAAGGATGGAAGAAAAAGAGAAACGATGGGGCGGGAGGGCGACGAAACGACGCGGGTGCTTCCGCAGATCGACGTCGCGTGCCCGCGTATGGACCATAGGCATACACGGCGCGCCACGGACGGGACCAGCCGAGTGAGCGAGCGAGCGATTGCCGATGACAACTGGGCCGCCATACGGTGGGAAGAGCCTCAGAAATATGTGCTCGCGTGCGCCCCGGTGAGCACAAACGTACATTCCCGAGAACAGGACGGGTAAAAGAGGGATGAAATGAGGGGGATGGCGGCAGAAGGGATGGAGGAAGGGACACGCGGGACATATCGCTGGGCCGTTGACGACGAGCAGCTCCTCAAAAAAAAAAAAAAAAAAAAAAAAGAGTCAGTGAAGTGAATGAGCGGTGCCGAAGGAACCGAAATGCAGTACCGAGTTTTAGAGCGAGGGACGCCCGTAAAGAACGAGGGGACGCCTTCTCTCGTGCCTACGGTGGAATGGGTGTGAGAGAAGTGAGCTTTCGAAGAGTTCGCCGGCCTCGAGACGTTGAACGAAAGGAGACCTTTAGGGC